>NC_141764.1:40619628-41244628 GCF_982258835.1 Parasteatoda tepidariorum
GCATTCATCTTCTTCTTTTTTTTTTTTACATTAAAAATATTTTTGGAGTTAATAAAAAAAATTTAAAGTGAATTTTTTCATATTTATTACAAATTTGCTAACTTTCTTTATTATTATTCATAATTTTTCAATTCATTGTCTACATTTTATGTTGAACCACGTTAGTCGTTTTCCGTTCATTCGCGTGTGTACAAGTTTAAAATGTTCCTTGTAAATTTACCTCCAGAGTGTTATCAAAAATATGGGACTGAGGATGAAGAATTGCATTTCATTAGCAAGATACCAAGACCAAGGCATGCACTGCAAAGAAATTTCTTATTAATATTTCAATTTAAAAACATAGCGATAAACATACATTTAAAATATCTGTAATCTAATTAAATTATTGAATAGCAATAATCAGACAAAAAAAGACGCGTTTAGTTTCGTTAAAAAAAATAAAATTAACTTCATTTTTAGAGAAAAAATACAACTTGAATACCTAGAATGTGACAACATTTTAAAGAATGATATAGACAAAAACCACCTAAGCCTTATAAATAAAGATTTTGCGTTGCAAATTTGTGAAATTAAATTCCAAGGTATCCTTTCCAATTTTAAAACTAAGGCACCTTTCATTAAAAGTCAGTCTAAGTTTCATTTTTTTTATTGGTAATAAGTTCCATAATTTCATCATTAGTTTATAAGTTTCACTCATTCTAAGTTTCGTGGTGCAAATTTAAAATGCTCTTCGCAATATTAAAATTTAATACACGTTTTTAAAGCACAAAAAGCAATATTTTTGACCAATTTTAAATCAGAATTACTCCTCGAATTAAAAATGTGTAACACCATTTTTAAAACACGATAGACATAGAAATTATTAATGCTCTAAAAATATAGGTTGCTTTTTTATTCAAAGTAAAAATTTTTCGATGTAAAGCTGAGTGCTTTTAATCAAATAAGCTGTTTATTCATTTTTTAGCCTCTATTAAATTTATTCGGAAAAATAAGAGTTAATTTCTAAATCTAGAGGAGTCCTGAAATAATTATCAATGCAAAACAAATTTCAACTTTTTGAAATATAATGAAAAATTATCATAGAAACTTTATCATTAAGCCATATTACCTGGTCAAGTAAATCCTGAAAATTACTGATATAAAGGAGGTTCCGCCACCAAGTGTTCTGGCAATGTTCTTCAACTTTAAAGTCAAACCAATACCAAAAAGGTCCTGATCCCATTAAAGGTAAAACGGTAGCAAAAAAAGCCAAGACAATCATATAGATCGGTGTTAATCTACGAAATAAATTTTAAAATAAATATCTATAACGTAACTACTTTATTTTCGCTTAATAATTGAAGAACTTAGGGCAATATAGAGGTAATCCATACTTTATTTTATTTATTTGTTTTATTTATTTATTTATTTATTTATTTATTTATTTATTTATTTATTTATTTATTTATTTATTTACTTATCCATTTGTTTGTTTATTTATTTATTTACATTTTAGGAATTATTTAAGAATGTCACGGGAACAATAATTAGGAGTATAGTATTTACTTAGTAATAAATTCTTATCTATAATATTATACTTTTATTAAAAGATCTCTGTTTCGGATTTTATATTTCGTAGAAATGGAAAAGTAAGATATTGTTTTTAATTTTAAATCTAACTTTTTATGCACTCTCTTCACCGTTAAGTTTTGTGAAACAAAAAATCTAATGTACCGTAATTTTTACTGTAATATCTACTGTCTACATGTATTGCCGCATGCCTGCATATGTATGTATTACTGTTATATATGGTAATATTTACTGTAAAATACTGTGAATCATTTTAATTAAATAAATATAACTGCAAAGATTACGGGATAAATTTTTACAGTAAAAATGGAGTTTACAAATGTGAACTCAAGAGGCTAGTATTTTTTACCGTTATGTGATCAGGAATTTTTAGCAACGTAGCCCCGACAGTGTAATTAATTAGTACGTTTTTTGTGACACAAATAAGTCAGTCTATGCATACCTTAAGAAACGGTGAAAGTAGAAATTAATCCAAGCTATTTCACTCCTTCTCTTAGTGCGCTCTTGAAAGTATAAATAAGACATGAGAAATCCACTTAAAAAGAAAAAAAAGTACATCACATACCGAACAAAAAATATTGAAAACTGAAATAATTTCTTTTGAAAGATAAATCACATTTTTTTCTTTAAAAAAATTACTCACATTATAATTTTTAAGATAACTAAAACCAAGGCGAGTATATACTAATTTCAGGTACTTTGCAATACATTTTCCAATTCTGCAATTAGTGACCAAACTAGAATATTTTATTCATTCATTTTTGAGGACAAACATTGATGTTACACTTTGAACTTATATTTTTAAAAAAAATTCGTTTTATACCGATAAAACTAAGTTGTCTAAGATCACAAATAAAAAACTAATCGGAAATCTAAAAAAACTCGAGTCATCTTTTGCTTACGTAATTGATTGGAGAAAAAAATTATGCTTATTTTACTTCATATTCTTTCTAAAAAATTTGAAACTTCACTGAGTTTATTCGTTAACAAGCAATTAGTCAGTCCCAGAGATTTCAAGGAAAGTCGGTGATTGGTCTGTGATATTTGGGAGGTCTGTTCTGATAATTGATTGGGTCTAGTGATTCTGGTAGCCAGGTGATGACTAACATGAACCAGCATGTTTTTTTTAAAAGTTTGTGGTATCAGGTGTTTCCTTCCAATCAACATTTTCATATTTAGTAAACTGCCAATATCCCTATTTTTTAAGGTGACAGCAGCAAAGTTCAACGGGCTAGACGAATTTGGAACTAGTAGTCTTATATTCGAAATAGAATAAGGTGGAGCTTTCACACCTTATACCATCTTGTCTAGCTTAGAAAAAAAATCACCTGACTTTAATCTTGTAAAAAATTTGAAGGGAGTGTTGAAACAACTAATCAATCGCTGAAATCAGCAACCCCGCAATGTGGTGAATACGTATGATCAAATCCAAAGAGAGTAGCTTAAAAGCTAACTGCGACGTACCTGCAAAACCATGTACTGTTCAGCTTTCACGAGAACTTCTCCCGACTGAAAGTCTGAGATTGTCAGCTGCTATAGAAACAAGAGTAAAACAATTTCTAATAGGGAAGAGTTGAAAACGAATCACACATAATTTTCTTAACCAATATCAATGTGAAACGGCCAAACTCATTCCCCTATTTAAAATGAATACGTTCAATCTTCGTAACTTCAGTAATGAACATCGCGTGAGTCAGGTGACTGAGGGAGTTCTCCTGATGGCCGAACAGTAGATTCTCTTCCTAACCAAATCCAGGTGGTTTCTTAAGTTCCGAGGCGAAAATATTGAGAATTAAATTTTATTTTTCATGATATCCTTAGGGCTGACTAATTATTTTCAGAGGTAAACTTATAAATAGTATTGGTCGTAAAATACGTAGAATACTAAAAAAAAAAAGAAACAAAATATTTCCTTGCATTCAATACAATCAAAATACCAATTCACAATACAAAATACCAGATGAATTAGAAGATATTTTATAACGTTCAGTAGAATTAGAAACTCATTTTATCCTATTTTTTTGCTATAACTACACTGGTTATCATAAATTAAGGAAAATTCACAAAAATCGCGATAACTCAAGAAATTACACATGGAATTTTATGAAACTTACCCACAATATACAACACATAGTAAGGTATTAAACAACATAAAAAGAAATTATCAGACATTAATAGTAGTATAGAAATTAGCACATGTATAAAATAAACAAATTGGAAGTATCGGTTTGCAATAGAAAAAGTACCTTTAATATGGAATATGATTGCCTCTAGAAGCAATACAGCACAAACAGCGATGTGTGATGCTTTCAATTATGCGGTCTATCAGTTCAATAGGAAGTGAGAGCCATTGCTCTTGTAAAGCAGTTGCAAGCGTGGCAAGGGTCTGAGGGGGCGGATTGATGGCAGATACACGCCTCCCTAGAGCATCCCAAACGTGCTCGATAGGATTCAAGTCCGGGGATCGAGCTGGCCACTCCATGCGAGTAATTGTTTCCTGTTGAAGATAATCATCAACAATGCGAGCTCTGTGTGGTCTTGCATTATCGTCCTGTAACAGGAAGCAATCACCAATTGCCCCGGCATATGGGCGCACATAAGCATCAAGGATGTTGTCTCGATAAACCTGAGCATTCACGGTTCCCCTTGGAAAGACATGGAGGTATGTGCGCCCTCCTAAGGATATGCCTCCCCAAACACAGACACTGCCTCTTCCGTATGCATCTCTTTCACGGATGTTTGATGGATGATAACGGGTCCCAGGTTCTCTCCATATCAAATAACGTCTACTGTCACTTTCTAGACTAAACCTGGACTCATCCGTAAAGAGAACAGGCCTCCATTGATCTGACGTCCAGTGGACATGTTGTCGGGCCCACTGCAAACGGTCTCTCCTATGGCGTGATGTGAGCGGCACGCAAATGGCTGGTCGTCTCGCATACAGACCACCTTCGTGGAGCCTTCTGCGCACAGTTGACGTTGACACCAACCTTCCGGTGGCTGCAGCAAGAGAGGATCTAAGATGTGTCGGAGTAGCGGTTCTATTCCTGCGTGCACTTAATGTCAAATATCGGTCATCGGCACTGGTCGTAACAGTTGGCCGTCCTTGACTGAACCTCCTAGATGCCGAATCTGTGGTTTGAAATTGCCTCCAAAGTCTATGAACCACAGATGGACTCACATTTAGCCATCTGGCCACTTCTGATTGACTCTGCCCTGCCTCTAGTCTCCCGATGGCTCTCCATCGTAGTTCTTCAGGCAAATGATGCCTAGAGGTCATTATTACGAATTGGCTATCTCAGATTCTCAATGTCGCAATCACAGTAAAATTTGTGTGCTTTCTCTCAAACTTGGACTTTTATGCTCCAGGCAGATGACGTAAGCCGAGTGCAGCGCCACTAATTTGCATATTGCAATTTTACTCAGCTACTCTTAGTGGACAACATATGCAAATTTTGCACGGTTTGGCTTACTTTTGAAAGAGTTATCGCTATTTTTGTGATTTTTCCTTAATTTATGATAACCAGTGTAGTTCGCAAAATAACAAAACGCAATCGGAATTGTTCTTGATGACAAAAATTCTAAAAGTGAGACGGCAATTTTTTTTTCTTTTGAAAAAAAATTTCAGATTTTTGGAAATGATGCTTCAATTAACAAAAAAAATCTGTTTCCAAATACTGAGTAATCATTATTATTGGCAAAACGCTGCTATCAACAAAAAAAATTTGTTTCTAAATACTGAGTAATCATTATTATTGGCAAAACGCTGCTATAGCCCTATTTCTAACATCTCAATTCAAAACTAATCATTTTTTAACCACCGATTATCGATACCACCGATATGAGCTGTATTGTTTCGTTTTCACAGCAACTATAAGATTTTATCTTTTATTACGTATTTTTAGTAATATTTGAAAAATTATTTCTTTATGAAATCAAAGCGGATGACAGATAAAGTAAGATTATACGAAAAAATATATTTTTAAATTCATTTTTAAACTCATTCTGTAACTCAATTAATGAGCATATCTTAGACCAACCCTTTAAATAGTTAAAACTGCATTTTAGAACACAAAAATCAGTTCATTAAACAAAACATTATGCGTTGTTGATGTTTTTGTTGCAATTATTTTTAGCACACTGAAAATTAAACAATTAAAATTTTAAAAAAGCGGAAAATAAACTAATCAAAAAGCTTGAAAACACATATCATTTTACTGAACTTCATTTCTTTTGTGTGTAAGAAGAAAAAAATTCTTACCTTAATACGAAGAAGGAGTCTACAGAATACCAAGCGTTAAGTACGACTTGAAAAAATGAATTGTCAATACGCGGTAAAATGTCCTTGTAAGTTCCTTAAAAAATTAAAAAATAATAAAGCAATATAAATAATAGACATAATACAAGTTAATAAAGGGTAAATATAGTGATTTACTATAGGCAATAATTTATGAAAAATAATTAAAATACCAAAAAAGGTAGTAAATAGTTGTTGAACGTATGAAATACAAATGTAGTTAAAAAACATTACAAATGATACTATGAAGTACACCGAAGAGCCATTACATTATGACCTCCCTCCATCTATAACAATGGGCTCGCTCAGGTTTTCATGGTTTCTCGCATAGAAACAATGTTTTCATGGGGCACATTAGGACCCATAATCCTCATAAAACAATCCCTGACGTCTGTAAGCTACTTGAACATAGTTTCAGACCAGGTTCACCCATTCATGGCAACAGTTTTTCCTGCGGGCGATGGTGTTTACCAACAGGATAATGCACCATGTCATAAGGGTCGAATCTTCATGGGTTAGTTCGAGGAACATTCCAGCGACTTTCAATTCATGTCTTGGCCCCAAAATTCCCCTGATCTTAATCCAATAGAGCATTTGTGGTCCTACTTGGAAAATCAAATTCGTGCTGCCACGCTACCCCCTCGAAACGTGAGGGAATTGCAGGACTACTTGGTGAGCGCTTGATACCAGATACCTCAGAGTACCTATCAGCACCTTGTGGAATCAATGCCACGGCGAGTTCTAGCAGTTTTGAGGGCTAAAGGTGGTCCTACATGTTATTAGTAGGGTGGTCATAATGTAATGCCGAAATAAAGCTACTACAATACTGAAATATAGCTCTGCCGAAATAAAGCTACTACAGTTAATAGAAGATATATCCAGCATGTTTGTCTATAATTTAGAATGTATGATGTTGTTTACTATCATTACTAATCTTTAGAGGTCAGTTGTATCAATATTATCCCGGTTTTCAAAGATGATAACCAGAATAGTTAAAACGCATTACTTTTTTCTTGGAAATTGAGATCAGGGGAAAAAGCAGCCTTAATAGCGTGCACCCAATAATTCAAAAACCATTTGCAACGTTGCAACTAAACGTCCAACTTAGCAATGCAACGTAAATGACGTCCAACTTAGCAATAGCACGCATGAAAATCCAACTTAGACCACCCATTCTCTCTGAAAATGGTAGTAAATAGATTTTTAGAATTTATCGATACTTGATACTATCGATACTTACTTGATACTTTACGATATCGATACTTACTATCATAGCAGAATCCTTTCCATACCATCAATGAGCCTCAACATTGCTGTATATTGCAGAAGAAATTCTTTTCTTATCTCATGCCATGCTAATAAGATTAAAGATCAACTGTTTCATCCAAAATTCCTTCCTTTCTTATTCTCCTTTGACTGTCGACAGCTTCCAATGTGGGCTGTCCCATTGTTTCATCTTACAAGTTGCTTTTACGATGTAAAAAAAAGAAGACAGTAGGTGAAAAAAACAACGAAAGATAATCTGATTGGCAGAAAGAAGGTTCATTAATGATTTTAATGAAGGATCACTAATGAGAAATTTTCGTCCCAGGTGATAAACTTAACATAGATTTTCTCCTAGATTGTACAAAGTCTACCAATTACCAAAAAGTGCTAGAAACTCATTCACAAAGAATCAATAGATGAAGTTGGATTTTAAGAACGATATCTCTGATCATGCTGAAAAAAACTACACTGGTATGATTTTCGGACAGTAAGATGTATGTCATGGAATGGCAAACCATTCCTCTATCCTTAGTAAGGCTTTATTTGCTAATGGCAGGCAGTTTTAGTCCAGGATAGATTTGAAGGTTGTCATTATTGATACATCGTGCCATATTGATGTCACCATTTTCAGTTGGTAAATGATATACAACATCGTATATTCCAAGTCATATACAAACATGGTGGTTATTCTGGCTAATAACCTAAGCTGCTTTATTTCGATAAGACGAATTTTCCTCTTTTTTTATACATACGGTATTCCCTCAGTCCAAGTTGGGAAGGAAGTTTACTCCTTGAAAATGTCCATTTGTGTAAAATTGCTCTCGTTTTCTTGCTATATGTTAAGATACGGCGCACAATCAAAACGGCTAGGCTTTATGTCAGCCCAACCCACCGTATACCAGATTGTGGTACAGTATACCATATTCCCATATTTTGATGGTCAAAAAACCCTATCCGTCAAAATAAAAGCATGTTTACAAAGAAGGGCCATTACATTATGACCACCCTGCTAATAACATGTAGGACCACCTTTAGCCCTCAAAACTGCTAGCACCCGCCGTGGCATTGATTCCACAAGGTGCTGATAGGTAGTCTGAGGTATCTGGTACCAAGCGCTCACCAACTGGTCCTGCAATTCCCTCACATTGCGAGGGGGTAGCGTGGCAGCATGAATTTGGTTTTCCAAGTAGGACCACAAATGCTCTATTGGTTTAAGGTCAGGTGAATTTGAGGGCCAAGACATGACTTAAAAGTCACTGGAGTGTTCCTCAACGATTCGACCCTTATGACATGGTGCATTATCCTGTTGGTGAACACCATCCCCCACAGGAAAAACTGTTGCCATGAATGGGTGAACCTGGTCTGCAACTGTGTTCAAGTAGCTTACAGACGTCAGGGATTGTTCTATGAGGATTATGGGTCCTAATGTGCCCCATGAAAACATTGTTCCTGGGCGAGAAACCATGAAAACCTGGGCGAGCCCATTGTTATAGATGGAGGGTGGTCATAATGTAATAGCTCTTCGGTGTATAAAAAGAATGTACGTTTTTCTGTCTGACTCCGTAACAAAGTTAAGAGTTGACAAATTAAAGTAAATAGTTGGCATGCACTCAAATTTCTTCTCAATACTCTTCTAATCCCATGGTTTTAATTCGCTACTTTTAACACATGTCATGATTTCATGTATAAAAAAAAATTTCCTAAATTAATCTCTTTTTGGAATGAATATAATAGAATGCAGAGATAGGATTTATATCAAATTATTAAAAAATGGAAATTGAGCAACAGTTGTTATAAAGATTAAAATTTAGTGGTGAGTAAAAATTAATATATTTCATACTTACTTGCCGTTAGAAGAATTGATAAATATAAATGGCCAAGGATAACCCATGTTATACTTAGAAATCGAATGCCGTGAATGCATGATAATTGGCCGTCTTCAACATTTGCGTTCAGTAATTTTGATCCATTTGTGAAAACACAGAAACAATTCAAAAATGCGTCACATTTGGAGATTAAACCTATCAGTAAATAGTTTAATAAGAAGAAATGTCATTAAAATTGAGAATTTAAGAAAATAAAATGAAAGATTACTAAGAAAAGTTTTAATTTTAAGTATAACTGCAACTCTCTGCTTTTTTAAAGTGTAAAATTGCTGTTTAATGTCCCATCACATTTAATCGGGAATTTTTTACTCTTTCAATATAGAAACAACCCCAGGTGATTAAATGAAAACTTACATACAGTTAGAAATAATGTCATTTATAGTTTTTAAAAAAAATCATGCACAAATGGTTGTACAAGTACACTCATGTGCAACTGCTGCATTTGCAAGATATTATCTATTTCAAGCTTCATTTTCCACCCTCTGATATCGAATCGAAAAATCTCTTGATCATTTTATAACGGCTAATATGATCAAGAAAAATGTTATTTGTCAGAAACTAGCTATTTTATCATGATCATATAAAGTCTTTGAAAATTATTTTGCATTTTGTTAAAGTATATAGTGCTTAAAAATATTTTTTGAGTGCCTAAGAAGTACTGAAAAGGTACTTATTTTTTGTTGAGAGATTTGGCTACGCACCGTAGAATGGCTTGACAACTTTTTTTTCCATTGTTAATGTCATGAACGCCAAAGTATAATCTATATATATATTTCTCTTACACGGCGACAAAAAAAAAGCCTCATTACAACTCCCCGAATGGCAACGCTAGAAAATCGACCAATGATTGCCGCTAAGAATGTCGCATGCCAAATCTAGCTGAGATGGCTCAACATATAGCGCTTTTGAAAACGGAAACTGAAATAACCAGAGAGAGCATAAGCTAGGCAGAATTGAGTAGTCTTTGTCGATAGATCCCTATTTTAGTATTTTGTCGAAAGCGCTTTTTTTCAGGAATTCGCTTTTATATATTACGAATTTATTTGACGATTTTTGATATATATCACGAATTTATTTGTTTTACCAGAATTTATTTGTTTATGCAGGTTTTCCCATTGCAATTCACTTATTTCAATTTCTAATAGACTTAATTATAGCCAAAATTTTAACCTTTTTAAAAAGATATCAGTTTCAGAAATTTTATCTTAAGATTTTATACTATAGCACATATCTAATAGGTTTAACGAATTACATGTCATTTATTTGAATTCAAATTTATTTTAATGACTTAGTATTTACAGAAAAGATGTAATTTTTTTTTAAAAAAAAAGCTGTTATATGGATTTGAATGATTGTTTTGAATTCTTAGAATTTTGTGCATTTGCAATGTACCTAAGTTAGTAGCGAGAGAAGCGAGCTTGGTTTGCGAAGCAAACCATATAAGATTGCCTAGCAATTTTCGGGGGTTGGCGAGCGTTAGCGAGCAGTGGGCGCAGCCCACTAGTTTCAAAAAATTGATTAAACAAAATTGTTTTCGGAAAAAAAAATTGCAATAATTAGCTTATCATAAAGCCATCTGTATTAAAGCCAAATTTTAAAAATCTCGTTTTGTAATTTTTTGACGCTTACGTTGATTTTTCGATTGCGTGGCAGTATTGGCAGTCTTGCAATCATATATGGAGTTCGAAGAAATTGTCATTTCTGAGTTTTTAAGTTCTTCATTGACGTTATTACTGTGAAAAAAAAGTGGGGGAGAGAAGGTGTAACTTCCGTTACATCTTCTCTCCCCAACTATTTTTTAAATTGATTTAATAAAGATGGTGCTTAAAAATTATTTCCTGTAGAGACGAGTTCTAGAAATCTTAACTCTAGACGAAACAAATTTTTTATTTAATGCATGTCTCAATTTTGAATAAAGCCCTAAAAAATTTTAATTAATAAATTTTTAAGTAATTTATTTCATTTAATTGTATTATTTATTTTCCTTCCCAAAAATGAATTTAAAATTAAAATTTATCAAAAAAAGGTACCTAGTATCACCAACTTGATTATAGAAAGAGGTTACGAGCTGACACTGTTTAATACCCATGAAAAAGAATTTAATAAACAAATATAAAAATTTTAAAACTATCATTATACAACGTTATTCATAATTCCCTCCGGGGTTTCGAAGCGATATAGTAAAAAAACGAAGACGAATATGGCAAAAAAGAACATATGAAATTATTCCGAAATTATTCATGTTTTAATTTAAGCAGTTGCCGATAGATGGCAGTAACATGTACCATTGAAGCTAGTTGTAGTAAAGAAAAATGGCGTTTACAGGCGGAGGGAATTATGAATAACCCTGTATTTTAAAAGTTACGTCATTGACTGCTAAAAATTATAAAAATATATCATAAAACACTTCATAAATAATTATTTAATCTGTAATTACCTTCAAATTTTCGACCAATGCAGTAATAAAGAGGTTTTACAACAACTGTTTCAGCGTTTCTTCTTATCTTAAACGAATCTTGTCTTGAAAATACGCGCTCAGGACCTAGAGGGTTTAATTTATTAATTGTAAAGGTACACATAAGTTATAGAATAATATAAAAAAATCCCTGGAAGTCAATTTATTTCCTCGAATATAGAAATATCTTTCCAGGAACCTTTAATTAATGTTGCCTAGAACGCTTTAAAAAAACATTACAAAAACGTTTGATTATCTACTGTCATGACGCAATTTTTAACGTTATCAAAATAGAAACGACGCGGAAAATTTAATTATCACTGAAATTTATAAAATGAATATAAATTATCGTTGATGTTATAAATTTTTTACGGACCATATTGTTTTGCGGTCACCTTGTTTTATGTATTTGTGTATAAATGTATTTAACAAACAATATAAATTTATGATTTAAGCTTATTTATATTTATTAAACACTCTACATTGAGGTAAAAAATTTAATATAGTGATAAGAATAAAGAAAATTATGTGGAAAAAGTTCATTTTTGCTCTAATACATGTTTTAATACTGAATTACTATCAGATTTAGACACCAACCAATAAGTTATTCTTCTAACGCATTTGAGCCTGGACGTATTAACTCGATGGGGTTAAACGATCAAATACCGCCAATCCGATGAACCAACTGATAAAAATTATACTTATATATTACTGCGCTAAAATTTAAATATTTTATTTTTTTTCATTAACCGGCGTTGAACAGCCGACCTCATTCTGAGTTTACTTGGCTTCACTACAGCATTCTTGCTTGAAGAAGAAAACCACGAAAACCTACCATGGTAAACTCGATGGCAATAGGATTCCAACGCATGATTCGTCTACCACTGAGCCTATTTTACGTCGTCGCTGTAGTCGATGCGAGCCGGGAGCATAATTCAGATCAACCAGCCAGCGCTGGGATTTGAACCAATTCCGAAACTGTATTTTGCAGCTTACTGGTCAAAATTTTCAACTAAAGATTATCCTAATAAACTTTACTTAAATAACTATTAGTCGGAATATATATTTACAAGTTTTTTCGTTTATTACAAGAAAAAAATTTAAATAGTTTAATTTTTTAAAAAATAATAATGATGAACTAAAACTTTAAGAAATTGTCCTTTTAAAATTTCCATTCAATAAAAACATAAGTTTTGTGTCATTTTTTTAATGGAAATAGTAGGGCCAGGATAGCTTGGTTGGTAGGACGCTGGACTCGCGTTCATGAGAACGGGAGTTCAAATCCCGCCCGCCGAAGAATTCCTGTGTTTTAAATGGTGACTAGGGCAAGTTAAATCTGTAGGGGTCGCAAAGTTCACCAACTTCCCATAACAAAACAAAACCTATGGAGATACTGAATTGGAGATTGATTGTCAGGTCAAAATTAAGGTCTGTGAATGAATGAATGGAGTATGATTGAGCTGTAAAACGGGCTATGACGTGTGCGTGGCGTAATCGAATTCTTGGTCATAGAGGGCACCACTGAAAAAACAAGAAACGCACCATCTGCCTCCAAAATTTGCTTGATTTCACTTAAGCTTGCTGGTTGGCAAATGGCATCAGTAAGAACAACAAAGGAAATCGTCACTACTGGATCGATTTTAAATTAGATTCGTATGATGTAACTTATCGACTGATTAGTCCTTCATTTTTGACAGATCATTTTATAAGATGCTTCATCATTCAGATTTTTTAAATGATAATCATTTTAAAAAAATTATGTTTTGAAATCTAAAATTAATCTTTTATTTCAATTAATTGTAAGCTTTAATTTTTTTTTATTTTTTAAAGGAAGAGATTATACGAAATTTATAGTGCATTTTTATGCATACAGTCTTCCAGAAATTGTATGTATTTAATATGAAGTATCGAATTGACTTTTTAATTATCATTGCAGAAAAAAATTATTTTGTGCTTTTATATTTTTTTAAAAAAAAAAATAGGAAGGAAAAAAACAAATCATTAGGTGTATCATATAATTGATGGTGTTTAAAGATATTTGTAAAATCATTGTTGTTTATAAGATCACAAGTCATTCTAGCATATTTTACGTCTACACTGTAATTTTGCTAAAAAATAAGTTTGTTTTTTCCTTTTCTCTGAATAATGTATCGCAATAACAAAATAAAATAAGGCAAACAATTGTTTTAAATTTAAATAAACTTACTAATAATTAATTTTAAAAAATAAAATTGTTATATTTTAGCTATTTAGCTTTGTTTAATTTAATAACTTAAAGGCATCAGGAAAAGCAACAAATAATAAACAAATTAGAACATTTTAAAAAAAATTGTTGGTGCAGGTTGTTCAGTTTCGTGCACGATTTCGTAGTTTTGATTGATGCCGATTTATTGATTATTTATTTTTCTCCTGCACGAAAAATGTGCATTCAATAATTTATACATTTATTTTACAGATATATAAATTTATTATGTATAAATCTAGCACGGTTTGTTTATTTTCCTATGATTTTATTTTTTTATTAAATAAATCTTGCTTATGAATATTTAAATCAATATTTTTTACTGAGGTATCTTTCTTTACTTTCAAATGTAAATTCAAATTTTAATGCTGCAGAATTTACATGTGTTCTAGTGCAAATTTTAGTACATAAAAACAGACGAAAAAATTATTTTTACCTATCAGATATTTTAAGATTTACATAAATATATATAATCTAATGTTTCAAAAAAAAGATATTTATACCTGCTTAATGAAAAAGAAATCGTTAACAGTTTTGTTCAACGTTCTATTTTTATTGTAAAAAAGTTTGAATAACAAAAATTTTAAAAAATTATGTGTGTATTTAAAGTACGTAAAATATTTCATATAAAACTTTTCAATGATTTACATTTCTTAGCTTTTTTTATAAAAGCAAAACATTAAAAACATAATATCTGCATATTCCAAGTGTCCTAAAATAACTAAAAATTTAAAAAAGAAGAAAAGAAAAGAAAAATGAAAAAAGATAGAAAAGTATAGTTGGCAGCGATATGTTTCAAAAACCAGGTGTTCATTCTTATAGTTTTAAAAGTAATTAAAAGTTAAAAAACAAATGGTGCAACTGACAATAGTTATAAAACAGTACTTTCATATTTACTACTATTCATGGCACATTTTAATGACAAATCTACAACCATCTGTCAAATATTTCAGTTGTAATAGTCTGATATGCAGCAGAAAATAATCTTACATATTTTTTTTTAAATCAGCCATGCCATCTGTTGACTAAATGTATTCTAATTTTGAAGTTATATGATAATAAATTTCTAGTTTCCGAAGCAGAACGGAACAAACCGTACATTTCTATCTCTTTGCGTTTTTTACTGTTTTTTTTTTTTTTTTTTTTTTTTTTTTTCAATTATTAATCATTTTTTGGAAATCCGACAATGCTGCACGTAAAAATAAAGATTAAACAATACAAAATCAAATTTAGATACTAATTTGATAAGGAATGAAAGAATCTTACCCAAAATTGTCGAAGGTATTTCATCATTAAAAACAAAGAGAACCTTTGGGATTCCATAAGTTAATTTTTCTGAATCAAAATTAACAGCTACACTTTTCAAATCGCCTTCATATCGCCTTAGATCTTCCTTGGGTTTCGCATTGTTATAATTTTTATATGCTGTCACAGTACTGCCCAAAATGGCCAAAAGGATAAACACTGATATGATGCTTCTAAAAAGTAAAATGCAAAATTTTAACAATAAAGAAAATAATGCATAGTAATTATTACTCCAAAAAAGAATAAAACCATAGTTCTTTCATTTCCCTGCTTAGTTATAAGAAAATTAATGATAAATAATTTAGGTAAAAAACAAAATATGGCTTTCAAAAGATATAATTAAAACATTCAATTACCAAGACCTTATCAACACTACTTCATCAAAACTGAAATAACATTTATATCCTTAGAGTTTGACATTTAATGGCAATTATGTAGGTAATTGCCATTAAATGTCAGCAAAATTAACGATTACAAACATTTTCCTTTTGAACGAAGTTAAATTTAGTTTATTATACTTGAATTAAAACTAAATAATTTAATTATGTTTACAGCAATTGTGCTTAAATTAATAAGTGAATTATGTTTAAAGCAGTGGAAGAAAGGTAAAAACATTGATTTATTCTAGCAGTAATATTTTGTTTGCTTTTATAGCAATTTTAAGTCACAGAAACGTATAATTACATCAGAAAAATGGCGTATTTCTAAAAAAAAAGTCATGTGGTAGCTATTAAATAACTATTTTATTTCATTGATGCGCATATTTTATTTAAATTAACAATAAAAGAACTTCAGTATCTAGGCTATAGTCATAAGCGAACAGTCGGGAGAAAATTAGTATGTCCATCACATGTCTCTCAACCGGGTGTTATTTAGTAATATTTAGTAAACATTTAGGGTGTTAAAAAGAAAATATTTAGGGTGTTAAAAAGAAAATATTTAGGGTGTTAAAAAGAAAAACCTTCCAACTTTACATAACCTAATCAAGGCAGGTTTTCGTATAATCAGTTATCTGAAGAAAAATTAAATGGCAAAAAATTCATTATGTAATAGAAATAAAAACCGTCTTTATGGTTTTCTCTGATAAAGCATACAATATCTATACAAAAAAAGAGGGGAAACGTTGAGAGACTTACTATTACAAAAAATGGGGGGGAAATACTTGATTGAAGAAAAAAAAATAATAATAATAATTTTTTTAATGCTATTTCATTACGTTTCTAAACGGGAACGCACTTTTGCAACCACCTGGTGTATGCAGAGTGCTTAAAAAAATCATTTGCGAAATTAAAGAATAAACCATGCACACCAAAAGAATAAAAAATCACATAGGAACATGGAATCGCATACACTATATATAGCATTACAATTTATACGCTATATGACAAATGCATGCAATGGCAGTATATGACAAATGTATGCAAAGACAGTAAACTAAAACCATTTACCACTATTTCATTTTACTGCAATACCACACATGTTATACATTTACTACCACTAATACAAGAAGGATATGCTATGCTCAAATGGTGGACAGTGCATTGCAGCATCAAACCAAACCTCTGAGCATCTCTTGCACTTGAATTAGACATAAATGCGTACCTTTGTGGAATTACAATAAAAATAAAATGATGTAAAATGATTTTTGGTTATTGATGTTGTATATTACGTATAATTTAGCAACTTTTTCTAGTGGCTTCGGATAGCGTTTGCGACCCTATACAATATGTTTGTACAATACAATGTACCTATGTTTCTGTGTGATTCTTTATCCTTTTTATAGGCCTAACTTGCTGTTTTATGTTGACCATGTTTCTTTGAAGCATCCTGTATTATGGGGTATAAATGATATGAAATTTTATTTTACATGTATAATGTCTTTACGTGTATTTCACAATATCCTGCGGTACATTGTGAAATTTAAATAAGCCAATATTGTACTTATTATACTGTAAAAAATGGTGTAATGCCAATCCTGATTTGGTGCTGAAAAACTCTAAAAATTGTGCGCTATTTCAAACAAATGCTTTTAACTTAAATGCTTTTACTAGACGCCAATCTAAGCATTAGTTTTTTAAAAAGTCAGACGATCGATAATTTTAGTTTATAATCGAGAAGGTGATTTTGTCTCGCACGATGCTCCAAATTCTACGGAAGTAAATTGTTATAAGAAAATATTTATGTTTTTAGTTGTAAAATAAATATAATTTTTTTTTGTAACAAGATGTACATAAATCTGTCAATTGTATTAAAAGCATTTTGTAATATTTCATTTCTATCAGCTTTCGTTTTGTTAAGCCTTTTTCGAATTCAGATTAATATTCTTTTTGTTGAAACTGTATGTTTGGTTCACTACTAATTTTATTTTAAGAAAAATTTAATGCATGCATCCCCTAAATGAATGATTCTTGCTTTACATTGCATCGAAAAAATAACTTTACAGACTCTTATGTGTATCATATCTTACTGTAATTAGTTTTACTGAATAACAAAAATGGTGCCGACTACTTTACACCAAGTTGTGTAAAAGAACATTTTTAATGAAGTGAAACACCTCGGTCCGAAAGAGCTATGTGTGGCATTTCACTTCACCGCTTTATTTCATTTTATAACCGTTGTTGAGCAGCCGACCCAATTATGAGTTTACGACTACCAATGTTCTACTCGGTAACCTTATAATTTTGAATCAAATCAAAAAGACAAGGGAACTCCTGGATCAAGTGTTGGGAGAAATTTGAACCTCGAGAAGGTTTTTTTGAAAGGACTAACTCGCATTTACGTTACATGGTGAAGAAAACCACGAAAACCTCACACAGTTAGCCAAACGGTAAGGGGACTCTAACTGTGATCCGTCTACACCTGACGACTTTTTACTTCAGTACTGTGGTTGGTGCGAGCTCGTAGCGAAATTCGTATCGACCAGCCATCGCTGAAATTCGAACCCGGGGCACCTCATTGGGAGGCAACCGCTCTATCCTCTTAGCTACCACAGATCCACTTCACCACTCTGCTGTAAAGTAGTTACCACCATTTTAGTGTAGAGATAAGTTTTTACATTGTAGTAAACGTTACTAAGTTTATATAATGCCAAATAATGCATATAAATGGAGTTGAATTATCCATATATTAAAGCATCACACATCATAAGGAAACTATTTTCAAATAACATTTGATTATTTATAAAACAACGATTTAAATTTTTATGAGATTTATTATATTACTAGCCGCCTAAGGCGGCCATCTGTCCGCCACGCTAAAGGTTTCCACAAATAAAGTTTTTTAAAACATAGCAGGAAATCTGAAGATTAGTGGACAATTAAAGTGTTTCTGTCCTGCAATTTTGTCTTCATATCCAGTTCTGCTGCAGATGTGTTATAGCTCTTGAGGATGTTTGAAGATGTAACTTTGCTATGGTAACCTAACCTATAATATAACTATCAGGTGGAGACTTGTTTTTTTTTCTTAAAAAAAGGCCTCAGAAATTGTAAAAGCATACAAAAGTTGCTTTAAATACATGAAAAGAACACGAAAACGAAATAATTTTTTATGGTATCTATTTCTCTATAATTTTTTTATGGTATCAATTTCTATTTCTATATCGCTACAAAAATTAACGTCGGGTAGACTATATTTGAGGGTGCCCCTTGATTCTCGCCAAGTTGTGATCGCGGTTGATCGCCAAGCTGGGTGATGTTGAAACCCAATCGTGATTCTCAACGGTTTAGATTTTAGCGTTATTAATGTTCAACGGTATGCGTAATTTCAGAGGTCCATTAGTTCTTCGTTAGATACCGGCTGGTAAGGTTACTTTTACTTCTGGTCAATAAGATCGAAGGTATGTGGGCAGTCATAAAAAGGGACTTTATAAAAAAATGTCATCACCAGATCGGTACCACAAACGCCATTTTCGATTCATATTTCGCCGAATTTATGTGACGATGGAGGTACACAGATTCTATTCACGATAAATTTAGACAGTATCTAACTGTTATTAGATAATTCTGTGCACCTAAATCTGAGTATATTCAAGCTTAATGAAGAAGTGAGTTGTTTTTTTTTTTTTTTTTTCCTTTTCTTTCTGCACCTACTCCATTAATCTTTGCTTCGATTCAAAATCCTTTTTATTGGATTTATTAATTTTGCTTATATTGGGTTCATTGCAAGCTTTATCCGATGTTTTGTTGAAATTTCCAATGTTTTTTGAAATATCATTATGTTTTGGCCGTTATTTCTGTTACCACGGTGTTCCGCGCAAGCAGGAATAGCGCCAAACATAAGTCACCAATTTCGCCAAGGGGCATCCTCAAGTATAATTTTACCTTATCGTCTTCGCTTAAGAAAAAAAAAAGAGCGTGGGAAGAAGAAGAAAAACTTATTATAACAATTATGAACAGCGATAAATATATCAAAGCGTAGCGTTCTATTTACGTATCTAATATGTTGCCACATTTTTAGTACAAAAGTTAAAGTTTTATCCACTTTGATAAATGTAAACTAATGCGAATCTTACAATTAAATTACTAATTCCTTCGTATATCATTGGTTTAAGTTGTCGAAAATTAATATTTCAATTGTAAGGTTCGCATTAGCATACATTTATAAGAGTGGAGAAAAGTATATGCATTTTTTAATAGTTTCTTGAATATGGCTCTTTGAAGACGAAAAAGCATAGATTTTCTTACAAAATGACTGATAACTAAGAAACTAATCCAAATTTTTGAAAAAGAAAAAAAATACTTCTTCATTATGTCAAAACACAATTATGTGCCGAGTTTCGTGCCTGGGCGAGGCTTCTGGGGCGATATATTGTGATTACAGACACACACACACACAGCCGCGTTTATTATTATGTATAGATATGATCTTTTTCGTTTAATAATAAAAGATTTTTAAAAAAATTTAAAAAAAGATAATAAGTATTAAAAATAATGTATCAACACAATTTAATAACAAAAAAGAAAATTGCGCACATTCAACCAAACAAGAACCAAGATAATAAATTAGAACAATTACATTGTTATGATTCCAACTTTACTAATAATTCGTGGACCTTTACATGTTAAAGACTCAATTTTCAATTTGATGTCTGGCTTATAAAATGGAGGGATTAAATCTAGAAAATAAAGTTAAAAAAAAACATTATCATTTGTACATTTGCATGAACGTCTCTTGTTAAAAGAACAAACAATATATACTTACTTGAAATATTCAAAATTGGTTCAAAATCAGATGGATTACAAGTTTCTGGTAAACAAATGCCTATTCTCATTGGTAAAGTATCCTGGAATCACGACAAACATAATCAAATTCTCATTATATTTAAAAATAAATGAAAATTTAATTTGATTTAAATTTAAACCTTTACCATGAGGGTGAGTTTCAAGTTGCAATAATGCCCATGATATCCACCAGCATCGCTTCCTTTCTTCTTGGGGGCGTATGCATTTCTACATTCATCAAAATTTCCGACCCACTTAAGATTTCCTTCCAAGAAACCACTTTCCGGCTTTCCAAATGAATCTATCACTAAAATGCGTACATAATTATTGATAAAATTTATTAAGTAATTTAATGTGCTAAAGTCTGTATGAACTCAAAGGAATTTCGATTCGTAAAGGGAGCTACAGTTACCAAACAAGTGTCGATGCATATTGAAACAATTGTAATCGGTAATTAATCGGTAGAAAAGCAATGTTTGGTCTTAAAATAAATTTGGATTTTTATCTCCATATCTAAATAAAAACTGGTTGATTTATTCGCTGCATGCAACTATTTTGCAACAAAAAAGTTGACGTGAAACTCTTGCCATGTCGTGGGATAATATCCTATTGCCTTAATGCCGCGGAAGACTTCGTGTCGTTTTTTTTTTTTTTTTTTTTTTTCTTTTTTTTTTTGCTCCGGTGAATTCGGATTTTTATCTTAACACCAAAATAGGACTATTTGATTTATTCATTGCATGCAACCATTCTGCAGCAACAAAATTAGAGTGAAACTATGACCATGTCGTGAGATAATATCCTATTGCCGTAATGCCGCGGAAGATTTTGTGACGTTTTTTTCCTCCCAGTAAATTCGGATTTTTCAAATTAGCTCCTAATAGTTCGAATTTGATTTGTCACAAGTCGATACAGTATTAAGTTGAACACCAAGCTTCAGGAAAAAAATTTATTGTAGTTGTTGAAGTTATGACAATATCATTTGCAAATGTTATTTTTCTGACAAATATTTATTTTTATTTATGCGCAACTAACAGGGTCACCATCCTAACCACAAGTATATATATATATATATATATATATATACAGTCGAACCTCTATTTAACGAAGTTACTAAATCCCGATAATAAGTTCGTTATATGAAAAATTCGTTAAATAGAAATCGCCTTTTAAAATACCTAAACAACAAAAAACAGGTTTTAAATTCATAAACACTAGACATAATTAAAAAAGCAATTGATACATCTTGTAAACTAGTATCTACTATCTATTTTATAAATCTTAGCCATAAAAGAAATCCACATGGAAAACAAGAATAGAGCAAAACATTATCCAGTGTTACGCTATCATACATTTTCAACTAAAAACAGCTAAATTTATGCATAAAATTTTAACTGCATTTATTTGCTGTATAAAATTATAACTGCGAAGTAATTTTCAAAATGTTCTTGGAAGTTCGTGAAATAGAAGTCCGACTGTATATATATATATATATATATATATATATATATATATATATATATATATATATATATATATATATATATATATATATATATATATATATATATAACAAACAACTGATTTTAGAAATAAAAGAAGAAAAAAAGGATGAAATTTTTTTTTAAAAACTGGAAAATAAACGATATAATCTTTTCATCAGCCCACACGATTATATCCGCAAAAAAGAGTGCTTTCTGATATTGTAATATTGTATAACTTATTGTTTTTCTTAACTTTCTTCATGTTTTCTTGTACTTATTTATTTTGTTATATAATATATATATATATATATATATATATATATATATATATATATATATATATATATATATATATATATATATATATATATATATATATATATATATATATATATATATATATATATATATATATATATATATATGTATTCAGATCAAAAGTATTTTAAAATGAAATATTCGGTACTTACTTTTCCATGCCCATGAATCTTCAAAATCCCGAAAATGTAGATTTTCTTTCAGATACCACAAATCCTGCAAACATCTCTTAATTCGAGCATTTTTAGAAATTTTTATGAAGACAGGTATCAGATTTAAAAGTTTACTTTGAAACAGTTTGTCATGCACATCTCTATTCAGCCAAAAATCGTTATTTAAGCCTAAACTATGCGCGGTTTCAATCACTTTCATAGCATTTTGCACAATATCAAGCACATCGTGAACATTCCGAGTATGCCTATCGGCAGTTTTTCCAAAACTTAGTTTTGCTTTGAATAATAAATAAATATAAATGATAAATGTTCCGAAAATCGTCAGTTTCATAGTTTAAGCCTAATCGAACACTTTCAAAAATTGCCACTTAAAATCCATTGAGATAAAAACTGAAGTAAACTACCCAATGACGTTCGAAGCACTGTTTTAAACTTCACAAATCTGAGATAGTTTTTTCCTGCGTCATCCTACAAGTCAAATATCTAATAAGGGTATATGGCATTCAATATTTCAAAACACATAATGGAGTAAATGCGTCATTAACTGTTTTCGACATACTATAATCTTTAAAAAAAATCTAAAAATGTAAATTTTCATGTATGGTCATGTCTTATAATTGAGAGCAAACAAACTAATTTCCTTCATACTTAGTGCAAAAAAGTTTTTTATTTTGTCATCTAAATTTGATGCATTATTAAGACAAAATTCACCTAAGGTTCAAAATGAACATAACTATACATATAAACAAAGGGTAGATGTAATGCGAGCAATTTTTACTACGATTGTTTTATGGAAAGAAATAAAATTTTATTCCAATTGTGTCAAACGTTTCTTTTATAAGCTGAATAATTTTTTTGCAGAAAAGTCATGCGTGTTATATTTACTTTATAGAAACAAAATAGTTCTGATTACCATAATATAATTTTAACAATTAATAAAAAAAAATATTAACATCTATATCTGGCGTTACTGGGCAATCCTTTTTATTTTTTAAAAAAAATTCTAAAGTGGGAGGTAACACAAGAAAATGTCCTTTTCATTTAAACAGTGCTACCACCTTTTTTCGCAAAAGCATTTTTTGCATCTTCTCAAAATTTCTGGTCGAGCATTTATGGGTAAAGAAAATTTTTAATTGAGGTTTTTCGTTTCCAAAACTGTCTACATCCATTTTTAGAAATTATCCGCGAGGGGAGGAAAGAAACAAAAGGGAAAGGAAAAAAAATATTTCCAAAACAAAGAACAAAATAAAAATACATAAAAACTAGATGTAAAACTTAATTCCATTATGTTCCATTTTTAACGACACTATCAAATCTCCTAAACGACTCTACCAAACATTCCACAAGATCTCAATACTTTTTATGGCTGGTGGTTTTTTCATGAAAATCAAGTAACACTATTTTTATTTTCCCTAAATGAATCTCTAGATCATTTTTCGATTATCATATTGAAATGTCCCGTTAAAAGTCTATGCGTATTGCATAAACGTTCATCATAATATTTAGGTGGATACTTTGATGAATTCATCATTTCTCAACAATGAAGACATTAGCTAGGAATTGCTGCCATTTGCTAGGAAAAAATCCAAAATAGTTTCAGATGGTATTTTATTGTTTGTTTGACAAAATCAGATTTCAGGTCTTGAAATATTATGATTCTAATAGCTCAAGTAGAAACCCTGACCAAAATCTAGTCAGCTTGAATTTATTTTAACTTTTTTTGCATTTTTCATTACTAAATTCACGAAACTAATGACGTGTATCGATTAATTGAAGCACATAATTACATAAAATACATTCACACAATTATTATTTCAGGTAAAAAAAAATTTATAACTATTTATTATTATTATCGCTTTAATTAATAATTATAGGAAAAAATGTAAAATTACAGAAATTTCTGATAAAAATTTTAATTTAAAACAAGTAATTTTAAATAACAAAATCCTAAATCTAAGAAATGTCGATTTAATAATTCTTAAAAAGTAGAAGTTTAAAGAAAAGAAGAAAATAAAACACTTTTTTAAACGTGCATTGCATGTTAATGAAAATGCTAATACGATCATTATTAAATCAAAAATTATGCTTTTTTTCTTGTTGGAAGTCGCGACGAAAATAAACATTAACTTTTGATTTTAAGATCTTATTTTCATGCACTGGAACTCACTCTTTATAATTAAGTTCTAGCCTTAAATGCGTTAGTTAGAACAAACGATAGTTAAAGTTAGGAAAACAGGCACCACTTCTTACTACCACGTAGGAATTTTTTTTCGGCCTATTCGGATTCTTAACCTTCAAAATATAGGGAACTGAAAATATAAGCTCCATAGTTAGAGCAGGAAAGCGATCGTAAGTTTCAGCCCTTTAATGATTTCAATTTTTGCGTGTATCGCCATCTCAAAGAAATCGTATTTTTAAATTTTTATTTCTCAAAAACTTCTCGACCGATTTCGTTCAAATTTTTTACTTAGCATTTAAAATATGTAGTATATATATAGTATGCAGTGTATATATATAATTTTTTATTTTATTATTTTTTTTTGCTGCATTGAATTTGTTATTCAGACTAAAATAGGATGCTGAAAGAAATGGTTTTTCCAAACAATATAGAAGTGGCATCAGCATATATCAAAGTATTATATTCGAACTCCTACTATTTCAGAAACTGGTATGTACTATAAAGTGATTAGTATATTGACAAAGATGATTTTGATAATTCGGTTTTACTTTACTTTCTACTCATGGTGACTGGCCAATCTAAATACATTCTAAAGCTAACCAAGCCACTGTAATTTAGAAAACTGAAACTTCAAAACACAATTTTAATGTTAAAAAAAAGGTTAAAAATTTTTTTGGATGGTTTAAGCACAGACTGAGGGTGCCTTCAAGAAAAAAAAAACGTTTTCTGAACATTTATACGCCAGTGATTGCATTTTCTATCTAAATTTTGTCTACTACCCATGCAATAGTGTATTCAAGAAAATACGCTTAATTTTGGAAAAAAATTTATCACTTTTGACTTTTTTCCTGTTTACACAATTGGCTTAGTTAGCATTGTGTTTCTTGTATTAAGCCATCATAAACTTCATCACCCCAATCAATGTAAGACCATCTCCATAAATTATTTTAGCAAAATCTTCCGTCATTAAATTTAAATACCTACTTTCAATTGCAAGAAAGGAAAAAGCCACTCAAATAACATAAACAATTAGTTTATTCGTAAAAAAATATAACATACAACATTTAATAACATTCTAACAGATATTTCTAAAATCTGGCAATAATAAATACTATTAATTCACAACCTTTATCGTAAAACATTTAAGTATAAAAACTCAACAATCAGTATCAAAAATAGGAATCATAAAATTAATACATAAACATAAATTTTAGTTTTACAAAATACAAAGTGTAAACAAAGTAAGTATAAATAGACAGATGGATACTCTTTTATCACATATATAAAATATAAGCAAACTTTTTTGGAGAAAATTTAAAATAGCTATCATTTATTTATTAGAATTAAAAAATGCAACAATAATACTTTTCATAACATAGTTCACATAAAAATATTAATGTTATTTCAAAATAAAAAATGTGTATAAATTCATTATAAAAATTATATTTTTGGCATCAAATTAAATTATATACAATCAATATATTGATAAAGTAAACCCTCTTTAAAAATTTTATAAGAATGAAAATAGTGTCATAATAATTACATTTTTAAATATATTTAAAATGAAAATTGACATACAAAAAAATAAAGATTTATGCAGTAAAATTTGGCAACATTTTTATTATAGATTATTAAGACATTTTTTTTTTTTTTTGATTGTATAACTATGATTTTATAATGTGATATGAAATAACATTTTAGCTGTAATAGAGTTTAGAGGTATTATTTAATACAAAATAATAGCTCTACTGAATTTTGATGTTAGATCATTTGAACTATGTTCTGTAGATGAACCTAATCTGCACCTGAATCAGATATGAACTAGTTAAGAACATGAGATAAAGTTACTTTTTGTTCCTTTGAAAGTTAAAAGCATTTTTATTTTTAGCTTTTGCTGAAAAACTACTTATCTAGATAAGTTAAACCATCAACTAAATTATGTACAATCCGAAAATTCTGAAATACTGTTCTTTTATGGTAAAATTCTCAAACTTTTGTTGAAAAAAAAATTTAACAAGTTGCATGCAAAATATTCATCTAATTATAGAGTTAAATAAGAAACTGTCAACTAAACTAAATAAAAACTTATTTATCATTTCAAAACTGCTTATATCTACAAATATTTACAAAACATATAAATTTATAAAACTTTTAAGTGTGCAGATTCATATCAAAAAAGTGAATATACAAAAAAACTCTCTAAACAGATCTTTTTGCGACACTTTTAATAAGGAAATTTTCCTAATTAAAGGACAATTTACTAAAATAGAACTATTCCTCA
This sequence comes from Parasteatoda tepidariorum, assembly GCF_982258835.1. NCBI lineage: Eukaryota > Metazoa > Arthropoda > Arachnida > Araneae > Theridiidae > Parasteatoda > Parasteatoda tepidariorum. Next base: position 40,646,300 of record NC_141764.1, read on the forward strand.
TTAAATCTGACATCATGAATTATCAGTTTGGCAACTTAAGATAAGTGTCAATCATAAAGCAATGACTTTGTTGCTACTTGAATTTATACATTCATACAAGACAGTTTGAAGTTTGATAAATATTTAAAAAAAGGTCCAATTGTAATACATAGTTCTAAATAACAAATATACACATGTATCTCTACTTTTAATTATGAAAGTACATATTTAATGTTAACATTTAAAAATATTGCTGCTTTACTTTGCAGTTTACATTATGGCATATTCTTTTCTTTGTAGAATAGTATTCTTTTATATCCCTTACATGTATATAGATTTTTTGTGCATCACAATATTATTCACTAAAACTATTTACTTATACTTATTGTTTTATGTAGTTAATAATAGAAAATAATTTAACAACATGTTAACCAAATGGATTATAACTGATGCAACAGCTGTTAAGTATATAAAACTGAAATGTAGGATAAAATATTAACAAAAAATCCTAAGAAAATATGGCACTTAAAGTTTCAAAAAATTCAAAAACAAAATGAACATCATTAAGTAATAAAATATTATTTTTTGTGATAAAATTTTTTTGCCAAATGCTTGCTAGTTTCCTTGTAATTTGTCTAAGCTTTAAAATGTATATTTCTTTGTTTTCCATTATTATATTTCATCAAAGCTCAAATATATATTCGCCTCGATAATAAAAGCATAATAATTAATGATTTTTTAAATAGAATTGAAATATTAATTATTTACTATATGATGCCTAGTTTATGTTCTCATAATTGCATTAATCAGTCAACAGTTTCACTTCAACAAAATTCTGAGAAATTTATACTACTTGTGTTACTTTAAATTATTCTTTCAACAGCAATATATATCTGAATAAATTGGCACACAGAATTTTTTTGAAATGAAAATTATAAAAGCATTCATAATTTGAAAAAAAACTTAAAGGCACAGTTTTAAAACAATTTAAAATAGAAATCTATACAAATTAATTACACAACCAACTATAGACATCTTTTAAAGCTATTTTTCTCCCATATGTTATTAATTACATAGATTCACTTAGAGCAGTTTTCTTTAATTCACACTGGTCTACACTTAATAACAAATGTGCAAAAAATGTATCCTTAAATACAGCATACTCATGAATGGAATTTTGAACGAATTAATTTCTCTAATCTGATGATTGGAGATTCAAAAAGTAACGAAACAATCAGAGAAAAAGCATAGGTTACTGTCAGCAATCCAAGAAACAAAATCACCTATAAAATAAAATTTTAAATTAATAATTATCTTAATTGTCAATACTTATAGATTTAAAGTAAGACATTATTTTATTCATTTTAAAGTAAGACATTTGGATTCCTTCATAAATCTTTCTTGTTTGAAATTTTAATACCATTTTTCATAACATAAGTTATCAAACAAAAATTTGAAATTTTAAGCAGTATTTATTAAAAAGTCTTTATAACTATTACAGACGTTTCAACTAAGGCTCATCAAAAATGATGCTTGGCACTAAGAAGTATGAGATAAGTATAAAACCCTTATAACTTCTAAACTATCTGGCCAATTATGTCAGATTCATCTCATTCAAGTCAATTCATAGCACAATGTAAAGTGTAAACACAAGTACAAGCCAAAAAATAATAATTTCTATACATAAAAACTCTTATGAATTTTGAACTATTAGTTCCATTGACTCATGTATAATCTTATTTAATTCAGTGTGAAAAAATACACAAAAACACTATCTCCTTTATTTAAGTAACAATATCAGATGTGTACAAGAACAAATTTGTACTTTTCGCCCATTAAACCCTTATAACTTTTAAACTGTTTTTCTATTCCATCTATTTGATTATATTGAGAATGGTCACAGTCAATTCATCTTGAAAAAATTCATCCAACAATATGTCTCACTTGTTTGTCTAGAAGAAATTCAAATCTCCAGCACAAACCACAATTATTTTCCTCAAAAAGGCAGAAACGTAGGGGAGTTTTCAAGTATCATTTATAAAACCATTACAAAGTTTTGTGCCAAAAATATTTTGAGTATTAATTTTTTAAAAGAAAAAGTCTACTTTTACAGGAAAAAGTCTATGTTTACATGTATAAGTAACTTTTTTCAGAATAAGGTATTTAAACTTCTCGTAGCTCTTGCACATTGCAAACAATATTTTCGCCAGTTATCTTCTGAACAGCTTATTTCATGAGCGCATATAGAAAATAAACAATACACAGTGATATGCAAAGGCCACTATTAATATATTTTTTAAATTCTGGTTGAAAATGAAGAGTACACGCAATAGGTATACACCGAGTCTTAAGCAATAAACACAAAAAAAGTTTTTGAAATCAAGGAGTTAATATTGGGGACTGGAAATGGCACCAGTCTGATTATGTTTGAAAACTCAGAGGTGTTTTCTAAAATTGCGTTTTTTGCAAATTTTTTTTTTTCTTCTCTAAGATATTAATTTGAGATCCCTAATGTATATACTTTCTTGATTTCCTTCTAAGCAAAGATTCCTTCAGGACAATGATCACACATACCTAATCACATGATACTCTCTTCATTGGCCTCAGTAAAAGAGAAAATATGACAGAAATATTCAATTGAAAAATACAAACCATTGTTTGATGTGAGAAATCAAGAGTGGTTCTCATTGATCCAAAATATCCTATTATGAGCATTGGATGAATAAGGTATGCAGAGTATGTCAAACGGCTCAAAGGAACAAACAGCTTAAATGATAAAATCTTATCCACAACAACTGAAAATTAAAACAGAGTAAATAAAATAAATGTATTTAACTTAATAGTATTAATAATCTTTTTAAAGTATCATTAACTAAGTATTCTCATTTTGTTTTTGAAAAACAAATATATATTGAGATTATACTGCAATAATTGGAATTGGTTATGTATTGATTTAAGAGTTTTTTTCCTTAAAAAGAAGCATTTAAGCTAATTAGATATATTATCTATTTCTCTTTTCTTCTTTTTTGTCAGCTATTGAAGAGTTCATTTTTGGCAACATACCCACAATCACGGGTGCCACTCCAGAAACTTTTCAAGACTGAACTTGCTTTTTGACCAAGTAACACGGTTTGGAACTATTTTGAAGAATTTTTCAAAAACTTATTGCGCATTTTTCATGACAATAACCCACTATTATAGCAAAAATAGATTGTTTAGAGCTAAAAAAAACTTATTTATTTTTTTACATCAATTGCTAAAATAAGCTACTAATTTCTTCTAGGAGCCATGTATATTTCTACTTATTTTAAACTTCATCATCATTTTATGCTTTGTCATAGTTCTATAAATTTGATATTTTAAAAAATAATCTTAATTTAACTTTGCCCACAATCTCAAAATGTTGGGGGGGGGGAATACAAAGCAGATTTAGATTCAACAATATTATGTTTAGACAAGCAGATGTTGAAAGTCAATCAATACCATTCTTTCATTGTGGTGCGACATCATTGCTTAATCATTTTGCAATAACATGAAAGACAATGTTTTCATAAATAGTAATAATTTAAAATTTTTTTAACTCAAAATAATTATTATTTCATTTTTAAAGAAAAAGTTAAATTTGTAAAATAAATTGAAAATAAATATTTAATGGAGGAAAGAAAATCATTCCACTGCTCTTTTCTCAGGACAGATTTCAGTCTTCTGGACTGAAGAGTGCCCACGATATACAAAAATGTTTCTAGAAAATCTATATTTCTAAATTTAAAAACAGACAAAAAAATTTGTTTTAGACGAAATTTATAAAATATAATTTAATTTAATAGACTTTGAGATTTATAACTACAGTAATTACAGCAGAGCAGCAAAAGAAACTCTTTTGTAAACAACCTACTTACAGAACATATCGTATAGTAAAATAGAAGATTTCTAAAGATTATAAAATAATATTAAAATAAAAATTACGCCACTTTTTGCAATTAATTAATTATAAAATTGTTTCAAAATATATATACATATTTTAATTAATGTTTCACACATTCAGGGAAAACAGAAAATTCTTGACAAATTGTTTTTAAACTTTGTTTTTTGAAGAAAAAAAATGATTTGAAATGAAACTATTTAAGTTTTGTTTATCTTAATAATCAAATATATTAATATTTTAATTTAAAACAGAATATAAATAATAAGAGAACCATAATAATTGTGAAATTTTTGAAAGCTGAAGTAAAAGCAATGTTTTAAGTAAATTAAATGCAAACTGAGTAAAATTTTAAGCTCAACAAATTAATTTCAAATTGTATAAAACTTTATTACCACTTGTTCTATAAGACTAAAGAAAATAAATGAAGTCTTATACAACAAAAAATTAAGATTTATCGAGATTTTAAATAATTATTTTAAAAAGAAAAACATAGAAACATTATTTAAACCATTTCCTTATATTTTTACTCCTCCATCAAAACAATAACAATTTCTTTGCTTATTAGCTTTGCTTCTTATTTCTTCTTATTTGCTTCTAATTTCTTTGCTTCTTATTAGCCAGTTTTGAACTACTCTTATTATCATGAAAACCAACTCAATATTGTTACATATGTTGATTTTTGTTAAGTTAGGAAATATATTTAGTTATAAATTCAATTATTTTTTAATAAAAAGAAATATGCTAAAAAAACTATCAAAAACTTGGTGAATTTTCAAAATTTAGTTCATACTTTTAAAATCAAATTCAACTCTCATATTTAAAGAGCAATATCAATTATCAAATACACTACATTTTTAACCAAATAACTACTTTATTCCAAATATGCATCTTTATTTTAAAATTGCATAAATTAAAAGAGAAAAACATGACTTTATATTGTGTAATTATTATGTGTCTTGAAAAATTTCTTGTTCAGAGTTTTCCTTTGAACTGAAATATTGATATCAATAAACTTAAATCCAATAATTCTTTTTTTTATCTGTAATTTAAGGCATACTGTGAAATAGTGCTAGGTCGCATAGGAAAAAAATTTATGGGATAATGATAACAATGTGGTTAGCATTGCAGTGCGTCCAACTTTACTTTATAAACAAGCTGAAACATATCAATCTAAAGTTGGCTGGGCTTCTAGCGACATGAACTGTAAGGAAAAAATATTATAACAGTGGAAACAAGTTTTGAAAAAAAAAACGTGAACTGCCAAAAATAGTGAATAAATAATGATATAAAAATATTCAATATGATAAAAATCTAAAAATTATTATTAGTAAATTTAATTTTTCCAAGTACTTTTCAATTTTTATTATTAAACAGTGCATTCCCATTTATCTGGCAGTACTTATACAACAGTACCTAGCATAAACTATAAAAATCGGTTAATCACATATTTTGGAAACATCATCAACTCAATAAATAAATAAATAATGGGATGCATAAAAAAAAAACAAATGTATAACAGACCTGCTTGCTGAGTAAGGCAAACATAAATCACCCAACTTAGACAAAGACCAAAGGCTGTACGGCTGAGGGCATTGTAAAAACTAGTAGCCACTAAAGCAGTAGTATTGTGATAAAGGCTGTACACACAGGTCAATCCAACAGATGTAGCAACAACCCATCCAACAAAAAGAATTATCTGGATTGAGAAAAAGAAAGAGGATGTTATTATTATTAAACTTATAAGTATGCAAATAACTCTGATATCAAAGAAACTCTTACAAACGCAATGTACGAGAACAAACTACAATAGGGTAGATTTTAATCAGAGAAATTTGTCAAGCTGACCTGTTTTATAAGTTAAACACCTCTCTACGTAAACTCCTTTTATAGCAGACAATACTGTAAATTTTTGTAACAATAAATGTCCCAGTCAAAGAATTAAATAGATTAATATTAGAAGTTGCAACAGAGTATTTGTAAAACTAAATAAAAAAAATTTAAGATTTTCTGTTCTAAATCATGAACAATTTTTCCTGTCCTGAGAGTACCTTGTTTAATATTATTTTGATAATGCTAATTCAGTAATACTTTACAAAACATACAATTAAGACATTAATCATTTATTTCAGAAAAATCATTCCAGATCTCAAAGAATCAGTCTCTATATTCCACAAATTCTCAGACATTAAATAAGGATATTATAAATGAATAATTTTAACATTTTTAAAACTACTTCCATTACACTAAAAATGTCTTAGGTATTGAAAGAATGATATCAAGCAAAAGATATGTCTCTGAAGGTCTATAAAGGAATAGTAGCAAAAAAATATATAATTCTTCAATCTTTTACATTGTCAAACATTTCATAATATTTGAAATTTAAAAAAAACTGTTATTAACAAGAATTATGTTTTTATAGTCATATGTCATAGTTTAAGTCATACTTCTGGATGCAACAACATTTAAATGCAAGAATAAAAGAGTTAAAAAGTTAACACCATACCTTACTATCTCTAGAAAGAAAAATCTCTAAAGATCTATAAAATAATAGTACCAAAAAAAATTTATAATTCTTCAATCTTTCACATTGTCAAACATTTTATAATATTTGAAATTAAAAAAAAACTGTTATGAACAAGAATTATGTTTTTATGGTCATATGTGATCGCTTAGGTCATACTTCTGGATGCAACAACATTTAAATGCAAGAATAAAAGAATTAAAAAGTTAACAACGTATAAAAGTTTCTTACCTTACTATCTCTAGTAGGGGTGATTTTTCTTTTGAACAATATATAACCTAATGCTATTCCTACAAGGTATGGGCCAATTCTAGAGTATGGTTTGATATACAATTTTTCAAAATACACAGTCCACCTGTAAAAAAGGCAACACAGCAAAAATTTAAAAAAAAGTTATAATAAATATAAATTACATGATTTTTTTATAAGTGTATAACTTAAGCTTAGTATATATAATTAAGCATTGCCTTATTATCCTAATTTAATAAAAGAACTTTTTTGTACATGAATTGTCTGAATTGGTAATTTTTCTTCCCTTTTTAAAATTTAGTTAGTTTTAAAATTCATTAAAGAGTGTCATATTCCTAAGAATCAAAATATTGTAAATTGCATTGTGGTTGCTAGAGCGTCCCAAATTAAATAAAATAACTAAAAGCAGCGTATTTCATATCAGTATTAGCAATACATGTTTCCTAGCTTTTTAATTTCCTTTATTTTATAAATTTATATACATAACTATTTATTTCAAATATCTTTCAAACAAAATATAGGCTGCATGCAAATATTTAGGTTATTTTCCTTTCTCAATAAATGTAACAGCTAATTCTTTATTTCAATGCAAGTGTACAACTAATTATTATTCAATGTGGCAAGAACTGAGCATCAAAATCTATTTTTAATTTTTATTTCTTCAACCACTTTAGATAGTGGCATTAAAATGTAATTAGTTACATGTTTGCAGAATCTTTTAAATTTTCTGGCAAATTATTTAAATATTAACATTAAACAATGTGGTATTGCCTCAATTGGCTTTACATTTGTCAGCATTCCTTTTTAATAAATAATGGATATTTCATGAATAATGGATATTTCATTATTTTCCAAAGTGTCGGATAATAATCTCTTCTTATTTGGCAATAAATCAGGCAGGAAGTGGGTCTATTAACTCTCATATAACAAATATACAAAAATTATCAAAAATTATACCAAAAATAAAAATAATCTATAAATTAAATTGTCCTTTTTAAGTGGGTCCACTTAAATTAACGCATGTGCCAAATTTTCAGAAATGACATTTAATAATAAATTAATTTTGATCCAAAATATGATCTTGTTGATATCTCCCTTAATACTATTTCCATAGACAGAGAAGCGAAGAAATCATGCATTTGGATGTTTGTTTTCTTCTACAGTAATTTGCAATGTGGATCTTCACCAATAATAACCATGGCCATCAGCCTTCTTTTTTTAAGAATAATAATAATCTTCAAATTTTCTTCATATAACAGGTAAAATGCTACTCTAAACACTTTTATGGGTGACTTCTAAAACACAATTAATACAAAACTAATTTATTGCTCATGAAAAATAATTTAGAGGTCAAACCAAATCCATCTTACCTATCCATAAAATCTGGCTGAATTATAGAGGTAGCTATATCACCAAAACCAGAAAACAAATTATAATCATAAGTGATTATAAACGAAGCAGCCCAAGACCCAAATAAAGCTGTGGTCAGAAGAGAATAACCAATGGTTGGCCATCTAAAAGCAAATAAAAATACATATTTTAACCATGTTACAAAAAAGTCATATAAATGTTCATAAATAAATAAAATAATGTTTTTAATGATAATTTTCATGGTACATAATAAGTTATGAAAAATTAAAACTGTAAATTATCAAACAGGATAAGTTAAACTATTTTGCAGCAGTTTTTTAAATTATTTACCATCAAAAGTAATCATTTAGTTTTCCACCTAATATAAATTTGCTTAAATTTGTGCTGTATGTTAAAAAAAATAACAACCACACACAGCTGATAATCTTCAACATTATAAACATATCAATAAAAAAAAATAATGAAAAATTTTATTACTTTGATTTCTAAACTGAAAAGCCAAAGCCTTCTTTAAATGATTATCAAAGTCAATCAATTTAGTTCAATCAAGAATATTATAATTACAAATTTCATGCTTCACTGAATTATCATTCAATAAAATATATGTTTTATTGTTTCAATGGGTTTTTTAACTCTCATTTAAAACAAATGTATTATTTTAATTTAGATTTTTAATTCAGATTTTTAAAATATAAACTTTCTTTAATAATAATTAAATATTGTGAAACAATTATTTACTAAAAATATTTATTAATCAAAATGCATATTTTAACTTAGTGCTAAACTTGATGTTTTGCACTAAATTGCATAGTTAATACTAGTACTACATTTAAATTATTAATCTCAATTGCATTGACCTATAAAAGTCTGTACATTTATCAACTTCTGATGGTAACTGGGTCAGAAAATAAGTTGATTTTGCGCCATTCAAATAAATAAATTGAACAACTTCATAAAAGCATGTTAAAGAGTTAGTTTGCTCAACTACAATTACTATTTTTAAATTTATCTAAAACAAACATTCCAAAATTGCAGTTTTGTTTCAGATCAATTAAAATACACAAGAAAAATAAAGTAATTTATTACTTGTGAAGAAAAATTAAATTTTTTATTAATAATATTGACTATGTTATAAAAACCTACAATAATATACAAATCATTTCCTCAAAAGTATAATTATCTTGCAATTAAACAATGTTCCAATATCACGAATTATTCATAATGCATACCTCCAAAGGGTAATTAAAAACAGTGGACTTATAACAAAGAATTGCATATCATTAGCTAAATACCAAGACCATCCAAGACACTAAAAAAATAAAAATAGTTGAGTCAAAAAGCTGTTTTGTCAAATGTTTCAATTAATGTATTTAATTTATTATATAACTATTTACTTTACCTTATTTTACTCACTAATTCCTTGTATTTCACAGAAATAACTATATACCAAGCAAATATAAATTTCAAAAACTCTCATATGCAAATAAAGTCAGCAAAAATAAATAAGTTAGTAAATATAAGAAGCAATCCAAAACTTTTGATATAATTATCAGATTTATAACAAATAAAGAGAAAATCTGAAAACAAACCTTAAATACACTTATTAATTCTCTCAAACTATTAATTAAGAAACAAAATCATACAAAAAAATATATACTTATTTTGAATAAATACATCTTTTACCTATATATATATAGAACAAACCATACAAATTAAATATCCATTCAAACTATTATATGTTTAAGCTACATATATTTATCATGAAAATAAGAATTCTTTTAAAATTATTAGACCAAAATTCAAATGATAAAGTATAACTACACAACACAATATGCTACACAATGTAAAATCCTTTATAGTTCCTTAATAGTTACATATAACATGCAAATATATATAATATATTACCGTACGTTGATTTTTCAAATTGTCCCAAAATTATATGAAAATCAGAGGTTTGACTTATACACCAGTAATAAAGTTGGACACTTGTTGATCATGAAATACTGATGTATTATGAACAATGAGATAGATATGAATAACTCTGATTAATTAACTCTTAATTATAATATAAACAATTAATTTTGTAATTTCTCACATATTTTATTTACACAAAAAAAGTTTTTTTTTAGAAACACTGCTTCAAATTCAAAAAAAAAAAAAAAAAAAACAAGAAGAAGAAGAGTTAAGATAATTTATTCAAGAGTATTTGAAAAAATATAGCACAATGAAAGCTTTTAAAACATACCTTAAAGGTATAAATTTAAATATTCCAGAACATCGCCTGTATCAGATTCAACAACGTTAACAGTGTCGTCATGCGGATGTCACTCTGTAATGGATTTTACTTCATCCTTATCTGCTGAGTCCCACAAAAAAAAAATCTACTTTACCTCAATCAAAGGAATTCAAACTTTTAAACACTTTTTAAAAGATTTTACAAAAACATTTGAATCCAATAATTTGACACACGATGTCAAATTATTGGATTATTGGATTGTCTATATAAACATAGTGGAAATTTTCTGATTTTGTAAGTTTTTGATGTGAAATATTTTTTACCTGAGACAATTTTTTAGATTTAATATTTTTTTGTTTTAAATATCAGAAATTTTCACATTTGTTTTTTTTTTTTTTTCAGTGGTTGACATACACACTCGACATACCAGAAATTTGATATCTCATAATCAAAACTAAGGAGTTGAATTATATGTACGGTACATGTGATGTATCTGTTACTAATATTAAATAGTTTTTGAGACAAAGCAATGCAGAAATAAGAGTTAATAAAAATTATATCTTTTTATTTAGTGTTTCTTTTAATATTTTTATACCTATTTGGGAAAGAGAGAGAAGAATGTGAATAGGACAAAAAGAGGGAGAAATATTAATAGAGTATCATTACCGCCTCAGTAGTTTTTTGGAAATTGTTTATATATAATAAATTCCACCACCAGTTTTTCTGACAAAGAGGTTCAACATCATAGTCAGGCCAGAAAGGACCAGAACCCAAATATGGATAAATAGTAGTATAAAAAGCAATCACCAACATGTAAACTGGAGTTAGCCTGTGTAAAATAGGAAGAAGAAAAACAGTTTTAAAAAAGGATAAAAAATTTCAGTTTAAAGAAAATTGAACAAAAAAGTTTTTAAAAATAATTTTGCTCCCAATATTAAATTTTCATTAAGAAAAACAATCAAAGTTTATAATTACTAATCACTAAAAATACATTACCATTAAAAATCATATTTCTACCTCTCTAAATAATATTATTTCTAAAATCATACTTCCTACAGAATTCCTGATAATCACCTTTAAATTTCTTTTTTTTACTAACAATGACTTCCTGATATAGATATACTAAAAGTGAGAAAGTCGACAAGACAGACATTTCTTAGGTTGGGAAACAAGCCACAGTTTAAAGTATAAAAATAAACTATTTTTGTTATTTCTATATTTTATCAGGTACAAATGATGAGAATTGTTTAGTAAACATGCATAAGCAAACAATGCAGATTTGAAAATTAAACCTACATTAAAAAATATCTAAATAATACAAAAAGTTAGTACCAAAACAATTCTATGTGTATCAAGAAGAAAACATCGTTTGAAAATAGGGATCAATAAAATTAGAAAATCTTATTCTGAGAAACACAAGCTTACTATAAGTCATTGGCAAATTAGAAGGCTAGGTTTTCACGATTAACATTTATTACAATTCTACTTATATATAGTTGTCATTTCATATTTATCATAAGACCATGTTCCCCGACTTTCATAATTCTTTCTCTTTTTTTCCTCAAAACAGTTGCTTCAGTTAATTATGTAAGCAATAGTTTACATCAGTGGTTCCCTACCAATGGTCTGCGACTCACAATTAGGATGATAGCAGTATGGTAATGAGCCATGTATGCTAGTTGAGAGTCTAAGCCAAGATAAATCTTGAGGCCTAATACACTAGTTTTCTGGAATAATTCACTAGTCTAGTTATATGTGGCATCAGTTCTTTGTTGAGAATTATTCGAGACTAAAATTGTCCAGTATTAATCCACTCTCTCGAGGACGACATACAACTTTAAACACTTGTATTTGAGATTTCTGACAGTTGCAACAATTAAGTAAATACAATAAACAATTTTATTTATAAAAAAAAACTCAGTTGATTCAATAATATGTATGCAAAAGTAAATTGTACATGAAAAAATTCACATATATTCAAAAAAAAACTTTAAAAATAAAATAAAGTTAGAATTCTAAAAATTTATGTGACAACCTACTATATATACAAAAAATGGCCAACATTTTAAGACATCAATTTTAAAAATAAAATGAAAGGAGATAGAAATGAATGGTTAGTTGAATTCTGTCTAAGAAAAAGGCTTTTCAACAAGTTTACAAACTAATAACAATGTTTGCCTACAGATGAGGCTGAGTTAGCAGACAGCTTTTTTTTCAGTTACAGTCCCATCTGTCAACAAACTTGAAATACATTTTGAAACTTTATCATAATTTATTTTTCTTGCTTCCTCAGCAGAAGAGCAAACAGTACGATTCAATCAAGTTCCTCTTGTTTAATTGACTTCAAATTAACAATCATTTTTAAAACACAAGGTACGATAAAAATTTATACAATGAAAACTATTAATTCAGTAAACTTGAAAAGAGTAATAAAAAAAATCCACCTTAAATATCGATGAATATAAAAGTATGCCCAAGATAAATTGCCCTTTTTTTTAGCTGCTTCTTGCAGATATAAATATGACATCAAGAAGGCACTAAAAATAAATACAAATAGTTACATTCGTGACTTTATATTTTTCAAAAACTTCATAGACAAACCACACAAAATAAAATGCACTGAAAGAATTAGAATAAAAAGTATTAATAAATTATACTTAAAACATTTAAATCAAGTGAACTATTTAATGAATTCAAAGTTACGGTACTTGACTATGATAACTATTTGAAAGCAATATTTCTAGTTGGTGCAGCAGCCTTGAAAAATTTTAAGGGATATAAATTTACCACTTTTATATCAATACAAAAATTTAACTATCCTGAAGTTTAACCCTTAAAGACCAATGACACTATAAAAGCGACATGGCTTTTTTTACAGGGTTAAATGTCCTGTATATAGCAACAAGAACCATTTTATTACTTAACAGTTATAATTTTTTTAACTATAATTAATCATATAATTGTAATTTTTAATCTTGTGATTAAGTATTACTATTATACCTGGTGGGAAGTAAACTTGAAATTAAGGGTTAATAGTGATTTCTTGAAAAACATTAAATATTTCGACATTTTGTACAACAAGCCGTCTACAGATAGCTGTGAACTTGCAGAAATGTGAACTTGCAGCTTTGTGATTCCACATTATCCTCAAATTTCACAAACTCAATAATCACAGTTGTCTTTGGTAACATTAATCTGAATTCCTGGCATTAGTATTTCAGGAGTAAATTGGGAGATTAAAAATCACTTACGAAATTTCAACTTTGAAAATACCTAAAATGATGTTTAGACAAAAACAAACTGGCAAACAATTGCCTACATGAACTCACCTTGAGATTCAACACTAACTTTTGCCTTTATTTTATCTATCAGATATCTCTCATGCAATGTTGTTTGAGATAAATCTTTGTATTCTTATCTAAATTACTTGTTTATATCTATAATAGATTCTTGGATGTCTTAACTTTGAAATTTGCAGATGGGGCAGGAACTGACAAATCCCAGGTGCCAGGTCAGCCAGGTGACAAGAAAAATTCCATTGGCCACTAACTTTTTCAACATATTAAGCTTATTTATTATTTTTTCACTAAAAAAATTATTTTTGGCAATAAGCTATTTTTACAAATTACTCCATTTATTTACTATTTTCCTTTTGCTGAAACTACTTACTTCAACATCTTCCTGTGAAAGAAGATTCAGTTTGTTAAATACCATAATAAACTCCATTCAAATTTAAGATCAAGAATAGTTTAATGTTCATAAATTTAAGTGGACCTTTCTGAAAAGATTTTAATCCTGAAAAATTTCTTGATAGACGAAATTTGAAAGCTAAAACTCAAAGACGATATTAATGTATATAGCCATTTAATGTTTGTATTAAAAATAAAACTATTAATTTACCAACTGCTTTAGTGTTTATTTTATAGTTTGCATTATTTAATTTTTGGTATCACAATTTAAAAGCTTTACTTTCTTAAAATTTTCGATAAATCAAACTTTTTAATTGAATATTTTCCTTCTTTACTGTAAAATGACACACATATGATCCCTTTTGCTAAAAAATAGCAAAGTATGACTATGCAAAGCTAGTTTTCTATTTTGCTGTAAATGCGATTAAGTTACCATAATAGTTCTAGAAGCTGGCTCTTAAAATTTTACAATTTTTTCCATGGAAGGAGGGGAATTGCAGTTTCCCAAATGACTTTGGCAGAAATTATAACATTGTTCTAAGGATGAATAACATGATGATAAATATGAGCCTTTATTTTGGAAAAAAAATTTAAAACATATCAAATAAAAAAATTATTAATTTGAATTTGATGAACTTCTTTATGCACTGCTTAGTTAAAAGAAAAAAACTAATAAAAATTTGACAACTGTGCTCTTTCCTTATAATTGGGGTTCGATATCTACCTTCATGTTAAACTTTGCAAAAAAGTCCCCTCATGTAAGTGATACTCACAGATTGAGACACACAAAAAAATCTGTTTCATTATGTGTAAAGTAACATCCAATATTTATTAATTTAGAAGAAATAACAATATTTATCTAGTTTAACTTTTGAAAAAATATCCTAATAAAAGAATTAACTAAAATTTTGTACTTAGCACAATTTAACCTTTTTAAAAACTGTAACTCACCTAAGAACGAAAAAGGAATCCACAGAAAAAAACCCATTAAGTATCACTTCAAAAGGAAAATTATCAATACGATCTAATACTACTTTCATAGCTCCTATAGAAAATTAGAAAATTATTATAAGAAATAATGTAAAAAGCAACTAAAATTACAAAGTTTACTCCTTTAAACACAGCAATAAGAACTAAAACAATTAAATGATTTTATCATACAATACAGGAAATATATAGGAATAATACAATACATTAAAATAGAGTCATTACTTAAAACCAGAGAGACACTAAAAAATTGCTTGGTATCAAAAATTCCGAATATTGAAAATCAAAATATTTTTATCATTTTAGTCAAAATAACACCTACCGTGTTTGTTTTTAAAAATAATATGCATTTGATACTACGATGAACAGAACATTTCCTAACACAGTACCCCAACTACTTTTTTTTTCTTTTTCCTTTTCATTTTGCAAAAGTGAACGTTGGCAAAATATGAATTTGTCTCAAGGAGGTTTTCTTCTATTATTGGAATAATAAATGCGAATTAAATTCAGAACTTTTTTGTTATATAAAAACATTTGTGAACATGAGGCTCAACTGTGAACATTTTCAAACTTTAAGCTTCTCTAATCTGATCATTAAAAGTGTAAAACATACTATCATAAAGCCGGTTTAAATATACTTTGAAAAAAACTTGCTTGATAGCATATAAACTTTAGTTACATTCATTTTAATAGCAAGGAGAATATTTGGTCGATACTTTCTTGGCATTGAAAGATTTTTCTATAGAACAAAACTTGTTGTTCAATGGCGCAATATGCAACTTTACTGCTTTCTTTACCATGAAACTAATTTATTAGGAAAAAAAATTCAGTAGCAGGTTTTAAAACCATGATCTTTTTTTTAACAGCATATATCTTTTGCTAATTTGTGGTTACAACAAAACCAGAAATAGTGGAACGTTTGGAAAATCTGAGGATGAAACCTTGGGTATCTATGACAAAAGTAAACACTGATTACTTTAGATATCCCACAAATACGGTTTATTTTATTATTAATGCTATATTACCAAATACAAAATAGCATAAAACTTATTAATTAATAATTAAATACAGATTATTATGGAATACAAAAATAACGAATTAAATTGCCGATATTACAGAAAACATAGGTTACCCACGCATAACATAGCCACTCTAAACTAATTCTGATATAAGATTCATGATGCATCCCATATTAAAAAATCTTTAAATTATAATCACAACAGTATACTTACTTACTGAACCAAAACTAAAAGCATATGTATGAGCCAATATAACCCAACTCATGCTGAGAAATCTGATTCCATGCAAGCACATCATTTGACCTTCAGTAGCATCAGTATTAAGAAGTTTAGCTCCATTTGTAAATACACAAAAGCAATTGAGAAATGAATCAGCTTTTTCCAAGAAAACTATTAAAAAAGTTTATCAGTTTGAAAAAAAACAAAGAATTTATTAAAAATTTAAGAAATAAAAATATAAAAAAACCATTTATCTGAAACACTTTTCACTAATAAAACCCATAATAAAAATTTTCAAAAAAAAAAAAAACGAGATTGTTCTAACATTTTTTTCATAATCTTGGAAATCCATTTAACACATAAAATGACATGATATAACATTTCTTAATAATCAAAATTCTATAAAATTAAGCTTTCTACTCAGCAAAAAGGAACCATTAATTCTATAAAAATATATTTTTACTCAATAAACTAATAAATTTGCCTTATAGAAATATTTTCTGTAATGATTTACAGGAATCAATGAGTATTCAAGACTATGTAGGTCTTTGGGCATTTAAGCTATATGTCACATATTCATCTAGCCAAAACATTTACATTTCCATGATAATATTACAGATTTGCATCAGGTATGTTGAACTTGGCTTATAAAAGGATATGTATGTTTCTCTTCAACAGCTTCATTTCAAATTGTTAAATATAAGCATTTTTAAAGTTTATTTTTAACAAACATTTTTCGTGACAACTTTATAAAAACTTTAACTATATTATGGTTCCCTCATCATATTGTGCATACTCTGTACATATTTCTCAAGAATAAGATCGTATTAAAATCAATAAATATCTGAGGAATTCTTCATACAATTGAATTGTCCTTTTTTTCTAATTTTTTAGCGATATTTAAGGATGAAATACTGTAAAAAAAGGGATATTAATTCATGTTATCATTCTCAGACTATCTTAGTGATTTTAATTAACCAATTTAGTCCTGAAAATCAATTATCATTAGATAATAAAAATTCTCATAAAAACTAAATATTTTCCATTAAAATTATGTAACCCCAACTGAGCTGTGTCGTCTTCAGGGAGCATCAGACCTTATGGTCATGGGTTCGAACCCCAGACAAGGCATGGATGTTCTTTCATTCTCTGTACTATCTGTCCTTACTACGGGAGCTACGTTGGCCCACCTAATATGGTGCCCCTGAAAAGTGGCCAACAAATCTACCCTACTAATAGCTGAATGACAAGTGTCAATCGAGAGGGGGGGGGCATTAGGGAGAAAAAAAGAGTTCGATAATTTTTCACTAATGTAAGGCAAAACTATTTAAATTATTTATTTGAGTTAAACAAATCTAAAATTATTAATTGAACAATAACAAGAAACTGGAGCTGAAAGACATATTTATAACATAAAAATTTTATTAGCTTCAAAAACCTAGGCAGAAAAAGGTCAACTTGCTTCAAGCTCTGGAAATAGGCAGTCTTACTTACAACCAATAAGTCAGGAATCATATCTGGTGAGTCTTACGAATTAATTATTTTTGTGAGCTTCAAACACATTAACTCTTTCCATCTTAATAATACATTTGAAATTAATCTTTAGATCTTTAAACACACAAACTCTGAACAAATTATCCAGTTCTTCAATCTCCAATAGCAAAAAATTACTTATGCAACTCCTGCATACAAACAAGATGATAATCAAATTTAACTTCAATATGTACACTTGAGCAACATCAAAATTTTCAAGAACTAAACAAGGTAATAAGTAAATATATAGATTATGTGTGTGGTGAACAATAAATTACATGTTTGGGAAACAGTTTTTTACTTTAAATAAGACTGATTATGGTGACAGTGACTTAGCATTTATAAAGCAATAAAATTCTGTCAAGTTTTTCTCTCTCCAATTGCAATAAATAGCATATGCAACTCCTGCATACAAACAAGATGATAATCAAGTTTAACTTCAATATGTACACTTGAGCAACATCAAAATTTTCAAGAACTAAACAAGGTAATAAGTAAATATATAGATTATGTGTGTGGTGAACAATAAATTACATGTTTGGGAAACAGTTTTTTACTTTAAATAAGACTGATTATGGTGACAGTGACTTAGCATTTATAAAGCAATAAAATTCTGTCAAGTTTTTCTCTCTCCAATTGCAATAAATAGCATATGCAACTCCTGCATACAAACAAGATGATAATCAAGTTTAACTTCAATATGTACCTTTGTACGAGATTAAAATTTTCAAAAACAAAACAATGTAATTCTATACATTATGTCGGTGGAGAGCAATAAAATATGAGTTCAGAAAGCATAGTTTTTTTAATATTTAATAGAACTGACTGCAGTGATAGCGACTAAGCCTTTATAAAGCAATGATATACATTTATGCAAAATTCAACTTCATCAAACAAGAAATATAAATGATATTTTTTAGGTAAAACATTTTTTGTCTGATAAATAAAACCTACCACTGAACTTTGTTTTTGCGCCTTCAGTAAAGAGGAGTATTTCATCTGAATCATCTTCATTTTCCTTATCATAATTTATTCTTATGGAACTCTCATGGAGAAAACTCTTACGCTTCCTTGATGTAGAGAGATATTTATAAGCAGTTACGAAGCTACCCAATATGGCCAGGAGTGTAAAAAATGATAAGATGGTTCTAAAGTAAACAAAATTAAATTACTCAATACAGAATAATCCAGAAAAATTTTTATGACTTGCACGGTATAACAAAAAAAAATGAAAGTTAATTTACTAACTATTTCTTACCTTCAAATATTTAAGTAACTATTAAATTGAATTACATAAACAAATAAATTTTTAAGCATTAAAATTACAGCCTAACTCGATTATTGGCTCCCAGGTCCCAGGTTTAATAAGAAAATAATTGTTATTTTCTCGTTAAATCTGACTTAATATTAAAAAACCTACATAAAATGTTATTACTAGATAATAACTTGGGACAAGAATAACCAAGATATACTCTTGTGGTGGTTCCAGCCAACAGACATATCAGATTGAAGCAGCCACCTGAAAAACCTAGAGACAATAGTTGCATCAAATGCAGATTGCCTCCATCCTACTAATTCCACTTTCTGAGGTTTGTAAGTCGATTCATGGAACTCAGACAATTCACAAGAGCTAAGAAAATTTGTTTCAACATTTAAAGAACATGGATCTCAGAAGCTGCGGACTTTTTTTTCCTCTTCAACTAGAACACTCAAATGTTGCGCTAAAGAAGATGCTCAGTTTAATTACGTACAATCTATACCTTTTCTATTGATTTTCCTTGTAATTTACTTGAGACTTATTATAAGATTTGTTTTATGAGTCTTCATAAGAAATACAGTTCCATGATAGAACTTAAACATCTCACTCTGTTGACTTGGGATTAACGAGTACCTTCTGGTAAATAAACGTAACAGAAGTTGACAGAAAAAAATACTTGTCTGTTCATGTCTGTTAAAAAATATTTAATTTCAAACTGTTCAAAAAATTTATATATGCAAGCAATGAAGAGTTACATTGTCTTTCATCCATTTTGTCCTGAATCACTTCATATCAAAGCCATTCTAATCACTTTAAATTTTATCTTTTGCTGCTTACATAGGTCATTTGTTTGCTTGTGGTTTCCTATAAAAAAATTTGTGAATCATAATTTCTATTTGCTCTTCATTTTATTAAAATGTGACTTTGATATAAACATTTATTATTTATATCATAATTTATTTAACTGTAATTAATAATATAATTGTAATTATTAATATTGTAATTAAGTACAACAATTATACCTGATGCAGGGTGCATGGCCAAATCTTTCAACAAAAAATTAGCACCTTTTAAGTACTTTTTAAGCACTCAAATAATATTTTTAAGCACGATATTGAATGGTTTAATGAGTGCCCTGATTTAATATGCGAATTACATCAGTCCCAACTATCTCATTATAAGGGATAGTTCAACTGTACTGAAAAAAAAAAGTTTCTTCTTCAATGAAGCAACAATCCAGTGTGGATCATGACCCTTTCAATAACCATATTTTATTGTTATTTATTTGAAGTATTTTAAAATCTTGTTCAATTCAATAAATATATCATAGTTTAGGCCTTCTAATAAAGTATGCTTAGGCCATAAAAATTCTTTTGACATTTCAATGTTCTTCCATTCTGGCAAGTTGGCATGCCCACTTTAATCTTTGTATTCTAATAAATTTCAAAACATCTAGTTAGGGTCGGGAAAGCATGGTTGGTAGGGCACTGGGACCATGGGCAAGAGGTTCAATTCCAGCCCGCCGAAGACTCCCTGTGTAGTAAATGGTGACTGAGGCACGTTAAATCTGTCGGGTCACAAAGTCCTCCATGCTCCCAAAACAAATCAATACCTCTGGGGATACTGATCCAGTAGTTTCCTTGTCTTCTGGATTAGTTCAAAATTACAAGGCTAATTGGGTCAGCAGTCCAATGATGGTTATAAAATAAAATAAAAAATCTAGTTCTTTATAGCACTTATACAATTGTGAATTTGTATTAAATACCATTAGTTTGTATTTCTTTTGGAATACTTCAGAGTATTTTCTTTTTTAGAAAATGGACAAAAAAATTATTTATTAGCTGCAATAATTCTTTTTTGAACCTCTGAAATGTATTAATTTCTCATTGGATTTACATCATTGGATGTATTAATTTCTGATTTGATTCTAGATGTATAAAATGTTTCTATAAGATATTTCCAAAGCTATTTTTTTCAAACTCATAAGCTCCACACTCTATAAAGGTATCTTTATTAGACCTTTTAGTAAATGACATATATTTTGTTTTTGCAGCATAAACATGTAAATTCATTTTTTTTTTTTTTTTGCTTGTATTTGAAAAACCAAAAAATTCTTTTTCATATCCTTGTTTCTAGTAATTACGCCGATATTTTCAGCATAGGCCATGATCTGTACCGATTTATTCAGTATGTTACTCTTTGCATTGATTCCGGCATATCTAACAACTTTTTTAAGCCCAATGTTGAAAATGAGGCAAGCCAAAGCATCACCCCGCATAACGCCGTTGGACACATCAAAAGACACAGAAAAACTACTTTGCTACTGCTCTCTCATCTTTATGTCTTGCAGCATTGAAGAGACAATTCGAATAGGTTTAATTGGAATAAGAAATCCTTTATAAGATTACAGAGTATAAAATGGAACATTCATAGATTGCAGATCATTGTATAAGAAGTAATACAATAGTTTCGTTACTTTGGTCCCCATTTCTTACAATTAGCATTGTCATTTGAATAATTTTTATAAACATTTTTGATTTAAAATTGTTTATAAATACAGTTTTCTTTCTTCAAAACTATCTCCCATTAAAGCAGTCACTTCAATATAGCAATTGATGAGTAAAATCTTACGTTGCTCAAATTTTGTATTTTGCTTACTTAAGTCACTTACGTTAAATTGATATTAAAAAAAAATGTATTTCTTACAATTCAAAATTTTTCTAACTATTATTATATAAAATAATAATAAATATTAACTAAAATTTATTTTTTGTATGGAATTATCTTTGGATAAACGAATTTTATAATTGAGAGTAAAAAATTTTTAATTCGCAAAAAATAAAAATAAAAACATTATGAGGTTCAAACTTTGGATTGCTCTCTTGACCAAATTATGGAGACCATATTTTAAGGATCTGAAATCTAAATCTGTCAAAAAAAAGGCATGTTCAGTCAGAGAAATTGCGCTTTTACATCTGATTTTGTAACTTAAAATATCATCTCAAGGGTCTGTCTGGGTTTTTTTGAGAGGTACCTATTTTGTGAAAATTTAGACATAATTAGTGAAAATTAAAAATTATATTAAAAAATCAACACAAAAATATGATAAAGTAAGAAAATATTTTCCAAAATAGTCACTTTAAATAAAAATCATTTATGACAGGTAAATTTCTGCATATTTTTCCCCATATAAAAAAGATAATTTTGCTATTGTAAAATTGTGGGCTTAAAATTGCATCCAAATTTAAAATTCCATAAAAATTACTGTCCATAGTTAAATTTCAACTTGAATTTATTAAAAACATGCATTTAACAGTACTAGCACTAAAAGTTATTTTCATTATGAGAACATTTTCGATTAGGTCATACAGAAAAAAGTTTTACAGAGAAAAAAAAAATTTCATAAAAAATAAAGGTCTGTTAAAATAAATTTACAATAGTGTTTATAATGTTCAAATGTTTAGAATTATATTCGAATTTTGACTTCCTGTAAAGTTTATAGAGGGAGGATTTAGGCTAAGTTTCGTTACAAAATAAGAATATGGTTAAATAAAATAGTACACATAGTAGCAATTTGCAATAACTTACATGGTGGCTATAGCTCCATTTGTGAGTTCTCTTGAGTTAGCATGACAAGTTATTGCTGTGGAATTCATCACTGTTTCTATTTTTTTCTTGTAAGGAAGAATCTCTAAAAATGTGAAAAAAACATGTTAGGAGCTTTGATTAAACAAAAAAGTTCCATATATTTAGATAAAGATGTAATACAATTATGACAAAACCATTTTTGCTAAGGAAATGATAATCAATCTGTCTGAAATCATAACTATTAAGTAATCCAAATAGAAATAAATCATGAAGTGTGCTCATGAAAACATGAAATGCTTAACTATTCTAAACATTGGCAAGAGAAAATAGGAAAAAAATTAGTATTTAGGATTTTGGAAACATACCACAAGCATATAAAAATGGAAAACTCCAGAAAAAATCCTGAATTTTTTTTTTAAAAAAAAAGGATTGAAAAATTGGTTAAAAGGGATGTCTGCAAAATGGATGTCTGAATATGGGACTCAATACTGTAGTTTAATTTATTCATAGAAGTAATGGTCAAGATAATTTAGATTTCATTTATTAAATCAAGAATTTAAAAGCAAATATTAAATTTTTTTACCATAAATAATAAATTACAATTATCATAAATATAAAATATTTATTCCCAAAAATCAAGAAGTTGCAGCATTGATATACTCACTTATGGTATGAATAAATTCCATTATACCATTCTTCAAATCGAAACCACCACATGAATCAGGCACACACAGCCCCATAGACAGCGCAACTAACTGCAAACAGAACACTTTTATCATTTTACATTTATTATCTCATTTTAAAAATTCTTTTTCAAAATATCATTAAAACATTTCACCTGAGAACCGATAGGTATTTGTAAACCACAATACTTTCCGTAAAACCCTCCCTCATCACTTGAGTTTTCCTTCGGAACATATACTTTTTTGCATTCATCAAAGTCACCAAGCCATTTGAAATTACCTAGAACAATGCCACTTTCAGGCTTTCCATATGCATCAACCACTGAAAAAAAATTGATAACTTGAATCATTTGTAAAAAAAAAAAATAAATAAAAAAATAAAACAGAATATTTTTTTTGCCACAGCTGGAATAATTTCATGGCTATATTTTGGAAAAAGAAGAATTTCTTTTACTGCTACCACTCGACTATTTTAGTCAGCTGCAGAATAATCCTAGCACCAGGTCAGGGCTGGATTACCCATTAGGCCAGACTAGGCCATGGCCTGGGGTCCCCTTAAAATGGATTTTTTGAAAATAAATTTTAAAAGAAATTAAGAAAAACAATGATTTTTCAAAATCTTATGATTATTTTTTAGTTCCAATTTAATATAATAAAGTAAAATTTAATTTATTATTATTTATTTTTATTTTAAATATGCTTTCTTAAATGAAAAGATATATAAATACTTTTATATTTGAATAAATAAAAAATATATGAGAAAAACATTTTATGTAAGGGCCCCAAAAACTTGAATGGCCTAGAGCCCTGCACCAGGTAAAGAGTTACAAACTTGGTAGATAAAAAAATCTTCAAAACTTTTACCAGAGCCATCTGTGTTTAAAATAAATAACGAAAAAGAGAAACAATCAAATGAAATTCTTCACAATAGTAGGAAGAGTTTCTCTAGATCTCAGAGTTGGAACAATTTTCCAAAAACTTCCTGACAATAATTTTTCAAATTTGCACTTATTTGTAGTTATTTAGATCTAAGTGAAACAGTAATACCTCATTGAAATGTCTTTAGTTTACAAAATCAATTATTAATAAATTTTTGAACATAAATGAAAAAGAAAAAAAATGACAAAATGTAATTTTGCTTCTAATTAGAGCATAAAAAAAAAATATCTAGAACGTAACTGGTGCCCCATCTGTGTTAAAGGGTTAAGAATGCTAAAAACTAGGAAGTATTTTTTGTTTTTATTTTTATACTTTATCGAAGGAATTTTTTTTTACAAATAAAACTCTTCCATACTCTGCATAGGATTATATAAGAATATTTCTCTCAGTTTCATAGTTACAAAGATAGCTTTGGGAAAAAAACACCTTGAAATTTTGGATCATCATTCTGAAAGGAAATAGTTAACACAAAAACATTACCCTTTTTGGCACTTTTTCATTTTTCCGATGCAGGTGATAAAGTTAGCAATGTAAAGTCACCGGACTCAAGTAAATTCAACTTTTTTTATTTTCACTATTTTTATTATTTTTTTAGGTCATGATTACTTGTTACAGTTAGTTTTGAAAAATTTGAAATAAATAAATAGATAAATAAAGTAGCTGAATTTACTTGTGCCAGCAAAATGGAAAAGAACTCACTTTTCAATAAATATAGAAAAGAAATTCTATCACATAAAAATACTCAAAAACTAAATACAACTATAACATATGTAAGTTTCAAAGTTTTATTTGACTTTGAAAGTTCAATAAGCTATATTTTATTATTGCATTTATTAATTGATTTACATTATTCTATTTCTGTGCTACAGGTGACAATTTAAAAACAATGTTGTTTTAAAATTGTATCAGAAAAATGGAAATAAAATGTATTGTAAAATAAATTGACACTTTTTGATTAAATAAGCGTAAGTACATTCAACAATGATTTATTTTTTATTCATTTTTATACATTTTTTAAGGAAGTATCTATTTTGCTTGTGATTAAAAAATTAATAAAGAAGTTTTTAAAAAATATTGAATTTACCTGTGCTTAGCTAACCAAAAAGTAGCAATAATAAGGGTCATATGAGATTTGAAAATATTATATTGTATCAATTTACATCAATACTATATCAAATAAAATTTCTTGAGCCTTCATAGCTCAAGAAATAATCACCTCCCAATGAGGTGAACTGGGTTCAAATCCCAGCCATGGCTGATCAATACAAATTCCTCACATGATCGCACCAACCACAGTGCTGACGTAAAATATCCTCATTGGTAGACAGATCATGAGTTAGAGTCCCCTTGCCGTCAGGCTAACTGTGGGAGATTTGTATGGTTTTCCTCTCCATGTAATGCAAATGTGGGTTAGTTACATTAAAAAGCCTCCACAGAGGCAAAATTTCTCCCAATACTTGATCTAGGAGTTCCCTTGTCTTCTGGATTAGGTTCAAATTTACAAGGCAGTTGAACATTGGTAGTCGTAAACTCAAAATTGGGTCAGCTGTTCAACAATGGTCACAAAAAAATAAATTCAGTTCAGTTTTTTAATAATTGTTTGAGGAGTTAGAAAATAAAAAGTAAGAAATATATGGGTTAATATGAAAAGTAAATTAAAACTGTTTAAGACTCCTCCAAATACAACTCATAAATGTTGGTAGATATGAAGAGTAAATTTATTTTTAAAAAAATTATAATAGACAAAATAAAAAAAGGAAGAAAAAAATTATAGAAAATTGTGTTCATACTTTGAAAAGCCCATGAACTTAGTATCTTCCTAAAATCTGTGGTATTCAAATTGTCCACAAAATACTCTAAATCGTGAAGACATCTAGACGATGCATTTGTGAAAATATCCTTCAGCAACTTAGGATCAAATTCAAACGGTCCTGCAGTATGAATATCTTCTAAAAACTCTGAATTGTTTCTTAAAGTATTTGAAGATTGTAAATCTTCAAAAATTCTTTGTCCCAGTTGCACAACATCATAGGTTTTGTAAAATTTCAGTTCAGGCAAATTTTCACAATGATAAATATGAAAACTTAAACAAACAGTTAATGAAACTAAAAAAATCTTCATGATTATTTAAAATTTGCTTTTGCAAAATAACTTTACAAGATCAGTTTTTTCAATAATTTATTTATAAAATTTCAAGTATTGCATGAAATAAGACATAAATGCAATCAAATCAGAATGAAAAGTTCATTTGTTTTAAGTGTTGTGACATAACTACGCAAAAACCATTGCTATCAGATAATTAATATTATCTCGGCATGTTTTCTCCATATATAAAGCGCCGAGAGATCGCAAAATCACGAGTTATTACTGAACACAATTACATAAAAAAGTCATTGCAATTTTGCTTAACTTCCTAAAGTGATAAGGCATTATTTCAGAAATTAGATTACCGTAATCAAAAACATAACACAAGGCAAATCAAATAATAAACACGATAATGCAGACGAAAACTATTGCTTCGGTGCTCGCAATTTCTTTACTCAGACCGAGTGAAGTTGGGTGCGTTCGTTAAATAACTTTTTCATGTAATTCATCAGCTATGCTAAAGATGAACGAGTTGAAAAAATACTTCAAGATTAAGAGATATGTTTTCTTGAACAGATATTTTTATTAAACTGAGTCATTCATAATGTTCAATTTTTTCATCTGAGTTGAAACTTATCTTGTTATCATTTTCCACGCGAGTTTAGGTAGCTCTGTTAGCGGAAAGTGGAATTTATAAAGCTAAAATAGAAAAATGTGCATTTTTCTTTATTTCGCAACCACTATCGTTATAAGCCGTCTGATATTTTAAGATATAAAATGCATTTTAATTTCAATTTAATTTAGTTACTTTTTTGGTACTATTTTATGATGCAACCAGCTGTAATTATGGCTAATGTTAATCTACTACACTAGTTTAATGTCATTATTCGTTTATAATGTGTGTTTTTAAATTTTTTTAAAAATAATTTTTGAATGAATCTCATACGGTCTATAAAGCTAGTCTATAAAGTTTAACCAAAAACAGCATGATGCCTTTATCAAATTCCGTATTAAATTCATATTTTTAAATTTTATTTGTGGAAAAAATTTATTTTCTGGAATAGAATAATTTATGAGACTGCTTATCATATAAGCCTAATCATTTTTTCTTCGATCATTAATTTTAATGTTTTTTTATTTGATTCTATAGGTTATTTCTATAGATTCTTTCACGGTAATTATAACTACCGTGAAAGCCTCCATAATTCCAAATTTAAAATCGTTGTAGACCAGAGCTTCTTAACACATTAGTAAAAACAATTCATTTTTAAGAGTGATAATATTTCGAGTTTAAAACACAATAGGGAGAACGTTTTGTTTCCTATATTTAACTTTTAATAAGCTGGAGAAGACAAATGCGACCTTCATCACTTACAAATTTATAATGTTTTATAAAAAAAAGTCGGAATTTTTTTAATAGTGTGAGTGGACTGGTTTTTAAATGTTCGAAGGAAAATGCATGCTTATTTAAATAAAATAAATAATTGAGAATATATATATATTCAAGGTATTTCCCTCAATAATTCAACAACAAAAATTTCGTCTGGAAAAAAAAATTTCAGATTTTATATTATAAAATGTATAGTGTCCGAGTGCATAAATCCATGCCATGACTAAACTATTTAATTTGTTGATATATGTACAGAGCGCAAAAAATAAACGGACCACCCTAAATAACTTTTGATTTAATGATCAGATCTTAATTTATCGGATGGTTACCCCGAAAAGATGAGAAGAAGGTCAGAAGAGCGATTCAAAGTTTGGACCCCTTAATGTTAATTTTACTTTTTGCGTATTTCGCAATATCCCGCACAAATTTTTAAAAAATTTGCACAAAATTAACGAATTCTTTTATCCAAAGATAATACCACGCAAAAATTAAATTTCTTATATTATTAATTATTTTATTTAATAACAATCGAAAAAAATGTGAGTAGTACGGTATACAATTTTTTACATCATTTTAAAGAATGTAATTTTACATGGCAAAATAAGAAATTTGAGCGAGACTGGTCGAATAGTTCTTGAGAAAAGGAGTTTTGAAAAAATCATGTATTTAAAATTCGATTTTTTTAGGCACTATTGGACCGATTTGGCTTACATTTTGCCATCTAAAATTACATTATTTAATTCTTTGGATAAACGAATTTTATAATTGTGAGCAAAAATTTTTCAATTCGCTAAATAAGTTTTCGAACCGAAAAGAAAAAATTAACGTTAAGGGGTTCAAACTTTAGATCGCTCTCTAGCCCAACCTATGGGTACCATATTTCTTAGAGTGAGGCTATTCCCTATATTTTGAGGAACAGTAATCCGGAACCATAAAAAAAATTTTATATTTATTTAGAGAAGTACGTTTTTGAATCTGATTTCGTAAGTTAAAATATCACCTGCACTAATTAATTATCATATTTGAAGTCACCTCATCGAACCATTAAGATTGAGCCGTAGACAGGGTGCATAGCCAAATTTTTTAACAAAAAATAAGCAACTTTTAAGTACTTTTTAAGCACTCAAAAATATTTTTAAGCTAAAAAGTATATTTTTTTATTTTTAATATTTTATATTTATATTTAAAAATATTTTTTAAAAAATATCGTAATTAGGATGAATAAATAAATTTTTCCCCCTTCATATTATTGAAAGTTCTTCATATGTATGCTAACAAAAGGCAAAATAATTTTCTAAGTTCCATGACCATGATAAAATAATACAACTAGTTTTTGAGAAAGAATTCTTTTCTTGATTTTATTGGCCACCATAAAAACAATTTATGCACAATTTTAAATATATTCAATATTGAGTGGATCATTCCATTTTCTAAATTAATAATTATTTTACAATTTATTTACTTACTATTATTTAAAAAGGTTAAGTGTATTTCTTAGATTTCAATAAAAGTTATTTATAAAAGCAAATTCAACAAAACATTAACAAGATTACTATTATTGATCTTACCGAATTTATAAAGATATGTAAGGAATAAAGCAAACTAAAAAAATTTTAATATATTCATATCACAAAAGTAAATGGCCTCAAATAAAATTTCATTACAATTTGTTACTCGGTTCAATATTTCTTTAATGAAATGCTTGAAAAAAGTTTAAATAATTTTAATATGTAAACACAATGAGTATTGAAGCTAAATATTTTTGTTGGAAGTAAATTATTACACAGTCCCTACACTCATAATATTAAACAAATCTGAGATAATTTATTTTTTTATTGCAACTATTTTTTAAATGAAATCATTAAGAGAAGAATTAAAGTTTTTTGGAATGACAAATCTGAATAACATAAGATTTTTTGCTCATTTAAAATAGCAAAAGTCCCTCACTTAATACATTTTTGAAATCTTGCTTAGAAATATTCCGTAGTTTATTCATAAAACAACTTAAAAGTACAGAAAATTTTAAAAGTAAGAAAATTTTAAAATAATAAAATGTAATAAGTAAAATATGGTAATAAGTAAAAAAAGGTAATAAGTAAAAAAAGTACAATAAAAGTTTACAAAATTTTACGCAATTGGTGGACGGTCTCTTAAGTAATGAATCTGAAGAATTAAAATATAAATTAATTCTTATCTTTATTAAATTAAATGATTAAATGGAAGATGATTAATTTTGAGATAAAACTTTGTGATTCTTTACTACTCTGGGAACCTACATGAAAATACGTTATTAGTGAATGATCCCCAAATAAAGTTCAAATATAGTATTGATTTATAAATAGAAGAGCGCGAGGTCATTAGCTTGCCAGTGACAAAGAAGATGATGCTTCACCAACGATGAAATTAACAAGAGAAAATTTTCTTTTACTTTTATGGGGAAAAAATTAGCAATGTTTAGTTGGTCCCCGTCATTAGCAAAATTTCGAGAGATTTTTCTGTTCGATTTCAGAGGGAGGAAAATTAAGCCTGAAATTGAGAATCTCTTGCAAAATGCAGCAAAGTTGCTTATGAGAATGCAAGAATCCTTCACACCGAATCCAACTCAGTATACGCATATGCGGACCCACAAGTACTTCATCAAACATTTAAAATTATTGGCACATTCATACGGTACGGACTGATGCTATGACGAAATGGATTGTGGTTGAAGGAATTGTGAAAACGTTGAATAGAACAATGTGAAAACCACGCTTTTTGCGCAATTCGTGGCAAAAATCTCATTTTGGAAAAGAGAAAATTAAGCACTTTTTAAAAACACCCAATAAAAAAAGCACCTTTAAGAGCTTTTAAAAAACGAAAACAAGCACTTTTAAGTACTTTTTAAAAATGCTATGCACCCTGCTAGAACATGAAGATCCAATCGTTAAATCAAAAGTTATTCAGGGTGGCCTTTTATTTCTTTATTTTACTTTTTTCTGCATTGCGCAATACACTTGAATAACACCAAATCATACCTTATACTGATAGTTATTTTTCGTGAATATTATTTTCGCATTATTATTATTTTGCATTATTATTATTTTACATTAAAAATAATATTCTGAGGCTTACAGAAAAAACTATTTTTAAAAATGTAATTTGTTATTAATATACATAATTTAAAATTAAAGAATACGCCCATAAAAAAAACATAGTTTTCTTGAATCTTTTCATTTTAGTTTATGTTATACTAAAATTTTTTGCCATCCTAACCTAAAATTTAACTTACAGCTATAGTTCCTTAATGTTTTGTAAAGTAATAATCCATTATTCTTTTATGTTTACTAATAAATTGAAAACTGTCAAACATTATAAAAACTTAATTTTAAAAAGTAAAAGCACTTTAATTTTTTCACCTTTCTTAAATATTTTTCTTCATATAATATTATACCATATAAATAACAATTTCGAGAAACGAGAAGTTGTCCAAATACAGACTAGTTATTCAGTTGCTAAATAAAAATACTTTTAAAACATTTTTATAGAAAACCATATGCGGCATAAGAAATTATTATGTTACATACTTCAACACCAAAAACATAGACTTTATAACTCAAACAATTAAAGAAATAACATATAAATTTAGAAAAAAAAGTTTATTTGTATACTAAAAGACAAACACAGAGTTGTATAATAATTAGCTTTTATTAATCATGCTTGTTTAAAAAATTTCATATGTCTTTGTAGTTTTATTATTTACTTTCAAATGAAGAAAATTAACACGCTATTAAACTATAATATTATCATCTTTGCTTAATGACTTTTAAATTTATGAATAATATTGTCAATAAATCATAATTGTTTCCTATAAAATAAATACCATTTTTGAAAGCAAACCAAGATAAAAAATGAAAACATTTTAAGAGTCTTAGAATAAGTTGTAGAGCAATTTGTATCTAACCTTGCCAAGAGCACATTCATTTTGTGAAAATTGTGAAAAACATTTCTCCTTAATTGGTCAAGAATAGGATAGATGAGTAGTAATTTTAGCACATCTAAAAGCAGTGGAAAAATTTCAGTAAAAAAGGCACAAAAAAGGGTTGCCCAAAGGAAAAGCGTACACACATGGTAAAGTATGGTACATGGTAAGTACACACATGATAATAATAGCGATAACGGTGTCAATCATCAGGGTTATAGAGTAAGAAGAGTTCACCTTAAATTGCATATAACTAATTAACAAGAATTTAAGTGATACTATAGATGATCTAAAATGAAACAATGCATAATAGTACTAATTTTAGCGGCAGAAAGGTGTGCTTAATGCAGAGATTTATTATTGAAAGTTTGATTTGTATGTGGAAAACTGTCTAAAGCAAACAGCTATATATAAATAGTGTAAATATTTAAATGAAGAGCATACATCAATATCAGATCTGCCGAGACCTAGGAAAAACAAATGCCATCATGTACAATGTTGCTGCTGTTGAGGAAACGATTAGAGGAAACCTAAGAGCTAATCTGTGCAGCACTTTGTCCAACATGAGTAAAGAATGATACAATCACTTTCTTCCGCTAAATATCAAATTCATTTATACCGTTCTGTTTTTGATGCATCATTCTTAGCTCAACTTTATATTCATTACTAATGCTCTCATGTGAACTCATTAATCATCTATACACAGAGAAGGCACGTTTCACTTAATTCCTTTATAACCCTGTGTGATGGTGCTACATGTTCACTTTTCATTTAGGCAACCCTTATATTTTAAAGAAAATGTTTTGCTTAATTTGTTTTTTATTTTACTTTTATATGGACTTTGCAGGGTTCACTATACAATGCCCCAATTGTTCTTATTTTAAAAAACGGACACATTCAAAGCAAATAAATATCAATCAATTATACAACTGGTAAGATTTATTAATAATACCAAAGCTAGTATTGCCTTAAAGTCAGTCAGTCAATCTGAGTAAAGACTGATATTTCTTGGTAAAAATTCACAAACAAGCGACGCAATGGTGCAATACAGAAAATTACAAAATAATAGTTCAGAAGACAAATACAATATAAAATTAACAATGCACTATTAGAAATAACATATATGTATTATTAAAAATTTTAACATTAATATTTAAAAAACAAACATAACAAAATATATTTATCTGTAATACGATAATTATATTGCACAATAAAAATAAATAGAATAAATAATATTTATTAACTGTTTTAAATAGATAAAAATATTTCTTTTCATTTAACAAAAAATGTAACACCAGCACTAAACATTTAAGCAATTACTCAATATAATACAACAATAAAATAATTTCAATAAATTAAATTTTTGTAATATGACTTAAATTAAAATTAATAAATCATATTTTGGCACACTTAGAAATACAGCTCAAACTAAAACATAACAAACACTGAGTATAAAAATATAATATAAAATAAAATTCTAGTTAATAAATAGCAATATAAGCACCATTAATCATATATTACTGAGATAGACTGATTTTTACCTGTTTATCATAAATGAAAAGCAACAAATAATAAAATAAAAATCTGGCAGATAAAAACAGCAAAGAAATTTTACAAGTCAAAATTAACAGAGCATTACTAACTCAAAACAAAAACAATTAACTCCTTTATGTAAAATTAAATTGAAATTCCTTATATTCTTCTTCTCATTGGCACGACAGCCCAGGATGAGCCCTGGCCTTCTCAACAAGCCTATGCCAAGACATTCTTCCCTTAGTCAAGGTTATATCCTTATATTAAAGAATTAATTAATTTTGAGGCAAACAACTTTCTTCAGAAGAGGACTGCGAGAAAAAATGCTTACCTTTGGGGCCACAATTAATTCAGCATTTATTACAACTAATAATGGCTTAATTATTTCTTAGTGTAATAAGTACAAAATCAGTTTGTTTTAGACTAAATAGAGCAGTGATATTAATAAAGTATATATATATATATATATATAATAGTTTCAACTTAAAAAAACATTTGAAGCTTAGCAAGTTTTTAACTAGGTCAAAAAAAAAAATTTATAATTTTTATATAGAATATAAATTACTTCTTTAAATTTTAAGTAAACCAATTTTGTTTCATAACATGTTTCGGTTAAACAAAAATCTAAGAAAAAATTGTAATTGAAATATTTTAAATCCTAAATTTTTAGAATTTTAGTCTTATGTTTTCAATTTTTTTAATAATTTGAAAAAATGTCATGAAATTTCTTACACTTTTACATTAGTTACGCAAGTTTAATCTAATTAATTTTTTGCTGTAAGTTAGAGAGACGCAATTGGCCACAAGTTGTACACCCCTATTAATAACTGGAACATTTAAACAAACTAAATACACTTTCAAACGATTAAATGAACTTAAAACAAATAATTGAATAAAAACTTAAAATGCATAAATTTTTAACCAAATAAATATTCAAAAAAAAAAAAAAAAATCATTTATGTACAATAAAAATTGTTGCAAGAATATAGGCAATTCTAGAAGTGCTTCCATCCTATGTGCATTTTCTAATGTACCATGTTTCACCATTTATTCAAGAAAAAATTCAGTTGCCAGTAAATTACAAGAAAATATGAGTGGGTGTAAGGATTACACTTATAGAAAATGAAAAAATTTTCAAATTTATAGCAGAAAAAATTGAAAAATGGGTAACACTCAATATAATTTTTAATATTATTTCAAACCATATATTCATTTTTCATTAGGAACTTGGGAGAAGTTTTTTTTTTTTTTAAATAATAAAAAATACTTGCTTTTGACAACAGATGAAAACATAAAACAAAACATAAATAATCTTATTTCTGGAACACAATAACTTATTCTATAATTTGTAAGAAACAATAATAATTATTATTATTATTATTTATAAAAATAAATGTAAATCAATTTAATGCTATGAGATAGCATTAAAAAGTAATCTTACTTATCATCATTTTAACTGAAAAATTTACCAATCAAAAACTAGACATCGATAATAACCCAAAATAAATTTAATAAATACATTAAATTCATGAGGTTAATACATCACCTATCTTAGTGGTTCGGAATTAATTTTAATATAATGACACCAGTGTTTCCAGAGATGGAAAAGTTCACACACGATTGGAGAGAGTGGCACAGAGGCCGAGTTATTACTACTAAACTTATTGAGGTCCAAGGCTTACTGTGCCCATCTCAGTTTTCTTGACCTTGGGCTCTGAGGTACAGGAGCATATGTTCCGGTCAGGTGGTCAGCCGAACGCGGATCCCCCAGTGTTTAGTTCCCAAGCATGCTTGGTACTCACATTTATCGACGAACTGAAGGGATGAAAGGCTAAGTCAACCTCGTCCGGCCCGAGGATCGAACCAAGGACCTGTGGCACGACAGCGCGAAGCGCTACCGCTCAGCCACCGGGCGAGTTATTACTACCATCATCTTATTTCTAATCCTTAATTGTGGTATTGTAATGCACACATGAGCTAATACTGCATATGGTTAACCATTTATGTTTAATACCAGATCGTCACCCTAAATCTATTAGTGTAGATCTAGAGTGATTTCAACAGCCAAACAAATATATCACAAAGAATTAATTATAGTAAGATCAGAATTTAAGGGTGTTACCCAATTTTCTCTTAATCTTCTGAATAATGATAGAAAGACACAAAATAAAACAAGTTCTTTACAAATATATATATATATATACTCTCAGCAGTGTCTCCATTACTTATAAATAAGTGCATTTTAAAACTACGCACATATGTGCTAGTCCTTTCAATGAATTAATATATAAAATTTGCTTTATGTGATAGAATATCATTATTTAATTATTTATACAAGATAATCTAAACTGATATGACAAAGGATGGAAATATTTTTGAAGTTCTTCCATACTTGAGACTTAATTACTGAAATATTTATGCATAAAAATTCAATTTCAATGTTTTAAAGAGATTAGTAATAGAATGAATAGTGATAATTTTACAATTCCTCAATTTAAATATACATATTTATCTGGTAATTTATATATATATATATATATATATATATATATATAATATTCAGAGGGACAAATTGTCAGATAAAATATACTTAAAAATTTGATTTAATCCTTTGACTATTAACAAAATAGGTATGTTAAAAATTATCAAAATTATTTTTGGGGTAAGCTACTTTGAAATTTTTGGGCAAAGTTCTGTAACACAGACAAAGTAGAGCATGCTCCAAATTGTCATTCATAAAAAATTGCGAACTTCAAGTAATTAAAATTTAGATGATGTTAAAAGTTTTAATAAACTTTTATTTGTATTGAAAACTATTTTACAGCATTTTTATTTTACTATAATTTTTTCATTGAAATGAAAATTTATGTAAAACATACATAGGGAGAATAAGAATCTGATTGGTACAATATAGACAGAACCAAATCCAGTTAGAATATTTGCCAAGTTTCGGAAAATGATGAATCAAATATTATTTGGTAAAATAGCATAAGTATAGATATTATGGTATAATCTGTTTCGTTATGATATAGTACATTTTCTTACAGAACTGTTTGAAACATTGATGATAGAGTTATTATTAAATATTAAAAAAAATAATGTCACATGGAAAATATGAATAGAATTGTTTGTAAAATCAGTAGTCAAATGATTGTTTAAATTTTAAATGTTAAAGTGATTTAGTGTATGCTGTAATGGCTCCATGACACAGAAGTTGCCCAAAGATAAAGTGTCTCAGGTAGAACAAGAATAATTACACTCATATACTTGAAGAAAAAAAATTATTAAGTTTATTTTACTTGTTAGTTTATTCTGGTCATTCAAATATCAGAATAAAATGTTTTTTTTAAAGCAAAATGTATGGTCAAAGGATTAAATTGTAACTTCTGTTACCTTCATTGAGTGTTAATTTTTAAAAAAATTATTATATTAGAAGTAAGGAAAAAAAAAGAGAGAGATGTGCAAGTTTTGAGGTAAACAAAATGTTCTCCATAACAATTTTGTTTGTTTTGATGCCAAATGCAGCATATCATTTCAAAACTATTCTCTGTCATATAATAAAAAATTTATTTTATTTAAAATATTATTTAAAAAAATTTATTAATATACATTAATATAATTAGTAATTTTACAATAAGGAAATAAATTTTTTTTTTATCTTTAAAGATATATTTTTTAAAAACCATAATACTGATAATAATTTCATAAGAAGAATAAATAAATTACTTTTACATGGCACATAAAATATGAAGTCAAAGACTAGAATTGAACAGAATACTTATCACAGGCAGCTTTTTTAATTCTTTTTCTGCAAAACTTTAAACTTTATATTTTTTATAAGCTACTTGATTAATCTTTGGAAGATAAATTAAAAGTTCAATTAAATAAATTTAAGTACACATTTCAATTCAGATATTCTGGAAACATTACATTTGATTAAATTCCTAATGGTAAACTCTTAATGCATATATGCTCCCAAGTAAGGCTCTAAAAAGCAATATATCATTAAAACTTTTAATTCCACATATATAATATATATGGAAATCATAATACTAGAAGATACAAAATAATCAATCTAAATAATGTTAAAATAACTATTTTGACAAATATTTTAAAGAAAATAATTGTAAGTAAAAAATATTTCTACTCTATTTAATAAAATAATTTGAAGAGAAAAAAAGACATTTCTTGTGTATAGTATTTAGTTTTTATTAGAGAAATGTTTGCAAATTAATACTAATACTAAATAAAGATATTTCTGAAAATAAATAAATAAAGTAAGTAAAAAGTATAATACAGTAAAATATAAAATTTTCAGATCCATAATGCACACATAGAATTTTAAAATAGCAGGCAGGAATATTTTTTCATAAGTTTACAGGTGCCTCATGAGAATATTTCTAGATAAAAAGTTTAACATTTTAAAATGTAGCCATATCTAGAAAAAACTTTTCCTACCCGAAACTCGAAAAGAAAAATGAAAATATTTCAAACAGATCTATCTTTAAATAGGAAAGACTAAAAACATTATGAAGTTGAGAACACATTCAAGACAATACAAATGTGAACAGTTGAGCCTCAAGCAAGGATGAACTTTGCTACTTGTCAGTCAGTTTCTTCTGTATCATTGAACATATTGCGAACATCTAAGACAGTCACTAATTCAAGAACTGCTTTTTTTAAGATTGGCTGTTCTAAAATCTCTGGCTCAGATAAAGGAGGATGAGATCTAGGTGAAAAGTTGTTATTCTGAAAGAAAAAAAAATTCAACGATAATCTTAGAAACATACTGTTTATCCAGATTTTTCAACAAAAAATTAGTACTTAAACACTCAACAAATATTTTTAATCACTTTTCAAAAAAAAAAAAAATAATAATTAAGATCTGTGCAGCACTAAAAAAAAATTTCTACTGTTTAACCCTTTCTCTCTCGCTCCAGTGAAAATGACGGGGTGAGATTTCGCCCGCTATTTCTCGCTCCCGTGATATTGACGGGCTAGAGTGTCCAGTAGTAATGCGCCAATAAGAATAAAACTAATTCATTTCTTTTGCTCAGAAAACATTTTATTTCTCATTTTACACTCCTGATGGCAGTATCAGGATATTTTTAAGGTAATTGTAGATAGTTTATTTTAAACTAGTTGCAGCACTAATCAAATACGTAATACAAATACGAAAGCCAAAAAAATAGGCACTTTTATGCAGGGTTCATTGATTTAAATCAGCCTGATTTAAATCACGATTTAAATCATGATTAAAATCAAATGATTTTTTTAAAAAAATCATTGCTTTAAATCAATTTATATATATTATATTGATTTTAAAAGTTAAAAAACAGTGCTTTAAATTATTGATACTTTTATTATTTTCTTTTCTTAGTTTTAAAATTTATTTTAAGTAAATTGCTGCATTAATTAATTTTAGTTAACGAAATTACTTTCTTTCTTGGTGTGTGTTAAACACATTTGAAATTACATGTTTAAAAATCTTTTGATTCTTAACATTGAAAGTACAGATTAAAGTAAATATTTAATGCTGTCTTAATATAGACTTGCATAGCTGTAGAAAGTAAATAAACATGATTTTTTTTTCAAAAAGAAAAAAAAGGAAATGTTAATTAAAATTCTACCTTTTGATTAAAAAAGCATGCAATTCAAATCTACATTATAGTTTATTGATGGAAATTTCTATGTTTCTAAAGCTTGAGGTAATATTAAAAAGAAATTACCTTAATATGCCAAAAATAGAAAGAAAAAAAAAGAAGCTGAGTTCAGATATTTTTTTCCTGATATAGTGTCATTCTTCCCTTTCAAAGTCAATTTGAAGCAGTAGGGTTTATTAACTGGTATTTTTTTTTTCTTCTCATAATATGCTTACGGTATCTTTGAAATTATCAGATTTTCTTTTGTGAAAAAAATTCTAATGAGTACATAGATTTTTTTTAAATGTTTTTTTAGCTTAACTTATGAATTTTGATATAGGATTAAAAATGAATACTTTAAATATATAGATTGAATATTTATTTTTTGATGAATGACAACATTTATAAACACAATCTGTTGCAGTTATTTTGCCATTTTATAAATCATGAGGGGAAAAAAAAGAGATCACAATTTTAAATTAAAATTATGGTGGGCTAATTGAAACTTTGCGTTACTAGTTAAAGTAGTATTCTTTAAATTATTTATTTTATCTGGTCTTTTAATTTCAATCATGCCTTTGTATCAAAATGGCCTCTATGCATTATAATGAAAAATTATTTTAGTAAGTTAGAGCTTCTAAAATACTGTTATAATATAGTTTTAATATAATTTAATTTTGATGAAACATTTATAAGGTTTTTTTAATCATAAATTAAAGCTCTTATAGTGTATATGAATAAAAATAAAAAAAATCTGATTTAAATCAAAAAAATCTGATTTAAATCAAAATAATCAGATTTTTTTTATTTTTTTTAAGAAAATCAAAAAAATCACAAACCCTGCTTTTATGACCGTTTTCTTGAAAATTAACCGATCGTTAAGGAGTTAAAGTTCTTTAATTTATAAAAATAAAAACAATAAAATTTTTAAAAAATTTCAAAAACTTTACATAATCATGATAAAATAACTAGTGTCTGATAAATATTGCGGAGAAAATTGTGAAAAACATGCATTTTTTGTAATTTAGAACGACAATCGATACGGCAAAGAAAAAATATCCTTTTAAAAGATAGAAAGCTAAGCACTTTTTACAAACCCTGAATAAAATAAGCCCCTTGAAGGGCTGTTATAAAAAACGTAAATCAAAAATAAGCATCTTTAAGTACTTTTCAAAATCGCTAAGCACTCTGATATACCTAAAAGAAAAGCATGGATAAAAATAAAAATATATATTTGTACCCAATTGAACTATAACTATGCTACTAGTCAAATAAGTTAGAAAAGAAGGTGTCACATCTAATCCATCTTAAAACATAATCTTACAGGCTGAGCTAGTAAATTCTCAGTTTTTTTTTCTACATTGTAGATCAGGAGAAAAACATGCACATCCTGATGGCTTCAGTGCTGGTATTTGAGCAGGACATGAACTGTTGTTTCCTTTTATTCAAAATTTTGTTGAACAATATAATGTTATATACCTTTAACGAAGAGAGGGGAGGAATCAAGTAGGTAAAACATTTATGTCCTTTTCTTTGCCACAATCTGTATAATCATATAAAGTTAACATATCTTTGTCCATCAAATAATTTTTTATTTTGTCAAACAATTTATCTCAACTCAAATAGAATGTCAACTCAAAACAAACTTTGGAATAAATCATTAAAAATTTATATCTACAAAACTGCAAAACCCATTTCACCCTCTGCTTTTTCATAAAAAAAATCACATCACTTAAATCACATTCCAGAAAGAAAAAAAATCCAACCTATTATTTTACAATAAAAAAAAATTCACCAACATAAAATCTATTGCATAACTTTTCATAAGACGACAAATATGAAATACTAACCAAAATTGTTACACAAAATTCTTGTTGTCCTATAAAGTTATTATAATATTATGGTTTGATTTTCGGTGCATCAAAAATTTTTAGAATAAAAAATTTCTGGAATATACAAGAATAAAATCAATGTCTATTTACCACTATAATGATCTAAAGAACTTTGGGAAATAATTTAAACATGAAATATAGCTCATAGCTCACATTAAGCAAAACACTAATAATTAAACTTAAGTTCGAATCAAAATTAAAAATATTAAAACAGCAGAAGGAAATGAAGGTGAAAGTATTACAGAAATTCTAATAAATAAAGGTAAAGGGAGAATGAATGATGAACAGCATTTCCCATAATATAAAATTAAGATAATTTTGTTCAAAAAAAAAAAAAAAAAATGCTGATAAAAGGATTACTAATTAAATTTCATTAAGTCGCCACTATGTAAATCAACAGCTTAGTTTTGGCTCATATTTCTAGTGGACAGGGTATAATCTTTAAATTATTTCTAAAATTGTCATCATAGCCGATATGTGAAGAAAAGACACCTAGCAACTCACCATGAAAAGTCTGTGCAGTCTTAAAACAACATGGCAGAAAATGAAACGTACTATCAGCAATCTCAAAAAATCATCTCCATAAAACTGTAAAAAGGCTGGATCTGAAAAAGCAATTTAAGAAACACTTAAACTAAAAGAAAAAAAAAACACCTATATTTATTGAAATTTTATCAAAAGATAAATACGACATATGGAAAACTCCAAAAGTTTTAAAGGAAATTAAACATAAAATATTAAACATCTGTATCCATGCTGATGTTAAATAAATGGAAATAAGTAGCACAAAAGATATGAATACTTAAAAGTTAATGTTCTTTAAACAATCAACATTTAGAAATGTGTGTTTATATTTAAGGCTTACCAATATTTCGGCACTTAACCAAAAGCCTGCTAGCTTCGGACATAAACCGATCTATATGACTTTGACCTTTTTCCCATAAAGTATAAGGTATGTCTGTTATATTGCAGATAAAGCAAATAGCAGTCAATGGGCTATGTAGAAAAAGAGTGAAGAGATTTCCTTTGTGCTGCTGATCTATAAAAAAAGCAAAAATTTAACAGAAATTCAAAAAAAAAACAGTTTTAAAAAATTATTATGCTACATTTATATGTAGCATAATCCGATATATTGATTCCTTTATATAATATTGATTCCTTTAGGAAAAAAAAAAATATATATATATATATACATATTAAAAAAAAACAAAGTATACCAGGGAACTCTTTTTTTTCCTATCAAACATAAAACTCAATTCATTATATAAGTTCTTCTTATTTAAACTATTAAGCTTGAAACATAATCTTCAAACTACATCTTATTTTAATATTTCAAACATTTTTCTGAATCTGTAATTTTCTGAATATTTAATTGAGTTCCATATTACATGCCGATGGCATTTTTAATTACAAATTACACATTATCAGCCACACTTTTAGTTTATGACACATACTTTAAAATAATTCCTAGAGATGTTGACTTAAACTGCTGACAAAAATTTTAAGTTCATTTTAAACCACACACTTATATTTTAAGAATTTTAGAAAAATTTGAAACGTATTTAGCAAAAACTCTCAAGTATGACACTTTGTTTTTTTTTTATCAACATTATGAATTTATTTTAGCTAAAATAAGCTTTGTTTGTATACTTAATTCTGTTTTGTTTCCCACATATTTATAATTATGATTACTGAATACTTAAAGTTAGAAAAATCAAAATCATTGAGAAGAATAGGCAAGCAATTATTGAAGAGTTTAAATAAAAGGTACACCATACAGATAAATGGTTGAATGTTTTGCTTACCATGGAAGGATGGAGGGATATCTTCTGGCGACATAAGAACTAAAACTGGCTGTCCAAAATAACGTGGAATATACTGAAAGGCATGACTGTTGTCACTATCCACAATTAGAAATAGAGGCTTTCTGGTTAAAGGATATAAATCACCAGGATAGAGGCTAAAAGAAATTTTAATAAATTATAAATTAAACTAGAAGTATGCTTCAAAAGTTTATTACATAAAATATGTAAACAACAAAAAAAAATGTGGCAGCTAATTTCCTTTTCAATGTCAAAAAAATAAGAAAGAAAAAAGAAAAATGTAGGACAAGACTTCATTTATACAACTTTGAAATGATTACTAGCTTCAAAGCTATCCGTTTTTAAAAACAATAGAAAAAAAACTATCTTATAACACTAAAATAATTACACATAAACATGTTCAAGAGACTTTAAGCAAATTGAAAGAAAAAAAAGCTATTATACATTTTTCTTATACATTACAACTATAATACATTTTTCTTATACATTTCAAAAGTAATTAAAAAAATACTATCTATAAACAATAAAATAATTACACATAAACATGTTCAAGAGACTTCAGTGGTAATTGAAAGGGAAAAAAAAGCTATTATACATTTTTCTTATACATCTCAACTATTATACATTTTTCTTGTTCTAAAAAAAATTCAGTAAATTATTGCATTATTATCATTAAAAAAAATCAATGCATAAAAATTTTAATTTTTTTAAAAAACTTTCCTTAAAGGTTAATGGAAATGTTACGTTCTTGCCCAAATTGTTGAAACAAATTTTCCAAGGAAAATGGCTGCAGATATTTATTAAAAGAGTACAAAAATACAAATTTAAAAGTCATATTCTCACAACAAGTAAAATAAAAATATTTCTTCAAAAGATAAATTTATGGAATAAATTAAAATTTCATCTCTCAGCTACATAAAAAAAAAATATTATAAATATTGTACTATAATTGTTAACATTAATAAAAAAAGCATCCTCTCTAATCAAGGTTTTAAGATACTAAAATATCATGATCAGGAAAATAAAACTAATTCAAACTATTTAATTGCAAAACTACATGAGCAATCAAACAAAAATATATATTCTTGCCAAAAAAAAAAAGTGTCCCATAGAACAAAACAGATTCTTAGTGGGGAAAAAATCAAGCTTTACTCCAAACTGAAAGAGGTTTTAAAAAGGGTTAATCAAAGATTTTGATTTGATTTTAAATTACGGATGATTTTAATTATGAAGAAAATTCAAACAATTAATTTTACACATTTTTTATGAGATTAAAAATATGACATCTATATGTAAATTATATGTAAATTATTTATTTATAAAATAAATATAAATACTATAAAATGAAATTATATACTACCTGAGAATATTCTGTAGAAAAAATAGCATGGAATATGGTATTACTTTACAAAAAAAATTAAACTAAAAACAAACATTAAAAACCTTTTTTATCAACACAAAATTCTCTAATTAAAATGAAAATGAGCAAAAGAAAAGAATTAGGTCAATATAGTGATAAGCCACATTTTAGCCACTGAGAACAGTTTTACACAAAACTGTTCCTCAGTGTTGTTTTTAGCTAAATACTCCTGAAGTTTCCAGAGTTTCACCAGATAACAGTAAAATGCATAGAAATACCTCATTGTCTACATGGAAATCATCGTTATGCACTACTGAACTATTTTCAAACGTGGCGTATCACATTGCCTACAGATTCTTCATATATATAAAATAAAATTGTACCAATGTATATCTTTTAACTGAACATTTCTCTTGCTAATATGATCTGGTTCCCTTTTACTGTTTGTAGCTATTCCACCATAATCATAACCTATAAAATAAAACAACAAAAGTAAGCGAAATATTAATTATTTATTACATTCATGTGAACAATTAGATAAAAAAGATAAATATACCATCATCGGGATGTTTTACATTAGTAAAGCAACCATCTGCCGACATATACAATAGAAGTACTCCATTAGGAGGGAGTTCCTTGAATCCAGAACTAAGAAAAACTATAAGTTGGCTGATGTTTGGTTTATAAAGTAGATACTTGTGAGGATTTTCTCGCTTGGCAGGCCTTTGATCTCCATTATCTTGAGTCTGTAATGAAAGAGTAACATTGAAAACAGTATCTCCTTTGTAATGTAGAAGTTTAAATGATTAAAAAAATAAATTCATTAGCTTTTTTTAAGGCTATTCCCTACTATTGTAGTCAGAAGTTAGCTTTTTAAATATTTATTTTTCTATCGATATAAAACTGTAAACTTATACATTTTGATTTTTTTCAATGAAAGTCTACTCTTAGATTATAAATGTGATTTTTTTTTTTTGACAAAAAATTTAAATATAATACAGAGTTTGTTATCTGGAAACTACAACATCAGAAAATAGAAA
The DNA here is from genome assembly GCF_982258835.1 of Parasteatoda tepidariorum. Lineage (NCBI taxonomy): Eukaryota > Metazoa > Arthropoda > Arachnida > Araneae > Theridiidae > Parasteatoda > Parasteatoda tepidariorum. Next base: position 40,691,219 of record NC_141764.1, read on the forward strand.
AAATCCTGAAATTTAATTTTTTGCAAAAATATTCCTTTTCTCTACCTTTTTCCTAAAGCTACATTTAAATCTACTGAGATTTTAAGGTCTTCTAGTTTCTGTTAAGGTTTATAAACCTAGTTTATTTTTTGGCAATTCAAACAATAAAAAAGACTTTTAAAAAATGTGTCCCGCAATTCTGTTAAAAAGTTGGTTGTCTCACCAACTTTTTAACTGATATATTTTAAAAGTTCACAAATATGAGTGGATCTTAACACAATTAGAAAAGGAATTTTTAAATAATTACAAATGGTATTCTCCCAGGAGCAGGAGGAGCATCAAACAGCTGAGTAGCTTCTTCTTGAGGTTCTCTTTCTAAAGTTTGCAACATACGAAACATATCTAAAGTAAGTTCACTAAATTTGACCTAAAAAATTAAAAGTAACAATAATTAGAATTTAACTAAAGTTGAAATTTTAATGCATTTTAAATATGCAATTGATAAACTGAATTTGATGTTACAAGGTTTCAATGGTTTTTAAATATACAATAATCAGACTCAATTAAGTGTTATGAAAAATTATTTTAAGAGTTTACAATTATGGCTACAGTTTTAAAAGAAGAGGGATGACATCATCAACCATAATAAAATTAAATGTTTGAAAACAAGTTATGCAAGCTGCAATGTTTTAATATAAGTCGTTAATTGAATGTTACATAGTTGACAAAGAGAAAATTTCAATCTTAATACAAAAATGAAGCTAGTGAATAAATAAAAATGATATTAATCAATTTATACTGAATATCTTTAAAAAACATACTTATATAACATTGATTGCAAAACAAAATAGATTTCATTCTCTATAAAGCTTCATTAATCATTCCCCAGTAAAAAATAATAAAAAGAAATCAAAATTTAATTTTATTAAATAATTGGTTACCTAACATTTAATAAAGCAGCGTAAGATTAAATGAAAGTTAAAAGATCCTAAGATTAACATCTAAAAGAAAAACAGACAATTAGATTTTTAAACATGGTTCAATTTAAATTAAAAAACAAATTTAAAACTATTTGAATATTGCAAAAAAATCACAATCTGTAAAAAGGGTTACACTGGTTTTGTAGAGGTAAAAAGAAGAATCTCTCATAGAAAAAATTAATTCAAACTAACTAGAAAAGAAAAATATTTTCATTATAGATAAAAACGTAGACTTAAACTATAGTAAATATTTAAACTATTAATTTTTAATGTATTACTATTAATTCTTAAGTGCATTGATAATTACGATGGAAGGGTTTCTGGAATAGGGGGTAGTTATAAATAATATAAACTGTATAAAAATTTTGATTATGAATTATGTGAAAGGGTATGCAGTAGAGAGAAGTGCATACAATAATCCTAGACCATTTCACTGTCTAACCTGATCACAGCAATTTCCCATTATAAGTATCTCTTGAAGCGTCAAATGATTGGTGGCCAATTTTTCCATGGGTGGACTATTTAAAGGATTTAAGCGATGAGAGAGCACAACTGGTGCCGAGTTGACATCCACAATATTGACAAGATTGTCAGCCTGTAACAAACAGAAAAATATTTTATTTAAACCAAGGTTAAACAAATCGAGATTTTTTTTTTTTAAATCTGATAAGATTAATTTTTAAACGGAATTAAAAACAGATTTTTAATGAGAATTATTGAATTATTCAAAAGTTATTACATATAGATTAATTTGAGAAACATAGTTTATACATATTCAAATTTAATTGTAAATAATTATATTTTTAACATAAAGCAGAAAAGACAAATGAATTTTGTTAAATAATAATTTCAATGTGTACTACTATAATAGAATTTTTCCCATTATCTTATGTAGCAAGCATTTTAGACTGAAACGATGCATAAAACTAGACTTATTTTCTAATAAAAATTATTTTTATTTGCATAAATTTCCCTAAGTTTTAAATATACATAGCTACTAGCAATGTATTGATTTTTCATTATCTTTAAAAGAGTTCTTCATCATTATCGTCATGATCTATTTATATTATCAGCAATAAGGCATTAAATTCAGGCTTAAGTCAATGGAAATAGTTCAGACTGCAAGGTGCTCCTTAAAAACATGAATAAAATATTTTATTCTTTTAATTAATTTGCAACTTCTGAATTATTAGAAGCTAAGTCACTATGGCAAGTTACAAAATGACAAGAAAATTCTAATTTTTAATTTACCAACACTTTTTTTTTTCCTTTTTAACTTGAAAGAAAATTAGTTTTATATAAAAATATCAGAATAAATAAAAATAATGAATATTTCAAAAAATCAAATATAAATTAAACAGTCAAATTCAAATAAATGAGGCTTATACAATATATAACACACAATTCTTATTAATTATAACAAATACACATTTCAAAAGTTACAATAGATAAACTAAAAACTTTTAAAAGGTGACAAACCTCAATAAATGACTTAATTTCTCCAAGAACTAAAGACCATTCCAACTGATCTTCAGGCTCGTAGGTTGATGTATAGTCATCAATTTGCTTAGCTAGTTCCTAAAAAAAATAAGAAGAAACATAACTATAAGCAAAATAGAATAATTGTTTAAAAAAATTTCATTTCAATTTAAATTAATGATAAATGCATTACATATAATTTCCACTAAGATTTCTGTTGTTTCTTAAGACACTTGGACAAGCCAAACACGTCAGCCATTGGCTTTGTGAATTAAATCAGGAAGGTGGGCCTTTCGGTTGACAAGAGAGCACTGCAAGGGTGAAAGCATGTCTTAACTCAGAACCTAGCAGATAGATGGCAGCACCACTCATTCGTGATATACGTATAACTGAAGGAGAAGGAAATTTTCTCCAGATCTCAGTACTTAGTAGGTGTTAGCAGAGCCGAAGATCAAACCCCTGTCCCGTCGGATCAGAGTACGATTCTCTAACCACTAGGCCACACAGCCTTTAAATTTTCTTTCTTTTTTTTTTTTTTTTCAAATTAATTCTACTAATAAAAACTAAAACAAATTAGTAATAAACTTAAAAATTTAAATATTAGAAAAAAAATTTTAAACAGTAAATGAAACAGAAAAATTAATATTTACTTCATAAATGATTAGATTTATTTCATAAAGATTTCATTATATAACTTCACAAGATTTTATTCATTAGATTTACTTCATAATTCTTACAACATTTTCAGTTATTTCTTTGGATACCTACTCTCACCAACTCCCGTACTAATTTCATCTTCTTCAACAGCAAACAGACAACAATAAATCTGGCATAATAACGCAGTTTCTTAACCATCAAATCAGACCTAAAAATTTATAATTTTAAACGTCATTCATAAAAAATACCAGAAACTTTGCTGAATATTATTTCAAATAAATAGAAAGTATACATAGCCTTTACATTAAATAATAATATTATAACAAAAATTAAACTATTACTTTCAATTGAATAATACGTTTATTTTAATGAAAGAGGGGAGAATAAATACTGCTAATATTTTTTATTTTAATAACATATTATGATAACAAAAGATGCTAAATATTATTTATTATAATAACTTAAAAATGTAAAAAGAGTACAATGTTTATACTTTAATCAGACATAAAAGATACTTACCTTTCTTCTTTACTAGCTTTGCTATAATAGCCCCTGGCTCTTATAGCAGCATAAAAAGAAAAAGTCTCATTCAGATAATTAGTTTCACTAGTCCTTAGGCTAGAAAAGAAAAAAACAACACTTGAATTTTAATGGCTACTATGACATTTATAAATTATTTAATTTATGTTTCAAAATTTTTTAACCTTAATTGTATAAATAGTAATTATATTGCAAATTAATTACTTTACAAAACATTCAAAAAAGAAATTGTATGTAGTTCAGACTCACTAGTAATGATAGTATAGTTGTCCAATCTTTGATGCAATTTCCCCTATTTGCCATCTTTTTAACTGATACTTATTATCCAGAACTTGTCTGAAATGAAATAATTAGAAGAAACATTAATATATATATATATTAATTACTTTTTCATATGTCTATAATTTTCTTTGCTTTATTTTCATTTTGAACCTATATATATAATATTATGAATATAAGACAAAAGCTACCTATGTTGTTGCTGAAACTTCCAGAGCTTTGTGTAGACATCAAATGTGCGTCCAAAGTATGCTTGCCACTGTTTATGGCCATACTGAGGTAGATCTCTAAAATTAGATGAAATAAATAAGCATATGAGGTTAAGTTATAATTATTTGATAATGTTTATCACATAAGTTAAAATTTATCATGAAACAAAAAATTCAATAATTCTATTATATCTAGTGATAGAATTCAAATCATTCAAGAATTGGTAGTATATCTAAATTTTCAGGCAAACCAGTACAACAAATTAAATGAAAACCATAGAGGTAAAAGAATAATAAATAAATTTAAAAAGTGGAAACCATACGAACCATGCAATTAGAAGATTTTTCTTTTTTGGCAAATTTAATTTATTTTGCAATTTTACAATACTTTTTTTATTAGGGTACTTATCTTAAATAGTGTTGCTTATATTCCATTTCTTGCTTGTCAGCAAAACTAAGCAACTCAACCCCTTACTTTTTGAGTGCTTAAAATTTGAACAACTCCATATAATAAAGTCAATGGAGGATCTATTTAGCATAAAACTTAAAAATAAATACCTAGGAATTGCTAAGTCACTTTGATAAATTCTAAGTATTGCTTGTAAAACTTAGTATTTACCGAACTTCAGGCATTATATCAAACATATATAAATATACATACATTTAAAAAAACTTTTAATAAAAATAATAACAAATAACGGTGTTACACCATATATTTCCACTTTCATGTACAGAAAAATAATTCAACTCATATATTTTCTTCCCAGACTAATTACAAATGCATATTATCAACAATTCGAGAATAATTTCAAAATAAAAACTGTTTTCGAAACATAACATACAAATAGACAAACATATGTCAAATTTTCTATTATTAAAATTTCTAACTGATCCTATCACTACATCTCCATTTCCTATGTAATAATTATAGAAGTCATAAACCTATTTAAAATATAATTCAACAAAAATTAATGATTATTTTTTTTCCCTTCCTTTTTTAAAGATACTGAATTTCTCAACAGACTAGTAGTAGCAATAACAAAAAATAAATTGTCACATCTAGAGGAGCAAATGAAAGAAAGATTCAAACCTAAAGACCTTAGAAATGAATATTGCTTCAATTTTATCAAACAATAATAAAGATTCAAGTACTTACTATAGTAAATATATCGTGAACTAAATTGCAAATATTAAAAAGTTAATTTTAAAGAACTCGAGTGAAAATCGTGATTTTTTTTATTGAAACCAGAGCATACATCTGCTTTGACTAAATATTTAAAAAATAGAGAAATAACTATAATATAATAAATACTTAGTTCACAAAACAAAAGTTGATTGTTTAAAAACTATTAATTTACCTTAATCCATTAAATAGTTGCTTTGATTTTTCCAATAAATGGCAAAATTCATGAACAATTTTTCGTTCCTGTTCTTCGGCTTCATTCATGATCGCCATCCTCCGCGTTGCATGTTGGGAAATATCTTCTAAGTGAGAAGTCGATCGTTTAGTTAAATCAAGATTGGAAAATCGGTAAGATAAATTGCTATTACTTTTATGCATGTACTACTAAGGTCAAACTTATCGGAAATATTTAGGTCCACTGCTTTTCTATGTCTAAATAAAAGTAAATAATATTCTACACCAGATGCTTGACTAAATACACCTGAGGGGTCGACACGTTTATCGACCGGCTAAACAACATCCCGCGGATCTGAAAATAACATGCGGGAAAAATCAATCCCGTTACCGGTGTAACTAGCGACGAGAGTAGAAAATAAATATTTACTTGGCTCTCAAAAAAAGCCTGAAAAGGACATAATTTCATCACTTGCTTATAAAATTTATAAAACTGTTTAAATGTTTTTTATTAAAAGTAGGTTTATATGAAAAATTAAATTGAAAGTTATAGGTAATTAAATCTACCTTGCTATTAATAACTAAAAACATACCTATATACTTTCTATAAAATAAAAAAAATTTAAAACTTGACTAAGAGATATACAAATTTTTTAAATTTTTATAGAAGAGATATACAAATTAATCTAAATTTTTATTGAATGTTACGTCAATTTATATAGAATCAAATATCACATTTCTAATTGATATTAGAAACTAAAAAACCAAATCAAGAAAATATTTTTCTTTACTTGTTTATTAAATTATGCTTATTTATAATTCCAACTATAGATTTAAATATCTGTGTTATTTATTTTGTTAAAAAGTTATTGCAAACATTAAATTAAGTATTAAATTCATGCGTTCAGGTTTTCTTGCAATTTATTATGATTTATTGCAAATGTAAATTAATTAATGTCCCTTTTCTAAAAAGCATGTCTTGTTCTCCTTGTTTTCAAATTTCTATCCTAATTGATTTTCTCTATTTTACGTTTTTAAATTTTGTATCTGATATTAAATGTGCATTAATAATACTAATTCTAGATTTACATATCTACTTCTAACCAACATGTCTGCAGAACAAGGTATTCCAGCAATTGCTTTAGATGCAGTTCTTAAAAAATCTTCTGCTTTGCCTAAAAATAAAGTACCTGTAAAGGGATATGACTTCAATGATGGTGTTGACTATCATGCTCTTCTGCAATCATATAAAACTTCAGGATTTCAGGCAACAAACTTTGGTCTAGCTGTTGAGGAAATAAATAAAATGGTAAGTTTTACTGGCATATTTAAAATGCTGCACTTGCAAATAAAATTAGATAATTCCAATACTAATTTATTTCAAAGTATCATAAACTCTTCAACATCTTAAATAGTCTTAATAAAAAAAAATATTGTTGAGGCTATTAACAGAATATAGTAATTTTATGTTTCTAAGTTTAAATTTATACAATTTTGCATGCTTAATCTAGGATTCCCATGGGTTTGGAAAAACCTGAGATTGTCAGTAAATTTAATTTTCTTCAAAAAGCATTAATCACTAAGTAATCACTAGACATATAATAATTTTTTTTTAACAATAAAGCTTCCTGCAATTAGGTTAATTTTGGTTCTTAATTAGAAATAAGTTATTTGATGACAGGTATGAGTTTTAAAACTTTATTATTTTTAATTTTTTCTGGTCTCCTGCAATGTAATGTTTTTATCTACAATTCAAATTCTTTTTTAGGTTTACATTTATTAGCAGTTGTTTAGATCTAAGAGAAACAATTATTAATCATTGAAATTTATCCTAATATTGATAAATTTTTGAATATGAATTTTAAAAAAAAAAATTCAAACTACTTTGGATATTTATATTTTAGTACAAGTATAATTTTGTTAATCTAGCAGTTTTTTTAGTAACAATATGACTGTTTTTTATAACTGAGAAACAACAAAATATAATTTTGTTTGTAATTAGAGCACCAGAAATAATATATAAAAGGGACGCCAGTGTCCCATCTACATCAAAGGGTTAATGATATGAAGGCATAATACATATTTTGTGTACAAACTATAAAGAACTATATTTACCCTATATGTACAAACTATATTTACCCTGTTAAGTTATATTTTTAACTTATCATATTGAATATTTCTACTTAGAAAAATCAAACTAAATTCTGAAATTTCAGGTTGAGTTTTGTCTCGAATACCATTATAATTCTTTTATTTGTAACAATCCTAAAAAAGGATTGATTATGTCTTCCTCATTGATAAGATTTTCTTAGAAAATAAATGTGTGTGCAACAACTTGATTTATAAATCAAACTCTTTGTAAGTATTAATGCAGATTTGTGTCCAAAAATATAAGCAATAATTAGATTCTTTTATAAGAAAATCAAATTCTACACTTTAAACTTTAAGGTAAGACTTAAAATTTATAGATTATTCTTAAATTTATTAAAAAAATTTATTTCATTGAATTAATAGAATCTCCCAATTATCCAATTATTAAGTGTCACTTACTTAAGAAGAAAAAAATGAAACATTAAATTGTTTCTATAAATTTTTTTTTAAAATTTTGATCATATTTTATAAAGTTCAGATATAATAAATTAAAGTTAAACGTATTTAATAACTAATAGTGATTGATAATTGATACTAATAAGTTCGGTGTTGTGTTTCTTTTTTATAAATATTGCACATTTATAATGCAGTACAGAACCCGTTATCTGGAAATCAGAAAACCAAAAAACCGGAACGAAATTCGATACATTTTCCCGCCATTTTTTCTAAAAAAATGTTTTTTTCCTCATAAAATTTTAGGATTTTTCTTTCTTTTTTGAAAGATGTTTACCATACCATCATTTTGGAAATAATCATTAGTGTGTTACTTCATCGTTTTTTTTTTTTTTTTTTAAGATTATTTCCAAATATTTCTTTTTAGTTGGGTTTAACAATAAATAAAAAAAACGGCTTTTTGTAGCGATTCAGAAAACCGGAAAAATCAGTTATCCGGAATAGCGATGGTCCCGATCGTTCCGGATAATCGGTTCCCTACTGTATTAATAACAAAATGAAAATGTCTAATGAACAAAATAAAATGCCATATCAATATTTGCCTGATTTCTATTTTGTCTTAATATTTTAATAGTCTCCTATTAGTGGAGTAAAAAGATGCTTTTAAACATAAAAAAAAAGTTCAGCTAAACATAAAACATAAGTTAAACATAAAAAAAAGTTCAGCTCTCTTTGAATGTCTATAGTAAGTATGTCCTACGGAACTTTGCAAAAATATATTTCATTTGTTTTAAAACATCTATTTTCTCTTTTCATTCAAAAAGAGTTATTTCATTTTTTTAAAAAATAAGAGTTTAATTTGTTTATATTTTAAGTAAATAATTTATCAAAATGTATATAAGATTAATAAAGAGAAAATCTTAATTTATATTTTTTTAGATTTCTTGTAGAAATGAGCCATTTACCAATGAAGATGTTTTAGAGACTGACCCTTTTATTAAGAGGAGGACCAATTGCTCAATATTTCTCGGTTATACTTCAAATATGGCATCAGCTGGAGTTAGGGACACCATTCGATATTTAGTTCAACATAAACTGGTAAGTAATGTAATAATTTATTTAAAAGGACACAATATTTTAACTGCATTTTTCCAACAGTTTGCAGCACTTTTTCAACTGGAATACATAACATTTTAGTGTAAGTCTTTGATTTAATGTTTAAAAAATAATCATAAAAATATTAATAATTTACTTTGCTCTTAATCAGGGTTGGGGTTTTGGACGTCCTAAACTGGTTTTGGACAGGACACGTGGGTTTTACTGTCTTAAACTGGGTAAAACTGTCCTAAACTGGGTTAAACTGTCTTAAAGTGTCCAAAACCTTGAACTTTGGTAAAAGGTAAAAATTCTATAGGTGATACCATTGTACACATAATAATTACATGTATCAATAAATATTTGATATTTTTTAAACAATTTACTATAACTTATTAAAAGAAAATAATATAATAGGAAAAGGTTTATAATTTTTGAAGCTCCACAATTCATCGAACAACAAAAGTGAATAACTAATCCTTTAAATATAAATATGCTTTTAATACTGATAAATAATATTTTTGCATAAGGATAAATATGGCAATATTAAAAAATAATAATTTTTCTTAAAAAAATACTAAATTTGTTCAAAAAATAACCTTTTATTTTTCACAATATTTTTTTTAAAAAATTTTATAATTTCTGTATCACGGGATGATAAAAAGGACATCTATTTCAAAAAAAAAAATTTTAAATATAAATATATTAGTTTAAATTGAAAATACAAAATAACTGAAAAATGTATAGCAGTTTTGAGTGGCATAACAGCAGTTTCAGTTACTGACACTGGTGATGTATCACCACTATGCTAAAAGAATTGAACATGAATGAAATAAAAGTATTCTTGAATAGTAGGGTGACCTGGGGTAATTCCTGATCAAAAAATGCAAACATCTATTTTGTGAAAAAACTTTCCAAAATAGAATTTTAATATTTACTGGATGTTTGAGGCTATATGAGATGAGTCCTATGCCACCTTCTTTTGTTTAAAAATCTAATTAGAATTTAAAAAGATTTTAAATTTTTAGTGATCAGGAATTACCCCTAGTCTTGATCATTTCTGGGGTAATTCCTGATCACTTCTGGGGTAATTACTGATCACCAGTTTTTATTGTAAAGAGGCTGTTTAAAAATAATTATATAATGGTAATTAACAAATAAGACATCAAGATCAAACAAATAAATCAAAAAGATATATTTAAACAGCTAATAAAATGATTTATTTAAAAGCAAGAAGAAAGATTAACACTTTAAATTTTCAAAAATCTTTGCATCGTGCCATACATTTCAGGCAATCAGCCAACTCATTCTCATGTTCGGCTGAAATATAAGAGTTCCCACATGAGTTACTTTTGCTGGATTTTTTAACTTCATGAAGGGAAAGTGTAAAGTTAAGTAAGGTATGTCAACAGCACTGGCAGCAGCTCTCACACTAATAATTCACTAATTTTGCTTTCTCGAAGCTTAGTATCCTTTTTAGGCTTATAATTTCTCACCATATTTATACTAGGCTAATTTATTAACTTAAAAATTATTCTAACAATGTACACACATAAAATTAAGATTGAAGCAAGGTAAGACAAACCAGAAATGGTGCAAATCAGAATACAGTCTTGTATACAGTCAAAAGCAAATTTTGTGATGACAGTTAAAATATATTTTATAGTTGTTCCACTTAATAAATATGAACTGTTATTTAAGAAAAGACAATTAGCTATTTATTAGTTCTTTTATATACTATTTATAAGAAGAAATGACAATGATCAGGAATTACCCCAGTGATCAATAATTACCCCATCTGTAGGGGACAATATTTGATATAATTTCCTATAATCAATTATAATGTTTACAGTAGATGTGAAACAGTTAAACAAAAGCTTGCACTACTTTTATATCAAAGAAAAAGAAAGTAACTCAAAATATTTATTATTAAGAGAATGAGGGGGATCTTTGCAGAAATATGCACATTTTGAAACCCATCTTTGAAATGGAAAATACAGAAAGCAGTTTAAAAGATACTTATTTTGTTAGATTAAACAAAAAACTATTATTAAGCAAATGTAGTTATAGTTTAGTAAAGTGTATAAGCATTCTTGTCCATGTCTCAAATTAAAAAAAAATTATTTTTTAAATATAACTTAGGTGATCATTATTTACCCCAGAAACAGAGTGATCATGAATTACCCAGGGTCACCCTACTATAGATAAATAAACCTGTTTATGATGAGCCAAGCACTTAGTCCCTAATATTTGAACCTGTATGGCAAGGCCAAACTTTAGTTATGTACTATTGAATGAGAGGACCAATTGAACTTGATTACTGATTAATCTTCCTTTGTTTAAATTGAAGAGTCAAACAATATTAATAAAACATTATACTTTTGAAGACAAATATTCTCTGGTATATTTGTTTATCAATATGTTATTAGTTCTATGTTTATTTTACCTCTTAAATATTGTTCAGATAAAATTGTGACATAATATGAGTAAAAGGGTTTTGGACATAGGGGTTTTGGACAGGACGGTTTAGACCAGGGTTTAAACCGTGGATTAATCCATTCTGTCCTAAACCTTGCCAACCCTGCTCTTAATTATTTTTCAAAATAAAGCTTAAGAATAAGAAAATGTGTAATTGACTCCATTGAAAATATTCTGTGAACATTTAACTGAGTTTGTATGATTTGGCTAATTTCTCCTATTTTCAGGCTTTTTTTGCATTTAATTACTTAATAAAATTTTTCTGAAAAAATAATGAGAGACAAAAATGTGCTGTGATATGATAAATAGCAGTATGCTAAACTTTTTATCATTTTCAAGTTAAATTCTATTAATTTTAAGAATAAAATGTGTTTTCATTAAATTTCCTATTTCGTTAAAAAGAAATTCTGAAAAGTTTCCTTAAAAACAAGACAATTTTTACACTACAAAATTAAAATATTTTCTTATAAGATCACCATTTAATTTAAATTCATCATTCAATGTTTTGATAAGATTTGTCACTTTAAAATAATCCTTTTAAATGTAAGCATCTTATTTGTTTTTCTCTTTTAATGTCATAGATAATTTGTTATATTTTTCAGATTGATTGTATAGTAACATCCGCAGGAGGTGTAGAAGAAGACCTTATCAAATGTTTAGCTCCCACTATACTAGGAGACTTTTCTTTAGATGGTGCTGAACTGAGGTATTATCATTGTAGTAAATGTTAACTGTAATCTGTTAAAAGAATAATTTATAAAAATGTATTAGAACTCTTCTGATCTGATATTCTGAATTTTATAAATGCGATGGCTAATATGTGTGATTTGTTATGATAGAATGACTTAAATAAAACTCATATAGTAAAGTGTAATAAATGATTCACATTTTTTTTTTAATTTTGTGAAACCATATTTTGCTTTAATAGTTATGACAAAGAAAAAGTAATTATTAAAACTTCTGATAAGCAAAAAAAAAAAAAATGCTCACGTAAAAAATGGTATGGCAAAATGAGCAGACTAAACACCTTCATGTCTTGATCATTGCCTCACAATCATGTGAGTGAAGATTGTGGCTATATTATGGCTAACAGTGATCCGGAAGTTTCCTGAGATCAAAGGTCCAGAAGTTTCAAAAAATCATTGATCACAGAAGTTTCAAAAATCAAATTTTCAAAGGTGGAACTTAAAAACACAGTTTATTTTATTTGTTTGTAAGAGCCAAAGAGATACTTTATAAGCTTATATTCATGATTAATATTCATTTTTTATCAGTAAATAGTTGTTATAATCATAAACTCAAAAAAGAAAGACATATTTGTAAGTTTTAATTTTTTCTCCAGGTCATCATAGGTATGTGTAAATGGTATATGTATGTGTAAAATTTTAAATATATTTTAAGTAAACTAAGAAATATTGAGAAAAAGAACCTTGTTTAAATTTTTTTCTAATTTTTCAATGTAAACTGTTTTTTTTTTTTTTTTTTTTTTTTTTTTTTAAACTCAAGAAATTTTCCGGAATTTTGACTTGGGTTCACAATTACCCCTGCAGTATGTACTGCCATTGATCAAATTTTAACACATTGTCATACACTAAATTTGGCAATCCTGCTCAGAAACACATTTTTTTTCATATTGCTTATGATTGCCATATGAAATTGAGCGTCAGTCGGATGTTCAAAAGTGAAAATTGTTACAATTTTTCATGAAAACTATTCCTGTCATTTGCTCATTCATCACAACATTTTTTCTCTTCTCACAGCAATCAGTGTCATGTTGCATCTTTTTTTTTTCTGTTGTATTCCTGAATAATTATCAACTAAATGCATCAGTACATTTTGTACTAATGATGTTCCTTCTTTATTTATCAAAATGTGCAGGATAACTGTAGTTATCATTAGCCTACATGTCCCCACAAATGCGATGGCTATTGTCGTTATTTGTGGCATTATATGAAAAAATGTTTGAAATTATGCCAGTAAATCAATTTCTGTTAACTTGTCATGCATTTTTAGATTTGTCCTTAAAAAGTAACCAAGTACTGAGTAAAAATAAAAATTAATTTTTTTATTCATATCAGTTTCTTATTGAACCGTTATAGTAATATAATTTTTTTTCTTCCTAGAGACAAAGGACTTAATCGTATAGGAAATTTATTAGTTCCCAATGAAAACTACTGTTTATTTGAGAATTGGGTGATACCTATTTTAGATGAATGCCTGGAGGAACAACATTCAAAGGTAATGCTACTGCATTATTTGCTGATCAATTTTTTTCCCTATCTGGTTAGAGATTTGTTACTAAACCTTTACAGAACATCTTTTTTTTTTTTTTTCTTTTTTTTTTTTAAAGTTCAAAATGTACCATTTATTTCATTTTAAAATAAATAATATATCTTATATCTCTTTGAAGTTTATCTCATTTGCCTTCTATAATTTGAAAGTTTTGAAATGTTTATAGTGTTTTTCACATTGTAAATTATAGCAATATGTAAGACTTTGATTTTGCCTTATACTCACTGGGATAAAATATTTTATGTATTTAATATATCAAATTATTAAATGCATAAAATTTATTTATATTATAAAATTACCAGATTATGATGACTTATAAAAGATAAAGCATAAAAAGGGGGATTAAGTTTGTAATTTAGTTAAAATTTGTAATTAACAGTTTGTTTTATGCTAATATTATGATTCATAATTAATTACTTTTCATGATAATTAATTATTTTAAAGCTTTCCTTAAATTTCTATCGAGCAAAAGCATTTCTTCATGACTAAATTCATTTCTACAATACTTCTAAAAAGAATAATTGTTTGCACTTTTAAAAATTTTTATTCATTAATCCATATGTTATTTCTCTATGCATAGGATATGTTATTTCTCTATACTCATATATATATCTGAATGTATGATATATATTGAAAAGAGTGAAGAAAACATAATTTTTAAATTTTTAAACAAATTGTTTTTTTGTTTATTTGTCATTTTCTTAAGAAAAAAAAATACTTATAAAGAATTACCTATATATACTTAAAGTACAATTCTTATATAAGATCTAGTGATCTGATTATTTAAATTTTTATATAAAAGTAAAATAAAAGATGGGGTTTTAAAAACTATAGAAATAGATACCTCACGGAGATAATTTATAAATTCAACTAATCCAACTTTAAAATGTTAATAAAATTTACTTAGTTTTAAATTCTTGAATGGATCTTTGAATTAATTTTACTTAATTTGCATATGTTTAATTCAATTCATAAATGTTAATAATAAGCTCTTTTTCCTTGTTGAATGTTATTCTTAAATTAATATCTTGTAGTCTTTAAAGCCATTTAAATTTGTGTAATATTTCTTTTCTTTCACCAAGCTGAAACCTCTCATCAAGACCAGTTTTGAAAGCTGTTTAAAGAAATATTAATCTCAGTTTGCAACATGATTATATTTGGGTATGACTCTTTTGGTATTTGATAGGTCATACATGATTGCAATTAAAAAGTCTATTTTTTATTAAAGCTAATGATTGTATATTTATTATTATCACAAAACATTTTAATTTATATATTTCTTTCCATACATGTTTGTCCAATTATTAATTTAAATAATGCAGTTCTTTATTATGTGAGTAATAACTAAAATTTTGATGAGTTTTGAAAACAAGTTTCAAATGAAAATTTGAATTTCTAAAATTTTAAAAAGTATTTTATGTCTTTAAATTGTTGAAAGTCTTGTTCAATAATGATCTATCTGTATAGCTGGAATATTTTTTTATGAGCTATATACATAATGTTAATGTGAACTAAGAAAAAAAATTTAATTTTCAAATTTTTTTATTACGTAAAAACAAGAGAAAGTTGTCTGTAGGGGTGCCAGAAAAAAATAAAGTCATTTGGTTATATATGTTATTAGCCAAACTGAAAGTATTAAAAAAGCATTTTCTCTTTATTTTAAAGCTTTAAAATAAAAATATTGTTAAAAGTGTTTTATTTTTTTATGCATTTAATGTTTTCTTCTTTCTTGTTTGATTTTTATTTTATTGTTCTACCTAAAATGTTAAGTGTTTTCAAGAAAATCTTGCAAATTAGTGTTTTATATTTAAAAAAATAATAACTTAGTAATATGTTCAACTTATGATATCTATTATTCTTATACCTATTTTCATTTTTGGTATTCATAGAATAATATTTGGTCTCCTTCAAAAATTATTACAAGACTTGGCCAGAAAATAGGCAACACTGAATCTATATGCTATTGGGCAGCAAAGGTAAATAACTTTTGGATATCTTATACATAAAAATATTTTTGTTTTAATTAAAATTTGTTATAGTTTTTTGTTTGAAATCAGAATGCTTACTTTTTGCTAAAGAGTAAATTAATGGTCCTTTTTCTTTTAAAAATATTTTTTTATGTTTAAAATAGTGTTCACAATATCCTTATAAATTAAGCAACAAATTATTTTCTTGTTACCATTCTTTTGTGAAAGCAAAAAATAAGATGTAAAAATATTTTTGAAAAACCTTGTAGTCTTGATAAATTAAGGCGATATTGTTTCATGAATAATCCTCTTTTTCCTTATTTCTAATTTGTGACTCTAAATATAATCTACTTCACTTATTCTGAGAATAACAGTGGTTAAACATTGTTATCCTCCTGACCAATATTCATTCAAGCCAATGTAGTGAAAGCAGAATGTAATGTGTTTATTTTTCATATCAATGCTGTATATTGATGCATACACATACCTGCAAACTTTCACTCTTTCTGAGAATGGATTTTCCAAGTTGTGGTAAAAAAATTACCGAAAAACAATCTTACTCCGAAATACATTTATATTTTGACCGGGTTTAAATTCCCTGTCTTAAAGACTATTATGCTTTTATATATTTGTTGCAATTATTTATATGTATTGGTGGTCAAACTCATTTATAATTTATTATAATTCAAGAAGTTTAATGGAGTAACATGAGTCTTGCTACCACTTTAAATATGAAAATAAAATCTTCCAGGAAAACTGAAAAAAGAGTTGGCAGCTATGCATATAAATGTATCAAGCCATATATACATATACATGTATCAATATGTATGAAGTTCATGGAATGCATATGCATGTATACATACCTGATACATATTAAGGTATCAAGTCAATGTAGTAGAAGCAGAATTAATATGTTAATTTTTCATATTAATTTCAATGATTTTATAAAATATATTTAACATGCTTTATGTCTAGGTTTAGACTATGAATAAATATTTCATTAAAAATTATCTTAATAAAATAATTTCAAATTAGTGTTATCTTCCATTCAGCCACTCTTTTAATAGCTAGAAATTCCGCCTTTTTAAAAAAAGTTCTGCTTATCGTATTCCTGAAGAAAAAAAATTATACTTTTTCTTACTTATGTAAATAGGATTTAAAATTACATTAACACAATTTATTATTGTAAGTCACAATTTAAAATAGAACATTGTGATCTGTATTCATGGGATTTTAAATTACACATCACGACTCATTTTTATGTGATTTAAAAATCTGTACATGTAAGTCTCAGATTGAGAATCGCCCTGTGGCAGAATCCCAGCGACACGGTGACATTGTCATACAACATTACGGAGTTTTTGCAGAAAAGATTTTTTTTGAAAAGTAAAAAAAAAAATTACTTCTGCAGAAATTTAAACATAATATTTGAATCATGTATTTAGATAATCACTTTTTGATACGCTCAATTTACGCCGATCGTATCGTAAATCGATGTAATGTTTCGATTGATTTTCGCGTGGATTTTAAATATCCCGATATATTTCAAACAATATGGAAAAATCAAATCGTGCATTTGAGTATTTACTTTTTAAGGTAATAATTCTATAGAATTTTTGGCAGTTATTGCTATTGATTTCTCCATAATTTTTAAATCTGATATTTTTTGTACGATATTATTTATTACAACAACCTATTCTCGAAATGAAAAACATAGAGGAGTCTGATTCCTGTGATTTCGTCATCGATCTATTTTTCGGCAATTACTACTACAGTTTTCATGATTTCTAATTGTTTTCTTACTGTGGTAATTATTTACAAAATACTAAGAAAATAATTTTTGCATCCCCCCCTCAACAAAATGCTTGAATATCACCCATAATGTTAGAATAAAAAATTATTACATGTTCATTTAAAATAAATTATATGGTCTTTTTTTGTTAACACAGTGCTTTTATAATTTTAAATTAGTACCATATACTTTTGTTATTATTAAAGCTATGTTGCAGAAAGATATTAGTGCTAGAGAGTTTTGTCGCAGATAGCTTGAAAAAATTCTGCCACAGGGGAGAGTTGTATACTCAAAAAAAAATTTTGCATCTATATTTTTTATTAATAATGTTGAATATAGGAAGGCTTCTTGCATACACTTTTGTCATTATAATTTATATAAAAAGTAAAGGCGATTTAATTTAAAACATTGTAATATAAATTACTTACTTTTAAAAGTATTTAAAAAAAATTTCACATTTTATCCATTTATTATTTTGTTATTTAATAATTTAAAAGTTTACTGTTCTCAAAATAATCCTGGAGTTTATTATTTTTAATTAACATTTTTGTTAGTTTAAATTTTTACATTTTGTTCATTCTTTTTGTAAATATCGAAATTTAAGATTTAATTTATTGAAAATGAGAACTTATATGCTGTAATTTTATTTAATGTTAAACATTTTGATTTTTTTTTTTAAATTACAATTTAAAAATATTTCAAACCTTTTTAAAAATAGTACCTGTCATGTACCAAACGAAATTCTCAAGTGAATGTTATTTGTTTGTTACAGCACTAAATTCGAACTGTTTAATTGATGCATTACCTTTTTCTCTATATTTACCAAGCGTTTCTTTAATGGCTGTTTCTTTAATTTAATAAATCAGATTTTCTGAACACACTGTAATAAAAACAATTTATTTATAGGCTACATGAGTGTTCGAGGCTTTTCAATAATTATTGTATTTACCTTTATTTTATGCGTTTTTGTTGTGTTTTACGAAAATTGTTTATATTTTATTATTTATTTCATTTCCCAGAATGAAATACCTATATTTTGTCCAGCCTTAACTGATGGGTCACTAGGAGATATGATGTTCTTCCATTCATTCCGAAAGAAACCTGAACTTATTGTAGATATTAATCAAGGTCTGTTATTATTTTATATTAATATTTATTTCATAATATACTAATTGAAAAAAATGGATATAATACAATAAGTTCTCTATAAAAAAAAGAATTTTGACCTCACGCAAATGCCCTGGAAAGCTTAATAAGAAAGTTTTTGCCGATCTCCCCAGGCTGGGTGTAGGATAAAAAAAATTTAAGTTATATTATAAGATACTCTGATATATAAATGTTTTTAAAGATATATTATAAGTTACTCGAGTATAATAAATCATGACTTTCGGTGCTCTGTTATATTGAACTAGACATGAGTTCAGGCGCTTTTTACCAAAGCATTAAACTATGGCTTAGCCTGAGATTTATTATGCTAGAAAAATTCTGAAATTTACAAAAAAAAAAAACAAAAAAAAAAAGCCATATAAGGTTTATTATTACAGACTTCTTATTTTTGGCTGATGAGATATAATACTTTTTTATACTTAATTATTTAACTTAAGATTAATTCTAAAAAACTTAATTCAGCC
This sequence comes from Parasteatoda tepidariorum, assembly GCF_982258835.1. Taxonomy (NCBI): domain Eukaryota; kingdom Metazoa; phylum Arthropoda; class Arachnida; order Araneae; family Theridiidae; genus Parasteatoda; species Parasteatoda tepidariorum. Next base: position 40,710,498 of record NC_141764.1, read on the forward strand.
AATGCATTTGGTTTCAATCATTTGAATCATTTTATATCATTTGATAAACTCATCATTAAAATGTTTTTTTATTCATAGAAATTAATATTATAAAGCAAAAAAGACACAATTGTAAGTGGTATGAAGTAATCAGTAAAGGTTAACAGTTATCTTTCTGGCGCACACTTGCTAAGTTAAGAATATGATTTTTTTGGTTTTCTGTTTTCCTTTTCTCTCTCTCTCTCTTTTTTATAATGAGTGTCCTATGAATTGTGAATACTTAACATAATTGGTTATTATCATTACAAACAAAAACTAGTGTCAGCTTTAGAAGTTCTAAGATTTTCTTAAAGCATTGTACTTTTGCCACCTAAATGATTAAAACTTGTGACCATCTAATTAAAACCTGTATTTTAAACAAAAATGTTTTCAATTTATGAATTACTTAAATTATACAGAATAAATTAATAGGGATTCAGCTATTAATAAAGATCCAGAAACATTGACAACATAAAACAAAAAGTAATTAAAGCTTATTTTTAAGAAATACATATTTGTATGAACATATTGTTAGAGAAGTACTCTGAAAAATTTAGATTTTAGTAGAGGGTGAAAAGCAAAAATTGGGCTCTTCCATAATAGCTAAAATACATTTAATTAATTTATTTTTTGTTCTACATTGCAATGCAATACATATCAAATACAAATACTTGGTAAAATCTGAAAACGATTATATTTAAGTCAACATCTAAAAGAAGTTAATGTGTGTAAGCCTTACAGATGCTAAATGGAATATCCCACTTGTTACAACTGAGATTTGGGGCCCATATACAAAATAAATTTGAAACTAATTAAGGTTCCTGTCTGGGTTAATGCAAGATCAGAGACGTTTGCATGATATGTTTGGGGGCCAGGTTGCACAAAGAATGGAAAATGAACATCCTGCTTAGTTAGCAGAGTATAAAAAGTTATTTTTTATGTAAAGAAAAATGGTTTTATGAGGCCTATACAGTTAGTATACAAGTTGAAATAGTCTTTTTTAAAAAAAAATCTGAACTAGAACTAATAATTGTTTTTTATTTTTGATGATCATCACAATTAGTTAAATAAATTTAATTTACAGATCTCAGGCGAATACATTCTATTGCTCTCAAGGCTGTAAATTCTGGCATGATTATCCTTGGAGGTGGAGTTGTAAAGCATCATATTTGTAACAGTAATCTCATGGTAAGAAAACTATTAAAAATCAAGAGTTAATAGAATGAGTTATTATATATATAATTCTGCAATGCATAAAAATATGAAAAGATCTAGATTTATTCTGTAAATTTTTTGTCTCCTGAAGGCAATAAATTACTAGTGAAAAAGTTACAGTCTATATATAAAGAATTTATTTAAATATTGAGACAACTAACTCTAATTTTATAAATTTTGAGACAGAGTCTTGAAGTCTAATGAATGTTTTTTTTTTTTTTCATTTTATGCTGTTGTTTTTTTGTGTTGTTTGACTGCAAAAATAAGCTGGAGATGTACTATTTTTTTAAAATACTAAAAAATACACTGTTTGAACATAAAAGTACAGACAAGTCCATTTTTTAATAAGTGCAAGGAAGAAAAAAACACACTATTTAAATATGACCCAAAACATTCCTCCACCTAAAGCAAAAAAAAAATTGCCTGCATCAATTTCTGTATTTCATATGAGGTAAAAATTAAAAAGCAGTATAATTCAAATCCTTAGAATTTTATGTTTAAATAAGAAAGCAACCAAAAACACTAGTTGATTATTAGAAATACCATCAGTTTTATCCAGCAATTAAACTGGTTATGCTTTCCATCCATCCTCTGTAAGATTCTACAGAGTTTTTTTAGTATTTTCACTTCTTTCTTGATGCCTTTTTTATTTTTTTGTTAGGCACTAATTTTAAACACCTAATTTGTAAACTTTTTCCGATGAATTTTTGACCAGGATTCTAAATATGTTTACAGTGGAATCTCACGTTACAAAATCATTGGATTCCATATTAATACGCTGAGTAGGTTTGGTTAATCCATTCATCATTTTGGATGCAATTTTTTCAGCATGAGCCTTTGTGTTATCTGAAATCATTATATTTGTTTAGTTTGTGCAGAATTTTCCTAGTTTGTCTTAAATTATGCAGATTATTATTTTTTTTTTTAGAAATTAAAACCCCTTATAAATAAGTGTGCTAATTTTTTTTAACTTTCTGATTAATACATCACGAGTTATGGAGCTTTAAACACCTCATATTATTTTATGTACAACCTGCATATGAAAATATTTTGATTTTATAGAGGAATGGAGCAGATTATGCAGTGTTTATAAATACAGCACATGAGTTTGATGGCAGTGATTCTGGTGCTAGACCAGATGAGGCTGTTTCTTGGGGTAAAATAAAAAAGAGTGCCACTCCAGTAAAAGTAAATATTTGTTTCATAAATAAGATATATATGTATGATTTTTTTTTGGCATCATAATTATACATATCCTTTTTTTTTCTATCTTTACAGGTTTATGCTGATGCCACTTTAGTATTTCCATTGATTGTGGCTGAAACTTTTGCTCCTTACGTTCATAACAGAGAAGGTCGAAAATGAGTCAAGTGATCATAAAATACATATAAAAATTTTAAGTATAAACATTATATTATACTATAAAAAGATTAATGTAAAATTAAATAGTGTAATTAAATTGATTATTTTTATTATTTTGGAATTATTTATTTTTATTCCATAATATAAAGTTTCAAGCATACACTACTCACCATCAAAATTTCCATACCAGGAAGGAAATTTGTATGACAGATAAACCATGGTATGATATGCACACAATTAAATTTCCATCACACCTACAGCCTGTATAAAAGCATAGGTGTGAAGCAGTGTTCTCATTCTTAATTTTTTTTTTTTTTTTTTGATAAAGTTGTTGTAACACCTATTGTATATATAAATTTTTTAGTCTTTTTGTTAATATTTCAAAATTTAGGGCAATGCCTCCTAATGCTGGAAATTAATTATACTCAACTTCTAATATAAATTGTAGAAATTCATATTAATTAGCTTATTAAAAACCATAGAGTTGCATAGTTATTTTTGTTAATTAACTGAAAAAATAAGCTTTCTAGAACAAAATGTATTTCAGTAAATGTTTCAAAAATTTTTTGCTACATTATAAGTAGGGCTCATGATGACAATCGTTACCAAATGTTCTACAAATGTCGCTGAAATCATATGCATGGGTGACAAATTTCTCCCATTTAAATATTTTTAGAATTTACAGAATGGTAATTTGCCTCAAATTCCATGCATTCAGAATTTTTTTTTTTTTTTTTTTTTTTTGCTAATTCGTTCTATACATGGTAAGAAATTTGAAATGCCTGGTATTCAAATAAAATAACAGAAAGTGTCTGGTACAAAAAAATTTTTGTTTAATTTTCAAATTTACATGTTGTACTGCACTTCGTATTGATGTACTGACAGTTTAACTGTTCACAATAATAAAAAAAATTTCTCTTTTAAACTTAACTTTATTTAAAATTTTATAATTTTTAGAAATTTTTATTTATTTATTTGGTTTCAGTATTTTAATCTGTGTGTTGAATCTATATACTAATATTTTAGCTTTTTAGAACTTAATTTTTATAAATACTGATCTTCAATTACTATGAGGTAATAAATTTAATCAGTTTAGGGTGGCAATTAATTATTTTTGATGTGTACCATAACATGAATTATGTTCAACTCTTTTCTCAAGTTTATCTACCATATTACTTTTTTGGACCACTAAATAAATACCTAGGTGGTCCTATTAGACCACTAAATTTTCGTTGCTGATGTGAATCCTGATTATAAGTTGGTTAAAGTAAACTATGTTTGGTATAATATAAATTCTACACTTTTCCAGTAGACATTTGTGTCCAATTTCCACAACTTGCTCTGAGTTAATGCTTCCATAAAAATAATTACAATTCTTTTTTGCTAGTCAAATCATTTCTTCATGTGTACAATAAATGCAGTCTGCATCTATTTAAAGTTATTACTTTTCACACATTTAAATTTGTTAATCAGGATGAACAGTATTACTAATATGTTTTCACTAATAATTTTTGATAAATTAGCAAGAATATAAAAATATTTTGGTTAGTTATATAATCAATAGAAATCTGCTTTCTTTTATATAGTTTTGGCTTAATAATTATTGTAAATAATATACTTATTATAATACAGGGGTGATTGTGAGCCCAACTCAAAAATCCTAAAAATTTCTTGAGTAAAATCATTGATGCATTTAAAAAATTAATTTCTTTATAAATTTAAGCCATTGATATTTTCAAAACATGAAATTCTAAATAAATTATATGCAGCATAATTTAAATGAGTTATGTATAAGTTTATTTTAATCTCTAATCACATTTATTATTTTACCAGAAAAAATATTTACAAATGAAAAATATGTCAAGTATAAATTCTTGTCCTAATATTTCTAAATAAAATATACAAGAGTTTTTATACATAAATGTAATCGATGATTTCTTAATACTTCTGGACCTTGGATTTCCGGAAAAATCCGGATTTACAATCATCTCTGATATTAACTCCCAAATTGTATCTAAGATCCTTGAATTGTTTACATTTTGATAGTCTGCTTAAAGAAAAGAAAAGTCCGAAATAATATTTTTTTACTGTAAAAAATTGTGTTAATGAATTAAAATTGGTTAGGTGTCTGAAATTTTTTTTTAAAATATAGAGCTATACTTTAGTTAAAATTTGAATTGTTATTTGGAGAAATAATATAGTAAATTTTTCTATAAGAAACGCAAAAAATTTCTAGGTAGATTCATATTTAAAATATTTTTTGTAAAAATACCAAAACAAAAACATATTTTTAGTTATCAATATAATTTAAATAAAATATCAATGCAAATTTTTAATTCGACAGAAAATATACATTTATCTCACCTAAACAAATATCTATAAAACATCTTCTCTTGATTCATTTTGCATGTATTCTAAAGCTTCATTCAATTTTGATGGCTTAATAGCTTCTAATTTTGGTGAAGAAGGAGCAAATTCATCTTTATCAAAAATTTTCTTACATAATGTTATATTATTCAAAATATTTTCTAATGTCCAGTGTTTTCTAATCAGAGCTATATCTGTTGTAAAATGTCCAAACTGTACCCTCCTCAATCCTGTGCAAACTGCTGAACTTTTCAGATATATTCCTATTTGATGAACTAATTCTGCTAAAAACTCTTCTGTTTCATTAAAACAATGGATATCTAAAATAATAATGTTACTTTAAGAATACACACATTAAGTTTCATTCATTATGCATATTGTTTAATCTTTCTGGCACAGTCTGAGAACAATTATTCTAAAAATATTATAAACTACAAGAAATCAAACTATTTTCCTCAAATGTCAAAAAAAATTTTGCAACCACTATTCTTAAACGAACATACACACACTTACTACTAGAGCAAAGTCATAACCAACAAGCAGAATTTTCTCTGGCATTCTTGAGACAATGCCTGGGACCACATTTGCAATTAATATACACTACCCTACAATAATGGAAGAGATATTTCAGTTTTTGACATTTTTTTAAATTTTTCAAGAAATATTTACCTAGCTTAAATATTTATGAAGATATGGACATTTTTATTTAAAAAAAAAAAAAAAAAAAAACTAATTTCTTTCTGTTTCGCTTTTTTTTTTTTTTTTTTTTTTTTGTCACAACTTTTAAAATATGCAGTAAAATTAAACAAAATATTTGTAGCAATTTAAAATTAATTACAAAATTATTGTTTTAAAATTGTGCGAGATATGAGTATTTCAAGTTGTTCTTTTATAGTAGGCATGCACAGAAAAAGTTTAAACTTATTTTTTCATAAATTTGTAATGAATTGTATTTGTCAATTAATGAAAAAAATCTGATTTAAATATCTTAAAACGTAGAAAGTTTTGAGCAATTTTTTAAGTTGTACTTTTTAAAAAAAAGCTCAAAATGATCAGGGGGTTTACACCAATTTTATTATGTATTATAGAAAATGACACTACCTTATAATAACTGGACAGCAAGAACAAAATTAAATTGTGAAAAACCCCTTATCGTTTTGAGATTTCCTTTTAAAAGCGAAACTGAAGCGAGAAAACTGAACGAAACTTTTAAAATATTTAAATCAGACTTCTTTCATTAGTTGCCAAATATGATTCAATACAAAATTAATTTTAAAAAATTACGTTTTTTTTTTTTTTTTTTGCACTTACACAGTTTTTATTTTTCTTTCTCAAATTTCATAATATAATTTTGTAATTATTCTTAAATTGCCCCAAACTTAAAGTTTTGTCAAAAAAAAAGTTAGATAAAATAATTGGTTTTTAAAAAAAATGTCCAAATCTCCAAAATATTTAAGCAAAGTTTGGGAAATTGAATGAAGCTATTGCAAATAACAACCAAAGTAATTGATACAATTTTCACGCTTATCGCTTGATTTTCTGGCATCAAGTATTCAAAAATACTTGTTTTCATTCATAATTTATTGTTTCTTTCTCAAACTTCTAAAAGCTTTAAACCGTACCGCTAAGTATGAGAAATTGCATGAACTAAACACCTCTTAAGTTATCAAATAATAATTTAGAGTATTTCTTGAGATATTCAAAAACTGAAAGTGTTTCTACCATTATTTTAGAATAGTGTAATATTTTAATTACTTAAAACCTTCATATTTTGTAAAACAAATTATAGTTTTTCTTATAACAATCTTAAAATATCAAAGTGCATAACTTTAATTTTATGAAAATAGATATTTAAAAAATATATTAATGGAATACCTAGTGTGAATTCAGGTAATGCTAATCTTGAGCATTTAATGTTATAAAGAATCGGCTTTGTTCTTCCGATTGGACGAACTAATCCTTTACTAGCTAATTCATATGCTTCTTGGCTTTGTATATCAACTCCAGAATAGCTATAAAAAAGTTTGAAATAAAGGATAACATAATTTATATGTATTTTTAATTCATTAAGCTATGCTAGCATTAAATGTAAATAATTCTGTGGGTGACATTTTTCAGACAATAAAAATGCTTTATCAACTAATAAACAAATATAATGTAAACATGAATAATACAACATGTCCATTCCTGTACCTTTATTTTTGCTTTAATTATGTTGTTTTTGTTTTATTCATATATAGTACCAAATATACCTTTATACTCATTTGGATAATGTAAACATGATCATAATTATTTTTAAAAGGTTTGAAAATTTTAGCTTTCATATTTATTTCTAGAACATATTTATCTCTAGAACATATTATATAAGACATATTTATCTCTAGAAAAGTTTAACCGTCACAAATATTCCAAACTTTCATTCGCAAAAGTAATTGAAATAGTAATTTTAATTACTTAATTATCAGTTTGTTTTTCAAAAGAACTGTACTTGGGGGTAAAAATAATGTAAGTAAGAAAATTCCATGAAATGTTATTTTGACTTAATATAAGTCACTGTCTCCATAAAATTGCATAAGAAGAATACATAACAAATTTTTTTTAAAACAAATTAGATTCATATTCAAATCAAAAATTTTAATCTTTCTACAATTTCTAAACAATTTTCAGTTATTTATAAATAAATCTTGAAGTTATAAAAATATTCTAGAAATTTAAATAAAATACTATATTTTATTAATTAAATTTACCGATAAGCTAAAGCTTGATGAGTAAACTGTATGGATGACAATAATCGATCAATGCCTCCTTGACGTATGTGAGCTAGAATAAAAGAAAAAATTACTTCGTTCAAAATTTGTAAAATATTATGAATTTTAATAAATAATTTTTTTGATGTATTATACGGAGTTATTGAATAACCATATTTCAAATATTAATATTTTCATAACTATTACACGTTTCATAATAAGTGATATACAACATAATTAATACATTAAAAAATTAATAAGTTTTCTTTACAGCTACGTTAATTGTTCTAAATGATGCACAAATGCATACTTTAAGTCCTTATAGTATTTTTAGTGGATCAAAAATATTTTGTCTGACATAAAACTTTCTGTTCCCATAAAAAGAAATCACATGAGGTGAGGTGTGTTAATCTTTGTGGCCACATGTTTGACCTTTTACTTACTGTTGGTACAATAACCAGAATGACAGGTTTCGCCATGTTAAACACTACAAGCAAAGGGCTATGAGTGAATCAATAAGTGTTGATACATAGTTTTAAATGGTTCAAAAAATAAATAAATAATGTATTTAAATATTTAATGCTACAAAAATCAAAAATTATCACTTACAATACGTTGACCTTTCAACAATTTTTCCATCATCCATAAAATTTCGTGAACACAAACCAAATTTTCCTTTCACTTCATATTTACGAAGAAATGTACTTGAACCAATGTTTTCAATTTTCTTGCAAGCTCCATTAACAGCAAACACTATAATTATTTAAATTAAAAACAAATATGTTAATTTTGTTAAATATCTTATAACTGATTTTGTATAAATAATAGCATTTACTAGATGCAACTTTCTGCCTGAGCGAATGCCATATGGTTAAATAGAAATTTCAATCATGGTTAAGTAGAATGCCATTGAATAAAAATTCAGCTGTATCATAAAGCCTTACTAATATGATTTTGATTGGATTAGCAGCTTAAGCAGATGATAGATATGTTGATAAGAATTTAATAAGTTAATGATCAATAGCCAATAAGGCCTCAGTGGTAAATTTACGTTTTTTGTTGTTTTTTTTAAATCAAAATTCTTTCAAATTCTAATGTGTCTAGCATACTTTGTTTTATTAAATTTGATGCTAATTCTTTAGTTAGTAATCATAATTCTACACTGTCCCTGTATAGAAAAATATTTCATACATTTTCCAATGGAAAAATATTTTAGTCAAAATTACTATTTTGAACTATTGTCATTTGTTTCCTTTCAAATATTTCAATTTTTAAAGTTTAGAACATTTTTTAATTTGTTATAGACATAAAATTTTTGTATCATAAATCTTAGTATTTTGACAGTGAATTATAAACTTGTTATAATAGCGAACTTTTCATAATATACCATACTTGTTGCATAAAGTTGTTTGCACAATTGAAACATGGTTGTTACATTTCACTATTTTAATGAAGTATTTAGAATTTTTATAAATAAAATTCATTTTACTTTACTTCAGTTTTGAGGAAGATTTTGTTTGCAATTATTTTTTTTATAATAAACATAACAAACAAAGGCTAAAATAAATTTTCATTATTAAAACACATAATTTTACAAATTTAATTTTTTACACTACATAATAGCAATGTGTTCCTGTAGAACCAGGAAATGAAAAGGCTAACTAAAGCAAAGAAAAGAAAAACAATCATCCTAAAGCACTTCAAGCCTTTGTCTTTTCACTCAATTAAATTACTAATTAAAAGAAATTTTATAAATTCAAAATGAATGATTTTGCACATGCTCAAGACAATTTGGAATGGAGCATGCTCAACAAGAATGGAGTATACTCTTTCATGTAAATATTCTGGTCCCAGACCTTCTACTGACTTTAGACTTTTACTAGACATAATTGCTTGTCTTCTACTTGTTTTGCTTTAAATTTATGGACTTTTCCTTACGTTGTTTATATGGCTCTAGACATGTTTTCATGGCTGATCACATGGACAAGTGTAAAGCACTCATATTTTAATGATCTGCCTCAAAAGTATGGAAGAGCTCGAAAAGAACATAGAAATATATTCACAATTAGTTACAATTGCAATGATAATTATTAAATGCTTCAACAAAAAAACAAAGGTTTAATACTTTTAAAAACTAAGGTTAGCACAGTATTCAACTTAATTATTTTATTTCTTATAATACAACTATAACATTGGGAGTACAAATTAGTTTGGTCCGTTTTCAAAAGATGGCTCTGGCTGTTATGAATGTTTCACAGTGACAGCTGATTTTGGTGGTTTCAGAGAGGTTAGAGATCTGACAATAATATTCAGTTTATATCGCTTAGAGTTTCATAGAAAAACCTTGTTTTTTACTTTGTTGAATATATCAAATTTTGTGGTAACTAAGCAGCATGGAAGGTTTTATGTTTCTGCTTTAATTGGAAGAAAAGCGCAGCTGAAGCCTATTGAATGCTAGTAGAAGTTTATGGAGACAATGCTCCAACTGATTAAACATATAGGGAATGGTTTCAAGAATGGCGTTGTATACTACGAGCAGCTACAACCTGGCAGGCGATCGGTATAGGCTACAATTGATTCGTTTGAGCCATGCATTACGAGAAAAATGGCCAAAATACAAGCAAAGATATTACCAAGTTATTCCTATGCATGATAACAGTCGGCCTCATGTCGCAAAAGATTATTTGGAAACGCTCAAGTAGGATATTTTACCGTATTCGCTGGGCATTGCTCCTTCTAATTACTGGTTGTTCCGACGGATGCACCATGATTTGGTAGGGCACCGGTTCACTTATTTGCAAAAATCTGAAATTGGCTCCTAACTTGGATCGCCTCAAAAGATGAGACATTTTTTCGAGATGGAATTCAAAAATTTCCCGTGAGGTGGGAAAAGTAGCAGCCAGTGACTACTTTGAATAATCTGTTCATTCATTTTGTTCTGAAATAAATGTATTTTTGACCACAAAAAAAAAAAAAACGGACCAAACTAATTTGTACTCCCTATATATCTAGTTTTTATTATGATTATTATTAGCCTTAACTATGAACAACATTTATTTTGAATATTTTCATTTCAAAATTTATCGAAATATAGTTTTTTTAAAAAAAATACTAAACCGCTGTTTGCCTGTTGCTGTTTGCAAACGTTACTCATAACATCTTTGAATAAGTTAGATCATAAATATATTGGCAATAACAATTTTTAAAAAAATAATAGTTTAAAAGTTTTTTACTCATAACTCCAGAAGTGTTAACTCCTAATGTGTCAATAGCTTTCAATCTGATGTCTTGTCTTTGATATCGTTGCCCTACAACTAATATGAAAATATGGTTAGTGAAAAGAAGAAAAATAATGATTATTTAATAAAATTTAAGAATTATACAACTGAAGATAAAGAAATGATGAAGTTTAATAATTTCATTTAAACTTGATAATGACAAGCACTAAAGTACAGCTGTAAAATTTGAATTAAAGATGATAAAAATATCTTAAAAATCATAATACAAAAGCTACATTTGATATTGAGAATAAATCTACAGTTCGACAAGGTCAAGATAATTGAGAGCTGTCGACCATTTGATCGCATTCCTAATTTGTTTGACATGTTGTTCGTAATAAAAGTGTCTGTGTTATAAAATCTGTTGAATGGATAACACAGCAAATTGACATAAACCGACATTCCCTATAAAAGAAACAAAACCTCACAGTTAGCGACGAGGATGGGATCTGATTGATAACAGTCAACCATTTAATTTTTATTTCTTATTTCTTTGATGTGTTATTCATCAGTATCTGTGTTATAAAATCTGTTGAATGGATAACACAGCTTATTGACAAAAACCCGCATTCCCATAAAAGAAACAAAATCTCAGACATTGATTTATATAGGTACTGTTTTAAAAAGATGTAAAACAAAACTGGGTATATGGGATATCCTATCAGTCTAAAACCCCATTTATACAAGGTTTTTAACACAGATAAATGCAAGCAATCCTCAGTGGACACTAGTAAAAAAAAAGCCTCATCAAATTCACACCATCTCTTTACTATTTAGTCTAATATAAGAAAGAACAGCGTTTCTGAAGTAAAGTTTTGAAAAATTTTACAGTTCCGTAGAAGAAGGACAGGGAGTTGGGATAGTTAGAACTAGCTTATGATAGGCTTAAAAACCTAAAAATGAAAACAGAACAAAGATATCATTTCTGATAAATTACATGATTGGCCAGTCTGGAAAACCACACACACCATTACAGAAAATTTAATTAAACTATGCAAGACAGAAATAGTTTGCCCTGGACAAGGGGATGATGTGGTAAAAAAAGTAATAAAAAAAAAGTGTTTTTTGATTGATACACTGATCCGAGAGTTAGAACTTGTTTATGATTTGAAAAACTCAGATGTGTAAAAACCTAAAGTGAAAGCACAACAAGAACATTATTCCTTTTAAACTATATGATTGACCAATCTGGAAAACCACACAACATTACAGAAAATCTAATTAAATGCATGACAAAAATAGCTAGATGTGGAGAAGATCCAGTAAAAAAAAAGTATTTCTTGATTATCAAACACCTAATTTCTAGATCCCTGAATCCCGTTGAACGATTTTGCTTAACAATGGCTTTAAAATTCGACTTTTTTGGTCAATACTAAGACTGGGCGCTGTTAAGATTTTGACATCGCAATGTATCGTCACGCTAATATCGTAATATTTTCATGCATCGCGATGTTTTCATACATTAATGTTTTATATTTAGCACTGCGTAAATTCACAATTATTAAGTTACATTTTTTAAAATAAACATTGCCTTTTTTTATAATTATTTCTCAATATTTAATGATGTGGATGCCTGCAAAATAGCGGTAAAAAAACGTTAAACAGCTGGATTGATTGTAAAAAAAAAATCAATAAGATTTGCACAACATCTCAATCACATTCAGATTCATCTTATTAACCAAACGATGAGTCACGATGTAAAAAAATCGGGGAAAGAAAAAGATCACCGCCACAGCCATCACTGCACACTTATGGAAGAAAATACTCTTCGTGCGAGCTTGCAGATATCAATGTTCTATAGGGAACAATGCTCAATATTGTACGTGTAGACATCGAAGTATCGCAAACATCTCAATTTCCGATGCTTCGTAAAATTGCCTATCCAAACATCGGATCGGCGATGATTGCATAGAATCAATATATTCCCGATGCATCGATTTATAGCCCAGTTCTAGTCAATACATTTGATAAACTAAAATCGAAGTTCCACCAAAAAGGTATCAATCATTTAGATTTCTATAGTCAAGAAAATTGGGAGTTGCTGGTATAGAGTGTCTTTAAGTAAGTCGAAAGAAGACATCTAATTCAGGCTGTAAAAAAACTATTTTATTTATAGCAATGCAAAAACAAAATTAAAAAATGATGAAACTTAAAGTTTAAACTAGACAAAATTAAAATTCATTTAAAAGAATTATGTATTTCTTTTATCATTTTAAAGCATTAATTTCTAATTAAATTATAAGAATAATTTATGGGTTTTATGAGAATAGTAAAATGTAGTTAAATAAATTTTATGGTAAGATTATGCATAATGTTTACTGGACAGAAAAAATTTATTATTTTTACCCAACTCATGGTCAGCAAAATTTGATGACACTTCCACAGAAAATGGTTGTCCTGTTGCTATAGATCCTTTTAACAGAACAAGGTCTTTTGGAGTTCGTTTTTCCATTGCATTTATATCTAATAAAAGAATGAAAATTAGAATTATTTTAAACAAATTCCTTTCAGAATAAAAAAGTCATATCTTTCAAAATTGACAACAGATATTTAGTGATTTTATCATATAATAAAAAATATAATGCAATAGAATAAATTTAAAGTATGAAACAAATCATTAATAACAGTATCAACCAATACTGTATTACTTAATAACAGTATTGGTTAAATTTATTTCATTTTTCAAATGTTGTAGCAATTTTTTCGGGAATCTAATATGAACTGACTGGTGTAATTGAAAATGGTGATAAGTGAAATTTTTTAGTTACTCATCAAATGAACAAGTACATAATTTCAAAAGATTTATCCCTGATAGATTAGATTTCTCATTCTTTTTAATCTTTTATTTTTAGATATTCCTAGTTTTATTTTATCTTGAAATGAAACTCAGACCACAGAATATTATTTCTTATACCCTTAACCAGTGAAAAGTAAGTTTTTCAGATCTTTGAATATACACCTTATATTTGATACTGCCAGCTGGTATCAAAATAAAAGCTGTTAGAAAGAAGAAAATTATGTAACAAAATCAGATTAGCTTTCAACTAAATTAAAAAGGCAAAAGAAAAAATATAGATATAACGTTGCCGAGTGGATGGATTAAAACAGGTCTTAGGCAAGGAAGGAGGGTACAAAATTTATTTATTAATTGTTAGACAGAGCAGTCATGAAAAAGTGTACACAAAATGTTGCACTCCTCAGTAATATGTTAGGGAAAATCTTGCAATGTAAAATCCGTAAATGTCTCTATTTAGGGAAAAGAGGGAAATCTTAGAAATTACTATTGGTTTATGAAATAGGTCGAGTGATTCCCACAAAGATTAAAGGGAAAAACGTCCTGCTTCTAATTAATGCATAGTTGAGCCAAAAATAGATTTAAGGACATGGTGTGAATTTAAAAGTGTGAGAAAGCATTTCATTTTAACTAAGAAAAGAAAAGAATATTCAGAAAAAAACTAACATAAAAAGATTAATTGAAGCTTTTATGTTACATGCATATATATCAGTAATTGAGAATTCCGTTCAGGGAGGCCACAAAAAAGTAATTTCTATAGTTACCTATATTAGGTAACTATTACTACAATAAAAGATCAATGGCAACAATCGATGATTTTCACTGAAAAATATAAAGGCCATCAAATCACCTTAATGTATTAAATTCATAATAAACAAGAGTAACATTTTGTTCAATAAAGCATTACCTCGACAGAGATTTACAAGAAGAGAATTCCAAACATGTCCGATATTAAGTTTTGGAGGTTTATAAACACAAAAAATACCATTTAAATATTTCCAAGCGTCTGGTGCGTACGCCAAAGCTCGCATAGTGACAAATCTTATGTGTGTAATAACAGAAGTGATATATTATGACCTTACAAGAATACTTTTAAAAAAAGTATTTCCAATAATTCTCTTAAAGTATTAAAAATTTGTTTTGAATGAAGCATCAGAATTTTGTACTTTCTACAACATTTTGTACATTTACTCTCACATTTTAAAATTAAACTAATTCAAAATTAGAAAGGAAAAAATAAAACTTGTTTAGTAGATTGTAGAAGAATGCGATATCAACGAGTATACTTGTTTTGTTTACTTATGTTGTGAGTTTAGTTCATTTCAGTTCAAATTATTTTCGGAATATAAAAAATACTAACTTTTATCATGAGTGATCACTTATATTAACCTATCTTAATGTCAAAAACACTTTCTAATGATAAAAGAAAAAGAAATTTTTTCTTGATATGACGGTATCAATACTAATAATATGAAGACAAATGTAAAATTTTTTCTTACTGTAATTTTTATATACATATCTAAAATATGGCAATGGATGTAAATAAAAATACCATATGGTCATTTTCGCGCTCTTTTAAGAAACGGAGTGTCTATTGCACCGATTATCGGCGCAGTAAAATTCATTTTGCTATCTTACCGATCAAATTTTTAACCAATCATAGAGCGTATCTGTCCACGTGACTCTCCGATTTTTTTTTCAAAAATAATTTAGCTCTGTTTATCGTAGTCAAGGCAGCTACAATTTTTGTAGCATCTTGATTTTCTTCATATGAAGAATAACAAATAGCCATTCATGAATTTGAAAAAGAAAAAAGGACGATCTTCTGGAAGAGAGAAGCGAAAACTTTACAAAATGCTTCAAAGAAATTTAAAAAATTTGATAAGGCTCCGCTGGAATTGAAATACACATGGTGGAAGAATTCATTAAAAAAAATGTACAGATAACAGTCGCCAATCCAAGTAAGTAAATTTTGTATTATTTAATTAATTTTTAAAATGTGTTAATTGATTAGCAACATCGTTCCTGATGTCACCATGTCAATAGTCACTATACACCTTGTAAAGAACAATTTAACACTCTTGTTTTATATGTTCTCTGACCTGCTATCTATTATTTTATATTGTGTCTGCAAGCCCTTATAGAGTTTAGTTTATACATTTTTTATACGTAGTTTGTTTTAAAAAAAATTTATTTTCCAGAACCTTTACTCAAAATTGTCCAGCTGCTATCTCCAGATAAACAATTTTTGCAGATAAAATCAATGAATGAGGATCATGACCATGTCCTCTCCGAATCTTTGTTCCGTTCTTCGCCTAAAGAAAGCCTGATACCTGTTGAGCACCAAGAGAAAGTTCAAAAATATGTGAATCTCCAAGTAGTATCTATATTTCTGTTCCATTTCATATAGGTAAAATTTTTTCCTACACTTACTCTAATTATCTCCATTTTCTATCATAATATTGTTTGTATAGTTAAGAAATTATTTTGTTACTCAGAGTGATTTACACTGACTTACGTGTGAATATTATGTGAATATTGTTGTTGGTGAAACAATGATAACCCATCAAACAATGACAACCCATTACCAATTTCACATACCCAGGTAGAAAAGCATAACTTATAGCTATTGTACCGATGAATTAGTTTCTGTAAAGTGGCGCTGTTGTCAACGTCGGCGTGATAGCTCTGAGGCTATCTTACCGATAGTCGGTGTAATAGACACTGCCTTTAAGAAATACAGAAGCAGATGTTGCAGCAAAGGTATTTGTTTGTAATAAGTTGAAGAAGTATTAAGTTATTTTTTATTTAGAATTTGGTCACGTTGTTTTAATATCAGCTTCGTATGCAAATATAGGTATTTATCTGCATTTTTTTTATTTTGTGCTACATTTTTCTCATTAATTTATTTGCCATAATGTGAATGGCCTGAGAGAAGCTAAAAAAATTTTAATACATTGATGCTCTCGATGGCCTCCCTAAAGAACAGTGTTGAATTTACCCATAGCTTTAGAAGTATTTGTACAAATTTCGTCCTTAATATTTACCCACAAAAATAAGGTCAGGAGAATATAGGGTGGCCCAGACTAAATAAACTCACTAATGCTAAACAACATAAGAACAGCCAGGAAATTTTATCAATCTATAAAAATCAAATTACATTATTTCTAATTTATTTATTTTAATTTTTCTTCGGCCACTGTTGCAAGTTAATCTTATAAACACATATTCTGGTATGAAAATTCTTCCAATTTTCAATAAAAGTAATTTATATACTGTAGATCAGTGTTTCCCAAAGTGTGGTACGCGTACCTCCGGGGGTACACGTTCTGCAAAAAACGAAAATTTCAAAAATATTATTTAAAAACAAAGGTAGCCTTGAAAATGTACCATTACATACTTTTCTATTGGCTATTTTTTGCAGAGTTAACAGTTAATAATTAGTGATGTCAACAGCCAGTTGTGATTTTAACTTTTGTGCGACTTTTTTATGGTAAAAAATAAATTGATTTTTTTATTAGTGGTACACAGCGTTACGAAAAATATAGAAAGGGTACACAGAAGTCATAAGTTTGGGAAACACGCTGTAGATAATGTCTTGTGAACAGTCTATCATTAACTTTGAAAAATATTTTAGCCATTCATAACTATAAGTGCTTAAAGGTGCTTATTTTCATTTTTTGAAAGCCCTTAAAGGTGCTTTTTTTCATTGGGTGTTTTTAAAACGTGCTTAATTTTTCCCTTTTTCAAAATGAGATTTTTCATTTACTATGTTGATTTTTGCTTCGCAGGGGTCTGTCTAGACATTTTGTGAAGGGTCTGTTTTTGTAAAATTGTGAAAAAATTACTCGTAATTTGTGAATATAAAATAAACGTTAAGTCACATTCTTTCCACCAGGGTCCGTTTTTGTTAATTTGTGCAAATAGGGTCAGTTATTGCAAAAAAACTTTTGCAAGGAGTTTTTAAATTGTTAATACATACAAGATTATGATCAACACTGTAAAATTAAATTTTAAAAAATAAACAGCAATTGCAGATACTAAATTAGCTCTGCAGCATATAAATATTTGGTATTTAGCCTGTACTGCTGAACGCAGAATATTCATTTCGGACGAATAAAGGAAGAAGCGTCTGCCGAAGACAAAATTTAGTTCGTTTACATCTGTCTTTCTTCCCCCCCCCCTTCCTGGGAAGGGTTTATTCGATTAACAAAACAATAATGAAGATAAACAAATTTGTGAAGGGTCCGTTTTTATGAAAAGATATTTTGTGAAGGATCCGTTAACGGACCCAAATTTCTTCTAAACAGACCCCTGCTTCGAATTGTGCAAAAAGACACAGTTTACATCATCCTATTCAACGTCTTCACAATTAATTCAACCCCAATCTATTTCGGCGTATTGTCAGTCCGTAGCGTATGAAAACGCCATTCATTTTACACGATTCAAAATTTCATGATTTTTGACAATTGTCAAAAACAACACCAAAAGTTTTTTTTTGACATGGCGGTTATAACAAGAGAAAACAGTAAATTGTCAAGTACTTTCCAACCCTGCCTAATTAATAAATAAAGTGCTTAAAAATATTTTTTGAGTGGTTGAAAAGTACTTAAAGGATGCTTATTTTTTGTTGAATAATTTGGCTACGCACCTCACATGTTTGATTTTTTTTTTTTTTTTTTTTTGTATTTAGATATCATGGGAACTTCTAGAAACAAGCTGTCATTACTGGCTGAGTATGATGATTTTTGTAGACATATGAATGGATTAGCAGAGGGATTTGAGAAAGGTTAGAAACTTATTTTAAATTTATTCTTCATACTAGGCATGCACAATCTTTTTCGGTAGAAGGCTATAAAAAAAACATTGCTAAACTTTAGAGAACTGTTATAAAGTTAATTTTCATATTAATTTTACAGGGATGAGATTTTTCCACTTTTTTCTCTCTAATTTCAGCCTTTTTATTGAGAACTCAGATTCTCTAAAAGTTTCACTTTTATATTCCGCTTTTTTAGAAAATTCAGCTGTTGAAATAAAATAATTATATTTATTTTAATAATTATAGCTATTTTTTCCACTTTTACATGCAGAAGATAAGATTTTCCTCATTTTTACCAGCTCACCAGATAGCTCTTATTCTTGTAATTCAAACAACCCTTTTGGAAGTCCCAAGCCCGGAATCTGCTAATATCACAATTCTTATTCACGCTATTATAATATCAAACATAGCTTTTCGTCATGATTTTAAAAGTTCCGCTTTGCAATTCTTATTCGGGCGATTTGAATATCTGCGGTATTCAAATCTGCGAAAAATGTGATATTCAAATCTTCTTATTTATGACATTTAAATTTAAACATCCAATATTGCAATTTGCATTTACACGTTTTTAAAATCCAATTTTGTGATTCGTTCATGCGGTTATAATATCGAACATTGAGTTTTGTATTTATAAGTGATTCGTATTCAGGCGATCTAAAAATTATGAATCATGATTTGTATTTACGCGACTTAAAAATTCTTTATCGCAGTTTGTATTTTATCATTTTCAAAATCAAATATCGAGTTTCATATTCACACGATTTTAAAATCGAAGATCGCAATTTGTATTTACCCGATTTTAAAACCAACTATCACTATTATTATAAGAAGTAAGTTTTTTTTTTTTCTTTAATTAGTTACTATAAAGATGACTGTTATTCTATCGACGATTATTACTATATAAAGGCATTACAACACAATTAAACTGGCAGAGAATATATTCAAAACTTGCATTCTGTGCTGGCAAAAAAAAAAATATAGGATTTGTCAAAAGATGTTTGGAGATGGGCTAACGACTAAATTAGTCACCAATCTATTTGTGTCAGTTTTGCTATTACTACAAGAATATATAAAACTTTTCCCAACTGGAGCACCCCTCGTTCACAAGCTGCGTTACAAGCAATTTGACCTTGTTAAAGGATTTTTTTATTGCTTGTTTAGTGAAACCAGAAGCATTTACAATAATCAGAAATTAAACAAAAAATATATATATATAGCAGCAATAAAAGATAAAGAAAAAGAGGTCACTCAGCATTATTTATGCTATACCCAAATGCAAAATTCTTATCAAATGAAAAAAAATTATATAAACAGTTGCTGATGAGTATCATGTAATTTTTCAAACTAAAATAACAATTTTTGTAAGTAAAGGAGTTGCTATATTTCTACTTCACAGTTATTGATATGTTTGGGCTCTAGCTAGATTAGATTGTAATATAACGTTGTGATTCCAATTGTAAAAGTTTATTTTCTTTTCTAAATAATTTTAAAAGACATGTTACTGATATATTTGCTATAAATCCAGGGTTGGGTTTTTGACGTCAAAAAGTGGTTTTTGACATGACAAGGGTATAATACTGGTTTAAACCGTCAAAAACCCGTCAAAAATGTCAAAAACTAAAGTTTGCCAAGAAAATATATAAACTTCAAAACTACCAACAGTTGCCATGCATTATATTGAAATTTAATTATACTATAGGTAATCAGCAGGTTTTAAAATATTTTTTAATTAAAATTGAGGTAAAATAATAGATTTAAAATCTCAGAAATTTATATTCAAATGCATGTGCAGAAAAATTTTGCACAAATTTTTTTTAAATATTTATATTTTGAAAAAAAAAATTTTTTTTTGATACTTAAGAAAATTAAAAGTTTATTACTATGCATTTTTGACATATAAGGAACATGTAACTAATATTTATAAGGAACTTACAAGTTATGTTGTATAAATACAAACTTGATACAAGTGTATAAAAAATTTTTTTAATGTTATACCGAATATCTTTATTATCCAGTATGTTAATTTGAATTTGAAAGTAGTTATATTTATGAATAATGATAAATATAATTCATATTGTTTATTATTTTATTTATAATTATTACACTTATCATTTTAAAACAGTTTTTATCTCTTAATTTTTTTTCTCCACTTGTATTAAGAATACAAATAATGTATATCTTGAAAGCAAGAAGTAATTATTCAACAGCTGAATATTTAGATATTCAACAAAACTATATAGTATTCAGCAAAATGAAATTCACAAGTATTTGGATAAACTAAATTTTCAGCATAGTAAATTAATAGGCTGAATATACTATAAATCGACACTATCTACTCTGTGTATTCAACAGAAAGCACTTAAATTTGTATTGTCTTATGTTAACTATGAATTTAAAAAAATTGAAGATTTAAAATTCAGAATTACTGATTTTTCTGAAAAATTAACAACCAATCACGAAAGTCAAACTAAACAAAAGAACATTACAGTCACTGATCCGTGAAATATTTAAACAAATTATTATGGAAATTTTTTAATTATCCTAATTAAATACATAATTTTAAAAATTAGAACATGCATCACACTACATAATCAAAATGAAAATGATGGAAGTAGAAATTTAATTCAAAATTCAATAGTCTAGTTCATTTGCTCCTCGCAGCATACGGTAGCACATAACTAGTTTTGAACATTTTTCTGTTCCTAATCTATTACGGAGTTTCGAATGAATTAGTCCAAAACTGGAAAACATCCGTTCTATTGAAGCAGAACTGGCAGGGCATGATAAAAGTTGTATGGCTAATTCTACAAATTCAGAAGCTGGACCAGACTTAAAAGATTCACATTTGCTTATAGCCTTCCACCATGTTACTGGATCCATATTTTTCACACTTGGTAAAAAATAAGAAGATGGAAATGGTGATGCTTCACCTTCAAATGATATTACGAATGGTAAACAACCCACAATTTTTTTTTCAGCCCAAATACGAGCACCTTCACTTTGTGTATCTGACAAACCTTCTCCCTTATACATTGGATGTAACATATAGGCCAAAAAATGGAAGGGCTTAAGTATTTCTTTCATTCTCTTCTGAATTACAGAAATATGTGGTTGCAATGAAACCTCCTTTATTAGAGACAGCCATATTGAACATGCATCAGCAAGCGAACAAGTATCTTTTTGTGAGGTTTCTAGACCAATAGCAACTGGCTGAAGCATCGAGAACAGATCCTTGCATTGCTTAAACAAATTGTAGTCATTTACCAATCTACAAATGTCAGCATCAACTTTCTCTTCATATTTTTTTGCAATCTGTATGTAAAATGGTCTATTCTTTAAAAAAGTATTAATGCATGTAAGTTGACTGTTCCACCTTGTGTCTCCAGGTAATTGAGGTTTTAAAGATTCAGGGAATTCTTTAAGCAAACCTGCTGGAAAGTGGCAATTTCTGAAGTACTTTTGAATCTTTACGACTTGCTTCATTACTGTTTCTGGAGTAAGAGCTTGTCCAACTAAATTCAACCAGTGAGCTGAACATCCATACAATAGTAACTCATTTTCATTATCTGTCAAAAGTTCTCTTGTCTTTTCCATAACTTTTGCATTATCTGTAACAACTGCTTTGACATCACAGGAATATATATCTTTAGCTTTCTCAATTGCATTTTCAATTATGTGTTTATGAAAATCAGCATTTTTTGTAGTTGCACCAGTCTCAATGGCATCCAGAAAGTAAACCTTTCCTTCACTATTAATACAGGTTGCTATAACTGAATCATTGTGAATGTTGCTCCAGCCATCTTCTACTAATGTAACTTTTTTCCCCTTCAGTTTCTCTTTAGTCATTTCTACAATCTCGGTTGAAACTTCATTCAGCAATGAATTAGATAATGCTTTTCTGGAAGGGGGAAAATATCCAGGTCGTAGTGCAGATATCATATTTTGGAATGTTGAGTGTTCCACAACATTGAAAGGAATGCTGTTAGCATAAAAAAATTTTGCAACTAGGGTGTCCAATTTATGTGCTGCATCTGTACTTGTTCTTGTAAAAAAAGGGTTAGGCTTTACTTTCTTGCTTGGCATTTCAAGTTCAGTTTCATCAACATTAACCTCATCATCTGCACAACTCAAAGTAGTTGATTCTTTATTTTTCAAACACTGAGCAATATGGGTTTTCATTCTGTCTACACGATTTGCTCTAACATTTCCACAATATTTGCATTTTGCATAATGTTTTCCCTCAATTTTAATTTTAAGGAAATGTTGCCACACTAAATCTGTAGGTCTGCCACCACGAATCATGCTTTCTTTTTAAAAAAAAATTTTTATTGGTGAACTAGAAAAAAAATTAAGACCAGCAAAACCTAATTTGTGTAACTGAAAAATAGAATTTAACTCTAATGAATACAGAGATAAACCACACAGGAGCAAGCTGATTTCCTTTTCTCTTTGATTTAGGAGGGGGTGGGGAAAATGCATTGCACAGGCATAGCAATGAATGTTTGAGTTAAGGAACTTGAAACATCTGGCTAAGAGTATTGATTTTAAAGGTGAAATGTGAGATTTATTTTAAATCATCCACTTCAGTTACTCACTTTTGTTATTTATTATGGTGAATTGTTTTATTATTTCTGATAATGCATTATTTAATCACCAGTTATATTCATCTATTCCACATCAATTAACAAAACAATATTTTGTTGTTGAATAAATTCTGATTTCTTAGAAATGCGATATCATTAGCAAGTTTTTCTTGATGTGCAATCACATCTGCTTTCCTTAAAAATAGTCTTTTAATAAAAAAATAAAATAAAAGGAGAAAATTGTTTATTAATTTAAGCATATAATTATTTGTTAATAAAAGCAGGTGATCATTTTATAAAGAAGATAGTAGTTAGAACAGTTTTTTTTTTTTTTTTTTTTTTTTAACTTTGATTCTGTTTTTCTGATTCCACTGCCTTGTTTTTTTTTTCCCCCTCTTAGGATTAATTTGTACTCAATAAATTTATTCTTTTTATTCATAAGTTTTATCATTAAGTTTTTTTTTTTTTTTAAATTCCGTTTATCTTATACTATCTAAAATAGTTAGAAGAGCTAAAAATAGACAAAAATTCCCTGATTGTAATGTTGCATGTGCCCAACCTGTTTAATAGATTTTTCTTTAAATGATGTCTAGTGTACAAAACTGCTAATGTTTATCTTTAAAAATGTCTAATTTTTAGTATAGTCTATACACTAAATTTGGTTATAAATAAATTTCTTAATAATATCACTGCAGATTTTCAATAACACATGAAAATGAATACATAATATTACAAGAGATGTGAGTTTTCAAAAGTACAAGATTTTGGTTACTATTCAAAATATAAGTGTTTCTTCAAAATTTTAAATTTATTTTTTCTAGAACATATTTAGAAACACTATCCTTTATAAAAAAATATATAAAATTTATGTATTAATTAAATTTCACATATGAATATAGGTTTTTGACGTTTTTGACATTTTTGACAGTGAGGTTTTTGACGTGACAGTTTAAACCATGGTTTAAACTGTCAAAAACTGTCACGTGTCAAAAACCTGCCAACCCTGTATAAATCACGTAACAGTATTTATTAAAAGATATGGAATGTTAATGTATATTCTCAGTAGTTTTAATTTGCTAAATTAGTCAGTTACTCAAGTAATAATTGTCTCTTATGTGATCTGAAGAAAAACATAATTTCTACAGGGTATCTACAGGGTTTGTCATGTAACTTAAAATATTATCTCCACTAAGTAATTAGCATATTCGAAATCACCCCTTTGAACCATTAAGATTGAAGCCTTTTTCAAGGTTTTTTTTTTTTTTTTTGCCCTCTGTACATTTAAATTAGCTGTGTTAATAAATTTTATGTTAATAATATAGTTTTCTCACATAAATTTTATTCAAGAGCCATGTGTTGAACACCCCTACCTACTATTTACTTATCATTGTGAATTATAATTTATTGATAAAATGAAAATAATACTGCTTGTTTTAGATCTCAAGATTTATGTAGCGTCTCGGAAGAATTCCTTTCAAAATTTGAAAACATTGGTGAGTGAGAATAAACAGTTAGAACATAAAGTTAACTGCTTAGAAAAAGATAAATTACGTCTGGAGGCTGAGTTAAAGCAAACGAGGTAAGCTAACATTTGTTGCTTTGTTCAATGTTTTGGATTCTTTTATTTATGTTAAATTATGTTCTGAGGAATTTGGATAAGTTTTTTTAGACTTGAGATTTACAGAATTAAGTTATTTTCTAGAAAGATTTCGTCCTGTATCTCGATAAACACTTGTATGAAAATGCATTAGGATTTCCTGAAATATGTTGACTAATTTGTATTACAGTCGACTCGTGTTATAACGACCCTGTGATAGAACGACCAACATGATATAACGACCCTGTGAAGGAGTCCCAATTCACATCCATAGAAGATAACGTTATTTTACTCTTGCTATAACGACCGTAAAAAAGGTCAACTCCTAATATAACGACCCTCTCTGAATTTGAACACCGCTCTTTTCTAACTTCCTATTGGAAGGTGGGGTTGAATGGTTGACCTTGAACAAGCACACATATGTTAAGTCCTCTTAACATGTTACTTCAACAAATTAATGCACATCAAAAAATTAATGTCTTCGTCTAATGAAGCCTCGTTTATGTTCCTCGGTTTACTCTTCTTTATAATACTGCAGATTATGTACATAAAAAAAAATTCGTTATATATACCGCAAATTATGTACATCAAAAAATTAATTCATTAGAAACTAGATTTTTTTTGTCATACTATGTTTTTTAATCTGTACTTTAAAATAAAATTCTTAATTGTTAACAGTTGTAATTCAATTGTTAAAATGTCATTACGTTTTCTTAATGTTTCATTATGTTTTATTAATCCTATCCTTTTTTGGTTTATAACGTGTATACCACAAATAGTATATGCATGCATTATGACGTTTAAAACCATTATGTGACCGATTTTCAAAGGAAATTTGCTCATTTTGATATAGCGACCATTTGATATAACGACCAGATTGGGGCAGTCCCGATGGGGTCGTTATAACGCGAGTCAACTGTATTATGCTATTTATTTTTTTTTTTCTGTTCTATTGAGTCATTTATAGTTTTGAGGTTGTGGTAAGTTTCTTATACTGATATTTTATTTAGTTAAATCAAAAGCTACATTGATGACTTAATAGTTTCAGCATTTGCTTGGAAGTTTTTAGTGATGCATTTCCCCAGACACCACTAAGACATAACTTGGACGATGAAAAAAATGCTTCTTAATTATGTAATCCGTGGGGGTCAAGCCATCAGATGTGCACAATAGTATTAACAAAGAGGGTTACTATTCATCCTTATTTGTGACCTAAATTCTGCATTAAAGCAAACTCTATTAGAGTCAGTTCAAAACTATGTATTTTATCCAAATAATAAAATAATCTGTAAAACTGATACGGAAATATCAGCTTTTTTATTTATTTACTTGTCATTGATAGAAGTATATTCAATTGTAATGGCAGGGATATGCTTAGAAGCAGTATTCTCTCCCTATTTTTTCAGTAAAATTTTTTTTTTCAATAGTGCCATTTATTATTAATGAAGAAAAAAATTTATTTCTTTAATTTATATATATATATGTGTGTGTGTAATTGTTTTAAGCATAATAAATATTTTTTTGTTCTTTGGTTGGGTTTTTTGTTTCTTTTAAAGTAAAAGTTCTGTGTGTAATTTCACAATAAGTACTAAAGTACCTTTTGTGAAGATCAAAAATTTAGGGTTCTCTTGTATAAAGCTCCATTACTTGAACCTGTTTATGCTGATAGTTTTTTTAAAAGGGCATGTAGAAGTGGACAATTATTAAAAACATTCCACATTGAGCAATGTAAAAGCTGCTAATGCTGTTAAAAATTATTGTGGCTTTTTGTGTGCTTAGAGGAACAACCACCATCTTTAACACCGACCCATTATTTTTCTTACTTAGTTATGTTCGCTGGATCACTTAAAATTATTTTAAAGGATACTTCCTTAAATTTTTCTAGTAACCAAGAACTTAAAATATTTGTGCTAAGTATTCAAACTTCAAAGTAATATTTAAACTATTTATTTTTTACATGATTAATCTCTCCACTTTTTATATGTGCAAACATGCAATGAATTGACATGAAATTTGATTATGTTCTTTTGATTATAATATTTGTTTTATTTTTCAAAGGAGCCAATTGATTACTGAACATAACAAGTCTCAACAATTGAAATCAGAAAAAAACTCTCTGGTAAGTTTGATTTGTATCTCAGTCAGTTTGTCATAGTTTCAGTTCATAGTGTCATAGTTTTCTTTCATTTGTAAATATTTTTTCTGTTAGAATAATAAATGTTATTAGGGATAAAAGTAAACTTACACATAATTATTCATTTAAATTATGCTGCATATAATTCATTTTGAATATCATGTTTTGAAAATTTTAATGATTTAAATTTATAAAGATATAAATTTTTTGAAGGATTTTATTCAAGAAATTTTCAGGATTTTTGAGTTGGACCTACAATCATCCCTGAACTATCTAATAGTGTTCTTAACCTAATATATTTATTCCTTTTTCTTTTAAAGATTAATTTTAATCTCAAAGCTCATGTTTACTGCTCTTTTTTAATGATTTTTCACTATTAAGTTAAATATTTAAATACCTTCATAATATTCTAATCAGGTAGATTTTACATATTTATTCACATTTACATAATTTTCACATATTCATTTGCAGCATTAATAGTTGTGTTGAAGAGAATTACAATCTTGTTCAGTGTGTCACCAGTTTACAAATTCTTATTTCTATTCAACGTAAAGCTATTGATTGTTTTAAGTTTAATTTACGTCTCTGGTGGACTTCTTTAAATTGTTGTAGTAATGTAAACTAAGGGCAACCAAGATCTTATTTCATTTCATATTTATTGTTCTAAAATTGAGTAATTTGTAAAATCTCTTATTTATTCATTATAATTTTATAGGAAAACTTTTTAGTCCCATAACATTATAAAATTTAATATCTTGTCCCATAGGAAAGGCAGATAGTCCTTATCAAAGAGCTTTTAAATGATCAAAATGGCATAGATCATACTACAAAAGAAAGACTTGTTCAACTTAGTTCAGCAACTAGTCAACACAATGGATATTCCTCAAAGTAAGCAAATTTCCAATTTGTACTTTTTCATTAGTGTTTGACCTTTTATGTCATGCAGAAATCATTGATGAATATTAAGTCACATCAAATTGTTAAAAATAAAAATTTTGTTAAGTCTAAACAAAATGTGTTTTTGTTAAAGCAAAAACAAAACTATCTGGGAGCTCAAAAATAAAGATGTTATATAAGGTATTATTCCAAATTTGAAACAATGAAAATATGTAATATATTACAATATTGTGTGTAATCTAATTGCAATAAATATTAGTAAGATATTTCATGTTTGTCCTCGATCAACTTTATAGTAGAATACAACATAATTCTAAAAAAGAAAAAAAATTACTTTTTTTTTATAAATTTTTTACTTTAAAAAATTTTTAATAGTATTTATTTCATATAAATAAAGACTTGTAGTTTAGTTAAAGTTAATAAAGGAAAAAGCTACTATGTAGAAAAAATTTAAAAATACTATTTCTAACATATAAATAAAAACTTTTTATAGTTAAAATAAATAAAGGAAAAAGCTACTATGTAGTAAAAACTATAATATGCGGAAAAACTGTGAATTTTGGGTATTATCGCATGATTTCCACATTGCTATTTGTATTCACGTGATTTTAAAATCACAATTCCCTATCTATATTCGTGCGATTTAATACATCACACTTTATGATTCGTATTCGGGCAATTTAGAATGTAATGTCGCGATTTATATTTCATCATTATCCTAGTTGGCCAGACAGCCCAATGTGAGCCAATGCCTTCCTCTGACGATTTTTCCATGATGACTTCCTATTTATCTTTGATCTCCAATCATTTTCACTCCCATCTCAACTGCGACCTTCCCCGCTTTCTTTTTCCAGTGGGTTTAAAAAGCAGTATCTTTTTTATTGTGTTGTCACTCATTCGAATCATATGGGCGATCCAATTCATGCAATTTGTATTTACATAATTGAAAAATCTCGCGTCGTGAGTGCCATAAGTGTGATTTAAAAATGCCATAGTGCGTTCTCTATTCCTGCTATATTTAAAAAATCATATTCCAGAATTTGTATTTACACAATTTGAAAACACATCGTGATCTGTATTCGTGCAATTTAAAATTCCCCCTCTTTACCATATTTGTGAAATTCAAAAATTATTACTTGCGAAAAATACTCATGAGATTTAAAAATCACATAGTGTGATCTCTATTCGCGATTTGTATTCTCATCACACACCACAATCTTCATTCATGCTATTTAAAAAATCACACAACTTGTGATTTTTTAGATGGCATATATCTTGGCATGATTTAAATATCAAATATCGCTATTCATATTTGCGTGAAAAAGAAATTTCACGTCCCGCTGTGATTTAAATATCATATATTGTAATTTTTATCCACGTGATTTAAAAATTACACATCACGATTTATTACATAGACAATTTATTATATTCAGTATGTAAATGGGAAATATTTATAACTGTAAAAGTTTTGCTAAAACTAAATTTTAACTATGCTGGTTTTGAGTTTAAAAAATGTTAGTTTTTTTTTTCTGTTTAAGATTTGAAATATATTTTTTGAAATTTTATTCTGATTTCATTTGATGTACCAGAAATGAGGCTTAAAATATTTTTATTTAACATTATTTTTATGATGTGTTCTCTATTTGATATAAGCATCTCATTTTCACCATACATATATATTTTTTTAGAATTTCATGTTAATATCAAATATTTAGCAATATTTTATGATATAAATATGTTTAAAAGGAAACTCGCAAAATAAAGGAGAAATATTTTGAAGTTTTTATGGTTAGGTATAAGAGTGTTCATGTTTATAATATATTTACATTTCTTCTATGTAGTTGTATTAAAATTATATTTGTTACATTAAAAGAAAATTTTATTTTAAACCTAATTTTAAAAATAAATTTTGATGTCCATATTTTTGTTTGAAATGTTTTTTTATTTTATTTATTTATTTTTTATATGTAATTAAATTATTTTAATAGTACAGTATATTCTCAACCCAGTTAGATAATATAGACGCAGGCGTGCACAACACACGCAGATACATTGATGGTGATTCTCCAATTTTGGAGGTACTTTTTTTTTGTTGTAGTGTAAAGAAATGTATCCATGTGCACAAAAAGAAAAAAAAATGGAGCAGACAGCTTAATCACGATTTATGCAAGGCAGAAGAAAGCCAGAGTTGTATGCATGCTGCTCCCTAAGAGAAAAGATAATTGTCACTTCAGCATAAAATATTAGCAATCCCATCATTAGTGGTTGAGCCTACAATCAGCTGATTTTTTACAACTTAACTCGACGCGACTATAGTTTTACAATGAAAATAGACTATTTCGGTGAACTTAGGAAATCTTTTAATGTTATTTCGTTTGGTGTGAAATAACTAATATTACTTAATATGATAATTACTTTTTATGAATGTAGTTCTATGTATAACTATTAATATTTCTCTAATGTTGTTAATGTGCCTGTGTGTGTGTATGGTCTAGAATAAATAAAAATATTAAATAGTTAACTGTTTACGTATATTTACTAAAGTACGTATATTTAATTATGTAGATACTTTATGTTTTTATCTTACTATGATTCTCAATATCTCGAACTTCGGTGCCTCGAAAACCCTTTAGTCAAAAAATTATTTTTACCCTTGGCTTTATGTATCCACCTAACGTTAATTTGAATTCCTATGTCGAAGAATTTCTTCTCAGACTCTTATGTTGAATTTTTTCGGAAAAATCTCAATGCAAGTTTATTGTAATCCAATTTTTTTCTATTTAATGAATAATAATTTTTTTTTGTCTTATTTCTAAAAATAAAATTATCATTGTTGTATTTATATTTATAGTCAAATATCATTACATGCATATTTATTAGTAATAATTTATATGTTTTGTGACTATACTTTTTAGAAAATATTTAGTTCTGAACTTGTTATCTCGAAGGCTGGTTATCTCGAAATTTTTTTAGCATCCCTTTTGATATATCGAGAGTATACTGTACATGGAATGATGTTGATACTTTTGTTCCGTTGAAATTAAATTATCATAATTCCTAGGTTTTTAAGAAAGAATGTTACTTTCGTTTATATCTACTTTTTACTATGTTGAGTTATCGTTTTAAATTATTACTAATTAATAAATTATTTATTAACCTGTGTAAATCATGAAAAGTGTTTGGTAAGAGTCATGGATTTAAGAACTCAAAATTTAGCAAAAACTCTGTTAAGAAACATTCACAGAAATTTTCATATTTAACTCCACTATATTTATAAATGTTTTAATCTGTGAAAGGAAATTTATTTTTGTATAAAAATGTTATTGTTTGTGCCATTAATTCTGATAGTTTCTTGGAACATTTCTAAGAATTCATAAGGTGTAAAAATCCATCCAAAAGGTTTTTAAGCTTTAAAAATAAATTGAAACAAATTAAAAAATATATTAATTTTATTATTATTATTTTTGTGCTTTCAGTTTTATTTTTAAAGAGTTAAATATTTTTTACCAATAAACAGACAAAGCAAAAATATAGATGGCTGTACTTAAGCACATATGTATATTTTGTTTTCAAATTTTAAAACGTAATTGAGTTCAAAATGTTACTTTTTTATATCTGTTCAAATAGTAAAATTATCATAAATATTTAAAATATATTAATTTTCTAGCTTTAAGCCTTTTGAAGAGTCCGCATCTTTACTATCTTCTGATGATTGTGATGAAACCACAGATGAATTGGAGAGTTCTGAGTCACACCCTCGAGGCAACTCTAAAAACAAAAACTTGAAAACAATAAAAGACAAAAACGAAACTTCAAAGGTAATTTTTCTAATGTTTGCATACAAAATTCTATTCTTTATATATATATATATATATATATATAGTGATCTATTTTATTTGTTGTTATTTTTATAAAAAAAAATTTTGAGTGCTCCTCACACTATTGTATTAATATATTTTGCTTTGGCTTTATTGATACAATATCAGAAAGCACTCTGCTTTGCGGATATAATCGTGTGGGCTGAAGAAAAGATTATATCTTCTTTTTTTTCGGTTTTTTAAATAAAATTTCATCCATTTTTTTTTTTATTTATTTATTTATTATATAATCTGTTGTTTGTTATTTTTACTTATTATTCCCTCCCCCTTTTTTTTCATGTGTCTATAATTTTTCTTTGTTTTATTCTTAATTTTGAACTTTTATATTTATATATATATTTATATATATATTTATATATATATATATATATATATATATATATATATATATATATATATATATATATATATATATATATATATATATATATGTGTGTGTGTGTGTGTGTGTGCATAGAATATTACGCCTTATAAAATAGTACCTTTCTTTACTGCTATTTAATCAATCTCAAATTTTGTGTAACCAAGATAAGGATTAATTTTAGAATGAACTGAACAAAGTGGAAAGAAACTGAAAATGACCATTACTATTTTTGGATAAATATTATAAGAATTGATTGAATTTAAGTAATTTCGCATTTACTTTTTACAAAACATAATTTCGTAATTATTTTAATTTTATATAAAACTTGTATAATTTTTATTTCAATTATTATTAGGTCAATTATGTGTACCTTAGTTGTAATTTAACTAAATGCAAAGTTTGATTTTGAAGAAAAAGTTAAGAACTAATTGCCCAATGTTCAATGAATTTCTCCACGGTAAAATTGCAATTTCATACTTTGTATTTTCTTTGCCTATGTGTCCAAACTACGATGTTACAATTAAAAATTTAATTTAATTTTCTTTAAATTGAAGCAAATTTTACAAAATTTATTGTTTGGCAAACAGTAGGTATGCATTTATAAGCTATTTTGTAATTAATATTTATCTTAAACTAAAAAATACTACAACAAAGTTTGTCAATAGTTTGAGAATGTTTTATTACCTGCATTGGACAGTTAATACACATCAGATTAAGAGATATCAAACCTCAACTTTATAATTTTAAACCTAACTAGAAGGCAAAAAACTCCTGGATCAGGCATTGGGACTAACTGGACAATGTAGAGGAATTTTTGTTAAAATTACCTCGCATATGCATTCTATAGAAAGGAAAAACACCAGGAGATTCAAACCTATTATTCCTCTACCCGTGAGCATACTTTGCATCCACAATTTTGTTTAGGTGCTGGTAGCATTGAGTTAATCTAACTATCGCCGTTATTTGAACACCTAATGTTTAATTACGTGTTCAAATAACGGCGAGTTTGAGTATTAACATAGAAACTTCAAACTTATTTTTTAACTTGATTATTAAATTTATTTCTGTACACAAATTTTAGGGAAGTTCAACTTATTTGTCTTGTGATGATCCTATCTACCAAGATCAAACAACCGTGCGTAGGAATAGTATGATTGCTTTTCGTAGCAATAGTGAGCCGAACTCTACTTCGCCAGAAGTGGTTATAACTCGCCAAATTATAAGATCAGGTTCGATATAAGTCTTTATGTTATAAATTATTTTATGTCTCTTTTACACGCTTGTAAAGCTTTCTATCTGATATATGTGAAAATTTATATTTAAATAGTTGAACTAATTTTTGATACAATCTGAATCATTATAGCAATATCATTAATTAAACTCGGGTCTTACTTTAAAAAAGGTAACATTACCATTAACTTGATATTTGGGATATAAATGCAAAATGAAGTTTTTATGCCAGGCTGGACAGTCTGCTTTTGATAAAATAGATTGAACACTGTTAAGAGATTTGTTTGCAAAGACCATTGAATAATCAAATAAAAAATGCCCTGAATAACTTTCAATGTACTTACTCTATATCTATAATAGTCTACTGGCTTGCGACATGCATGTATATATATAGGAAAAGCTCTAATTTTTGCAGATATAAGAAATGTTTACTTTTCTGCTGTTTGTGAATTTATGTAGCTGCTTAATCCGTGTCCTTAATTTCAGATTCTGAACATATAAAGGAACGCTCTTTTGATGGAGGCAAAAGTTTTAAGCATAATCGAAGTGTAAAGCATAATCGAAGCAGGTGAGCATAGTCCAAGTTTTTTAGTACTAAGAACAAATTAAGTTTCTATTGTTAAAATCTTACTGCTATTGCTAACTTTAATGGAAATATTTGGGGGGGGGGGAAGTATATAAAAAAATTCAATCATTTATGCCTTAACATTTAATTATTTTGTCAATTTTTGAACTTAAAAGGGGGGGGATCAAAAGTTTTGTTTGCAATTTTTTAGGTGTTTCTCATATTTTGATAGTAGTAACATGATACCATGCTCCTAAAAAACCATTTTATACTGTATAAAATAGTTGCACATGTACACCTTGACTCTGTTGTCTCGTTAAAACTGCTGTTCCTGCAGTACTGTAAGCCCATTGAAGCATTTATGTGGAAGTCATGTGGGCACAGATCTTGACTAGAGAAGTGGGGATCAGAACTGTTAGTGCTTATAAATGTTGCATTTGTAGTCCAGTATTGTTGTGCAACAACTCAGTGAAATTCTCACAGCTTAGTAAAACAATAAATACTTAAAGAAAAAAAAATTGTAACTTAATTAGGTCCTCCCCCCCCCCTTAACACCAATGCCATAATTCTTTTTTTTTTTTTTCGATCTTCAAGGTTAATTGGGCAGTTTCGACTAAAAAAAAATTGCTCTAAAAATTTTTTTCTTTCTTGTATTGATTAGAACTGACAGTGTATTGCTAACTAATAATTTAATGTTTTGCTCCAGCTATTTATTTATTTATATTTCATTATAGCCTTCCTATCGATTGCTGTGGTGTTGGAAAACTGGGAAAAGCTCATACTTTTCAAACAAAAACATTCATTCGCGCTGAAAAGTGTCATCCCTGTAGTAAAACGATCAAGTTCTGCAAGCAAGGTTTAAAATGTTCTGTTTGTAGAATCAGCTGTCACATTGAATGTAAAGAGCAATGTTCATTGCCTTGTTTACCAGCTATTTCTATTCCCACTAAAGGATCAGTAAGTTATTCTCTATATATTCATGTATTTTTTTTAAAAAAAATATTGTATGTCAATTATAAAAATCAGGGTTTCTGCAATGTAGGGGAAACCTAATATTTTCAGAGAATTTGATTTTACTTTTTAAAAAATGGCAGAATTGTCAGATAATATTGCAAGTTACAATATTATCTGTTAATCCCAGCAAGGAACGGTATTCAAATCAACCAGCTAGGATTCAAACCTGGATAGTCTCACTGAGTTCTGAGGCAGATTTGTAAGTAGGGCAATTGCTGGACCCACTTACAAGTTTGAAATGATACTGAAGCTTGATGTTAAATTTCTTGCTCTATTTAAAAACAATGTTTCTATGTTGCATTCCCAATCTTTAAGTACAACAAAACAATAATCCACATGAGTGAACAAATTATTTTAAAAATAAAAATAGGTTTGCTAGGCTGCCAAGTTGACCCATTGACTGGCTCTTTACAAGGCTGATTGTGTTCCAGAAAAAATCCGGATTTCCGGAATTTTCGCTAACAGTGATCCGGAAGTTTCCGGCAATCGAAAGTCTAGATGTTTAAAAAAATCATTGATCACAAAAGTTTCCGGAAATCAAATTTTCAAAGGTGGAACTTAAAAATACAGTTTATTTTATTTGTTTGTAAGGGAGAGCCAGAGAGATACTTTATAAGCTTATATTCATGATTAATATTCATTTTTTATCAGT
This sequence comes from Parasteatoda tepidariorum, assembly GCF_982258835.1. Lineage (NCBI taxonomy): Eukaryota > Metazoa > Arthropoda > Arachnida > Araneae > Theridiidae > Parasteatoda > Parasteatoda tepidariorum. The sequence goes on from NC_141764.1 coordinate 40,746,012, forward strand.
AAATAGTTGTTATAATCATAAACTCAAGAAAGAAAGACAGATTTGTAAATTTTAATTACTTCTCCAGGTCATCATAGGTATGTGTAAATGGTATAGATATGTGTAATATATAAATATATTTTAAGTAAACTAAGAAATATTGAGAAAAAGGAAAAAAAGTCCTTGCTGAAATTTTTTTCTAATTTTACAATTTAAACTGTCAAGAAATTTTCCGGAATTTAGACTTGGGCTCACAATCACCCCTGTCATTAGGACATAAGAACATTAAAAGACTTCTATGTAGACCATGTTGGACACAAATGGTTGTCACACAAGTAGTGCTGAAATACTATGCCGCCAAGTTGACAAAGCAATTAACATATTAGTTAACACTTAAAGTGCTATTAGTTAGCACCTTTTCCTTTGTTGTAGTTTTTAAGTAACTAATAATAATTTAAAACATTAAATTTTTTAAATATTAATTTTGTTACTCACTAGTTATAACAGCAAGTTATGTAAAGGTCACTGTTGGTTAGCGATAGCTTAGAAGATGTCAAATAAAAATACTAGTACACTGGAACATCATACTTTAATATAAAGCTAACTATCTAACAACAACAGGCTCCAAAAAGGTTATTCATAAAAACATTTTAAAACTGGTTATTAAGAACGATTAAAAACTTAAACTAGTCGATAGCAAGCATCTCTACTGAAAGTGGATGTCACCAGGGAAAACGAGATATCGGGACGATGTTCTTCAAGCTGCAGCAACTCCAATGGCAAACAACTCCTTAGATAGCGGAGAGAAAACTGTTCACTCCCAACAGTGGTTATCGGTAGTGTTCGTCCAAAAGTATCCTTCCGCGTAGGAACTATACTCTTTGATCTTCTTACCTCCGGCCTTCAACTCATAGCTTAATCCTCCTACCTCGTACTTGGTTGGGCCATGGTTTTCTAGCTGACACAATTAAACACCTATACAGCCACCAGTTGCTGCTCATATGATCACTAGCCCTTTCAGCATTCTCCATTCTGTGTAGTTCATTGAACCAGGGAAAGCTTTCAGCTCTTTTTTTTTTATTTATTGCTACAAAGATTGCTTGTTTAAGTGTCCTCCAGCTTGCTAAACGTAGCACTTAAGACAATTTATTTTTTAAAAAAATTCTTTTAGGTACTTTTTCCATTTTTAGTGCTAAATTTGTTTACATTGTTGTAAATATTAATTATAATTTACTTTATTTATAGGGCACTATTGCAGATTATACATCTTCTACATCTCCTATGATCCCTTCTATAATGGTACATTGCATTAATGAAATTGAAGTTAGAGGTCTTGAAGACATTGGATTATATCGTGTACCTGGAAGGGAGAGAGAGATAAAAGAATTGAAGGAGAAGTTTTTGAGAGGAAAATCTATTCCTTCATTGGTCAGTGGCATTATAATTTGTACAATCTGGTTTATGCCATAATATTTCGGATTAAACTAATTTACATTTAAAAAATTCACGAAATTTGCATTTCTTAAAGTTTAAAATTCTATTGTCTAACTTTTGAGGTTGCATCTCATTCGCATACCTGCCAACTCTTCCGGTTTTCCAGGGTTAGAGCAGAATCTTCCTTATTTGTCCCGAGTTTTCGGAAAAATAATAAAAACTCGCAAAATTTGGCTCTTGATGGCCTTTTGCGGAGCGATGTTCTGAAATGTGTGCCAAAATTGTGTTGCGGGTTACCGTAATAAGGAGAAACAACCCGGTTTTTGAAAAAATCGCCAACTCTGCTGAGGGTGTTACTGTAACATCGGTTTATGAAGAAGCGGGCGCATCTTCAGAGGAGTCCGTTGAATATAGGGGAGGTGGAGGAAGACGCTCTGCACAGCACTCATTGACGCCGGTCGGTCAGTTGTGTCGCTGTTTACTTTCGTTAGGTAGACTCTCGTCTTCTCACTCTCAGATTAAGAAAGGGAGTTTTTGATTATCAATTCCCAAATTTTGCAATGAAATTTATACAGTATTAAATCTTAACAAAAGTAGCATAAAATTTATTTTAAAAAATAAAATCTGTTCAATATTTACAAAGTAGTGAGCAATGTTTACAAAGTAGTTTTTACTTAAACTATTACTATTTTCTTTTCCTGCCCACTGTAAAAGTGTATTGAGTGTCATCAAATAAAGGCATGAGGTGATTCTTTGGATCTGATATTTTTCACTTTCTATAGTATGCAGAAGCTTTCCAGAATTTGCTCTCAGAATTTTGTTGAAATATGTATAATTTTAATTATTAAATTTTTACTTTTTCTGTTTTTCCCCCCTTTACTTTCTTATAAAATATTAGGTTAAATAATTTTCTTCTGACATTAAATAAGACAATAATTTTTATACACTTCAAAGGCATACTTTGCTGTATAAAGATGTTATATAACAGGTTTTTGAAAAAAAATTTGTTTCATATATCATTAAATAATTTATTCAATTATTGTAATTATTAATTGCTTTCAATTTCTATTTTAACTTTTGAACTTTTTATTTGAAGTTTGAATTTTTTTATTTGTTTAGAATGACTTAGACATTCACGCTATATGTGGAACTGTGAAAGAATTTTTAAGGAGTTTAAAGGATTCCTTAATTACAAAAGCTGCCTGGCATACATTTGTAGATGCTGCAAGTAAATAAAATTTTGAATTTATTGACCTACATAGTAGTAAATTATTTTTTGTTATAATGTTATGGTTGCATAATTTCTAAGAAATTTAGTTTTTAATGGCCCATCAATAATTTAATTTTTTTTATCAGTTTATAGCTTAATCATGCTCTAGCGTAATGAGAACAAAGCTAATTTGTTTTAAAAATTTAATGACAAAGTACAGCAAATTATTTGTAAAGTTAATGTTTCATATTTTTGAATTAAAAAATATTTAACATTCTATACCATCAAAGTAAGTCTTTAAATAGCATTTGTTTTTAACATATTTTGAGTTAAGAAAATATTCTAAAAAAAAAAAAAAAAGAAAGAAAGGTGATTTAAATTTTTTGGCACCTTGAATTAGTACTTCTTCATTTTGGAAAACTTAATCTTATGATTTTCATGTTTTTTAAAAAATTGTATTAAAATTAGTATAAGTAAAGTTGTACAAAACAATTATTATGCTAGTTGTGTAGGCTTTTCCAATTTTAAATGTAAGACGAAGAGGGACATTGACCATTTGAAGGATGCAAGTTATGCAGCCCTATATTAGATATTTATTTTAATCAGTTTATTTTTTACTGTTTGTATCTATATGTTCTATATGCAATTTGTTTTTACATGAAAGTCTTAAATCCTAAAAAATACACTCTATTAAGGAAATAAAAAAAATCTTGGAGTTAATGTAGCTTCTCAAAGAAAAACTATATATTTATTTATATTTAGCCTCAATTTATTTATGTAACATTATATTTAAATATTTCTCTCTAGGAAATAATTTTCCTGGAGTCTTACAGAACATAATTTTGGAATAATACCTCTTTCTTTCTTTTTTTATCCTATAAGGTATCCAGCTACGTTTGAAGCTATTTTTTAAAAAAAAAAAAAAAGCAGCCATAATTAATAAGATTTTTAAAAGCTAATGAACTAAAGTTCAAATATAGGCACTAAAAAAAAATCAAAATGTTCACTGCAATTACAGATTTTGTCCCAGTTTAATACTTTAAGGAAAGTATATAACTTTTAAGTTAATTAAGAAATTGAACCGAATAATTTGATGGTATATTCTGTTAACAGGATCGATTAATTCTAAAAATCATCTAACAACGTGTATTTACAAAGGAAATCCTGTTAATTATGCACTTCAAGAAGTGATAAAATAGATCAAAAATCTAATGTAGCTGGAAAATAATCAGCCAAAAAACAACGTAGATTTACGATTGTTACATTGATGTTAATTGAATATTTTAAGAATAGAATGCAAGAATAATGCTTAGTTATATAACTATGATTTAAGCCTTTTTTAGATTTTATTTCTGCAAGAAACCAATTGAGTAGTTTTTTTTTTTTCATTTGTATACTTAGATAATTCCTTGTGTTTCTATTACATCCTTTTTATTTAATGATTGAAGCTTTGTTAAATATGTTCGAAAATGTATATTTATATGTTTAAAAACGCAACTTTACAAGTAAATTGCTTCTTTGAATATAAGAATTTGCTCAAACCAAATTTTTTTTCTGCTCCAAAATGGTTGTGCTGCTGTTCCTTCCCTGTTATTGACTAAATTTATATTCTCATTGTTAATGGGGATTTATTGCACAAAAGATAGAAAAAAATTAGTAAAATTTTGATTCTCTGATTTTTTTTTCCCCACTTATAAAGCAATTTCTTTTCTTCAATCAAACTTATGTTGAGTCTATATTTTCTAGGCCAATGTAATGAAAAGCACAAATTGAATTTGATTTACGAAGCTGTTTGTGATCTCCCTCGACCAAATAAGGAAACACTTGCATTCTTGATATTGCATTTACAAAGGTAATTTGTCAATAAATTAATATTGCTTTTTATTACTAGTCTTTTTCACAATTCTATGCATTTTAATATTATAAATTACTGACTTGTCTTAAGATATAATATATTCCATTTAAGAATTATTTTTTATACAACATCGTTACAAATTTTTTAAATTTAGTTAAACTAACTTTATTGCATATTAATCATTATCCAATTACATGTAACAAGAAACGGAAACATTGACTTTGTTTCAGGGTTGCTGCCTCTCCTCACTGTCAAATGCCGCTTGATAATCTTTCTAAGGTGTTTGCTCCAACTGTTATTGGATATTCTGTTGATCATCCAACAGATACCAACATGTTTTCTGAAACACAACAGCAAAATAAGGTAAATACTTGTTAGGTTGATACTTGCCACTTCTGTACTTAAATTGAGTATATAGCTGTATACTATATATAATTTTTAACTTAGAAGGCTTGAGTTTTAAATTTTTTCTTCATTTCTATATGTAATTAATTTTGAAACAATTCTATGTTAACTATTTTCTTTTGATTAATTTTTATAGGTAATGACGGGACTACTTAAAATTCCTGCAGAATGGTGGCAAAATTTTTTCACTGGGGAAACCATCACTGATAATAAGCTGAAAACTCCAGCGAATTTACCTGGTAAGAACTTAATATCTTGGCTATGTATGATAACTTAAAATATTGCAGAATTATAAACTGAAAATCTCATTAACCTTTGACATAACTAAATATTTTTCATTCATAACATGTGGTCCTCACTCTAAATGCATGTTTGTATAAAATATGAAATATAGTGAAGCCCCTGTGGCAGAATTTTTTCAAGCTGTCCCCGACAAAACACTCTAGCACTAATATCTTTTTGCAAAATACTTTTAATAATAACAAACATATAAGTTACTAATTTAAAGTAACAAAAGCGCTGTGTTTACAAAAAAAAAAAAAAACTTGATTTTTTTTTTTTTTAATAAAACATGTAATAATTTTTTATTCTAATATTATGAGTGATATTCTCGAATTTTGTGGGGGGCACACAAATTATTTCCTTCTTCGCATTTTATAAATAATTATCACAATAAAAAGTATAATTAAAAATCATGAAATCCATAGTAGTAATTGCCGAAAAAAACAATGGCAAAATTACGCAAATCGGGCTCCTCAATTGCGTGTTTGGTTTCGAGATTAACTTGTAGTAGTAAATTATATTGCATAAAAAATATCGGGTTTAAAAACTATGGAGAAAGTGATAACTGCCAAAAACTCGGTAGAATTATTGCCTTAAAAAGTAAGCTCTCAAATGCACGATTTGAATTTTCCATATTGTTCGAATATATCTGGGTATTTAAAATCTGCATGAAAATTAATAACTGCCGAAAATACAATCGTCAACTGAGAGCGTCAAAAAGTGATTATCTAAATGCGGGATTCAAATATTGCTTGTTAGTTTCTGTAGAAGAGGAAAGTAATTTTTTTTCAAAAGAAAAATCTTTCTGCAGGAACTCTGTAACGTTCTGCGACAATGTCACCGTGTCAATGCGATTCTGCCATGGGGAGTGAGACTAAATTAGGAAATTTCAATATGAGTAGTTTATACTCTAATTTATATTCTAATTGATCTTCATTTTTGTTACTCCAAATTAACTGTAAAAAAATTCTTTTAATTTATAATTAGTAATTCAAAAGTGAATGGTTTTGGAGAATTTCTTTCAACGCATCTGCATGAATTATCTCTAATCCCCAATTGTTTCTAAGTACAGATTTAATGTTGATTACATCCCAACACAGAAAGGATAGATTTCACATATCAATTGAAGAGTATGTGTCAGTAGATAATGAGGCTGTGCTGTGTTAGGCTCTTTCAATTGTGATGTGTGTGAAGTAAAAAATAAGTGAAACTGACCGAGAAAAAATTTTATGGTGCCAAAAGAAGCTTGCAACACTTAGGCTGTCTTCAACTGCATGCATGCTGCCTAAAAGGAGCAAAAACTTTATTTTTTTTAAATTCCACTTTTAATTGAAAAAAAAAGTAGTTTTGATATGCACTTTCTATATTAATGTTAAAGTTTGTTAAATTTCAATAAGTATAACTCAATATGTGTATACAGAAAATTTCAATCTTGTCTTATACATCTATGATTTATAATTTTAAATATTATTTAAACTGTCCACTTGATTTTTATCCTTTATGAAGCTTTTTCTTTCGTTCTCATGAAAAATTTCATCAGGTTTTAACTGTATACAAAAATAAAAATGTAAGCTTTAAAACATAAGACTTATCACTGTCTTCCAATAAGCTCTTCAATTGATTGAAGCTAACTATTAATTAAATCAAGAAATGAGGCAATGCATGCTTTTTTTAATGGACGTTCTATATATTTTGCATGGAAAAAATTGGTCTTATTATTGTTAATCCAATAATTCTATCTGGAAAAAAAATCTTTTCTTTTTAAGCTTCAAATATTTTTATTTCCATTGCATATGAAACAAATGGTGTGAACCAAAAGATCTTTTAGAAAATGCTTACCAAAAAAAAATTTTAAAGTGTGCTCATATTTTTACTCTACTTTAATTGTCTTTATTATCAGGAATAATTTTTAATTTATATGTGAGGGATACTTTATGAAAATTATGATAGAAACATTGTTAAAAATAATTTATTATCTGATATACAATAGAGTGTATTAAAACTAGCAAAGTTCACGGAATTTAATCAAACAAAAGAAGTAGAAATATATAGTGCCTACTTATTGTTATAAGAGTGTATAAGTGCTGAGATCACTTTATTGCTCTCAGTCTTTAGATGTTAAAAATGCAACAAAATATTTTAATCTTTGATTTTTGTCTACAAACTTAATTATCTACTACAATCTGTGAAACAATAATTTTAAAAACATCTAAACTTTATCAATGGTTATATTTTCTTTTCTTTATGTTTCAGTATTAATGGTAATATTATTTTCAGATGTGTTATTTTTGTTTTAAATTTGTAAAACTTAGTAATAAAAATTTTTATAGCCCCTGTAAGCAGTAGGCTGGGACCTATCTTCCCTTCTAACTCCCGTCCAAGCATTCCAGTTATTGTGAAAGCCAATCTTTCTCCAAGGTATTAGTGACAATTAAAAAATTTATACTACGATTTTATTGATTTACTGTCATGTCTGTGAAATCAGGATCTAGCAATCAAAATTTTGGCTACTTTTCGAATAATACTCTCTATCAGAACTTGATGTCTGATTTCAATGCAAGTTTTAACCATTTCTTTCCTCCCTGGAAATCCTGTCTTTGAAGATTATCCTACACTTTTCAGTTTAGCTATGATAAAAATAGTTTTTTTTTTATGAAAAATTTAGTTTTAAAATTTTTTTTTAATATGTAATGTTTTTTACTCATGTTCTGAAAGAATATTTTCCTATAATAATATAATGTGTAATATTACTTTCGTAAATATGATTATTTTGTTATCCAATTTTATTAACTAGTAAATGTAAAAGGATATTATAAATTAAGTGATTCTAGAAATTTTACTTCGAATTACCTAGAAATTTTTGGAATTTTGAAAAAATTCAGCTTGAAAGCATTAAGGTAATCAGTGCAAAAATTATGAAATATTGGATTAGGAAATAATATTACATTGAATTATACCATATTATTCAACAATTTTAGATTTCTTTTGTTATTTTAAACTTTTATATTGAAAATTATATGTTAGTCTAATGCTATTATCATCAAAAAAGAAAACTTTGAAGATTCAAATGACTTTAAATTTTATCAAGTGTTAAAAACTGAATAAATGCTTGTCATTTTCATTTAAAATGAATCTTATTGTAAAAAGTTAAAAATTATAGCTAAATATTATGTGTGCAAGCATTCATTTACTTTTTGAGTTTAATTGTGTAGCAAAGTAAAAATAGTTTTTTAATATTCAACATTTCTCTCACATTGTTTCAAAATCTAATTGTTCATTATAAAGCCATTTTCCAATGTTTTTTTAATTTCAAGTTTTATCACTTTATTTTTTAGGCATGCAAAATCTGGTGGAAGAACAGGCAGAAGGCAACGGTATTTGTCTCCAATTTTAAAAGACTGACAACAAAATTCAGTTTTTTTAACCAGATTGTTTTATTAGTTTTTTTTTTAATGCTATTGAATGGAATGATTTAAATAACTTTTTGCAAGAAGAAAATTTACACAGATATGTTATTGAGTTACGGTTTATTTAATTATTAGAATTATATACAAATTCTTTTATTATGCTTAAAAACCTAAACTTTTCTTTTTGTCTATAAATTATTCACTGTAAGGTAATCATTTGATTTAAAAACTGTGTCAATGATCTTCGGCAGACTTTTTTTTTCTGCACTGCTTGAGAAAGCAAGATAAAAGGAATTATATTGTTTTTGTAATTTATGTTTCATTTCCACCATGATTAGTTTTTTAAATGTTTTAATTTATTTATCTGTGATAACATTTTATACAGAAACTTTTCTATGTAAAAATAAATATCTAGTGTGATAGTCTTATGTTTATGTTCGCTCTTTTTGTACTGACAGATGTTCATACAATTTTAGAGTTTTAATCCTATTTTTAAGTATTTGCTATTTTTTATCCTATTTTTGTCCATGTTGTAAATTTTATAAAGATTTTTATTGAGTTTAATAAAAATAATTTTCAGAATAGTGTTTATGATTGAGTGTACCACTGAAAAAATATTGTTCTTATCTATATGAAGTGCATTTAAACCATATAATAATAAGCCACATTTTTACTAATTGTGAATTTTTATTACTGACTTGCCCTTGATATTTCACCAGCTAGTTACTCTATTATCTTGAATCTTCTCTAGATAATAGCACAATACATAGAAATGCATTATTGCCTACTAGGAAATTGAGTAGCATTTCACAAACATCTGAACAAGTTGAAAATGTTGCTTGTCATAATGACTTTACCCCTTCATATCTATACAAAGAAAAACCAGCTACATTTATATTTTCTGGTAGATAAATGCAATTTTTATTATAAATTTTTATCCTTGATATGAACTATTTTACTAAAAATATTTAAAAAGAAGAAAGAGAATAGATTTACAGCAAACATTCCACTAAATTCTATATTCTTAGAATTGTATCTCTAATATTTGATGCAATTTCAAACGTATCTAAACTACAACATGACTGACTCAAATTACAATTAAAGTCCTAAGATATAAAAAGTCCTGATGCTTTTAAGCAAAATTTATTTTATTCAATCTCCATAAAGTTACTTTTATATTCACATTTGTTTTGTTGCTATAATACTTAGTAAGTACTTTCATAAAAATATAAATGTTTAAGACCACTCTGAAGAAGGAAAATATCCGAAATTTGTAACATGCATGTAATAAATATTTTGAAGAACCATTTATAATCGAATAAATATGTTATGTTTGTAGAAAATCTATAAGATGGACTTGAATAAAAGCATCTAGGAACTACTCCGTAGATAAATTAATATCCTGATGAAGGGAATACACAATAATGACTTTACTTATACTTAATTTTAAAAAAAGAAGCACTCTTAAATTAATAGTTGAACAACAAAAAGTTTCCTATATTTCATCCTTTGGTAGAAGCATTTAAAATTACTGCGTTGAAAATTATTAATTTTCCAACAAACTTCTTTACAAAATTACCTAATTTGATATGATGCAGAAGGAGATTTATTGTATCTTTAAGCTACATGAAGATATTTAAAAGTATGTGCTTTAAAAAGAAATTTCCATAATACAGTACCTAGTATCAAAAGTAATGTATTGTTAGTTTTTTTTTTTTTTTTCTGTTAGTGAAGTAATATGTTCCGCACTTGTTTTGCTTTGAAAAATGAGGTGCTCAATTTCTGAGAATTTAATAATTAAAATTTATTGAGAGATGAAATTTCTCTGATTAGTTTTGAAACTGAGGAGATAGTGGTAAAAAATTATAATTATAGATACAGGTACTTTAGCATTAATAAAAATTTGAATATCAAAAATTATCACACCCATTTAACTAGCAATTAATTAAATCTGTTTTAATTACATGATAAGAGTATGCATGGGAACAGTGAATCGTAATGAAACCTCTAATCAGCCAGCCCAAACGCTGTCAACCTAGTTAGACTGTACACTTAGCTTTGATCAGTTAAGTGATTAAAGACATTCACTGTACGTGTCCTCCAAAGAAATTCGAAAACTTTGCTTGTGGAAAGATCATTTGTACTCATGTAATACCTTATAGTTCTCTCTTTGTACTATTTAAGAACAATTCTGTGCTTAAATAGTACAATACCATATTTAGATTTTTAAGCAACAAAAAAAAATTCTAACTGAATGTAAATAATTCTGAGTGCAAAAAATGGTCGAAGCTTCACGTTCCTCAAATATGTCAAGAATGGGATTGAATGATTCGAGGGGGTAACCTCAAATATGTCAATTAATTAGTGCGGACGATATTTTATGTTATGAAATCAGACACAAAAACTTACTTTTTCTGAATTAAAATACCTTTTTTTGACACATTCCGATTTCTGTCCTCAAAATATATAATAACCGTCATTGAACAGCCGAACAAATTTTGAGTTTACAACTGCCAATGTTCAACCTTGTTATTTTGTTCCTAATCCAGAAGACAGAGGAACTCTGGAATCAAGAATGGGGAGGAACTGTGGTGTATGTGAATTGATTGCGGAATTCGCATCAATCAGCCATCCCAGTGATTCAATCCCTAGTCACCTTATTAGAAGACAAGCACTCTATCCTCAGCAACCAGGGCATCCACAAAATGTTGTAACCATCATTGAACAGCCAAATTTTGGGTTTACGGCTACTAATAATCAATTTCCTAGGCTTCTAATTTTGGATTTAATCCACAGGACAAAGAAACTCTTGGATCATGTAAGTATAGGGAGAAATTTGCCTTTGTGAAGAACTTCTGATGGAACTAACTTGCATTTGTGTTACATGGAGAGGAAAACCTCACATGGTTAGCGTGATGGCAAGGAGAGTCCAACCCATGCTCCGTCTATCACTGACAATATTTTACGTTAACACTGTGGTCAGTACGACCCGAATACGGAATTCATATCGACCAGTTATTGTTGGGATTTGAACCCGGTTCAAATCCCCATTGGAAAGTTAACACTCTATCCTCTGAGCCACTATGGCTTTTCCTCAAAATATATGGGGTAGCCAACCTAATAGTTTGGTCAGAAGAGCAGTTCATAGTTTGGAACCCTTATTGTAGATTTTACTTTTTGCGTATTTCACCATGTCTCGAAAAAATTTTAAACGAACTGAAACATTTTTACACACAATTATAAAATTTATTTATATAAAGATAATTCTATGCACAAAGTAACTTTTAGTAAATATGTTATTTAATAAGATTTGGAAAAAAATTTTAATTTACAGGTATAAAATTTTCTTATATCATTTTAAAGAATGTAATTTTGCAAGGCAAAATACAAAAATTTGAATGAAATCGGATTTTAAAAATATGACTACTTTAAAATTTCCAATTGCATCCTTTGTGTATGATGGTCTCTCGAACATGCGAAGAAAAGTCAAAGTAACAAGTGAATTCACTAGCTACTTTGACTCTGAACTCACACTCATTCTTTGCTTGATCCCGCAGCTAACTGATCCTAAAGACACAGTTCCCAGTGGAATACAAAAGTCAAACATCACTAACTGCAGTCAGTAAGCCTTTTTGATCAGTCTGTGTAGGAACCGAGGGTGGGCGGAATAAACTGTTCTCCCGTAAAGTGCTCTACTTCATGCAGGTCGTCTGCGGAGGATGAAAGTTTTGGTGGCATGTCTTCGGATGATTATCAGGGATATTTCCCAGACCGTCGCCAATAGCCCATTGTGCAGCTCTAGAGTGACATAAATAAAAAGTACGAAGGATAGTTTGTCCACAGTAAAAACTTTCCCCGCCACAAAATCTGCTGCTATGGTAACAAGAGTAGCTCATTTCAGGGAGCGTAGCTTCTCTTCATTCTAGTTCTGACACCAAAGAAAAAAATCACTGAAGAAAAAATTCCCTTTGTCTCACCGACCCGAGCCAAAACCTGTCTTAGACAATGACCCAACACTGCTTCTTGAAATAGTCATACCTTGTTACCATAGTCACAGCCAAGAGTCTACCAGTAGGGGAGTTCTTACTTTAGACAAACTATATCTATCATTCTCGCTTGCACTAGATGCAATGAGATTGGTCCATGTGGGAACGATGAGGGACAGTTAACACTGCATTTTTCCCTCAACACCGATTACCAACAGAGAATAAAATCTGATTAGTGAAATGCATTATTCGGCCAGCTCATTTTCTTTGCTCTGGACTGCGATCTGAAATGCGTAAAATGCAAGCAGTGAGAACTATCTGTCCCACCAACCGTTTCCTATTTCACCATTTCTTAACCGCAACCGCATTAAACGTTAGTATGCGAAAATTTGAATTAAAAGTTGTTTTTTGTTTACTATCCTAAATTGATTCTTGTTTTCTGTACTTAACAATTATGTTTTTTAATTGACTTTAACTAGATTAGTTAAAATTGGATTGAATAAAAAGTTGAAAAATCTACATTTTGGGATTTAAGTATGAAAAGTTTTTATTGATTTCTCTTTGTTAATATTAATCTTTCTCCTAATATTACCGTATTCAGTTAAGTAACTAAATTAAAAAATTTATATGATACAGACTTGAAAATGAAAGTATAGATAATATGCTTTTCGTTTGCTTTCAAGAAATTGTCAATATAGAATTGTTTTATTCATGTGTAATGCATATATGAATGAAATTTGTTGCGTAATTTTTACGTTACTTTATAAGGAACTCTCCAAATAGGGTTCTATAATGATCAGTATACGGTCTCACCTGCTTTCCTGCTGTAAAATTTGATAGAAAATTCTTAACAACTTGCTTTGAAAATTTAATAACTGTTTTTCAAGCTAATTTTAATACATTTTTTTAAATTGTTATTCAAATTATTGTAGTTCAAAGATTTATTTAGTTAGGCGCAGTATGTCCTCATCTGGATCTTGCGCCACTAAACCCTACATTCAATCAATCATTCGAAGATTTATTTAATGAAAAAAATTATGTTTTTACGTAGTTATGCCCCAGAAAATTACTTATGCCTATTTCTCATTATCAAAGTTTATGCCTTGGAAATTTATAAAGCTTAAATTAAAATCATTGTAATAATTTTTTTAATGTATTGATTCTTATATTTCCTGTTAAAAAGATCCAAAGTATTTATTGTATATGTGTCAGTATTATATTCCTCTTTTTTAGATGTTACCTAACAACATGCCACAGCTATCTCTTGTTGCTCAATATGATGATTTATGCCGACACACCAAAAGTTTGACAGAGGGGTGTGAAAAAGGTTTGTATTTCATTTGGCATCTACTTGTTTATTATTATTGGTTGGTGTGTTTATTTAATATCCTAATTGTCATTCATTAGAATTCAAGCAATATGTTGAAACTAAAAAACGGCTCCATAGACGGAGAAAAGAAGCTGAAGCCGAACTGGAAATGCTCAGAAAGAGAGTAGCAGAGTTAGAACGTGGGAAACAAAAATTTGAAACGCGTTTAAAACACATGAAGTAAGTCTATTTAGCATGCTAATTGTAAAAAGTAAAGCTGTTTAGTGCATGCACGTTAGAAGTAAAGTGACAATCTAGAGATACGTCTTCTGAACCAGTTGTCGGTTGGGTATGTTGCCTCTCACCAACCGCCATATATTTCTTCCATTCCATCTCAATATGTGTTAACAAATATAATCAACGTAAGTGAGATAAATAAATAATCAAAAAAAAAATATCTTAATAAATAGTACAATACTGTTAATAGACAGTGCAAAAATGCAACTCCATAATTGTTCTCGTTGGAGATTCATGTAAAAGTGGAGTTTTAAGAGAAACCCTGCTCTGTGCTTTTCCCGTTATACGAAGGAAGGATGGGGAATCAATTTACATTGTGTCTAGGAAAATTTACCATCCTTTATGTATGTTCTTTGGTTACGGCTCTACAGTTTTAAGATGTGCAATATGATTGCAGTAATGTATTCAGCTTCTGACAAAAGCTCCTTTACTTCACGAACAAGCTACCTACTGATTGCTGGGTGGGCTTCTGACCGCTGCTGAGAATTGAACCTCAGTCCTTCGCAATCTCATGCTAATTGTACATTATTTGAAAAACAATGGCAAAATAAAACTTTTCCTAAACTAATAGTTTTTGGAAAAAAAACTAGTGTGTGTTAATACTGCAAAAACGAAAAACAGTCGGACTTCTATATAACGAACTTCCATTTTGCGAATTTTTTCAAGGAACCAAGAACATTTTGGAAAATTTTTTGTGAAAGAACTTCCAAATAGCGAAGTGAATTTTCTATTTAACGAACTTTTCTTTGAGATCCACTTTCCCTATTTCCCATAATATTTCAGAACATTTTTAAACTTGTTACCGCATTTTATGGGGGAAATAACCTAGAATTGAATATCAAAGCCGCTTCACTTTTAGAGAAAGCAGTAAAATCATTTTCTCTTTTTGTTCGCATTTCAAACGAAAAACTCCAACATAAACGACGAAATTAACGTGTTTTATCAATAGCAATTGAACTTTAGAAAGCGTGTGATAATGTATGTTTAAAATTACTTTTATAATAAATGCAGCTATAATTTTATATATAATTTTAGCTTTTTTTTGGTTGAAAATTGTATGTAGCATGATAGTGTAACACCAGATAATGTTTTGCTCTATTCTTGCTTTCCATGCAGATTTCTATTATGCTAAGATTTATAAAATAAATACAGTGCACTCCTGATTACCCGGGTTAATCACCGGGACAGGTCGCGCGGACAATCTGAAAACTCCTTTTATTAAAGACAAATTCAATATCAGTACAAAAAATATAAAAATTATTGACATTTGCATGCATAACATCAAACTAGGAATTTTCTTTATTAAAAAATGTGTAACGCGTCTTCGCCATATATCGATACAAATATTTTACGGGCCGCAGTAATGTCACTGTAATCAAATCCTCCCATATAATCTAATAAAGTTTCCACAGAGCAGCAGAATGAGAAATTGCAGGGGTCTGTCTAGGTTTTTCAGAGAGGTACCTATTTTGTGAAAATTTAGACATAATTTGTGAAAAATTAAAAATTATATTAAAAAATCAACACAAAAATATGGATTTATCGTTTCTTAAGGGATACAAAAATAAAATTTTAAGAAAAAGTATTTTGTGAAACTACCGTTTTTCCTAAAGTTGAATTTGTGAAGGTACCGCTAAACGGTAGTAAATTTGGCCTGGACAGACCCCTGAATTGTATTTCATTCATTTACTACATCTTCTGCATCAGTTACTATCATCACTATTTGATTTAACAACATAACAACATCAGTCAAATACTGGAAACCAGGCTCACATGCATGACTTTGAAACCAATCTTCTAAATTTTCTTCATAAAAAAATTTGAAACCTTTGATTTCTTTTGCTTCTTCGAGAATACTGTTATCGTATTTTTCTTGAACTTCTGAAGAGGATTGTTCATCAAGCGGTATCATCTTTCTCCAAGATCGTGATAACATAGACGATTTTACCTTTGACCATGCTGCTGACATTCCATACCCTGTGGCAGAATTTTTTCTGACTTTCTGCGACAAACCTAACTAGAACCAATATCTTTCTGCAAGATATTTTTATTGTTATAAATGTATGTGTAATGAATTTATAATAATAGATGAAATTCGTGTTTATAAAATAAGTCTACATGCATAGAATAAAACTGTGTAGATATTTTTTCTTCTTAATTTCATAATATAAGTTTACATTTCTTAATAAGTTTAAATTATTTAAGTATAAATTTGCATAATCTTCAATAATAACGAAAAATTATAAATGTATAGATCTGCAGACAAAAATGCTTACTAGAGCATAAATATAGATTACCCAGAACCTGTAATAAGACAGAACGTATAGAAATAGCTAAGAATGGACAAAAAGATTAAATTTATAAAACAAGATAACTGAATTTGCAGTATCAGTTTAAAACAGTATGGTTTAATGTTTCATTATAGTAGTTATATCAGGTACAGAAACAAATCAGGGGAAAAAATTAATATTGAAGTTGAGTAATCAAAATAATAAAATAGAATTGACTATAACCGAATTCTAAAAGCAAAAAAATTAAAGCAATGTTTGTTTCAATTTTTTCTACATCTAATTAATCTTATCTAATTAATTATAGATTAATTAGATTCGATTAATATTGTACTGACTTATTGAAGGATTTTTTTTTTAAAAAAAGGAGGTAAATAAAACTTTTTTCGTGATCAGATCAAGTTCAGAACGAAAAAAATACACAGCGCTTGTGATTTCGCTCTGTATTGTGTAAAAATATAGCATTGATTCTACATGAAGTATGCAGAAACGATTTCCGACTCAATATGCTCAAGTCTATTCAACATCCCGAAACGAAATTATCTTTATCAGTACTGAAACATCGGTATTAGAGCCATACTCATTGGATGCGATTTTTTTCGCATGAGTTTGGAAACCTGTTTGAAAGTGTTTCACCAGTAAATATTTTCCACCAATCTGGTTTTTATTCACATGCCAAAAAATCGTAGATAGTGAGATATCTTTCAGGCTTTATTTCATTTATCGTTAGATTGCGATTTTTCTTCTTTTTTTTCGTTTTTATCGACGACTTAATTCAAAGGATATAGGCATTTAAAATATATATATATGTAGTTATTTTTTACTTTTTACTGCTTCTAAAATTTCCTGATTTGTTGGAAATGCTGTCTCATCCTTACTATCGATATTGCTACTAGTAAGAATAATTTATTCGAATCTAGAATGTTTTTTTGTTTTTTTATTCAATATCAGTAGCATGGGAAGCTTCTTTTCCTGTCGCTTTCCAGAAAAAAAAATTTCTGACATCACTAGATGTTGTCGACTTCCATCTTATTTCTTCTCCGGAATGCCGCCTTGAAAAATCAGTTTTCAAATTTGTTTTAATTATTGTGGCTTCACAATTGCAACAAATAACCTTTTTGCTAGACATGATTTTTTTAAAAAAAGAATCTTTTTACACATGAAATTTTGCACATAAGTGCAAAAAATATAAAATGCTCTGTTCTCATAAGAAAATACAAAGCAAATTACTGCGCCAGCGATGGAGGACGAAGTTGGCAAATTTCCAAAAATAGCTTAATAAAGGGAAAAAAATTCTCTCCTTTTTATCCAGTAACTGTTTGTGTTGGAGATTAACAGAGAATTACGAGCGCTTTCTCCTTCCGCGGTACGCTAGAAAAAAAAAATATTTAAAACAATTCTATAAGAAAAACATTTTGCAGAACCATTATTGCTTCTACAGAAATTTTTTGTTTCTGTAGAAAATGTTTTTTTTTTGGTAAAACAGCTTCTCTTTCTGCAGAAGCTTTTTTTAGATCTTTTGTTTGTGGCAAACCAATAATGTTTATTTCCTAAATAAAATAATCTTTCTGCAAGAACTCAGTCGCTTTCTGCGACAATGTCGCCGTGTTTCTGCCACGGGGATTCCATATAAAGCAATCCAATAACAAATATTGCTTCCAAAAATTTGGTAGTGTTATAATGTTATATATGTCGAATCAAGAGTGTACTGTTGTAGATACTAGTTTACTACATACAAGTGTATCCATTGCTATTTTAACTATGTCTAGTGTTTATGAATTAAATACCTGTTTCGTGTCATTTAAGTATTTCAAAAGGTGATTTTCTATTTAACAAATTTTCCATATAACGAACTTATTATCGGAATTTAGCGATTTCGTTAAATAGAGATCCGACTGTACATACCATTTGCTAAAGGATCTCATAATAATACCTATATAATTTTGAAAACATTTCTATACGTACTTGAGATGGGAAGTTAACATCAATAATAATATCACATCAGAGAGGCAAAAAAGGATTGTTACATGTTATCTATGGGTTACAAAAAGTTAATTCAACTATAAAAGTAATATAAAAATGTGAAAAAATTTAGTTAAGCTTACTAACTTTAATGAATTTGTTCTAAAAATATTTGGCAGGGGTCCAGACATTTTTGAAAGGTCCGGTTTTTGTAAAATTGTGAGAAAATTACTCATAATTTGGGAATACAAAATGTGTTCCCAAATTACTCATAATTTGGGAACACATTTTTCCAACCAGGGTCCTGCTTTTATAAATTTGTGCAAATAGGGATTGTAAATTTTTAGATTGTAAATAGATGCATGATTATGCTCAGCTCTGTAGAATTATAATTAAAAAATAATACCTATATAATTTTGAAAACATTTCTATACGTACTTGAGATGGGAAGTTAACATCAATAATAATATCACATCAGAGAGGCAAAAAAGGATTGTTACATGTTATCTATGGGTTACAAAAAGTTAATTCAACTATAAAAGTAATATAAAAATGTGAAAAAATTTAGTTAAGCTTACTAACTTTAATGAATTTGTTCTAAAAATATTTGGCAGGGGTCCAGACATTTTTGAAAGGTCCGGTTTTTGTAAAATTGTGAGAAAATTACTCATAATTTGGGAATACAAAATGTGTTCCCAAATTACTCATAATTTGGGAACACATTTTTCCAACCAGGGTCCTGCTTTTATAAATTTGTGCAAATAGGGATTGTAAATTTTTAGATTGTAAATAGATGCATGATTATGCTCAGCTCTGTAGAATTATAATTAAAAAAAAATTTCAAAAATAAACAGCAATTGCTGCATCTAAATTAGAGATGCAGCATACAAATATTTGGTATTTAGCTTTCACTGCTGAACGCAGAATATTAATTTTGTACGAATAATGGAATAAGCATCTGTCGAAGACAAAACTTAATTTGTTAACATCCATCTTTCAAGGGTTTTTTGCCAGGAGAGTGGCAAAAACCAAATTATCTAAATTGCTGATTAAATATTATTATAAAATACTTGAAACAAATTTAAATCAATCATAAGGAATAGTAATTTTGATACATTACAGGAAAAAATTATTTTTAACATATTAATATAAGGGTAATAGTTTTTAAAAGATTGAAAGTTTTTGACCTCTTTTCATTTTAGAATCCTTATTAAATGTTTTTTTATAAATAAATAAATATTATTTGTATAGTATTATTAATATTTATTATAAAAAATTATTATTTGTACAATAATTAACACACATGTTGATAGATATTTTATGCTTTAAATTATAGTTTTATTAACTTAAAATAAATTCATTTCACTGGAAAAAAGAGAATAATCACAAATTTTCCAATCAATAATGTTTTAAATTTCTTCTGAACAGACCCCTGTTTGGTAAGGCAAAATACCTTTGAATGAGATATGTGAATAGTTAAAGAACCACCTTCTTCATGAATCTTTTCACCACATCTTGATGAATTCTGAAGGAATAAAATTTAGAAGGAAGACATTAGACATTTTAATGAAAATTCTATTTTCCAGAGTCTCTTTCTGCATTGATGTATTATTTTCATAAAAATTTTTTCAATGTGACCTGTTATTTTTTAAAAATTTAACTCCACTTTTCTTTATTACTTGCCACGTGGCGTGTAGGGTTTACTAATGTATTCAGGTTTACTGATAACTATAATTATCAGTATTAACTATGGTTATTAGTATAACTATAGTAATAACTAAGGCCCGGATTTTGATGGCATTTGCATTTTTGGACATTTTTTGTCTTTTAGAGCATTTTTTTAGATTTATAGGGCATTTTTCTTGAAATTTTGGGGCGTATTTTGCATTTTAATGCATTTTTTAAAGTTTTCTGTTAATTTTTTACAATTTTTATTATTTTTTATACTCTAGTAATGACTATTTTATTAGTATAACTATATTTATTAGTATAGTTAAAGTATTTAGTAATTAAACCCTAGAATTGATTGAGTGAAAAAATTATTAACTAATTAATACAAATGTTTATATTTTTTTATAAATTATGATAGTTTATGTACCAGGTTATATGTAATAGTTATGATTTATTGGAAATATTCATGAACATATAAGTAGAGACACAGAAATTTCTCAGAGCTTCTGAACAAAGTTTTTTGAATAGAAGTTTCCACTCATTTTTTTTTTAAGCATAATAATTTTTTCAAAATGTTTTTGGGAAGTAAAGCTTATATATTATAAAAAATTTTGATAATAAAAATAAAGAATAAAATTTCATTAGATTTTTAACATTTCTTCAAAAAATAGACATGTGTTAAAAATAATAAAAGAAATCAAAATACATTGAATTTGAGAAATATTTATGAAATTAAATTTACGATTTCAATCATAAACTTATGTTTTTTTATTAGGAATAATTTTGCAGAGCCAAAAGTGTTTTAGCGATAAAAAATTTGTAGGCATGATCGGGAGTGATTTATAGGCTCGTTCGAGTGATCAAATACATCCTACTCCTGCATAGAAGTAATAAAAGCAAATATTGAGAATCAAACAAAACAATTCATAAATAGAGATCAGGCAATTATTGACTACTACTTTAGTTTTACTTGATCTATAAAATCTGCCTCAATTGGGGCATTTAAATTGATAATAATTAATAACTCATAGTTATAACCTAATATAAATTTAATGAAGAAAATAATATTGTTCTTAAACTATTAAGAGTGCTTTGTTTTTAAAAAACCAATTAATAGTTTCAACAATTTTGGCTATGTTTTTTACATTGTATATAATATAAATCATAATTATAGTAGTATATGATGCAGGTATTGTAATACTAGTATATAATGCAAATATGACTTGCTATCAAATAAAATGTCCCCAATGACAAAAAATAACAGTTTGTGTTTTGGAATCAAAAACACAGTAGCAGAGTTATGTTAGCGAAATTGAAATGAAACTAAAATTTTTAATTTTAAATATGCTCTTAATAGCTGAAAGAAAGAATTAGAATAATTCTCAGAGTCAAATAACAATTTATTTTCTTTTTTACTTCATGCTGGTGTTTGATCAGTCCTAAGTAAAAGCCTTTATAGTTCAAATAATCACTCTTCTTGATTTTTTTTTTTTTTTTTTGTCAATCATTGGATTTAACAATATGAATGTAAATAAAAATTGATGCATAAAGAAGCAAATAGTGTACTTATAATACAAGCTTTAGCTGTGGCAGTGTTTTTTTATCTTCAATTTACAAAACGTTTTATTTTTTAATTAGAAGTACGATACTGGCAGAAATTGAAAAACGCAAGAAGTTAGAGCAAGAGAAATCATCTATGGTAAGAAAATACATCATTCTTTTTTTTTTTTTTTTTTTTTTTTTTTTTTTTTTTAAAGAGTGATATAATCTTAACAGAATGAAATTTAGGAATTATGGAAAATATGTTTTAAAAATTGCATTGTAGTAGCAAAGAACATTTATGGTATGGCTTCAATTTTTTCGAGGTGGAAGTGCCCGAACCTACCTTGAGCCTCCTAAAACTTGAATTATCACTAACTTAAAATTTAATAAATGTTTAAGTAAATAAAAGCAAAGCAATTTTTAAATTTTAGTATTTAATTGAAAAATGTATTATATTTAAAGAAATTAACTTTCACTAGATGAGCCAGGTTCATTTCACTAAACTACAATATTCATTATATTATTACATCAGGTTAATTGTACTTTTAAATAATTATGTAATATTTTTTTGTTAAAATACACTATTCTCCTTTTTCAATGTTTATCACACCAATTTTTTTTTTTGTTTTTGTTTTTTTTCAAATTCAGTCTTATTAATCATCATAAAACCAATCGTAGTAATCGTTCCACATGTGTGCGTTGGTCATTGTTTGGGAGCAAGACGTAATTTTTTTTCACTCGCACAGATTTATGGGAAACTCAAACAATCAAGACTCTGTTGTACTCTTTTAATGAAAAAATTGCCATGTTTTGCAACAATGCTTGTCTGTAAAGCTATTATATAATTTTATTAAAAATTATTTTAATCTATTTAATAAAAGTATTTTCAAAATATAACTTAGTTAATATATTATTTTTAGGAAACAATTATAACATTGATTAAAGAAGTACTTTTATCCAATGGAAATACTATAGATAATCAGACAAAGGAGAAACTTTTCCAACTTAGCTCAAATTATAGAAATCAGGGCGGTTCTCCTTCTCGGCAAGTATATTTTTATATTAATCATTTTTTACCTGTGTTACAACGTATAAATCGTTTATATCTCAGAAATTTCTGGATATATATTATGGGAATCCTTTTGCTTCTCATAAAAGAAAGTGTTGAGTTAGAAAACATAGTTTGTTATTAAATTGTTACTATTGTAATTCATTGTTCTTGTTTCGAAATTTAAAATATTTTGCAAGATATTTCATTTAGTTTCAGTATATGGAAATAAAAAAAAATGTGTATTATCCTATCTGGACTTTTTTGTAATTATATTCTGAAACATTATCCCTGAAATTTTAAAAACTTGAGGTTCTTTACCATATATTTTATGAAATAAAGAGTAAGATTTAAAATTCTTATTCTGGAAAAAAGGGACAAACATGTCATGTGTATTTGATCAATATATATATACTTATATATATATTCAGGGTTCCCACGGTCCTTGAAAGTGCTTGAAAAATGTCTTAGGTCCTTGAAAAACTTGATAGGTCCTTGAATTTGTCCAATACTGCCGGCGGCCCTTTTTATAAAACACCCGCGGATCTTTCTCGTTCTTTCTGTTTTGTTCCCGAGCTCTCTCACATGGTTATTAACGCCACCGTTTCTAACCGGGCCTAGCGTCTTGGTGTCTGCCAAGCGCGCGGAGCACAGCAGACAATCAATGCGTTCGGGGCGAGACTCCACTTCATCTTCTGTCGCATATGCTTAGATCTTCTTTTTCTTATCGAAACTGGAGTACTCTCGAATTTCGTAACAATATGTACCTTGTAGTTTTCAATAAATTTGCCGTTTTACCATCCGCACTTGTCCTAAGGTTTGCGTCATTTCAAAACTTTATTGTAAAGCGTATTCGCAAAGGCACGGCTTCGTATTTTTGTTATGTAGTTTAGACTTGCTATGCCTGGGAAGTGCTATTTTAATCCCTAATGGATGGATAATCAAGCTTATAAAGAATGGATTTTATCGATGCCCGAAAAGAAGTTCAGAGCCAAGTGCCGATTATGCATGAAGGAGATCGATATCGCAAAAATGGAAGAATCCGCGCTGAAATTACACATGAAAGAAAGGTAAAACAAAAAAGCAGTCTCATTCCCTGAGTTCTCTTTTTCCAAAGACATCAACATCTAATTCATCTGGTGTAAATACTCCTTCAACATCGTGTGCCCCATGTGAAACAGAAACTTTAGTGGCCGAGGTAACATTGTCTTCTTATCTGGTCAAAAGGAATGTGCTTGATGCTGAAATTCTCTGGAGTCTGAAGTTCATCACTAGTAATTATTCATGTAACTCCTATGAAGGGATTAGTAAATTGTTCTCCAAAATGTTTGCTAATGGCTGTATAGCGAGACAATTTTTTTGTAGTGCCACAAAGTGAGCCTATTTGGGCTCCTTTGGATTGGCACTATACTTCAAAGGGATTCTTATAAATGAGCTGAAGAATGTTGATTGCTACACTGTACTCTTTGATGAGACATTAAATCAGTCTCTACAATCTAAGCAGATGGACATAATGGTAAGGAATTGATAATAAAGTTTGCACTAAGTATCTTACCTCCCAATTTATGGGTCATGGAACTGCAGAGAATATTTTGTCCTCTTTTTACAAATGCATGGATGATGGTTAAAAGCTCTCTAAAATACTTCAATTATCCATGGATGGACCCTATGTCAATTGGAAATTCTATTAGAAGCTTCAGTGTGAATTAAAAGAGAAATATTCCCACCAGGTCATATTCATTGGCAGTTGTCAGGGATGAGATTTTTCCGCTTTTTAGCTGCTTTCCGCTTTTTTCACTTTTATCTCTTGAATTTCAGCTTTTTTATCAAAAATTCAGATTTTTCTAAAAATTTCACTTTTTTTTATAAGTATTCCGCTTTTTCAGAAAATTCTCCCTTTTTCAAAGAGAAACAGAAAATTCAAACTACATAGCTACCAATCCTTTCTCACTTTTTACTTATTTTAGCTATTTTCTCCCCTTTTACTCGCAGCGGATAAGATTTTCCGAATTTTTTACCTGCCCTCCAGATAGATCCGATTTTTGTAGTTCAAACGACGCTGTTTCTGACAAGCCTTTTAGAGGTCCCAAGCCTGGAATCTGCCAATATCTCGATTCTTATTCACACGATTTTAATATCAAACATAGCTTTTCATATTTGCGTGTTGAGATTCTTATTCACGCGATTTGAATATTGTACATTGTGCTTCGTATTTACGCCTTTTTAAAAACCTATGAAGCGATTCGTATTCCAGCAAGTTTCAAATTCGATGTCTTGATTTGCTCATGCTGTTTATAATATCAAACATTGATTTTCATTTATACGTGATTTTAAAATAAGGCATTGGGATTCACATTCACGCATTCTAAAAATTATGCATCATAATTCTTATTTATGCAATCTAAAAATTACGCATCATGATTCGTATTTATGCGATCTAAAAATTATGAATCGGGATTTGTATTTACGCGTTTTAAAAATTCTATATCCCAGTTTGTATTTTCTCATTTTCAAAATCGTATATCTAGTTTCATATTCATGTGATTTCAAAATCCATAATTGTTATTCATATTCACACAATTCTAAGATCAACTCTCGCGATTCTTGTAAGAAGTAAATTTTTTTTAAAAATTAGTTACTATAAAAGTGACTGTTTTTCTAACGACGATTATTAGTATGTATTTGTAAGTGTTACAACATCAGAGAAACTGGAAGGGAATATATTCAAAACTTACATTCTGTGCTTGCAAAGAAGAAAAAATAGGATTTGTCACAAGATGTTTGAAAATGGACTAACGACTAAATATAGCAAACATAAAAGATATAGGAAACAAAAGCAATAACTTAAAAAGGGATTCAATTTAATTTTTTTTTGTTGGAAAAAGAGTTAATAGTTAAAAGAGTTAACTCATCATCAAAATTTTATTTGTAATTGCTGTTATTTATGCTATAAAATGCAAAATTCTTAAAAAACAATTATCTAAACAGTTGCTGATTGTCATGTAATTTTTCAAACTAAAATAGCAATTTTTGTATGTTAAGGAGTTACTATATATTTTTACTTCACTGTTATTGATATGTTTCAAAGGGCTGTAGTTAGATTAGACTACAACGTGAACATAATGATTTGGTCCATTGTTAAAGTTTTTTTTCCCAATATAATTTAAAAAGTAATATTACTGATATATTTGCTATAAATCACATAACAGTATTTATTAAAAGAAATGAAATATTAATGTATATTCTCAGTAATTTTAATTTGCTAAACCAAGTAGTTTTTCAAGTAATAATTGTCTCTTATGTGAACTGAGGAAAAATATAATTTCCAACTTTATTTTTTCAATTGGTAATTTTTATTTTCACTAAATGTTAAGTATCAATGTAGTCGTTTTTATAATAATAGATTAGTACGCAATTGTTTGTCAACACATTATTTATTACCTTTAACTGTCTGGAATTTATTATTAAAGGGCTGCGCTTGCGTAAAATTTACTGTCGTGGAAATTCAGCTTTTTTGCCTTTTGGCTAATCTCATCCCTGAGTTGTGGATTACACATAACGAATAATGCTTTTAAACATGGTGGAAAAGGGATATGTTCCTTCTAATTTTTATTTTCAGAAAGAATTGTTGCTGCATAACATTTAGAGAAGGTTGTGTAAATTATGGATGAATAATTTCAGAAACGATGTTTAATAGAGGAGAGGAGGGGGTTATGGAATAGTCATGGAATATGAAATACCTAAGATTTAGCTCTGTCTTTCATGCAGCCTTCACATGGAAATACACAGGATTAAAGGATTTCACCATTAACACCTCATTACCATTTGTTATAGATTGTGCTGAAAATGATTTTGTGAATTAATATGTAAAACCAGTAGGATTGTTTTTAAAAAAATATAAATTTTAGTCAATATTACATATACTCTCTTCTCTCTATATAGGCAAAGCATTTAGGTATTATATTTGAAATTAATTATTGCCACAACAAGCATTGTTGCTTCTAGTAAAATAGAAGAGAATAATTTTTAAATTTGGTCTTAGATTAAGGTCCTTGAAAATTTTGTTGAGGTCCTTGAAAAGTCCTGGAAAGTCCTTGAATTTCAATCTCATCATAGAGTGGGAACCCTGTATATTTGTATGATATAACATACATAATATACATATAATTGTTTTTAAATAAATATGAGAACAATTTTGTATCACTTTTTATTCTTTAATTTGCAATTTATTGAATAAATTTTAATTCTTTGCTTCAACTCTTTTTTATGGCAAATTTTTTATACTGGCTTTTAGTTTGACGACTATTGAGGAATCAGTGGGCTCTCTCTTGTCTGATTCTGAATGCGATGAAAGTGAGGATGATATTCACATTGCTGTAACTCAGCGGAAACGTCGCTCTAAAGGAAAGTCCTCGAACATTAATGAGCATTCATTAAAAAAGAGAAAGTCTGAGGTAAATAATTACCATTTTTATAAATTCATAAATCTTTTTTTTTTCTCCACCCTTTATCATATAGTATCTGTTAACTGTTCTAACTAATTTGCTTTATTTAAGCTAGTTATTATTTGAGGAATATATCAGCTGAATGTTTTTAAAGTAAAGAGTTCAGTAATGAGAGTATGATTTTATAATTTGTGCTGTCTATTTTTTATTGATTGAAAGTTATGAGATTTAGTAACAGAAGCCTATTTGAATCATTTTATTCGTAAGTAAATGCTGATTACATTCAGTTTTCTCAGTATGATGAATATGCAGTTAATTATCATTGAATATGCAGTAAGTGTAAATTATGCTCTTTATTTAATTTTTATTTAAACATGAAATGTAAATTTTATTCGTAAATAAATGCTGATTACATTCAGTTTTCTCAGTATGATGAATATGCAGTTAATTAGCATTAAATATGCAGCAAATGTAAATTATGCTCTTTATTTAATTTTTTTATTTAAAAATGAAGTGTAAATTAAAAATTATATAGAGTAGGTCTGCAACGTAACAATTATTTATTTAGTATATTAATGAGGTAAAAGGATGAAAATCATTGATCTAAATTCTTACTTTGTTACCTAATAGTATGTACAGTGCACAAAATAAAAAACGGACCACCCTTAATAATTTTTGATCTAATGATTAATCTTCGCATTCTAGTTCTCATTCTTTATTATTCAAAAGGGTTATTTCAAATATGCTAATTAATTAACACTGACTATATTTTATTTTACTAAATCAGACACAAAAACATACTTTCTCTGATCAAACATAATTTTTTTTTTTTTTTTTTTGACGGACTCAAATTTCTGACCCCAAAATATAGGGGATATCGGCAGTCTGAGAAATATAGTCCCAAAGTATTTTTGGACCTCTTAATGTTAAAATTTTTTTTTCATATTTCGTCATATCTCAAAAGCTTTTTAAGCAAATTGAAAAGTTTTTACTCACAATTATGAAAATCATTTATCCAAAGATAATTCCATGCAAAAAAATAACTTTTAGTAAATATTTTTTGTTTTTTATTATTTGTTTAATATTAGTAAGAGAAAAAAGTTGAATTATGAGGAACACAATTTTTTACACCATTTTAAAGATAATTTTATATGGCAAAATTCAAAAAAGTCTTACTTTAAAATGTGATTTTTTAGGAACTATTTGACTGATTTCGTTCAAATTTTTTATTTTACCATGTAAAATTATATTCTTTAAAATGACATTAAAAATTTTATACCTTACAATTCAAAATTTTCCGAGTAATGTAAAATAAAATATTTATTAAAATTTATTTTTTGCTTCGAATCATCTATGGATAAATGAATTTTATAATTTTTTCAATTCGTTAAAAAAGTTCTAGTGAAATGGCGAAATACGTAGAAGGAAAAATTTGAATAAAGGTTCTAAACTTTAGACCGCTCTTCTGGTCAAACTTATGATACCAAATTTTTCCAAATTGCGGCTACCTCCTATATTTTGGGGTCAGAAATTTAAATCCGTCGAAAAAAATTATGTTTATTCAGAGAAAGTACGTTTTGTGGCCGATTTAGTTACTTAAAATATCACTTGCACTAATTAATTAGCATGTTTGAGGTCACCCCCTCGAACCCTTACTATTGAGTCCTAGAATGTGAAAATCCTATCATTAGATCAGAAGTTATTCAGGGTGGCCTGTTTTTTCGCACTGTAGAATAGCCATGAAATTGGCATTAACCTCAACCCACTTAACTTCGAAAAGATAGCAAAAAGTAATTAGGTATAGTAGGGATGCATAACTTGCGGCCTGCGGTAACAACCTGAACAAAATAAAAGAAAAAATAATTCAATTTCCTTTTCTTTTTTTGAAAAATGAAAAAAAGTTCGGAAAATTGAAGTTGCGCGTTTAAGTTTTTGGTGTTTGAAAATCACAATATTTTTAATGCAGCATTATTATGATGCACGAATTTTGACTTTCAGCTATTAACAATCTTCGTGTGTGCCGATTTCATCGTAAATCCATTGACTTTTCGGTAGTTATTGTTACCCATTTTTACATAGTTTCTGAAATCGCGATTTTTTTAAATATGTTTTAACGTCTTGAAAGTTATGAAACGTTTTATTTGCACAAACTTCATCACAAATCTAAATGACTTTTGATCTTTTTTTTTCGACAGTTATTGCTACACGTTTCCACTTGATTTTAAAAGTTTCGATATTTTTAGCACGATATTATTATGAATCGCGAGTAACAAATCGCTCATTTAGATAACCATTTTTCTATGTGATTTACTTGTGCCTATTTTATCGCAAATCAAATTATTTATGAATCATTATTTTGAAAATTGCTACACATTTCTACAAGGTTTTGAAAGTTCGGATATTTTTCATTGTCACAGGTATTTCTATAATGCAAATTGTGTGTCAGCTTTGTCTGTGATTTGTTGAAATATTTGTAAATCTACAAAAGCTGCAAAGCTTTTAGCTTGAAAGGAAATAATGATTTATTTTGTATTATTGATGACTCTCTTTTAATAAAATTTTATTTTTGTATACATACTAATTTCAAGTGTGCTTGAAGTCATTGGTATCAGGAGTGCACTCTGAAGTACAACTAGAATGTATTGCAAAAATTTTTAAATTTTAATTTTTTAATAAAATTAAGCATAATTGTATATAAAAAATTATTATGCTTTTTATGAGTTAATGGGATTTTGGAGTTAAAGCGCTGTCCAAATTTGAATTTATTTTCGAATTTTTAGTTTTGTATCATTGTGTTTTAATAAAATTATATTAAAAAGTAAGTAATTAAATTCTTTCTTAATTTATAGGATAGTAAAAGGTGCAAATGCACTGATATAGCTTTTTATTTAGATTAATGGTTTTTACATAAAATTATATGAAAAAAAAAATTTTCTTCGACTTTCTTGTTTGTGTTTTGTTTTTGTCTGTGATTAATTTGGCTTTTCTGTGTCTCTTTTTGAAATTTGATTAAATATTTTCAAAGGCATCATCATATTCTTTACATTATTTATATTTTCAAAAAAAACAAAAGTGTGTTTATAACTCCACTGTGTAGAAAATACTTCAATTCAATTATTTTAATATAAATTTATTTACTTTTTGTCTCTCATAGGAGAAAGCTAACAGTCCTTGTTTCGATGATGATTTTTGTCTTGAAAGTGATTATGTGGCCAAGAAAAGTACTGTTAAATTTTGCAGCAACAGTGAACTGACTTCAGATTCATCAGATGCTCCACCTTCTCGCCCAGTTTTAAGATCAGGTAATTTTTTATTATAAAGACAGACCTGCCAACTCTCCTGCTTTTGCCTGAAATCTTCGCCCGCCGGCCGTCAGGGTGTTTTCTTCTGCTTTTTTCTATTTAGTACACGATAGAGGAAAAAACAAGCGATCATCCACACTTAGGATACAGCCCCCGTTTTTCCTTTGTCTCTTCACATTGTATGAAATATTATTTACGTCATCTCTTGACGCAATATCGTGTGACTTAGTAGAGTAGAAGAGGGAGGATTGGAAGCAGTGGGAGTGCGACTGAGCTACAATTGATAATTTTCTCTTTCGGAACGGTTCGTAAATCTGAACTGAAGTGAATGGAAGTTGTTGTTGCGCATTGTTTTGAATTCCGCATGCATAAGTGTCGCGTTTGAATTTTTAATTTTGTGTTCTATTGAGTTAAAAATGTCTGACTAACATAAAAAAGAAATATCAGACAACTTTTAACAAAAAGTATTCTGATGATTTTCCTTGTATCCTAAGTTTAAGAAAAGGAGATAAGTTTGCATTCTGCTATGTGTGCCAAACAGATTTTTCTATTGCAAGCGGAGGAAGAGGTGATATTGTTGCCCACATCAATCGTGAAAAGCATCAAAATGCTTCTAGATTTCTCGAAGAAAATCGAAAAATAATTTTTTGTTAAAAAAAGAAGGAAACAAGGATTTTTCTGTTATTTGTGCCTAATCATTTTTTACTGCTTTTATCATAGAGCATGACCTCCCGATTTGTGCTTCAGATCATGCTGGGCATTTACTTAAAAAAATTTCATCGCTAGCAACATCGCTAAAAATTACGGGTGTGCGCGAACCGAAGCAACAGCAATAACCAATTGAAATGGCAAAATCGGAGAGGAAATATATCTAGGATACCATTAGGCAAAGTGAATTTTCACTTTCTGTAGATGGCAGTTTTTTTTAAATAATGCTAAATCAGCAACTTCTGCAGTATTAAAACAGTAACAGTTTAAAAAAGATAAGAAATACACTTATAAAGTATTGTATTCATTATTGACACATTTTATTAATTGTGAACCTCTTCCTAAATTTTAAAAAATCAAAGGATGTGTTTTAATATAATTCTATAGAACCTTATATTTTATAGTAAGAACACACATCTTTATTAGTCAGTGTCAGAATCTTATTGTGGTCTATATTATGTAATGTAAATAATATATTTTGAAATAAACTTCTTGTAGAAAATGTGAATGAGGTTTAATTTTCAATATTGTGCTATGTCGTGATACAGAAAGAGTCTCCTGCTTTTTTATTTTCTAAGATTGGCAGGTCTGTAAAGATTTATACTTTTGTGCACTTTAGCTCAAGCAAAACAAAAAATTCAAAAGGAATCTGTTAAAGTGACATTCTCATTAATTAATGTTTTGAATAATTGGACAGCTAGTTATGAAGTAATGGTGCATACTGCTTTTCATTCATAATTTTAAATGTTAATGCATAACTAATGAAAAATGCTTACTGATTAATTAATTTCTTTGTTTATCAAGTGTCGAGAATTTTTAACTCATTGCTACCGCAACTTGTCTGCCATTTAATTTACACACAATTGTTCCTTTAAACTTGAGATTTTCATTGAATGTGTGTCGAAATAAAATATATTAAATTTTAAAAAATGGCTAAATTATTTTTGTTTATTTTTTAAATAATAAAAAAAAAATTTTTTTCAATTAACCAAAAATCAATAATGAATATTTATTTTATAACTACAGAAAAAAAATATCTCATCTATGTCTTTATTTGCTGAAGAAATCCTAAGCATATTATTTGAATTCATTTTAGATACATATATTAAATAAAATATATTAAATAAAATTTTCATTTATTCATCTTGAAAAGTAATTGAAAAAATAAACTTTTCAGTCTGCATATATTAAAAAAAAAAAATTCTCAAGTTTGTTATGATTGTTTACCCGTTTAACTTTATCCCTAATTTATATGTGTATTAAAATTAAGACAAAATTAAAATAATTTAATTAAACACTTTACGAAGTGTTTCTGCAAATTATTATTATTTTTTTAATTGGAAGTTAAGGTTTAAAATAAAGGCAAGTAGCATTTTGAAATCATTCAACCCTTGTTTGTTGAAGAACACCTACCTTGATTTTCAAGTTGACAATAAAATGTTTTCATGTTTTGTACATCTTGGTAAAATTTCAAAAATCATGTATCTACGTACTTGTATAATGTATCATGTATCTAAATAAAATTTCAAAAACTTGTTAAAACCTATCTGGTAATAAATAGTTCTAAGGAACATTTTCTAATGGTGTAAAACTAGCACTTTTTTTAAAAATGTGGCTTATTACTATGCGCGCCAATTGATTTATTTTTAAAAGTTAATAAAATTTATTAAAAATTATAGTTATATTATACAATTTTAATTATAAATGTCTGTCTATTTATTGTTAGAGTCAGCTCATTCTTCAGTAAGAAATTACGATTTAAAACGAAATGATTACATTGGAGGGTAAGTTTTTGAACTGTTCTTCTGTTTGATTTAGAATACAATAATAATACTCTTGAAAAAAGTCACATTGTGTATATGATATTTATAGCACACCAACAGGACGTTACAGTTTGGGTGGCCGTGCTAATAAACCTCACGCATTTGCAGTGAAAACCGTTATAAGAACTGAAAAATGTTATCCATGTGGTAAAGTGATAAAGTTCTGTAAACAAGTCCTGAAGTGTGGTAATTGCAGAATGACTTGTCATCCTGAATGTAAAGATCAATGTCCTGAACGCTGCATTCCTGCAAATTTTACACCAACCAAAGGAGTGCCGGTATTTATAATTTAATTGTTTTAAACACTGAATAGTGATTTTAAGAAATTTTATCAAATGTAAAATGATTATTAGTTTATTTCATTTATGTTAAATTTTAAAATTACACTAAACAATGTGAATTAAGGACATTACGTGTGCTTTATACATTCTGAGTACAAAATGATGGTTTGATGATTTCTCCCATTTTAAAAGAAATCTTTTTTTTTTCTTTATTGCCAACAATTCTTTTTTCTAAATCTACTTATATAATTTGTTTTTGTGTTATGTATTTTATATTACTTTTTCCATGTATTTTTACTGCGTTCTTTTTCTTAATATACATTCAGTCGTTCTATTTTTTAAATTCTGCTCTTTCCGTAAATTTTTACTAATCTTGCATTCCTTTGAATTACTTTAGCTAACGGAGCACCGGTATTTATAGTTTAAATGCTTATAATTAGTTTTAAAAAAACCTTGCACAAAATGTAAAATGTTTATCGGCTTCTTTCATTTATATAAAATTGAATTTACCATTATCATTTGAAATAAATTAATTCGAATATCAATGAGCAGATTTTTTTTTGACAAAAATTGTTTTAAGAAAAAGTACAAAGATTTAATAATTTATTTTATTTATTAATAATTATTGTACTTCAAAGATTTAATAATTTATTTGGGCAGTCCCAAAGTGTGCATCATGCAAGGTATAAGCTATTGTATTTCCCCCAAAATGCTAAAAGGCAAATTGTTAAAGAAAAAACTATTTAACTCTTAAATTCCTTAATTTCTTTTATAGCATTGTAAATGGGTATCCTTATTTATTATGTAGCTTCATTTTTTTTAATGATAGAAAAATTTATAAAACTTATTGCAAGTTTTCATACGATTCTTTTTTTATGCTTTTGTGTCATTGCGTAAATGTTACTCTTTCCACATATTTTAGTTTCTTGAAAACGAACTTGCAACATTCACTTAGTGGAAAGCTTTAATCATATATTTCAGCAAATTCAAAAATTTGTATCTCCAAAGTCTGTTGAATTAATCACTGTTAAGTTAACAATGGTTAAGCTTGTAAATAAATAGTAGTTGAATTTTTCACAGTTTTTCCTCATATTAAGTGTAAATCATTTTATTAACAGGGAACACTTTGTGATTATACACCATCAACTCCACCTATGATACCACCCTTAATTATCCATTGCGTAAGCAAAGTAGAATCAAGTGGCTTGAAAGAACTTGGATTATATAGAGTATCTGGAAGTGAGCGTGAGGTAAAGGAATTGAAGGAAAAGTTTTTGAATGGCAGAAGTATACCTTCATTAGTAAGTCTTTTTACATAATATTCCAACATGTGCAATTTTGGATATTAAAAGTTGCTAAATATCTGTATTTCTATAAATTTATTTCATTGTTTTATTTTTGTTAGTATTATTATTATTACTTTTTTTAAGAATATTTGTTAGTGAGTTTTGGCAATTGTGACAGCTGTATTAAGAATATAAATTGTGTAATACCCTGATTTAAGAAAAATTAAAACTGGAAATAAGGTGTTTCCTTCTTTTTACTCAAATGTTAGGCAGCAAAATTATAGTAAGTAGTAATTTTGTGGTATACGTTATCCATGCTACTAGAATTGCATTAGAAATCTTGTACAAGTGCTATTTCAAAATTATAGTTTTTATTGAATATGTTTGCATGGCATTTAATATACTGTTTAAGCAAGTGGTCAATAAGCAATAACATAAATGAATATAATGTAGCTTTTCTATTGTTTCTTAAATTGATCATGGTATATTACAATGAAGTCATTTATTAAAATTTTAGTAATATTATTAAAAAATTTTTGTTCTTATTTAGGCAACTATTTTCATAATTTCAGGCGACTATTTTCATGGCTCAGGCTACTAGAAGCAACTATTTTGTTCATTTTTTTCTATGGCAACCCTGTAATCATTATCAAATGCATTAGAATTGTACATAAAACTCTAAGTTTGAAATATAACAAAAGCATACTAAATGGTGATCTTAAATTATATTTACTGCATTACTTAAGGAGATACATTTTTCTTTCAAAAAAGCCATCTATATATATATATAATACAAATGTTATGCTTCTTTTTTTTAAATCTTTCATTTACCTTACTTTTTTTATTGATTAATTATATTATGAAACAAGAATAATTCTTATATGAAATCACTCTTTCATAAAAATAAAACTATATCTTTATAGTCTTTGTTCATTTTGTAATAAAACCTTAAATGGTTTATCCTGTGTTGAATCCTCTAACATAATTTTATAAGGGATCTTTTATTTCTTATTAAAAATTACTGTATCTGAGAAAACTGTTGTGTTTGTATGTAGGAAAAGCTGTGTTTATTTAACCCACTGAGCCTTTGTGGTTTGTAACACTTAAAGAAGTCCTTTAGCCTATTGTTTTTCATACCAAAAAACCAGCTTTCCTTCTTGATATTCAATGAGATGTGAGAATTATGAAGAGATTTTTGCAAAAACTTGCCCAATTGTGAAATGCTTAGTTGGTAAAGTAATATGTTATGATTATGAAAAGTAAAAGGTGTCATACAAGACTGCTGAAGAGTTTCTAGTTGTGAAAGTGTCATTATTTCGTTAGACTTAAGAAGTATAAAGTAGTTATTTCAAAATTTTAATGTGTTTATTTAAATGTTTATAATTTTGGAACTATCAATCAAAGATGTCTTTTTTTTCTTGACTTTAAAAATTTAGATTTTTATTCTTATTTCAGAATGGTGTAGATATCCATGCAGTTTGTGGCACAATTAAAGAATTTTTAAGATCGCTAAAGGACACTTTAATAACTAAAGCAGCATGGCAGATATTTGTAGATGCAGCAAGTAATAATATTTTTCTCTTATCAGAAGTTTTTAAAATAATTGTCTTTTGCCTGTTATACTTGTTGTATATACAATACATATTTGTTATGCTTATCAGTTTTGATCTGGGTAAATTTTTAACGATTTTTTGGGGAATAATCTTTTTTATCTTTCTAATTGTTAATCTTTTTTTTATCTTTCTAAGTTTGATCTTTCTAACTGCTTAATTTTTCCTTTTCCTAAAGGAGATTTTTTCTTTCACCACAAATTTTGCAAAAAGCTTCGCTCTCACATTGTTCCATTCAACATATTCATAATTTATTCAACCCCCAATCCATTTTTTCACACCATCAGTTCATAGCATATGAAAGCGCCAATTATTTTACATGTTTGATGAAATATTTGTGGATCTACATATGCCTTTACTGAGCTGGATTCAGTGGGAAGATTCTTGCCCTCTCATGTGCAACTCTGATGCATTTTGCAAGAGATTTTTCACTTTCAGGCATCCTTTTCCGTCCTCTAAATTTGAACTGAAAAATCTATCAAATTTTCGCTGATCAACTGAAAAATGCCATTTTTTTCTCTTAATAGCAAAAGATTTTATTTCTCTTGTTAATTTAATTATTTGTGAAGCGCCATCGTCTTCGTCACTAAAAAGCTAATGGCCTTCTCGCCCTATTCTATTTATAGATTCTATTCTAAATATTTTTTATATTGTATTACTACTTTTAAAATTTTCAGTACTTTATGATTTATTTTATGAAAGAACTTGATAATATTTAGAGGCAAGATTTTAAAAAGTATGAAGTGAGGGGCTTGAATTGAATTCAATTGAATTAAAATATTCAATTATTTCAGATTTGTTAAAAATTTTGAATGTAGGAACCATATATAATAATTTATATCTGACAAAAATGTTTAGCTTTATTACTCATTGTATTTACATTTCAAAATTATTAAAAAAAATTTTTACTCATTTCCAGGGGTCTGTCTTGGTTTATTTAAAAGGTACCTATTTTGTGAAAATTTACACATAATTAGTGAAAATTTAAAATTATATTAAAAAATCAGCCCAAAAAAATGGTAAAATAAGAAAATATTTTCAAAAATTGTCACTACAAATAAAAATCATTTAAGACTAGTAAATTTCTATATATTTCTCCACATATATTCAAAAATAATTTTGCTATTGTAACATTTTGGGCTTAAAATTGTTACCAAATTTAAAAATCTTTGTCCATACTTAAATTTCAATTTGAGTTTACTAAAAACATGCATTTAACAGTACTAGCACTAAATGTGGTTTTCATTATAGGAACATTTTCGACTAGGTCATGCAGGAAAAAGCTTCAATGAGAGAAGAATGTTTTATAAAAAATAATAGTCTGTTCGAATAATATTCAAACTTTGAATTCCTGTGAAATTTATAGAGGGAAAGCCTCGTCGTTTCATTGTAAAAAACTTACCAGAAAAAAGCTCACTTTGATATGGCGTAAGCAATCAGTTAGGCTTACCAAATTGCACTATCTTAACAAACACTTGCTACTTTTTCATAAAAGATAACTGGCAGAAAAGATCCTCTTTTTCATAAATTGCAACGAGAATGAGGTTTGAATGAGAACTTGCTTTTTTAAAAGAATTTTGTGAAACTACCGTTTTTCCTAAAATTGAATTTGGGAAGGTACTGCTAAACGGTAGTAAACTTTCCCTGGACAGACCCCCTGATTTCATTAAAGAAATACCGAACTAAGTAACAAAATTTCATAAAAGTTAATTAGAGTTTTCTTAGTTTGCTTAATTCTTTACATATCTTTATGAATTCAGTATGATTATTAATAATAATCTATTTGATGTTTTGTTGAATTTGTTTTATAAATAATTTTTATTTAAATTTAAAAACTACATTTGATAACCTTTCTAAATAAAAATTAAATTAATTATGATTTTAAATGAATTTTTTTACATAATTAAATAAAGTAATTATTAATTTAAAAAATAGGAATGAGCCACTCAATATTGATATATTTAAAATTTTATACGAATTGTTTTTATGGTGGCTAATATAATAAAAAAAAAGAGTTCTTTGTCAGAAACTTGTTATTTTATCATGTTTATGTTGCATTTTGTTAATGTATTTATGAAGAATTTTCAACAATAGGAAGAAAAGCATTTTTTTATTAGTACACATATCCTAATTATGATTTTTTTTTCTGAAGTTGTTAAAAATATTGTTTGAGTATTTGAACTTGCAACTCTTACCACCCACCAATAAATACAAAAAACATTATTTTCACACTGACATACCTATACTTCTCCTGTTCCACTTATATAATTTAAAATTAAAAACTTGTAGTGTTATTTTTGTATATTAAGTTAATTTTTTGGTCTTTTTTTATTTAGCAAAATAGTTTGAAACTCATAATTCATATCTTTTACTCACTCTTAACAATTCTGAATGTTTTAAATTAGGAATTAATATTTAAATTAAAGTAATGCAATTGTAAGATGATCTTCCGTGTGTGTAAAGAAACTAAATAAGCAAATTGGATAAGTGTTTAGAGGACACTTTGTTTTTTATTTAAATTTATGAAGTTAATTTATTTTCTAAAAATGTATTGAAATTGTTTTCATTTCCTCTAATGAGATAGTTAAACAATTTACTATGTTCTTTTAACTTTACTCATGAGAGCAAATTCAGAAGCAACTAATGTTTATTTTCTCACGGTTAAAGAAGGATATTTTAGTATTTTATGAAGTTGATTTATTTTCTAAAAATGTATTAATAAGATTCTAATTTCCTCTTATGGAATTGTTTAATAATATAAATTGTTATTTTAATGTAGTTGGGAGATGTTCTTAAGTGTGTAAAAAGACACTAAATTACAGGGTTCGTAGTGTTTTTAAAAAGTGCTTAAAGGTGCTTATTTTCAACTTTTGTAATTTAAAAGCCCTTAAAGGTGCTTTTTTCATTGGGTGTTTTTAAAAAGTGCTTCATTTTCCCTTTTCGAAAATGATAATTTTTTCTTTTATTTACCATGTCGATTTTTGCCACATACTATGCAAAAGTGTGGTTTTCCAATTGTTCTATTTAAAGTTTTCACAATTCATTCAACCACAATGCATTTCGGCTTACCTTTGGTTCGTAGCGTATGAAAACACCAATCATATTACATGCTTGATAAAATACTTAGTTTGTATATGCGTCAACTGAGATGAGTTCGGTGTGAGTCTTGCACTCTCAGTTGCAATTCTGCTGCATTTTGCAATATATTCTC
Organism: Parasteatoda tepidariorum; assembly: GCF_982258835.1. Taxonomy (NCBI): domain Eukaryota; kingdom Metazoa; phylum Arthropoda; class Arachnida; order Araneae; family Theridiidae; genus Parasteatoda; species Parasteatoda tepidariorum. The sequence goes on from NC_141764.1 coordinate 40,785,353, forward strand.
AATTTCAGGCTTCATTTCCCACCCTCTAAAATCGAACCAAAAAACCTCTATCTTTTTATAATGGCCAATATAATCAAGAAAATTCTTTGTCAGAAACTAGTTATTTTATCATGATCAAACTAGTTATTTTATCATGATATTTCTTAAAAAGTTTTGCATTTTGTTGCTGTATATAGTGCTTAAAAAGTACTTAAAAGGTGCTTGTTTTTTATTATAAAATTTGGCTACGCACCCTGATAAGTGTTAATAAAAATACTCTAAATCATTTGTCGGTATAAACTTTAAAAAGTAATTATAATATTTTATCAATCCCTCACTGTGAGAAAAATGACGCTTTTGTTAGTTATTGATTCTAAAGATAATTTTAAAAATATTTTTTTTTTGTTTCACTTTGTTGTTTTTTAAAGCAATTAAGCAGGGGTCTGTCCAGGCCCAATTTACTACCGTTTTGCAGTACCTTCACAAATTCAACTTTAGGAAAAACGGTAGTTTCACAAATTATTTTTATTTAAATTTAATTTTTGCATCCCTTAAAAAGCGATAAATCCATATTTTTGTGTTGATTTTTTAATATAATTTTTAGTATTTCACAAATTATGTCTACATTTTTACAAAATAGGTACCTCTCAGAAAAACGTAGACAAACCCCTGAGTTAAGGACTAATAAACTTAAACATGTTCATTAAAATTATGATTTTAAGCATGTTTATAATTAAAATTGTTATACTTATACCTACATCACATGAAATATTTTAACTCATTCATAAATTGTTTTTATTTATTTTTTAAATTGAAGCAAGGGAAAGTGAAATCAATCTTGAATAATTTTTTATTGTACCATGAAGTAAATTTGTTTATAATTGTTAAAGGTGTGTAAAATTTTATTTTCGTTTACACTTTTAATATTACTATTTCAGATCGTCATGATGAGGAGCAGAGCTTTAACATGCTCCTTAATGCTTTCAGTGACCTCCCTCAACCAAACAGAGATACTCTTGCGTTTCTTATTTTACACTGGCAAAAGTAAATTATAAATTTCATTTCACTATTTTTTTGAAAAAATAAATAAATAAACCATTTCAAGTGTATATTAATTTGTCTATTATCTAATCAGAGTTGCCGCTTCAAGAGAATGTAAAATGAATATTGACAACCTTGCCAGAGTGGTTGCTCCAACAGTTGTTGGTTTCTCCGAAACTGAACCAGCTAATATGTTGACAGAGACAAGGCTCATTTGTCGAGTAAGTGTTCCAATTTTCTTTAGTTTAAGTTTCATTTTAATATTTATTATAATTTGGTGAACTGCTAAGTGTCGATTCACTCTCAGGATTGGAACAGCTGTGCAAGTTGCACCAAAATGAGATTATTATTACTTAAACTCAGTATTACTCTATAGCTAAGCTCTTGACTCACAGGCTTTTAAATTGAAAACCTGCATAATTTTAATTTAAAAGAAATCAGCTTAGTTTATACAAAGTACTCTTGAGTTTAATTTATTAAAATAAAGATTTGTGATCAAGATTATTGTTTTCAATCTGAAGATGTTAAAATGTTATAACACTCAACATCTTAAACATATTTGAGCTTTCAATTGGATACTAAGAAGTATAAGTATAAATTCATGTCCCTTAAAAAATAATGCTGCTCGCTTTCTGACCTGTATTTTAGAATGTGCTTTTAAAATGAAATAAAAAATTAAAACCACTGTTTAGTTATTTATTTATTTTATCTCGAATTAGGTGATGGAACGTCTTCTTATGATACCCTCAGATACCTGGCAAAATATGTTAAGCGTTGAAACTGAGCAATTCCATACCCCTATGAAAACTCCAGAATGTACCCCAGGTAAATCTCTCTCTCTTTTTTTATCACTTTAACTGTAATTATAATCTGAATATTTCATCTGAAATTTTGAAATACTTTGATTTATAGTGTAGCTGAAATAAATTTTATTATTTGGTTTTGTTCAAATTCTATAACTTTTATTTGATAATATTTCAGCTCCAGTTACAAGTCGATTGGGGCCTATTTTAACTTCTGGTCAGAAAATGAAGAGTACAACAGTTGTAAAAACTCCCTACAGATCTAGGTAATTTTTACATAAAATTTGGTATAGTGATTATCTTTATGTACAAATAAGTTTTTTTTTAAAAAAAAAGCATTGTTTTCTCTTAATATTGGATTTGAGATTTTGAATTTTTTCTATTTTTGGAATTAATATAACCTTTTATGTAACATACCTATCATGCTAACACTTGTTATTCTAATAAGCATGTTGTACTTGCTGTAAGCAAATTGTTAAAATTATTTTAAAATAAACCTTTGATATTTTTATCTTCGTTAGAATTATTTCTAATTTTGCTGTTTTACTGTTAGAAATATTCCTTCATTTGTTGTTCACCTGTTGCAAAAGCAGGTCTCCTTTTCATCAGTTTCTTGTATTATTTCTCATTATTTTCAATTAGTTATTTTTATAATGTTTCTGGAGAAAAAAAAAATGGGATTTAAAGAAGATTTCTAACTTAAAATCTTTAAAAAGAAAAGTTCAATTTCTATTTTTAAAAAAGTTGACAACAATAAATTACAAATAAATGGAAGTTGTGTTTCTAGAGAATTATGTCTGAAACTTTTTCTTTGCTTTCTCACTCTTACATTTTTGTTTTCTATATTTTATCAAGTTTGAATTTTTTTCAAGTCTTAATTTAAAAGCGGAATTTATGCTTTTTTTTTTAATTACCTAAAATTAAGTTTCTGTAAAATTTAAAAGTTGTGAGGTTTAAAATATGAGAAGCTCTTCCTGCTTAGAAATTCACACATCTCATTTCTATATTATCATAAATAAAATGAATAATATTTTTTTCCCCTTTTAGTAATTTTCATTAAATTAATGCAAGTGAAAAATACTAGGAAAAGGCTTTTGGGATTGTTATTTGTTACAAACGTGGGTGTTTTTTGTAGTTCATAATGGATGAATAATGGTGACTGAAAAAAAAAATTTTAAATTATCACTTGCACAGGCTTCTTTGGTTCAGTTATTTTGTATATCTTACACATTACCATTATTTAATAAATTATGTGAATGTTTCTTTTTTATCTCTCACGTGGGTTATTTTAACAAAATTTGAGTAAAACTGAATTTACTGAAAAGACTATAATTTTATGATAAATGAATTTAATGAAATTTATAGCTATCAAGGGAGATACTTTGCTCAATGTAGGCTTTCATCAAAGTAGCTCCAAAAACATACATTTAATCCTATTTTGATTGAAATATGAAGTTTGTTGTGGCATTATTTCATCATAAACGGTAATTGTGTACTTAATTTTTTATCTTAACGATCCCAGTGCTTCTGTGAGATAAGTTATCAAATTGTTTAAATACAAAACTTTCATTTTTATTTTAATTTCTGGTATAACTAAAAAGAACTTCTTTTTTAACCATCTCTTATTTTTAGTTTTATGTAGATTTTTATTAAGTTTCATACTGATTTTAAATATTGTATTTTAGCTATGTGGTAATTTTAAACATTTATTTTTAGGACTCCTAGAACTGATTCCAAAGTGGGAAGGAGACAGTTCTTTTCTTCTCCTCTTATCAAGAATTAAAATGTGTGTTTGTGTACAGTAAACATTATATTCAATATTTCATTTTTTATTTGCTTATTAGGCTACTTGTAGGACAGCTTTTCGGTTATTTACTTATTCATTGTTCTTATCTATTACTTTTTGTTGCAAGTAGTGTTCTTTGTAACTATCTTATTTAACTATTGTGTTTATTTAATCGTCTATAACTATTTTACTAACAAGCTTAATAATAAAAATAAAGAATCAGATGAGTTTCCTAGTGTGATTTTTCTATTGCATGATTTATTTGTTTACTAAATTATAAAATTTCAAAATTGTAGGCACTTAATAATTATTGCATTTGATTTTCTTTAGTAATTTGTTTCTGATGCAACTAGTCAGGTCAGATATTTTTTAACTCACATTTATTTAGAAATTTTTTGTAAATGAAATCTGTAGTTATTGTATTTCTTGGCATTATTTATTAGCTAAGTATTTAGACACTGTAAATATTGTATAAAGTGATTATTGTATTGTATACTCTGTAGCAATATTGGAATGGGAAATAAAAGTCTGATTTCAAAAAAAAAAGTTTCAATCGTCATTTTATTTGTATCTGCTCCAATTCCCCCCCACTTAACTTGACTGTTTTACTTGATTCATAAGCCTGTTTATTCTCTTATCATTTAATAGAAATGTTGTGAAGAAAGAAAAAAAACTTTCTTAAAAACCTATCAAAATTGTTAGTGCTTTTAGGATAACAATTTTAATACTGACATTTTTTTTTGACATAACTTAATTTTATTACTTTAGTTAAAATTGTGATAAAAGCTCCTATCAGTACCATGTATCAGTACTGATCATCAGTATTTGTACCATGAAACAACACGCAGTCAAGTGAAAAATACTTCGTAAAATAACCTTTATTTATCATTGCAGAATATGTACGTTACAGGAAAACATTTAAAATTAGCTTAAGCGAAAATTTTGAATAAGGATAGCAAATTTTATTGTATTTTTCAATAATTAAGCCTTTTGAGATTTTTATACCAAAATATTGAATAGAATTTTGAAAAATTAAAAGTTACAACATAATATGTCGAGCATGTTGCAGGATGCACTGTGACATGTATGAGCAAGAAAGCTTATGTGCCTAGTTGATTAATGGATTTGCTCACTCCTATTAAAACATTTAAGTGAAATACTATCATTTGAACTTTTTTATTGATATAATTTGTTTTAATTTATAAAAAAAGATTTAATTGTTCTTTAAATATGAATAGTTGAAACTGCAACTTATTTAGCTGTAATAATTTTTAATGAAGGTTGTTTCAAAGAGTTTTTTGCAGTTTTGGAACAATTAGAATTAACTTAGGCCTAGCAGCTAAAGAATATGTCCAAAGTGAAGATGACCTCGGAATCTCAGCTACCACTCCAAAAAAATAGGTGTCACGTGTGAGTAAATTGATAAGAAAAAGAGCTAGATTGGCTCTTAAGATTATTGAAGACACCTATGGGCTTAGGCACCTTATGGGCCTAGTATTGATGCATTATGGTTGCAAAATTTTATATATTTATATGGATCACAAAAATTTATTAGAAACTATGTTTCTCTCATTTGCTGTATTTCACAAATAACTTTTTTCCACCAATTTGCTTCAAATTTTGGACACAAATATAGTTTTTGTTGCTCATAGAAAATGTTTTATTGAGTTGGCTGGTTTTGAGTAATTCACGAAAATGTAACTTTGTTACGTTTTGAATTCTTTTTCAAAAGGCTGCAATTTTATGGAGAAAAAAATTTAGTTTTTTAAAAAATCTTACATTCAACAAAAACAACATTCATGTTGCTTTAAAAAAAAATCAAATTTGAATGAATTTTTTTCAAGTGATGGATAATTTGAAAGAAATGTAAGTTATATAAATTGTATTAGTTGTATAATTGTAGTGCTAAGTTTTTTGAATTTTCATGTTTGTGACAATCATAAAATAAAGATTAAAATCCGTACAAGGTTTAAAAAAAATTGTTTTTACTGTATTATCCCCATTTAAAAAATTGAAACTTTTTGCCTAAAACCTGAAAAAATTGAAATTTTAAAATCTTAATCTCTAATTAAATTAAATTCTTCTTCGAAAAAAAAATTGAAATTTTTACTTAAATCCTTTTCTTCAAAAATTTTTAATTTACATGTGGTGTCATCTATTCATTTCTGTTTCTGTGTATACAAGTTTTTATTGAAACTAAATGAAAATTTTACTGTGATGTTTGAATAATTTTTTTTTCCAATGCAATTATAACTTTTAAAACGATTTTGATTTATTTTTAAAACTAAAGGTTTTTTTTCCTGAAATTAAGTATGAACAATGCATTATATTCTTGCAGGGCTACCATCTACTATGTTTTTGCAAAATATTTTTCAGAGTGATAGATAGTAAAGTGGTTGCAGTGGTGTGGAGAATAACTTTAAATCAAATTTTCTAAACAAAGATAATACAAAGTTCATATTCGAATACAAAGATAATACATTAAAATATAAACTTTGCTAGAAAGTTGGCATCCCTGTTCTCGTAATTGTATAAACATTGAAAATTGCATTTTCAAATTTTATTATTTATTTCTTATATTTAAGCAAGAAAGTAAAACAGCTACTTTTTTGTAAAAAATATTTTGTTTTGAAAATATTTTATTACAGAAAAATTGTTTTGAAAAATTTTATATTGATAGAAATATTTTGATTACAATATTGCTGGCAATTATTTATTTTCCTAAATTAATCATTTAAATTATTTATTTTCATTTAAAAAAAGTGAAAAGGTTTTGCATAAAATGGTCATATTTAGTTTTGTTTTGGCCTTTTTTAAAATAGCTTAACTGATACTATTTTACTGTTTACTCTTCTTATTTAACACTTATTAAAAACTGTTCTTCCTGTAACCATGAAAAAATGCAAATTTTGAAAAAAATCTGTCGGATAGTTCTTAAAAAATTGAATTTTAAATCTACGACTTTCTTTTAAATTTGATTCTTTAGGAACTGTTCTTCCAATTTTGCACTTTGCCTGTAAAATTACACTCTTATAAATGATGTTGAAATTTGTACACCTTACAGTTCAAAAATTTTTCGACTACTATTAATTAAAATAAATATTCTGAAAAATTTTCTTTTTTTTTGTATGGAATTATCTTTGGATAAGCAAGTGTTATGATAGTGTAAGAAAATTTTTCAATTCACTGAAAAAGTTTTCGAGATTTGACGAAATACGCAAAAGTAAAACAAACTTTGATACGCTTGACTTGAATAAATTTTTAGATAAAACTAAATTTTTTAATTTTATGGAAGTAAATAAGATCAAAAGCTAATTTTTAGGATGCTAATAAAAAAATTTTCTTTTTTAAAGTTAAAATTTCAAGTTAATTCAAAGAAAAATATAACTTTACAACAATAAAGTATTGTTTTTATTATACAATTTCATACTGATAATGTATGATAATTGAGAAATTACAAATGACTCGAGTAAAATGAGAGATGACTTACATCAAATATGTTTTAGAGACTAGCAAGTTTAATTGAAATTTTGATAAAATCTGCTCATTTTTTTTAAAAAGGGAATACTTTTAAAATTAAAAATAAACACTTGAAAAGAAAAAAAAATTCAATCTAAGTTTATCTAATCAAGCATTATTTCCTTGTTAAATTTGAAATTTTCATTCATAAAAATCAGCTGGACACAATATATGATTTAGAGCAGGGGTTTCCAACTTACATGAGGCCGGGGGACACAATTAAAAACACAAATCAAATGGCGGGCCGCAACTTTGTCAAAATTTTATGTAAGACTCTTTTATGTTTGAAGGAACATTAAATATCACTGTCAGATTTTTACCAAGTTGTACAAAACAAAGGTATTGAATTATAAATTAAAATAAGAAGTAGATTTTTAAAAATATTTAATTGTCATTAATAATATTTTAAAAAATATTAAATAAATAATAAAAATTCTGGCTACAATAACTTTAATGTGCACCTATGTATTAAACAATTAATGTGCAACAGACATCTAATTGTTAAGATATAAAACTTTAAAAAGGTTGGCATTAAGACTTGCATAGTAGCACACAAAATGTTCAATGAGAAAATTGAGGTTTGTCTACAGCAACCACCAGAGAATAGATATTTACATTTAAAATTTACAAATGTGTGTGTAAATATTTTCGTCCTAAATGAGTGGTTTCAAAAAGTTAAATCGAAGAATTTCTTCGAGAAAATTTCTGATACGCACATGCTAAATTATATTCACAAAATACAAAAAAATGGAATAAAAAAGAGAAACATACACAATAATTTTTGTATTTGAAAAAATATTTTCTTGGATGCAAAACCTGAGAAAAAAAATTTTTGCACCGTTAGTATGCTAAATTTCACAGAAACAAAGAAATTAGGTTTTTATTAACGAGAAAAGTATTTTAAACCCATATAGATTTTTTACGAAAATTGTCCGCAAAAAATGACAACTAATATATTTTAGTTCGCGAGCCACAAAAAAATGCTCCGCTGGCAGCCAGTTGGACACCCCTGATAGAGTAAGAGGGGAAAAAATGGATGGTGCAGAATTCAGCAATATTATTTTATTTAGTATTTCCGTATTGCTATCAAGTAAATAATTCCTTGACATTATAAAACTATTGTTCCATATTTTACCGAATTACTTATTAATGTAATGACAAATTCAAAATTTCTTTCTGCAAAACGGGAATTTAATCAAAGTATAACTCGAAATTAATCAAAGCAAGAACATGTTTTAAGGGATTACATAAATTTTGGAGAGAGTCAAATATTGAAATAAAGACAAAAATAGTTGTTTACAAAGCTATTGTTAGAGCAGTACTATTATATGGCGTAGAAACCTAGACACAGACTAAGATCGAAATACAAAAATTAGAAACCTTTCAAAACAAATGTTTAAGATTTATTTTTAAAATTTTCTGGCCTTACAAAATATCAAATCAAAATCTATTAAAGAAAGCTAAAATAAAAACAATCGAAGATGAAATTAAAAAACTAAGATGGAGCTGGCTCGGACATATCCTTAGAATGCCCAAAGAAAAAATTTCATCTGTTGCGCTTACATGGACCCCTGATGGTAAAAGAACAAGAGGAAGACCCAGACTTACCATCCAGCGCATGTTTTTGGGCGAATTAAAAGAATGTAGAATATCTGGCTGGGAGGAAGCAAGATCTATTGCTAAAGACAGGAGGCGTTGGAGGGATAAGCTAGAGGCCTTAAGTGCCCAAGGCACGTAGAGGATAAGTAAGTAAGTAAGTAATAACTCGAAATATACCTCTCAGAAATTCGTGGCGCTTCTGATCATAGTCTATTTTATGTGCCTTTTATATTCGAAATTATCTTTGTTGCTATCCGTATATTTACTTTTTTTCTCGTCGTCTTATTTGCAAATTTTGGGTGAATTTTTAAAATTAAGCGTTAGGTACAGATTTTACATGTTTTGAAATTCCGTTGCGTAAAGCAAGGCATCGATTTTTAAAATTTACTGACTTACCTAATCGTTTTAAAAAGTTACGAAAGACCTAAAAATGTAGTATCATAGTTTCCATAATGAAAAAATTGTCCATTTAGTTTATGAAAACAAATATTTCAAAAAAATGTGCGGTTCTTGTTATTTGATTATTATGAACAAATTACATATACCACTGAAATACTTATATGCCTTGATATTGTTTCAATTTTAAAAGTGCAAATGAGTAACAGAAATTAATTGAAAGTTCTTCAGTTAAGCTCACAATGTTATTATCAGTTAATATTAGAATTTTTATTCCCTATTTTAGATAAAATTCTCTTGCTACTATTGTCCCTATTGTGTTGAGATGTTTAATTATGAAAATATATTCGATTGCTTGTTAGTTGATTAATCAATGCATCATTCGATTAAAATCTATCATTTATTTATGCCTAATTATTCAGTAGTTCTGAAAATTGACTAAAAACGGTAATTTTTTTAAAAAAAAATGTATTTGGCCCAAATTTTTACTTTAAAAGGAGGTTTTCACAGAGCTAGTTCAACTCAGTTTGCTTGCTGTTATCTTTTATTTTTTCATTATTTAAATGAAAAAGAAAAACCTTTTCAATTTATAACATCTTCTTACCGAAGAATGGATAAATTTTTACTTGATTACCAAGCATTCGAAGAAACGCTGAGAAGAGCAGCATCAATAGAACACCGCGAGGTGATAAGTTTGTGAAGGCGGACTAACTAGTTGCCGAAGGCGGCTAGTTGTAATTATTTTAGTAAGCTTCATTTTTTTCAATGACTACTCAACGTTTTTATAAAGTAATTTCATCGTATCTTGCATTATTTACGTTTAAAAGTTTTCTATTTTATTTTAATTAGGTTAAAAAATTCTTATTATTTAAGTATTTTGGGCAAAGAAGATGGACGACAGTTAGGTAATCAAATTTATTCTATAATTTCCCTGCAGCATTTTAAGAAGAAAACTGTCAATATATAAACAGATCTCCACATTTCGTATCAATTCGGCATGGCGACAATTCATCGCGGACACAATTCGCCTCCGTGACCATTAATCGTGGGAATCATTCGCACAATGTCTTGTTGTTACGATGAAATACATATATTTAAGAAGACCAAACTATTGCATTGACTACAAAAGATAACTGATAATAACTAGATAATATATTAAATAATTATATAAAGATAATTTTTCGGTCGCAACCAGGGAGAGGGAGGTTTTGTGATTTGCTTATTGTTGCTTACAAGCTTGAGAAGGAGTGTGATGTGAGCAATGTTTGCATATAACGCTTAATTCGAAAAAGGTGTGGCTAGTCCTTAGCATTCAGCATACTAATTTCGTGCAAAAGATACAGACTCCTCATACTCCTTAGAAACTCCTTGGAAATCAAAAAGTCTCCAAGGAGTAATTGGAACTACTTAGATTTCCAAATAAGCACTTAAATGCTTTTCATTGATTAACTTAATAAGTCCGCTGATGAATCTGCTGTCCAAGCAGGGAAACTAAATGATATTACTTAGCTGTCAAAATATAATAGTTTAAAAACAAATTTAATTGCAAGAGTTAGAAGAAAAAAATAAGAGCAAATAATTTTAATTTTACATGTAACAAGCAAACTTAGTTAATAAATTACTGTGATTTTTTTTTTCTTCCTGTTTGTTTAGAATGCCGTGGTTTTTCTTCTGTATTCAAATTTAAAAATATAAGATTGGAAGGTTTTCATATTAATCTTTAACATCTGTACTATGTACTTTAACAAGATTTATTAAAATATTTGAACCTGGAAAATTTATTTATGTGTATTATAACTTTATTTTTCTTGATGAAGTTTGACAAAGTCAAAATTTATTTCAAAAGGGCTAGAAAAAAATATCTTATGCAAATATACATTTTTAAAAGATCTTAATAATAACTGCTTTTCAATTTAAAAAAAAAGAAAGAAACTATCTACTTATCTTTTACATAAAGTTTTTAAAATTTTGATAAGTCCTTAAAATTTTGGACTCCTTGGATTTCTTCTTCTGATCTCTATATGAACCCTGTATATTGGTTATTAAATATTTTTAATTAGCATTTATCTTGGCTGAGCATAATATTTGTAGTAGTAACACGTTTGTCACGAAGAATATAATATTCTATATACATTTCCCTAGTTGTTGAAACCATTCTAGATGACTCAAATTAAATTTTTTAAGCTTAATAATTCTCTAAAACATATTTTTAGTAATTATTATTTTGCTTATTTTGTAGCGAATTATCACAGTGATTAATTGAGATTATGGCGAACTGTCTCAGCTAAGAATTGTGCTCGCGACAGATTGTCTTTACAACGAGTTGGAGTAACGTTAAGTGTCGCTGCGACGAATTGTGCTCTAAACCAGTGGATCCCAACCCTCGAGCCGCGAATCGGTAACAGTCCCTAGATCAAATGGTAGAGATCCGCTCTATTAACATTAAACTATTTCCATTTTATTTACTGGAGTGTATTTCTCTCGTGTTTGTGCGACTTTCTATGGACGATAGGTTAACTGGGAGCTGAGATAAACATGAATCTAAGTTCCGTCACCTAAAGCAGCACCCATACCGTGCGCATGTAACTGTATTTTGTTTTGAAGGCATGCTTAAATTCAATTCAATTAAAATTATTGAATCAAAAGCATTTAAAATATAAAAATAAACAATCAATGTGAGCTCCCCTCCCCTTCTGCCGGCCTCGGTAAAATTATCAAACGCTCGCTGACCGGTCCCCGACGATGGAAAGGTTGGGGAGCACTGCTCTAGATCAGTGGTTTCCAACTGGCCAACTGGCCGGGGCTGCATCCGGCCCGCGAAGCCTTATTTTATGGCCGGCGAACTAAAATATATTAACTGTCACTTTTTTGCGGACAATTTTCATAAAAAATCAATATGGGTTTAAGATACTTTTCTCGTTAATAAAAACCTAGTTTCTTCGTTTCTGTGAAATTTATCATACCAACGGTGCAAAAAAAATTATTTCTCAGGTTTTGCATCCAAGAAAATATTTATTCAAATACAAAAATAATCGTGTATCTCTTTTTTATTTCAGTTTTTTTGTATTTTGTGAATATAATTTAGTATGTGTATATCAGAAATTTTCTTGAAGCAATTCTCCTATTTAACTTTTTGAAACCACTCATTTTGGACGAAAATATTTACACGCACATTTGTAAATTTTTAATTTAAAATGTAAATATCTATTCTCTGGTGGTTGCAGCAGACAAACCTCAATTTTGTCATTGAACATTTTGTATGCTACTATGTAAGTTTTAATACCAACCTTTTTAACTCTTTCATTCCGGTAGGGTCTGAGATTTTGAGTTCCCCTGTTACGGCAGTTTTCAGAAGGAAGGTTTTTCACTTGAACTCGACCACGGTTCCCACCCAGTGAGATAAGTAAAAGGGGTGTAAATGATTCTCCTTTCTCTTCATTGAAACTCAGTCTAGTGGGGGGAAAATGCATGCAGCAACAAATTGTTGGATAAGTTTAAAACACCCCATTTACCAAAACGTTAGTTCAGCACTTTTTTGGCGACGAATAACTAGAATTGTAAAAGTTTCCTTCCTTCTTCTTTTGTTTTCTTTTTACATCTTTTCTATTGTTTTTTTTTACTCGATTTTTTTCACAAAATCATGAAATGTAAAAAGTTTAGATAAAAATTGCTCTTCAATAATTTTTTTACTACATTTCAGTATTTCAAATAATTCCTGAATAATTAATTTAGCTTTAAATAATATGTATACCATACCTCACAAATTTCTCTGTTTTACCACTTCCGACATCGAATCTCGAGACTTCTTTACTCAAATTTTATTTAACTTAAAAATAATTTGAATAATCTATTATTTTTTATTAAATGGAGATTTTTATTAAATAGTTTTTTAATAGTATATTGCATTAAATTTTTCAGAATCTTAAAGATTAAATTATAAAATTTTGCTCAATCTTAAAGTTTAAAGATTAATATTTTGCAGAATCTGAACGATTTAGCTATCTTAGTTTTATAAATGAGAATACCCATGGCTCGAAATGATCAGTTGAACAGTCCCTAAAAAATACTAGATTTTATTTTTTAACCGTTTGACGAAGATGAGACACCGGTGTTCCTTTTATATATACTTTTTCTTGCACTCAAATTACCATCTATAACTTATTTCAGTATTTTTTAATTGTAAAAAACAGTACGATAGTTTCTAAAAAACTCTGTTAGATTATCAGAATTATATTTATGCTAAAATATGAAATATGAATATAATAATTTGAACAAAAATTTTATTTTCATACATGTAAAAAAGTTATCCGAAATTGATTTTCAAAATTAAAGAAATTGTAAAAATTGAAAATTAATGAAAATTGTTTCTTTTAGATCAAAATAACTGTGTGTGAAAATAAAGGCAAACTTTAAAAAAATATATATATAATGTTTGCAAGTGATCTGTGTTTGGAAGATTTTATCTAACTCAGAAAGAGATACGGGTGTTTCATGCTCTATTTCATAACCATAAATTATTAAAATGCTAAATATAATATTTTTCACTTATTTTCAACCAAATTGTCTTAGTGTAAACAAATTTTATACTATTTGAGTAATACTTTTTGATCCCCATAATTAGATTCAGAGAGAGTAATAGAAAGGCATAATAGTTAAAGGTATAAGTTTCAATCTTTCTCTTTACTGATCTATGAAGGCCATATATTCCAAATTATCTTTTCCTTTCTGACAACAATATTTTGAAAAATATTTATTTTCATTCTGAGGAATCACCTGTGTATTGAAGTTTTCATAGAAATCAATAGTTATATGAAATAATATGCATATTCTAAGTGGACCTCTTAAGACAAAAATATTATTTCTTTTCATTAAATAGAATCATCACTCAAAATTATTAAATTTTGAGTGATAATATTTAGAGCAGCATTTTATTGCAGAGCACATCTTATATTGTTCAATAAATTAGCAATAAAACTGAATGATATCAAGACCTGCGTTTTCATCTTTAAGAACTAAGCCTTTACATAACGTGCTCGCTATCTTGTAGGCAAGAACATTCGGATAGTGTCATCGGCTTCATTAACTTTAAATTAAATTATAACAAAAACTATTCCCGCATCTGGTGGCCACAAGTTATCACATTTTATTTGTGTGTATTATTATAGATATATGGTTAGTTTATGATTGAAGAATCAGAAAGATGGATTAGTCTGTTTAGTATCTTTTTTTTTTTCAGTGAAAAGAAATCTGTAAAAAAATAGAATACTATCATCTTAGCTAATTTGTATATAATTATCAGGCATAATTTACTTTTAACGGTATAAGTGTAATATTAAGCAATTTGTTGACATTAATATTTGATAATGGAGAATTTCAAAGTTGTTAGAATTCCTTAAATTCATTTTTTAATAAAAATAAAAGAATTTTCTTTTGTAGTTTGAAAGTAGTCTAAGTTTTAAAATACAAGTCTAGTTACAGATTCTTTTTTTTCTCCCAATAACCACTTTTGACGTCGAATCGGAATTTGTTTGCGTAAACGTTCAACAATAAATTAAAGAATGTGGTTAGTTCTTCACGGTTAAATGAAGCCCAACTGCTATTTTTCTAAGAAAATGTTTCTTGCTGGTTGCAATCCTTTTCAGCAAAAATGGCCAAAGTAAAAGTGACTATCTTATGTCAAGAAGTGTTTTGCATAGTATATTGTTATATTCTCATTACGCAGCAGGTATTCGTCTTACACGCCTCAACTCAGTACCCTTTCCAACCGGCTCAATCATTCACAACACACATCGGGAATTCTTTCCCTTTTGTATAGCGATTGACACCACTACATTCTTCGATCAAGGTGTGCTGGCCTCCTTCTCCGAAAAAATATAAATAAATAAAACGGAAACTGTATGTGAATCCTTCTTGCTCGTATATTTTTAGAAACATTTCGCCCTAGATAATTTTTAAAAAAAATAATTGCTGTCGTAATTTTACAAATGTTATTAATTTATCTATTTAATTATCTTTTTCTTATTTATTTCTTACGTTAGAATGCTTTAATAAGTCACATAGGTGCTAAGCATTGTTTATTGTTGCAAAAACAAAAGTTTATATAAAACAGAACTAAAGTAATTCAGTTGTTTTTAAATTTTCTCTATAGAAAAAAAGTATAAACGATAAAGAAATTAATACAATTAAAGATACTATCTGATTAATTTTAATATTTTGGAAGGCTTTTTCTAAATTTTAAAAGTATTTTTTATTACACTCAGTTTTTTAAAAAATTAAATAAATGAATAAAGTAAACAGCACATTGGAGCGGGAAGCGGGAAGGTGATAATGTCCATTCCGTTATATTAACATTTTAAATAAAACCTGTTGATACTTGAGTTTTTTTAAAAGTAAAATGTTTCATTTATGTTCTTTTTTTCAATATTAACGTGAATAATTTTAATAAATAGAAATAGTAGTATGTTACATGGTTAATAGCATTAAAATAACTTAAATCTTGAAAGAAAATAATAATAATAAATAAACACACTGAATAATTTTTTTTTTAAATTTAATTAATGAGGTAAAAACATTTCTAATTTCTTAAAACAAAATAAGAAGAGATACATGCAATGTCAGAAAAATCAGTGCAAGATTAAATTTGCTACAACCGCAAAGAAACATCAAGTTAAGCCATATTTTCTATTCAACTCTAGCCAAAGTATTGTGCGATTCAAAATTTGATTAACGCAAAATGAAATTCATTTATACGTTGCAAAAACAAATTACAATTTTTTTTTAGAAATATATCACTTTTTAGTCTTAGACTTACTTTGAATAATTATTGCTAAATTATTTGAAACGTGTACCATTGTATTTTTTCGCAATAAAATTTAAAGCATAATATTTACTTCACTGATAATTTGAATATAAATTATTATATTATACTCGATATGATTGTTTTAATGCAGACATGTTTGTATATAATAATATTTTTTTTTTATATTTTGCTATATTGGAGACAATAGTTACAGACAGAAATCATACGTTTTGGGGCGGAAAAAAAATAAGGCACAAATCGTTAGTCTAGAAAACTTCTAGAAGTTTTTATTTTATACTTTGGTTGATTCCAGGCGAAAATCGTTTAATATTTGAACGCGTAGTTAGTGATTCTAATCAATGACATAGCAAGGTTTTTGATTTTCATTCACAGATAGGTAGCGTCTTAGGTACAAATTGTGGATTTTTATTAGATAGCTCAGTTCTTGTAAGTATTGCGGAGGGTAGAACAAACTGGAAGATATTTGGGGAAAGGATAAAACGTCTATTGGTGATGAAGGAAAATGCCCAAATATCATTTTAATTACTCACAAAAGGTAGATAAGTACAGAATAAGATAGAGGAAGCTACGAATAAGAAAGGGATGAAAAGGTTCCTTTCCTAGTTTTTCAGGAATACGAACTTATAGAATGCATGGTGTCATAAAATTATCCCCGCTCGTTCTTCCAGGCTAACAGTAAATACTTTTATACGTCGTCTAGAACAATCAAACTTTCAAAATATTTTTGAAATAGAAACGATTTTTTAGAAATTTTATCCATTCCTCATATAAGAAGAAAAATTATTGCACTTTCTCCTAAATTGGAACACATAGAAAAACGGCAGACCACATTCATTCATAACGAAAATTACTAGACTTAGTCCCCCTCGTTTCCTCCCTTGTGAAACAGTTGATTTTTATTTATTTTTTAATTTAAGCATACATAGACAAAGAGGTTATTCAAAAGAAAATAAAAGGAAAATTATGACTGACTAGAACTAAAGTCTTTTTCAAATTGTATTCAAATGATTAATTTATTGACAAAATTTGAAATTTATTAAAATTGCTAAAATCGAAACAGAACAAAAAACTTAGGTAACTGTTTCCAATTGCGTTATTAGAAAAAAAAAAAGAAAATTTAAAAAGGAGAAAAAAAAAAGCTGAAAAGACAGCAAAACAACTATTGTTTTCTTTTTAAGAATTTTCTTTAAGAAAAAAAAAAGATTTGATTACATAAAATATGATAGAGTTTTCTTATGTCTACCAATATTAATCATCAGATTTTGAATAAATTGTTTTGAATTAATTTCAATTGAATGGTACCATTGAAATAAATTTATTTTATGAATATGCTTACATTTATTTAATGGTTGATTTTGTGAAGTGATTTAAAATTTAAATATAACTATACAATGTAATTTCTTATATCATTGAAATCTTTAAAGTTTTAAATTGTAATTTCTGCGCAATTAGATTTTTTTGAACAAGTATTTTAAATTCCTTAGAAGTTCTGTTTTCAAAATCTTTATTAAATATTCTAAATATTGTTAAATCTGTTTTAAGATTTGCTGCCAGCAAAAAAAAAAAAAAAAAAAAAAAAAGAAAATGCCCACAATATTTAAAATCTTTTAATTTTTAAGTACATAGTTTTTAGACATTAAATTTCATTATTTCTAATAAAAATCACATTTCTTATTTTGAAAAAAAAAAAATTTAAGAAGAGAGAAAAATAACTAAGTAGAGGAAGTTTATTTCTTATAATTTTCTGTTTCTACTTTGCATTAGTAACAATATATGTCTCTGCTTAATTATTTACTTACTTAATTATATTTTTTTTTATGTATGCATAAAAATAATTTCTATTTTTTTTCTTAAATCTATGGGAAACACCATAAACTAGGGTACGTAGTCGATCAGAGAAGGTATATATGAAATTGAAAATGCATGAAAAATTTGCATTTAATAATTGAAGTATATATTATTTTCCCCTAATTAAAACAATTAAAATTTAATTAACTCATGTTATTGTTTAAAGAGAGAGAGACTAACAGTTGAATTATTAGACATTATTTACTAAAAGAAACTAATTAAATACAATAGAAAAAGTGTAATAGAAAAAAGGCTAGATATCTTTAATTTTATCACCATAGAAAAACCAACAGTACTTAGTTAATATTATATTTATAAATCTGATGAAAATTGCACGACCTTTTGGTGTGACAATGTTTGAATATGAATTTCTCTAACTTTTTTTTCTCCAATATCAGTTTTATCTATATCTTTTTCTTAAGGTGTTCCGTGTTTTTTCCTTATTTTTTACGATGATCGCTAATCTCTCTCTCCCAGAAAAAAAAATATAGTATAATTTTTTCTTGAATTTAAAAAAAAACCCAACAGAAATTGAAGTGGTTGAATTTTGTGTATTTTTCTTTGGTGACGTTTACTGTGTGCAATTCCTTACAATGCCTTTCCGCAGCTATTGTAATTCCACAAGTAACAATGAAGAAGGAATAGACAAGTATTGAAAGAATTTCTGCCTCTGGTAACTGTGGGTTAGTAGGATAGTTTAGATGTCCTGTGGTGAAGAGGAGTCAAAAAGCTTTGTGAAATTTTTCTAAGTAAAGCAAATAGTGGACAACCGTATTGTGCAAATCATTACTCAGAATGCTTACAAACATTAGTCTTTCCCTTGCCGCGAAAAAAAAAAAAAAGAAAGAAATATTCCTAAGGGAGTACTACCACAGTAATATAAATTTGAAATAGAACACTGAATGATTTTTATGAAGAAAAAAATGATTACGCATAATTAAGAAAAAGAAAAAAAAAGAAAATATTTATTATTTAAAGTTTGTAAAATATTAACACTAATCATTAGCATTTTGAATAACATTAAAACGGTTTGATATCAATGAGGTTGAGAATCAATGAGAAATAAAAGTAGTATTTTGATCGATAAAAACTTGATTTTTGTATGACAAATGAAAGGCTTTCAAACATTTTCGAAAATTTGTTAGGTCGTCTATTTCTAAACATTTTCTGAACAAAAATAAACGAAAAAGATATTGAAAAAAGTAGAAATACTGAAAATTCCTTAGAATAAATTCGTATATTTTCTTACATTGAAATAAATTTGTAGACATTAATGTATTGTATTTTCAATATTTTTATGCACCATAAAATATTAAAAGATAATGTCTAAGTTTCTTTATTCGCGATCAATATCGAGTAACATAACGACGCATATCATAATGAAAAATATAAGTTTTAATGTTGTTATAAATTTTTAAATTTAAAAAAGTAACTAAAACAAGAAATCAGTCCTTTTTCAATTTCAAACCTTTTTTTTTTCCTTTATCGATTTATGCGGCGTATTATTATTTAACAATAAAGCATTGATCTTTATCATTCGAAAGTTTTATGTAAGTGTTCCTGAGGTTTCCTTGTGTACCTGCTCAAAAGCACATTAATTCGTATATGTACGTATAAAACACTACATTTCCTCTGTGTACTAGATATATTGTTCTGAAAAAAAATTCCCCGAGAAACTATGTAATTAAAATTTTATTCCACTTTTTAATAAGAAAAATTAAGTATAAGGTAATTGCTCAAGCATCATAACCTCCAAAGACTTGAGAATAAGAATTGTATTAGGTAATTAAGTTGAAATATCAAACAAATTTCTGTATGCGCTAATAACAAACGCTTTTTTTTATATTACAAAAGTGTTTTTTTTCCTTCTTTCTTTTATTTATTCATTTTTTTTAACCACGGATGTATTTTAACAAGTGTAAAAGAAATGTTAATCAATGTTTGACAGAATTAATTAAACAACTTTCTTATTCCTATGAATAGCGAATATTTAATGTGGTTAGAGTGAAGTACAGTTTCGTCAGTTTAGGCTATTTTGTCAGTAAACTCGACATGGAAATCCAATATGGCAACAGTTTATTTTACGTTTCAGTTAAAAGAAAAAATTTTAAATTCATATATACTTATATTTAGCACAATTTTAACAAGTCAAATTGCCACAAATGAACATAGCCGTTGATTAAATGGTTCTTCTTTCTTTTTTTTTGCTTCAAAAATAAAATTTCATAATGTGATATGAAAAAAATTATAATTTCGTTTTGAAGTTTATAGTGCTAATGCAAAGAAAAATTATTAAACCGAAGAAATTAATATATGTTCCATAATTATTCGAAGTTTGCTTAACGGTTGCTCTATGACAAACTCTTGTGGCTAAGAGAAAAGAATTATTAAAGTATAGCAGCTCTTAGGAATTCCCGCGAAGAATAAAAAAACGCTATGTTTTAGTTTTAATTGTAATTTGACACAATTATAAATTCTTATTGATTAAATAATTGTAAATACTTTAACATCAATTCTGAAAAACATTTATTTATTTATTTATTTTTTATAAAAAAGGGCTGTGAAGCATTTCGTTATAGCACAGGATACGTCCATTTGTTGATTTAAAACAGTGTCTTTTTTGTGAAGTTTGCATTAGAAGATAAAATTTGGTGTTTGGCGCTTTCTCTAAGAGTCATGCCGGCAATTTTTAAAGTTAAGAATAGCAACCTTAGGAGAAAACTTTTCAACAATGCATAGGGAGGGAACTAATTGATGTTAACTGACAATCCTATTTTCTCCCCTCCCCCAATGAACCCCAACAACCGCGAAGCTACCTTCCCCACCTTATATACCTGGAGAGTCACGAAACAACACCTATCCGGAGTTTGCATGTAGATGTTTTTTCGTGACGCTTCGGAAATAAGGGGTTAAAGTTTATATCTTAACAATTAGATATCAGTTGCACATTAATTGTTTAATACATGGGTGCACATTAAAGTTACTGTAGCCCGAATATTTTAATATGCAATTAAATTTTTTCAAAAATCGACTTCTTATTTTAATTTGTAATTCAATACTTTTGTTTTGTACAACTTGGTAAAAATCTGACAGTAATGTTTAATGTTCCTTCAAAGATGAAAGAGTCCTACATAAAATTTTGATTAAGTTGCGGCCCGCCATTTGATTTGTGTTTTTAATTGTGGCCCCCGGCCTCGTGTAAGTTGGAAACCCCTGCTCTAGATGAACTGTGACAAGACTTGTGTGAGACGAACTAACGCAGACCCTTTTTATTGATGAAAGTATAAAAATAACTGCCAATTGATTTTCACTTGAATGATTAATGGTACTTGAATACATTATTCAAAGAGCAAGAATATACATTGACACCTTTTGCCTTGATTCTTTTATATTTTTAAACATTTTGGTAAAAATCCTTGGCCTTAAAGAAAGTTATAGTCTTCTCCCAGCAACCACTTGAATTCTAATGAAAAGATAAAATATGTTTTCCTATTCTCTAAGCATTACTGATTACGTTAGCGATGACGCAACATGTTTTTAAAAGATCCGCCTTGTCTATAAATGAGTTCTTTAAAAACAAATTTAAGAACATCAGAAAGATTTTTTTTTTTCCAAACGATTTTTTCTTTTTTTGTCCAAAGACGATTTTTTCCTTTTTCAAACATAAATATATATATTTATTATGATATTTGGAGCTAGATGGCGAAAAAGATAATAAAGTTGTAGATAAAATGTTTTACTGCAAATAAGTTTTCTTCGTCAAAGGTGAGTTTCTATTTATTATAATAATATTTTCGAAATATCACAGTATATTAGGAAATTAATTGAGGTAGCAATATCACTTGAAATTTCTACTTTCAAAGTTTGCTTGAACCCAAAGCTATGACTTTAAGATATAGCATTTCAAATGGTCTTAGGCTTTATGTGAATAAGATACAATTCTGGCAATCAAATTTACACACTAAGCCAGCATCTATTTCAAGATGGCGTGTTATTCTCCATAAACTTTTTTCTGTAAGCTTGCCAGGTAAGGCAAATTTTACTTTTATTGCAAAATAAATTGCTGACAGAATTATTTCTAACAAATTTTATTTATTAATATTGGTTTTAAGAGATATTTTATTTAATATTTTATTTAATATTATTCTAAATTATAAATTTTGTTCGTAAGTTCGTACTAGGCCAGGGGTGGCGAACCTTTATGCACCAACGTGCCATTTTTTCTGCAAATTTTTTTAATGAGGTCATAGACGTGCCGACAAATAGTTTTGACTTCATGATTATTGGGTAAATAATAATACTAAATACTATCAACTCAAAACTCTTTATTTACAGCGAAAAAAAAATTTCTTTTGCAATGTCTCAATTAAACGCATAATTCAACTTAAAATAACATCAGTGTGATTTCTGTTGTTGCAGATTGGATGACAAATAACTTATATTAGGGTTATAAGATGTTAGTTTAAGCAGAACTGTTAATTTTTTTGCTAGTTATTTATTGTTAGCTTGTTTTTTTATGGTTATTAATTGCTTTTTTGGAATTATTCATTTTTTTGCTAATTTTTTGTGAATTTTAATTTAATTGTTAATATGCTTCATAGTGAACTTTGTGATCGGTGGCGTGCCCAAAATATTGTGTCGTGCGCCATAAATGGCACGCGTGCCATTGGTTCGCCATCCCTGTACTAGGCTTTCACAGCGCTAACTGAGGAACTGTTTAATTAATGGAAGTAATAATTAAAGCAACGGTGCAGACATGGGACCCCATGACCTGAGTATTTGCAGACGCAGATCCAAAATAGAATTTTTTGCAAATAAAAAAATAATAATTTGTAAGCATCCATGTCAATTATAATAATTCACAAATCGTTTGTCTTTTTCATTTAAATAAAGTCCAATGACCTTATTGATCTTTCCTTTTGTTTGATTCTGGCTCAAACACATATCGTTTAATTCATTTTATTGAGTGCATAGCAGCATTTGTATTTGACACAGTATAGCTGCATCCGGGTCTTGTTTCATTTGGATCACAAGTTTTAATTAAAATATATATATTCTTACAATTATGACTGCTTTTATATTTTATTAATGATAGGGAGCGTCGTTAGCATGATTTACACATTTTTTTTTCTTTCATGGAAGTAATTTTGCCCAATGTCAAGTCGAAAAGCGTTAGCTTGTTTAATTATATTTACATAATAGTTTTTTTTTTTTTAATAATAGTTTAGTTTATATTTACATAATAGTGGCTTTTTCTTAGAATATTATATGATCTTTAAAATTAATAAATTTTTGCAGAGAATCTCTAAAATTTGCGATTTTTCTTTTTCAAAAAAAAAAAAAAAATAAATAAATAATAAGTTTCTTGGCAAAATTATTTTATTGATTTCGGGACATTTAATATTACTATAAAAGATTTTAAAAAATTATTCAATTACAAATTAATTATCAAAATAAAGAGAAATAATTTGGGTCTGTGATATTTAACTATTGATGGCAAGCGTACAGTGAGGGAGGAAAAAAGAATCGAATTACTAGTTCTAATGACGGGATTTTCACGATTTCAATGGTTCCTCTCCATGCAACGCAAATGCGAGTTAGTTTAATTAAAAAGTCCTCCACGAAGGCGAAATTCCCCCAACTGTTGATCCGCGAGTTCCCTTGTCTTCTGGGTTGGGTTCAAAATTACGAGGTTACGTAGTTGAACATTTGTAGTAATAAATCCAACCAAAAAATCCAACGATGGCTACAAAGTGTAATAAAATTAATCAATGCTGAGCTGTGATTTCTTAGAGGATAGCGCGTTCGCTTTCCAATGAGGTGAACCGGGTTCGAATCGCGGTTATGGCTGGTCCTTGGCCAAAGGCTTTGTTTGCCAGGGGCTGGTCGATACGAATTCTGCAGCCGGCTTGCACCGACCTCAGTACTGATGTAAAATATCATCAGTGGTAGACGGATTATGGGCTCGAGTCCTCATGCCATAGGGAAGTTTTCGTGGTTTTCCTCTTCATAAAACGCAAACGCGGGTTAGTTCCATCAAAAAATCCTCCACGAAGGTAAATTTCTCCCAATACTTGATCAAGGAGTTCCCTCGTTTTCTGGATCGGGTTCAAAATGACAAGGCTACCGAGTTGAACATTTGTAGTCCTAAATCCAAAATAAGGTGGATAGTTCAACGTCGGTTATATATATATATAATTTAACTAATTAATTAACTAATCAATGCTAATTATTAAATAGTTACGGAAATAAGGTCCCAATAATTTAGTCAGGAGACTATTCGAAGGATTGGACCTCTAATTAATAATTTTATTTTTTGGAAATTTTGCAAACTTTAATGGAAATTTGGAAAGCAAAGCGAAAAAGTTTTGCACATAATTATAAAATTCGTTTACCAAAGAAATCTATCGATCTATAAAATAAAATAAATTTGAATAATTGTTTATTATTTTTTAGTATTCAATTTAAAAATGGTCGAAAAATATTTGAATTGTAAGGTATATAAATTACAACATTTTAATTTATATAATTTTGAAAGAAATAGATCTGACAGTTTTGAGAAAATATTTAAAACGTCTCTTTCTTTCCCCTTTCAAAAAAATATTGCGGACTTTAAATACCTAATTGGTCAAAATCAATATCTGAAGAAAAAAAAGTATATATCTTGTCAAAATATGTTTTTATGTTTATTTCCTTAAATAGATGCTTCTAATGAATCAGCATATTCAGCCACTAATAAAATAAACTTTAAAATAGTAAATAAGATTCGGATCGTACTTTTTCCCTCTCCACAAACTAGCTGGATGGAAAATGATTTTGCTTATTTTATTGCAAATGGAAACTAAAAAAGAATATCAAACATGTGACTTAGCTGATTCCTAATTGGCTGCAAAAAGGAACGAATCATATTCTTCAAATCCTCAAAATGGTATCTGATTCAAAACAAAGATGATTCAATGGTACATGATTGAAAGGCTAGTCATGATATGTTTAACTTTAATCTAAGAAATAAAATAAAAATTTTCAAGTTCTCAATTTACATTTAGTGTTGGAATAGTCGCCTTTCATTCTGTTTGCTCGTTACGAACACAACCTATCACTTAACGCCTTTATTTTGTTGATTAAAGTAGTCGTTGCTACACTACTCAGGAAGGGGTGTTTACATATTTATCCTGTGAGTTTCTATTTATTCTTTTTTTGTGTGTGTCTGTGTTATTATATTTAAAATATTACCGGCATTTTGTTTATCTTAAACTGCAGATTCGTTTCGTTTTGATCTGTAGGATGTTTTATTATGTAGTAGTTTTTGAAACGTTATAGGTTTATTAATTTTTTTTTTTGCATTAAAAAGAAAATTTCCTAAATTCTTATCAATATTAAAGCATGATGGGTAATAATGTATAAGTAGTTGAGCAGATGTTTTTTTTTCCCCCCATTTGTTTGATATTTTTGTACGAACATAAATTCATTTATTTTTAAACGCATTAGATTATTATGTGGGGTCTATATTTATTAAAATTATTATTTCAGTGTTTATTCTCTTTTCTTATGAATTCTATGTGAGTTTAACTTATGTATTTATTTATAACTAAATGTATCTTTTCTTCATTTCTTATTTTACACACCAGAAATACATACTAGGGTATGTTTTTTGCATTAAGCATTTTCCCATATTTTTTTATAAATACGAGAGAGATCTCTTTTTTTTAGAAAAATTTTAGATATCAAATTTGACACAAGTAAATTTAAATTTTATTAAAAGTTAGAGATATGTATCAACACAAAATCTTTGCTGGGTTGTAATTGCTTCAAAAACTGACAATGCAATAATAGAAAACAGCTAAATTATTCATGTATTAAATTAATTATTTCATATCGCTGTTTAATTATAATATTTTAATTAAGCAAACATTTTATTTTCTATTTTTCAGCTAATCTAGTCTGTGTTATTGTGTAGCATTTAGAAATTATTTTAGTAAGCTTTTGTGTGAAATTATATATTCAGATTGTAATTGGAATAAGTTATTACTATTTAAGTTACTAAGTTAAAGCCTATTTTAGTTTAAATTTCATTTAAAAAATGTTTAAAATAAATTGTAAAATTTATTGAAAACTTATATGGGTTTGGCTGTTACAATGGTACACTTTCATCAGTAGGATAAATTTTCTAATCCCCTACTGATGAAGATGTTCCATTGTTACAGATGTACCATAGTACACTTTCATCAGCAGGATAAATATTTTTATCCTACTGATGAAGATGTACCATTGTGACAAAAATATTTTTATCTTATTGTTGTGGCACTAAAACATAATATGTTTTTAATAAAAGTTTACTAATTATTATTTTAAATGTTTTTTTAATCTACTCCTTATTTTATCTCGAGTTAAGCACTGCTTAGAATATATATCTTATGGCATTAAGCTGTACATTTATTTCAGTGCAAATATTATAAAGTCTCAAAATCTACTTAAATGATGAATGATTGAAATTATTTCTCAAAACATCTGTGATGCATTTATTTTTATAATTTATTCATTGTGAAATGTCAGAATAATGATTTTCCGATGCTTTAAAATTGATATTTATCAAATTCATATTTATATTGTCAACATTTTTAAATGTCAGGCATATATTTTTTCCCATGAGCTATAAATGAAGGGGTCGTATTCAGCTAGTACAATATTTCGATTCTGTGAACATCATTTGCTGAAGGAGGGGGTGGTGTATATATGTCTTTCTCTATAATTAAAAATCTCTTAAAGCTCCCTACAATATTTCAGATAAATTCAGAAAATTTTTATGAATCATCATCATGCATTAAAGCTAAAAACGAGAAAAAATAATTAATCTTTCTGAAAGTATTTAGCAGGCATAAGAACATGTTTTCATTCAGGTGAAATTTAGCGAGCTATTTCACAGTAATTTTAATTTCGTCCACTCATAATTTAAACCCTTGCGTTTAACTTTTAAGACCTTAAAATGTTTAACTTGTATTCAGTTCTTATATCATAGTCTGTTTTTTAAGGATTTATTATTAAAACTGTTATGCAAAAAATCATTAATATATTTCATTTATGTACTTGAATAAATATTATTATTCATATTTTTATTGGCATATTCTATGAATTGTTGAAGGTCAAATATTAAATCGTAATCTTCCTATGCAACTTAACATGCATTAAAGAGAAAATATCTAGGGGAAAAAATTTATTACATAAATATAAACTTTCAATACAGACTGATATGATAACAAAAGACTTGGAACATGCTAAATAAAAAGACAAAAAAACCATGAATTGTTAGAAGTGCAGATTCCTTACTATTTTTTCCTATATTTTATGAAAATTTATGCTGTTGAGCTAAAATTTACAAAGAAAAAAAAAGGATTGCAAATTATAGGAAAACAAATATTTTCATTAGATTGATTGGAAAATTAAGGTAATAATTGCATTATAATTTTGACTTCACTGAGTCTAAAAAAAACTCTCCAATTAAATAAATAAATAAAAATAAATTTTTTTTCTGCTCAAAACTATAATGTCTACTTTAATATGTAATTATTATTATATTAGAATAGCTTCAGAGAGATTTATACACAAATGTTTTAAATATGCTATAAAATACTTCAAGTGCCATATAATTTTTTGGCTATTATTCTTGGGCATTGATGATTTCAAATAGTTTTTGGCGAGGTTTAACCACTATTTGATACTAGTCATGACAAAAAGTAAAAAATGAAATTCTACAGCACATTGAAATCAAAATAATTAAACACAATTTTATGCTAATAAAAAATGAATAAGAGTTTTAACTCAGTTTTGCTCATGAAGTTGTAATATATAATAAAATCTGTATTTCTTACTAAAAAAAATAATAATAAATAATTTGAAATAAAAATTTGTATGGTGACAACCAAAAATGTATAATGTCCGATCATGCAAATTAGGTTCCGGGAAAATTTTGTTCTACCTAAACTTACAACATGCCCTCTAAAAAGTAAAAGTATTTTCTATTTCGTTAAATATTACACAAATCATGTTATATGTCAAATTGTGTATTTATAAGTTTGAATTCTATGGTCGGAACTTTAAATCTAGTTTTATAAATTATTACTTCTTCAATATAGTTTTATTTTTATTGATTTTACTTGTATTATTTATGCTAACTCTTCAAGCATTGTGTAAAATCAACTAATTTTTTTTTCTTTGTAAATAAAAAAATTCTCAAACATTTTAATAATTATAAACTTTCTGAAAATATTTTGAAAAAGTTATCCTAACCAGGGTTGGCAAGGTTTAGGACAGAATGGATTAATCCGCGGTTTAAGCCGTCCTGTCCAAAGCCCCTTTGTCCAAAACCCTTTTACTCAAATTATGTCACAATTTTATCTGAACAATATTTAAGAGGTAAAATAATCATAGAACTAATAACATATTGATAATTAAATATACTAGAGAATATTTGTTTTTAAAAGAGTAATGTTTTATTAATATTGTTTGACTCTTCAATTTAAACAAAGGAAGATTAATGAGTAATCAAGTTCAACTGGTCCTCTCATTCAATAGTACATAACTGAAGTTTGGCTTTGCCATACAGGTAAAAATATTAGGGACTAAGTGCTTGGTTCGTCATAAACAGGTTTATTTATCTATAGTACTATTCAAGAATACTTTTATTTCATTCATGTTCAATTCTTTTAGCATAGTGGTGATACATCACCAGTGTCAGTAACTGAATCTGATGTTATGTCCTTCAAAACTGTTAATACATTTTTCAGTTATTTTGTATTTTCAATTTAAACTAATATATTTATATTTAAAAACATTTTTTTTTTAAAATAGATGTCTTTTTTATCATTCTGTGATGGAGATTTTATAAAAATTTTTAAAAAAAATATTGTGAAAAATAAAAGGTTAATTTTTGAACAAATTTAGTATTTTTTTTAAGAATTATTATTTTTAAATATTGCCATATTTATCCTTATGCAAAAATATTATTTATTAGTATTAAAAGCATATTTATATTTAAAGGATTAGGTATTCACTTTTGTTGTTCAATGAATTGTGGAGCTTCAAAAATTATAAACCTTTTCCTATTATATTATATTATTTTCTTTTAATAAGTTATAGTAAATTGTATAAAAATATCAAATATTTATTGATACATGTAATTATTATTTGTACAATGGTTACACCTATAGAATTTTTACTCTTTACCAAAGTTCAAGGTTTTGGACACTTTAAGACAGTTTTACCCAGTTTAGGACAGTTTTACCCAGTTTAATACAGTTTTACCCAGTTTAAGACAGTAAAACCCACGTGTCCTGTCCAAAGCCAGTTTAAGACGTCCAACACCCCAACCCTGATCCTAACTAAAAAAACACTATAATTTTAAAGGAAATTTCAAACCATAAAACTGTGTTTTGGGGAAAATATATTAGACTCTGAGAATTTTCTGCTCCCCTAGATACAACACTAGGTATTAAATCTTACTTTATTTTTAAAAAAATAAAGTTTCCACAGTTATCTAGTTAGAATAGAAAATTAATTTTGGTATAAGATGTTAATAATTGTAAGGGTACAATGGAATAGTTGTAAAAAAAATAATATATGATAAAAAATAAAATGGAATTGCTTATTTGAATATTTTGAGGTTTTGTAGCAATTAGTTTTGTACTGAGAAACAAAAGTGATTGTGAGGGACTCAACCAACAGAGAATTTTTTTATCATTCTTATTATTTTAACAAAAATTGGTTGTAAGGCAAACTGTAAAACATTCTATATAGTATAACTGCATTTTTTCATCAATATCAAAATATAAAATACTTGTCTATTATGTTCAAAAATAATTTTAAGTTTTCTCATTTTGTTATGGTTAGTAATTAATATTCTTCAATTAAATTGCATATTAATTAATATCTACTTTCTGAAATGTTTCCTAATTAATAATATATCGCACCCCTGTGAGAAAAGTGTCCTGACTCTAAAATGCAGCATTTGAGTAAAATCAACTTAAAGAATACGATAGACTCAAAACTGACACAACTGCTTCCGGTTGGATAAATAGCGAGTTCGAGATGTGATACTTTTTGAGGTTGATGGGACACTTCATACGTAGTTTTTATTGACATAACATCAAAATTGTTGTTTTTTGATTTGTGTCACTTTTCTTGCAAGGGTGCGATATATACAACTTATGTTCAGACGCATTTTGTGTTTAGTACAGTACAGAACCCGTTATCCGGAAATCAGAAAACCGGAAAACCAAAAAACCGGAACGAAATTCGATTAGTTTTCCCGCCATTATAAAAAAAAAAAATTTTTTTTTCCTCATAGGATTTTAGGATTTTTCGTTCTTATTTGAAAGATGTTTACCTTACCATCATTTTGGAAATAATCATTAGTGTATTATTTCATCGTTTTTTCTTCTTTTTAACGTATCGTTTTTTCTTCTTTTTTTTCGTTTTTTCTTGTTTTTTCTTCCAACTTTTTTTTTTTTTTTAGTTGGGTTTAACTATAAAAAAAACGGGTTTTTGTAGCGATTCAGAAAACTGGAAAAATCAGTTATCCGGAATATCGATGGTCCCGATCGTTCCGGATAATCGGTTCCCTACTGTACATTTAATTTTTTTTTTGTTTCATGCACTTTATTTCACAAGACTTATTTCTGAAATCTTTTTCTTTTTTTAAGAATAGAAGAAGTCATGGCTCCCAATCAAAGAAAAGTATATGTAGTTGGTGTGGGAATGACAAAGTTCACTAAGCCTGGCTCTACTGGAAATGACTACCCAGATTTTGCCAAGGAAGCAGTTACAAAAGCCTTGCAAGATGCTAAAATAGCATATGATGCTGTGCAGCAAGCCTGTGTCGGTTATGTTTATGGGGATTCAACTTGCGGACAAAGAGCCTTGTATGAGGTTGGAATGTCAGGTATACCAATTATAAATGTGAATAATAATTGTTCTACAGGATCTACTGCTTTGTTTATTGCCAAAGAATTAGTTGAAGGTGGTATTTGTGATTGTGCCCTTGCTCTTGGTTTTGAAAAAATGGCAAAAGGCTCTTTAACATCAAAATTTGATGATCGGACTAACCCAATGGATAAACATGTCTTGGTTTTATCTAATCGCCATGGATTTGCAGCTGCGCCAGTCGCAGCTCAGTTTTTTGGTAGTGCTGGTCGGGAACACATGGAAAAGTATGGTACTAAACCTGAACATTTCGCTAAAATTGCCTACAAAAACCATAAGCATTCAGTAAACAATCCATATTCTCAATTCCGTGATGAATATTCTTTGGAACAAATAATGAACTCTCCTGTTGTTTATGAGCCACTAACAAAATTACAGTGCTGTCCAACGTCTGATGGTGCAGCTGCTGCTATTCTTGCAAGTGAAGATTTTGTGAAAACTCATGGATTAGAAAGTCAAGCTGTTGAAATTTTGGGAATGGAAATGACAACAGATGTTCCAAGTGCTTTTGAAGAGAACAGTAGCATAAAAATGATTGGATTCGACATGACCAAAAATGCTGCCGATAGACTGTTTAAAAAAACGGGAGTAAAGCCGACAGATGTTGACGTAGTGGAATTACACGATTGCTTTGCTACAAATGAGCTCATTACTTATGAAGCCCTGGGTTTATGTGAAGTGGGTAGAGGTGGTGAGTTGGTTGATACTGGCAATAACACATATGGTGGAAAATATGTTGTTAATCCTAGTGGTGGATTGATTTCAAAAGGACATCCTTTAGGAGCTACTGGTTTAGCACAGTGTTCAGAATTATGTTGGCAGTTACGAAACCAAGCTGGGAATAGGCAGGTGCCCAATGCAAAATTGGCATTGCAGCATAATATTGGACTGGGTGGGGCAGTTGTTGTTACTTTATACAGATTGGGTTTTCCTAGTTCAAGTGATTCTGATATTGTTCCTCCTAAAGAAATCTTCAAACTAAAATCTGCTAAGTTTTTTGAGAGAAGTATCCCATTGATAAAAACAGCTGAAGGCATGGTTGATAAAAGATTGAAAGCATCTGCTAAAATCAGAGTTAATGATGATAATTCTGATTACGTTGCAGAAGGATGCATAGGCGTTGATAAGGGTAAGATCTTTGTGTCTTTCGATCCGAACACTAAAACAGATCTCGTTATAACGATCGGAGATGGAGCTTTATTTGATATTTTAAATAAGAAGTCTACTTTTGAAAAGGCATTTTTTGCTGGGAAATTAAAAATTAAAGGAAATATGGGACTAATCACCAGATTCATGTCATTGAAAAATGTTTTGTTGTCTAAGCTGTAAATGAAATTAATTATGACTTAACTGTCTAAAAGTAAATGTATTAATACATAGGACAAAAATTATTTCAGTATATAACAGTTATTTTTCAGTTAGTGCCATTCTAAGTTAAATTTTTGTTTTGGACTGCCGTAAGTTCTTAACTGTCTAAAAGTAAATGTATTAATACATATGACAAAAATTATTTCAGTATATAACAGTTATTTTTCAGTTAGTGCCATTTTAAGTTAAATTTTTGTTTTGGACTGTCATAAGTTCGTTAAATCTTTACAACTGTTTTTTTCTTCCCTCATCTAGTCTTGCATTAAAATCTCTTAATGTATTGTTGTAATATAGGATCATCATTGCAAAATTCAAAGCTAAATTTTATGGCTTTTGTTTTTCATAATCAAAAACCAGATTGATCTTTATAAGAAAATAATTTAATGCTTGTCAGTTTTGATAGTTTATTTATTTATGCTGATTTTTTTAAACATAATATTTGTGTGATTTATGAAGTGATTTTCTAATTTGTTAAAGTAGCTGTTACAAAAAATACCAAAGAACTCTTTGTTTATACTTTTGTTTTATTATTTTTTTCTTGCTACGTCATTTAAATGTTTGTGGATGAATAATTATAAAATACATTTTAAAACATTCTAGATAAAAAGTTTATTGAATCGATTACATTTTTAATTCAGTAAAATCATTCTAACCATAGCTACTTTAATTTTTATGGGAGATATATTGAAACCAAATTTGAGAAAAAGAAATTTTTAGAAATTAAATGATAGTTAGCTCCATAATGAAAATATATTAAAATGTGATTTAGAATTATATATTTTTTCAGTTATAAAATATTTTATTGTTGTATATTGTCACTAGTCTTTTTTTATGCCAAAGACTTTTTTTCTTGTTTTCATTAGTAGTTTAATTTGTTAAGGCTGTGAGATATAATTTTAAAGTTTATTTACCGATAGTTAACTTTTTTTGGAGCTTTATGAAGTCAGTAAGTCATAGTTCTGAAATAAAATTAAAATATCTTTATTTTAATATAATTTTCTTCTGGATTAGATATGTTTTTATTTTGATGTATGTACCTTTTCTTTAAAAATCTTTTCCATTGTGAATGGCAAAATATCACATTTTTATATTTGTCTTGTTTCTTTCTGTTCCTCGTTTCTGAAACATTATTTCGTTTCTTAAAGATTTAGTTATTTTTCTCATATGCTATATCTATTTTATGTATTTTAGTGTGTCTTGCTCTGAATAAAAAAATATTTATAACCCTGTTTTTATATTCGTCATACTTCTTTCTGTTCCTCATTTCAAAAACGTTATTTAGTTTCTAAAAATAAAAAAAAATAAAAAATTCGTATTTAGTATCTATTTTGAGTATCCTAGTGTGTCTTGCTCCGAATGAAAAAATATTTATAACTGTAGGATTTTTAATTACTGACATTTAACTGGAAATTTGCTTATAATTTATGATGGTCTTATTATTTAGGATCATAAGGTAATATATAGCAAAATAAATTTATTTGTATGCAAAAACATGCTGTTTTAATTTTTTTTAAAGCTTAACAGAATTTGTTATTGTATTGGGAGAATTTAGTTTAGCTTTAAGCTTTTATGACTAAATACAGTAACATACTTATGATGTAAGAGCTTGTATACATATATACTGGACTGGGTTATAAAATAACTGCTTCGTTTAAGTTTCTGACGATCATACTGTTCAATGCATTAAAATTTTACTTAAAAGTTTGTCTTCATACAAAATTGTCTAGAAATATGCATTCAAAACCAGAGTTAAAAACATTAAATTCTCACAATTACAACGATTGAATTTTCATAATACAACACCTATCTTTTCTTACTGAAATGTGAATCTCACAGTAAAAACTAAAATGTACCAGAAATGAAGTTAGTGGTCCTATAGGACCACCTAGGTATTCATTTAGTGAGTGAAAAACTTAATGTTGTCGACTAGCTAGAGAAAAAAAATCGAACTTAACAATTACATCAGTCATTTTATGATGCGCATCAAAAATCATTAACTGCCATTTGTTACATTCTAAAAATATTTAGGTCTATCATCTCATAAGACATTAAAGATTCGTATTTATTAAAATTAAGGGGAAAAAAAGCAAAAATATTAGTCAATAGTTTCAATTATGTAAAAAATTATAAATAAAATCAATTCTAAAAGAGTGAAAACCAAAGCTCAGCCCAACATGTAAATTTGAAATATTAACATTTAAATTTAGTTAAAAACTTTTATATCAGACTCTTTCAGTTATTCCATTCAAAAGGTTTTAGAACTAAAACCTAACCTACGAGTAGAATAATGAAATTTGTACTTTCAGTTATTCCATTCAAAAGGTTTTAAAACTAAAACCTAACCTACGACTCTTACGAGTAGAATAATGAAATTTGCACTACAAATTTTTTAAAGGTATAGAATACGGTTCCAAAAAAAAAGAAAAACTATTTTTCGTTACTATTTTGTAACTTCCAAACATATTTCAAGGCAGCAATTTTTTAGCGACATCTGTAGAACATTAGACAACAATTGTCGCTTGACGTGATCCCTAAAAATGTGTCTATTAATTCTATTAATATTAAAAATTACAATAATTATTTAAATTTGAGTAGGAAAAATAAACAAGGAAAAGATAAAAATTAGTAGTTATGCTTTAGGTCATGCACTTATAAAGGAAGTTGTACATCTCTTAACTTTAATGTATTATTAAAAAATCTATCTGTGACCTTTCTTCGGAATAATTTCCTTTACTATAAAATGGCTAAATACCACTTCGAAAATAAAAAACCTTTTGACAAACAGTTAAAAAAATGTCTCCACTTCATTATAACCATTGTTTAGTTGAAATTATGAAATACTTTAAAGATAATATCGCAACGATTTGGAAATTTTACAGTGTATGAAAGCTTTGTTTCGGTTCAGAGGGAAAATAAGTTACTGTCTAATTTTAATACAATTCAAAAAAGAGTTCCTTGTTGCAATTTTTATTGTTTTACGCTCTTAATAGAATTTCGAAATTTATTAAAAATCTTTCCCTTCTTGTATTTTGTTAAATCTTGAACTATTTTTCCTCTGTTAAAGTGAGCTTTTAGTTTATTAAAACTGTTTTTTAAACCTCTAATACCCAAACTATTCTAAACTATTATATCATCAAAGTTTTAAATATAAAAATCAAGACTTGTTAGGTATATAAAAGATACATTAAATTAAAGTAACGAATATAGTCAATTTATAGTCCCTTGGTATGCGCAAATCAGTAGCATGTAGGGGAGGAGAAAAAGAGGACACTAAAACTTTAAAAACTTTTTATTTCAATTATGAATTTATATTTTTTAAAAAGTAAATATTTAGCTCCAGGAAAAATTTTTATGAAGAATAAAAGTATGATTTCTGAGCAAATTTAATAACGGAATTTTTGCTGCTTGAAATTAAAATATTCTTTGCATGTGCCAAAAAAGTAAGTAAATTTTTTTTATCCAATGAATAAATTCTGCTTACATAAAAAATAGGTTTATAAATACTTATTTCGATTTTGTTTTTCCTCTCTGTAACCTTCAGAGGACGTTATACCGGTGGGAGAAACTTCATGGCAAATTCAGTTATTTTAAAGTTAAGAGAGAAGTGTGTTTAGGTAAGCCAAATGGTGTACTGTGGAACCCTAAGTTTCCGTGTTAGGGTCACAGGTGTTCCGCGAGTTAGGACATTTTTAACCAGTTACGAATTTCGGAATCTGTCATGAAATTTATATTTAATTGAAATGTTCGGGGAAGAAAAAGTAAAATTTAAAAATATGTATTTTTTAACAGCAATGTATTGAATAAATAATGAAAATGGTATGCATTTATGAAAAATTACATTAGTATTTCGAATCAAATAAAAATAGCAATTAAGAAGTGTGTTTCTCGGTTAACCAATTTCAACGAAAAACCAACTTTAAGCTCATTCATTTTCGGCTTAGGCACATCCTACAATCAAAATAAAAACTAAACTAGTTGCCGCTCGAGATTTGTAAATTCCAACTTTTTGACATAAAACTAAATTCTAAGACTAGTATCAATAAAATATATGATGAAAATATTTTATACTTCATGCATTTATTAAATATTTACAACAAAAAATTAATAGTCCTTCTTAGATTAAAGTATTCACAAAGTCTTGGGGGTTCCGCCAAAAAACACGACCATTTAGTTCCATAGCTGAAAAAGACACGGAACCACAGGCCTAGAGTGCAGTTTTAAATGCTTAAAAAAAGATGTTAAAATATTAATGCAAACAAATTATTACTAGATTATTTCCTTACTGCGTTTTGCTATAATTTTTCAAAATATTAATGCAAACAAATTATTACAAGATTATTTCCTTACTACGTATAATTAATTTGCTTCTCGATATTTTGAAAACAAATGTTTTTTTTTTTTTTTTTTTGGCACTTGAAGCTTTGTGGTTTACCGTAGGTTTAGCTGAACTCCCTTTTTCTATACTTAAATTTTAAATTACTTATGAATCTTATCATATCTTTTAATGATTATGATTAGACCCTTTGTTCGCTACTGCCACAAATCCAATAGGTGTGCAAAGTTCGATGCCAGCGATAAAATATGCACTCCTTACCCTAAATATTGAGTTTTTACTTGAAACAGTAAAATAAATTGAAATAAAAATTAGTTTATGCAATGTATTAATGTTAATAGTATTAAAAAAAATTTACGCAGCTTAACTTTTGAACCCAAAATGGGAACTTTATAATAAAGTTTTAAATAATATCCGCCATAAAAGTACTCTATATTTTAGGTTAGATTATGTTTCATTTCCGTAAAAAATCGTTTTCATAGCGAAAAATTAGAAAATTGAAAACAAAACAAGACCATCTTTTTCTCTGTGTAGAATTAATTACAGTCTAATGATTATAAGTCGTTTATAAATCTGGAATAAATATATTTTTTTTATCAAAATGAATTCTGGTCTGTCAAGTGGATAATTATATAGCCCGTGAATCTTTCTTGTTTTTCAGAAAACAAGGTCATTCTTTTCTATTAAAATTCATAAATACGCAGACGTTTTTGCATTAGTTTAAAAAGAAATTCCACTTGAAAATAGAGGAAAACAATCGTAATCGTTTTCTAAAACCACTGACATATGCAGTTTTTAATATATTTGTTTTCATAGTTAAAGTTATGCATCTGAAATTAGAGTCTAATCTACGTAAAATGTTCTTTTTAAGCTCATAAAAAAAGTCAGATACAGCTAAAAAATTTAAAATCTTCTTTTGTTACAATGGAGGAGAAAATTCGTTTATATCTTAAGTCTGATTAAACAGAATGAATAGTTCAGATCTTGAAGAATCATTATAATATAAGGTTGAAAAGAATGGTTTCCTGTTGAACATCACTGAATTTCGGAGATTAATGTGTGCTGCGCATAACTGAAACTCCTGGGTGATTTTCAAATTCGAAGCATTTTTAAAATTAAAATAATTTTAAAAATAAAACTAAAAGGGATCAATTTTGATGATTAAAACTGATTCTCATGTTTTAACTGTCAGTATCAAAATTGATTTAAAATTTAGATCTGTGGAGATTTTATGAGTCGTCATTAAACTAAAAAGTAGAGTAACACGGGTTACAGACGGAATGTAAAGTGATTATTTTTATACTACCTCATGTAAACGTTTTAGGTTTAAGACATCGTGGCTCAAATATGGTTGATAGACTTGCTTTATATTTGACAATCAGATAATAGTCTACTAGCTAACTTTTAAAAAGTTGGTTACCGACGGCAGATCATTTTAAAATACCTTTTGCAAATCCTCAAAAGTAATCTTTCATTTCAAGATTATTTTTTAAAATGATTGTTCCCATGTACTGAGTCATGATAGCAATATTAAAAAATGGCAGCATTATCTACTGAATAATTTTGAATTAGCATTGATAACAGACCGGACACTTCTGTTGGACAACTCAAAACAACATGTGCCAGGAAATTTAAAAATAAAATAAAAGATATCTTCTTGATTAATTATGTAATGAATTTTTTTATAACTGGCATTGAACAGCAGACCTGATTGTTTCAGCTTACAACTACTAATGCTTAACTCCGTAGCCTTATAATTTTTAACCCAATACAGAAGACAA
This sequence comes from Parasteatoda tepidariorum, assembly GCF_982258835.1. Taxonomy (NCBI): domain Eukaryota; kingdom Metazoa; phylum Arthropoda; class Arachnida; order Araneae; family Theridiidae; genus Parasteatoda; species Parasteatoda tepidariorum. The sequence continues at coordinate 40,823,601 of NC_141764.1, forward strand.
AGGAACTCCTGGATCAAGTATTGGGAGAAATTTGGATGGAATTAACCACATTTGTGTTACATGGAGAGAGAAACCACAAAAACCTCCCATGGTTAGCCTGACGGCAAGGGGACTCTAACCCATGATCCGTCTACCACTGTGGTCGGTGCAAGCTGGATGCGCAATTAGTGTCAGCCAGCCATCGCTGTGATTCGAACCCGGTTCACCTCATTGGAAGGCGAACGCTCTATCCCTTGAGTCATCACGGTTCATAGTAAACTTTAGAAAATAACTAAGTGTTTTGAAATTATTTTATTTATTAGAAATTAGTAAAATATGAAGAAAAAAAAAGAAACTTGACTATCGTTTTAAACAGCTTATTTTCTAGGATTGCGCTTTGTTAAAAATTAGTAGAAAATAAAGCGTTTGACAAATTCGTACAATATTGAACACAATAACTCCGAACTGTATGTATTCGCAAACATCTAAGTTGAACATCAAAAATGCTTTAAACTTGAGTTTCAACCTCCTACACAAGTCCGAATTTACACACAATAAGTCTTCAGAAAATGCAAAAGAAGTCTTTTGTTTTTAAAAAAGTCCAAACTCTAATTAAAAAAGAAAATGATAATCTATCTGTAATAGTTAATGGGTGAATGCAATGGAAAAAGAAATCGAGCATTACACCCAACAGTTGCTGTGAAAAATAGAAATAGCGCATTTCAGAAACCAAATCTACCTTAAAGTTGACTCAAAATAGTTAAAACTCGTAGCCATAGTCATCGCATCTTCACCGCTTCAGACGAATGACGAGGGAAGTTCTTTCCATGGGCAGACTATATTTGTAGTAGAATTTATAGTTTACGGCCACCAGGTATTCTGACGATGTTAATTACGTATCCTTTTTGTTTCACAATTTCGTATTAGCTGTAAAGATATTAAATTTTAAGATTTCGCGTTTTTTTTTTTTTTTTTTTTCAGAAAATTTTTCGAGGTGAAAGAGATTCTATTTGCATTATAATTATGATTTTTTGTTCTGCCGCATTATTTATGTATGAAGATTAGCAAGAAGATATCTTTTTTGTTTTGAATTGGATTTGAAGTGACTAATTTTTTTTTATTAAAGAAACTTTTTTTTTTTTCAAATATTTTCTTCCAACTTTAACCTCAAAGCAAATAATCATTTGATAGACGATTCGTTTTATCTTGTGAGTTTATAAATAAAAATGTTCCAGCAATTTCAAAAATACGAACGACAACGTTTGTTTGACGAAAAAGCTTTATTTTATAACAGTTGCTAAGTCTCCAGGCATCAAGCAATTGTTTGCCGGCAAAAGCCTTTGTTTATCATTTCGCTGAACTGATAATTCGATGTCACTAGCGCATGGATGATGTTTTCGGTGTCGAATAGGTACAAGGAGCGAGCTAAGCGATCTGAAAGGAACTGACAGTTCCAGAATTTGCTAACAGTCATGGAGTCCCATAGCAATGGGAAAAGCAAGTTAAAGAAGTGATCGCCCAGTATTACTACTTAAGCTTTTAAATTTCAGCACAAGTTTGGTTATTAACTTCGAACTCAAACAAAATTAATGAGTTATTTGTGACGGCCTTGGATTTATCTTTAATGATGATCCGGAGGCAATACTGGCGTATGCGCACACTACACCACCAATTGTCCAACTGTAATTTTAACCCAAGGATTTAAAAAAAAAAGAAAATCAATAATACATGTAATCAATATACATATCATTATACATAATTTCAATATACATCCGTATAATATTCATTAATAAAGTATGTACAATCAAGATCACGAACTGCAAGATACTCAAAAATTTAATTTACTGGTTTACAAGTGCAAAAGCCCGAGATAGCCTGGTCGGTAGGGCGCTGGGCCCATGTCCGAGAGTTCGTGGGTTCAAACCCCGCCAGCCGATTTCTCCCCGTGTAGTAAAGTGACTGATGCACGTTAAATCTGTCGAGTCGCAAAAGTCCTCCATGTTCCCATAACAAATCAATACCTCTGGGGGTACTGGATTGGAGATCGATCGTTCTCTGCTTTAGGTCAAAATTACGATCTGTGGATGAATGAATGGATGTATGAAAGGGTCCGCCTTATAAAACATGTGTGACGTATGATGTGGCGAAGTCGAATTCTTGGCCATAGATGGCGCCACTGAAAAACAAGAATCTCACACTCTGCCTTAAATTTGCTCGGTTTCACCAAGCAGGCTTGCTCGTGTGGCAAGTGGCATTAGAACCAACCAACCAACAAATGCAAAGCATTCTCGCAACAGCCCGTTGTGGGCCGAGGGGTCATGAAAGCTAAGGCTCCACAATTTCGTTAACAATGGCATGATTGTGGCCATATGGTCAGTATTACCCACAGATTGCCTTTACTTCCCAGACAAACTGGTACCCAACGACTTGAAGCTGGGTTGAACCCCTGTTTTTCTCAATGACAGCTTAGAGCCTTATCCACTGAGCCGTTGTTGCTCTTAAAGATAGTGTAAACTAAGAAAAATAAGCAGTTTATAGTATTTTCGCAACATGCATTGAAATGTTAGCATGCTGACCACACTAACAGAAACTAGGAACAAGATAAATATAAAAAAATGTATGGGTTCGCTTAATCTGCCACTCGCCGTTATATAGTCTGAATGAGAATTATTCATTAGGATTACTTTTTAAAAATTTGTTAATTTATAATTAATATGTATTTTGAACTGATAATATATAAACTTTTGTAGTACTTAATATATACTGAGTACTATATATGTAGTAATATATATGTAGTACTTAATACCCTGAGGATATCTACTTTTTATTATTATAATCTCTAACTTAAACATTTTCTACTGCCAAATTCGTTGACTCTGTATAACATGAAAATAGTTTAAAAATTATTTCGTTTCAAATTTAACTACTATAATCGAGAAATATAATTTTCTATTTTGGGAAGAAAAAAAAACTAGCACTAAGGAAAATAAATAATTTTTTTTAATAGATAATCAAACCTGATATCCTTGATAAGGAATTTATGGAATGAATTGATCAATTTTGTTTGAAATTAAAGATAGCCGATAAAAAGGTATTGTTTTCAAATTCCACTTTAATCAAATCCATTGTTAATCTTTATCTGTAAAGTTATCATATATTATCAAGCAGCATAAGCATAATTGTTATTGATGGCATTTGTTTATTTCATAAATTTCAACTGTTAACTTGTGACTTTTTTTTGCTAAACAGATAACTATTTTGCTTTTGCTGTTGCGTATGGTATTATTCAATTAAAATGCATTAATCAACTTTTCTTAAAAGATCAACTCACCAATATCAAGGAGTACCTTAATTTTAATGCAGTTACGCTCTTGCAACTTAAAACAACGTTTAGAAACCAATGGTTTATTGCCTCTATAATAAATCAATATTTATACTTTCTACTGATAAAATAAGTGTGATCGTTAAATTGTAATAAAAACCATAATAAAACTAAATTTTTTCAGGAAAATATTACTTTAATTGACGTAATTGTTTTATTTAAAAACCGTCATTGAACATCTGACCCAATTTTTGAGTTTATGACTACCAATGCTCAACTGCACAGCCTTGTATTTTTGAACCCAATCCAGAAGGCGAGGAAACTCCTGGATCAAATATTGGGCGAAATTTGAAGAGCTTTTTGATGGAAGTAACTCGCATTTGCTTTACATGGAGAGGGAAACCATGAATACCTTCCATAGTTAGCCAGACTGCAAAGGGACTCTAACCCATGAGCCGTCTACTCCTGAGGATATTTTACGTCAGCACTGCGGTTTGTGCGTGCCGGGTGCATAATTCGTTTCGATCAGCCATTGTTGCGATTTGAACCCGGATCACTTCATTGGGGGCGAGCGCTCTATCCACTGAGCCCACAGCGGCTCAACTCCATAGCTTTGTAACTTTGAACCCAACCCAATAGACATGGGAACTCTTTGGTCAAGCATCAGAACAAACTATCCTTTGTGGAGGACTTGTTGATGGCATTAACCCGCATATGCGTTACATGGAGAGAACTTTTCCATGTAAAGCATATACTACTGAAACCTACGACAATTAGTCCATTGGCAAGGGGAATCTAACCCATGACCCGTCTACCACTAAAGGATATTTTACGTCAACAATGTGATCGATGCGAGCAGGAGAAAAATTCGTATCAACCAGCCACTGCTAGGATTCGAACCTGGGGCACCTAAATTCAAGGGCAACACTATATCCCCTGAACTACCGCGGCTCCAACGTAATTATTGACATCTAACATAATTATTGCCAAAACTGGCTTTTTGTATAACTGCAAAATCAAGTGCAATTGTGTTTGGATGAGAACAAATTCATTAATTTCTCTCATCCAAATAATGTTTCATAATTCTCTCGAGTCTCGACTGATCGTTAAGACACAGTTCCCGGCAGATCACGGAAGTCAAGCATCACTGGCTGCGGTCAGTGTGCGGAGGGACCGAGGGTGTGCGGTATTGCTCCTCGTTAAACTGTTCTACCGTAAAGTGCTCAACTTCGCGTGCAGGTCGTCGGGCTACCGAAGCAGGGGTGCCATCCTCTCTGCAGAGGATCAAGATTGTGATGGCATGTCTTCGGATCATCCGCAGGGATGTTTCCCAGACCGTCGCCAATAGCCCATTGTGTAGCTCTAGTGTGACGTAAATGAACAACAATAATAATTCTCTCGACAAAAATTATTGTACTCGCAGTGCACTAAAAAGTATTTGTAGCATAAGAAGAAATAAGTTTCTCTTATTTCGTGTTAATAATATCTCAATGTAAATAATAATAATTTCTAAAACTCAATAGATGGCGCTCTGACATTGAGATATTATTAACAATGTGTTTGATGAAGGGGTAACTAGGTTTTCTGAAATGAGTTGCTAAAGATTGTTGAAAAATTAAAATACTTAGTTATATTGTCACGGTGGAACCACAAACCACTTTAGTAGCTAATTATAAATAACTTATTATAATTTCCACTTTTTCTTCTACGTGATAATTAAATAGTTTTAAATTTTCTGCGTTTTGGCCTATTGCGGCTGAAACTGACTATCTGCATCGTTCTCCATTTATTCTACAGAACAACGATCTTTCGCCTAAGAGATCATAAAAACCATGATTCCCATTTAAGAAATCATTCGCTTTCATTGAACTTTAATTACAAGGTAGTTCAAGTCATTTGTCTTATTTTTCTTAAGACATACAAATGTAATTAAATTGAAACTAAAATCGCTCTCTTAAAGAATTCCATGCAGAGGAAAGAATAAATTACTTTTGTGATTGAATGCTGTTTAATTTTTTATTCGAAAATCAGATTGAAAAAAGTCAGACGAAAAAAATCCAGTTTGAGAAATGTTGCTTTTTTGAAACGTACATAAATTAATTTTCGATCTTTTGAAAGTCAATGCAAAAATGTCTTGCATTTTGTATGAGTTTCAAATTATATTTTTAAAAAACTGTTTTCAAATCATGTATATAATCTCGACTATTACTTGGCTACATCAGGATTTTAATATCGCATAAAATCATTCGAAAACATTCATATGTCACATTATTACCACGTTTATATGAACTTGCCTTCGTGTATTTCTGTTCGGGGGGAATTTTGAAATCGATTTTAAACTAACTTCCCGACTAGCTACAGACTTCAAATTTGGCTCATAGTTCAGAATTGGATGCAATGCATGAAAATGAAGAGAAATAAGACATACAAAGTAAAATAAAATTGAAATTAAAGAAAAATTAATATTTTTTGCGATTGTCTTTTGTTGTCGATTCTATAATTTAAAATTAGTGTCACATGTCAGTTGAAAAGTTTTGTGTTCAGTGAGTAAAAAAATTAAGATTTTGGAAGTGAGAACAAAAAAAAAAAAAAATAATAATAATAATATTTTTAAAAACCAAGTTTTTGCAGTGGAGAATAATAATTAAGAAACAAAAGTTTGAAAGCCGAAAAAAGTGGGGAGCATGAAATACGTAACAGTACATATACACATACTACATATACACATTTTCTTACTCATACACATGCACAACTACATCCACATTCAGATACAATTACAGATATACATACACATATTCTCATGAGCACACGTACTGTTACTGTTATGTATTTTATGCTCCCCACTTTTTTCGTTTTTCAAACTTTTGTTTTTTAATTATTATTCTCCACTACAAAAATGTCGTTTTTAAAAATATTGTTTTTATTTTTTTAATCAATTTATTTATACAATTTTTAAACTGATCATTGCTTTTGCTACCCAAATGAAATTTGTCGAAGCTTACTAGAATATAAAATCAGTCGTGGATAGTGCTCGCAGTATCTTTACCGTTGTCGACAATGAGGGCAATATTAGAGGGATTTTGCGAAGCGTTTGTTTTACGTTACCGACAACGTTAACGTCATTTTCTACCCCTAGCTGAACTATGAGTTGGAGGCAAATTTTTAAGCATGCGCTGTAAAGCTAAAATAACGTTAGAGTTATGGGGAAATTGTTAAGCTATGCAAAATCTCTCTATTCATCAATGGTTTTCGTTTTCTTGAACTACTGTTCATTCGATATTTATAGCTGTCTCAAAACGATGTATTCGTGATTTATCAAATTAATACTTAGTCATCAAAGAAATATCCATACTTCACCCTTCTCATCCAGAAAAAAAAATTCTTTGTTTATGAAATAGTTGTAGTTGTGGTTCACTTGCGTCACACTAGAGCTGCACAATGGGCTATTGGCAACGGTCTGGGAAGTATCCCTGAGGATGATCCGAAGACATGCCATCACAATTTTGATCCTCTGCAGAGCGGATGGCACCCCCTGTTCGGTAGCCCGACGACCTGCACTCGAAATCGGGCACTTTACGAGAGAGCAGTTTAGCGAGGACCCATACCGCACACCCAGGTTCCCTACGCAGACTGATCCAATTGGTCACCCACCCGCACACTGACCGCAGCCAGTGATACTTGACTTCGGTGATCTGCTGGGAACCGTGTCTTAACGATCAGTCCACTGCGGGACTTTGTTTATGAAATACTTGTTAAAGGAACACTATACGCTTGAAAAGAGAGAGACCGAGAAAGAGAGACTATTAGATTACTTTAGTATTTACCTTGGGAAAAGCAATATACAGTGAATTCGCGATAACTCGAATTTGATACGACTGACGAAAAACTTCGACATATCGGAAGTTCGACTTACCGTTTGTTTCGGTTTTGGACTTTCAAAATATTGTCGGATTATTTAATTAATGCTTATTAATTACAAATCTTCCAAATGCTTACAATATTTAAGATCATTTTTCTGACAAGCCATTTACGATAAGACTGTTTGAAGCACTTTATGATGCCCTGGTTCATCGGCTGCAACTTTGCTGTTGTGTTTGGCGGGAGAAAGTGCAAGTTTACTGCTTTCAAATTAGGTAGATCACTATGCGCTGTGCATTTATCCATAAAGAGTATCACTTTTATTTTTTTAGCGAAGAATTTCCGATCCAATTTTCTTACATAGTCTTCAAATAAAACTAATGTCATCCAAAACTTTTTGTTAGACTTGTAATCCAAAGGATACGTTTTTGCATTCTTGAAACATCGAGGATTTCGGTATTTTCCGATAACAAGTAAGGGCAATTTCTCTGTCCCAGACGCATTTCCTCCAACTAGGACAGTCAAACGTTTCTTGCTCATTTTACCCCCTGAGCAGTTTTCATCCTTAAACATCATAGTCTTATTTGGAAGACATTTAAAAAATAAACCCATTTCATCAATATTGAAGACATAATTTTCACTGTATCCTTGAAGTAAATTTGGTAACGTTTCATTTAACCACTGTTCACATACTTCAAGAGGGACAGCTTTACCTTCTCCATGAAGAGTGCGAAAGACATTGTGTGTGTGTGTTGCAAAGGAAGGGACAAGATATCAGCTCTTAGGTTTTTTTTTTCCTTGCTTTAAAAGATCCAAAAAAAATCGAGTTAAAAGGAGTAAAATTAGAGTAATCGAGAATAATTAACATGAAATTGAAAATAAAAGGGTCGGGACCTCATAAAAAAAATCGAGTTATAGTAATATTCGAGTTATCGTACTTCGAGTTAAAGCGAATTGACTGTATTTGGAATTAATAATATAATACGAATTAATGTACAAATTAATATTAAGACACAAAGGCTCTATATGAAGTCTCATTTTACCACGTTTATATAAACTTGCCTTCGTGTATGTCTGTCCGGGTGGAATTTTGTAATCGATTTTAAACTAACTTCCCGACTAGCTACAAACTTCAAATTTGGCACATAGTTCAGAATTGGATGACAATGCATGAAAATGAAGAGAAAAAAGACATACAAAGTAAAATAAAATTATAATTTAAAAAAAAATATTTTTGAGATTGTCTTTTGTTGTCGATTCCATTATTTCAAATTAGTGTCACATGTCAGTTGAAAAGATTTTTATTGTCGGAGTATTTTTATTGGCTGAAAAATCATGTGGTAGGATCCAGTTTTTCCTCATTCATTTCCAGATCTTTGTTTTGGTTGTCCAGAACATTGTTTTGGTTGTCATCAGCATAAAACTAATGAAAGTCGTAAAGGTATTGTATTTCTGTAAAGATTTTTGTATCCCTAATTTAAAATGAAAGTTCTATTATTTTAGTAGTGGTCTTGTAGTAGTTTTGACAACTCTTGACTAACAAAAATAATCTAAATAAAAATATATATTTTTAAAAACCACGTTTTTTGTAGTGAAGAATAATAATTGAAAAGTAATAATTTTTAAAAAATATAAATTAAAAATTAATAAAATTATAATTTGAAATAAAAAAATTGAAAATAAAAAATAATATTTTTAAAAACCACGTTTTTGTAGTGTAGAATAATAATTGAAAAACGAGAAACGTGGGGCGCATGAAATACATAACAGTACATATACGCATACATATAAACATTTTCTTACTCATACACATGCACAGCCACATATACATCCACATACATATGCATATACACAAACATATTCCACATCCACATTCAGATACAATTACAATTACAGATATACATACACATATTCTCAAGAACACACATACACACACTAATATAACATTACTGTTATGTATTTCATGCGCCCCACGTTTCTCGTTTTTCAATTATTATTCTACACTATAAAAACGTGGTTTTTAAAAATATTATTTTTTATTTTAAATTTTTTTAAACTGAAATCATGAGGTTATATTTTTAAGAATAAAGTAAAAGCTAACAACTTGCGTATGTTGATGTTGTTAAAAAAATGTTGACTGCGTCATTTTTGCTATTAAAGCAAACATAGTCATTCATAAGCATATCCTTCATTTAAACAATTTTGAGTCTAAAAGCTAACGCAACTATGCATTAATTTAGAAGTATAAGAACGTAGTAAGATAAGTTGGCCTCAAGAAATTTTGCTCTTGTCCGAAATAAAAACAAAATTTTCGTCGGTTTGACCTAAATTTTATAAATGAATGTATTAATTTAGATAAAATAGTTTTCCGTGCAACTTAAATCAACAGAAAGTCAACATTACTGGTACGTTAAAATTAGTTTCTCTTTTTTAGAAGTAACTTACTTCATTCAAGGTTGTTTTTGATTCAGAATTAGTTTTTTTCTCGACTATTAAATGTATTTTTTTTTATCTTGCCATGAACTCCCCCGTTCCCGCCACCGTTATACAAGGAAACGAGTTAGTCATTTCGTAAAAAGCCGGAAATATTGCGCTTTTGTTTCGTCGTCTGTTATTGAGCAGGTGCATTAATCGGAGAAGCTTATTATTGGATATTAAACATAAAAGGTCATGGATAGTAGCCTTGTTTGACGAATAAAAAGAAAGTGTTTAGAACTTTACAGAAGATTCCAAAATTGAATTTATTACTAGTGATAGCATTATATTGATATCTGTAAACACTTTTATTTTATTTATTATTTATCTTCTTTCTCTTTTGTAAAGTTCATTGAAAATTTAAATGATTATGAGCAACGTGTCAAGGGATATCTTCCAATTTAGAGATTGGATGCGACCTTGCAAAAGATAAAACAATTATCTTTCGCAAGTAAGCTTGATGCTTAGCCAGAATATTAATCGTATTTTTTAATCACAAAATAGTTTAGTTTTAAAATAATTGAAATGTGAACATCCTTAATTTTTAAACAATTCGTTTTAAATGATATTAATATAATACCCCATACTGTTGTGTTAAAAATAAATTTAAAAAAAATACATATATTTTTCCATCTAATAATCGGGGTTTCAGACACTAAACTTGGGAATTTAAATACTCTAACTATTTATGGCTACCAATTAATTAAGTTAAAGAAAAGGCACGAAAACATATTTGAAGAGAAATTGATTTTTTTTTTTTTTTTTTTTTTTTTTTTTTAGTGGACTTAGTTTTCGGAATCTTTAAAATTTCGAAATTCAGGAGAAGGCTAGCCATAGTTTAGATACAATTAGATACAATTTTTTTTTCTCTTTTTTTTTTCTTTTTTTACAAAAAGTAATACGTGTTTATTTTTAGGATATTATTTATTTAATATTATTGATTAGTAATATTTATATATTTTCATGATATTTTGTTTTAATTAATGATGAAAAAAGGTTCGAAATGTAAAGCTTACAAATGTTTACATCTTCTTAAACAAATTTTTAAAAAAATTATTATTTATGAAATTTTATTTCTCGATAACTATTCAACCGATTTATAACACGTTTTAGGTTTCGTCATAAAAAATTACATTGTTTTATAAAAGGATGATAGATAAATTTTTAAACCTTACAATTTAATTTTTTTATTATTTGTAGGATTACTGTAATTAACAACACTTGGAACTTTTTTTTCTTTTTTGTTTTCTGTTGCTTGAGATTTTTGAGTGGATCTTTGATGTTTTCGCTTCACTGATTTAATATCTGCTTAGTTTATTAGTGAATACTAAGTGTCTTTACTCCTCTACTACTTAGGGAGTGGTAGGAAGAAGGTGATAATACATAATAATGATAATAAAATAATAATAATAAAATAATAATAATAATAATAAAATAGTAATAATAGTGAAATAATAATAAAATAATAATAATAACAAAGTAGTAATAATTGTGAAATAATAATAAAATAATAATAATAATGAAATAGTAATAATAGTGAAATAATAATAATAATAAAATAATAATGATTAAAATAATTAAATAATCATAATAATTAAAAATTATTGTTTTTATTAAATTGTGTTTGTGAAAATGAGTTTAATTAATAGGTGGAAAAAAACTTTTATTTCATAAAATTGATTCTAGAGGTAATCCAAACACTGAAAAGAAATAACTTAATGAGGTCGACCGCTCTGTACCTAAAAATAAAATTATTATGACCATATTTCCCAGACTGTGTGGCTGCACTTGCTATAGTTTGCTTAAAATTACAAATCTGTCGAAAAAAAGAAAGAAAGAAGAGATAGAAATTTCATTGACTGTATAATTTCCTCGAAATTTTATTGACTGTATAATTTCCGACTCACAGCCATCAAATCTTTTTTAACAGTTGAGTTGCATCCAATCTGCTCTCAACCATCACAATAAGGAACAATACTCGTACTTATCATATTCAAGTATGAGTCGATAAGCTTCGGAGATATATAAATTTTGAAATGATATTTTGCAAATTGTGTTTGAGTGTTTTCATTAAAAATATATATATATTATCTTACATATTATTTTCGTTTATTGGCAAATCTAGGATAAGGCAAATATGGCGAATGTCATAGGCGCATTGGAAGAAAAAGGCTTAAAATCAATCAATATCAACGCTTTTTTTCCTCTGAAGAATTTTAAAATAATTTGTTTATTTTAAGTTAGGGCAAAACAAAGAAAAAGGCATGCAACATTTAAAAGAATTTGAAGAGAAAAACTTCGGCCACAAGATAAACAATTAGTACCTCGATCCTCTTCATATTACATTACAAGAATGTAAAGTGGCAATTATACTGGAACAAAATAACTGGAGCAAAATTGTATTTTATATGAACTTTCGAATTTTATATACGTAGTGGTAGATAAAAGAAATTTTTATATCAAATTTACATAAACCAAGAATCGAACATTCAAACAGAAATTTTACTCTCCAGAAAAAAAATATCTATTAAGCAGAGCAAATTGGCTTGTCTGTAGGATATAGATCGAGAGGGACATTTGCTCTCCCCCCTTATAAGGTTACAAATTAGAATTTATACATTTTTTTTTATATTACTATTATTACTGCTTTTATTACAAAATATTTAATATGCACATTGATTTTTCAAAAACAAAAAAGGAATATTGTTTAATTAAGAGTTCGTCAATGTATTATTATTAAAATTAATCTGTTTCTTAAAAAAAAGAGCGTTAAAATTTCAAATGTTATTTGGAACATAATTTTTTATATTTCCTGAAAAATAATTCCCATTAATAAATACTTTTGTGTAATTACTTAGCATTGGTTCAGACGAATACTTTTTATCTGAAAATTTATATTTTTAAATATTTTTAATTCGAATATATTTTTCTTTCTATTCATCAAAAATAGACTTTGAGTTTTACTGCTCATAAAAGTTCGATTTTTTTTTCTTTCCCTTTGATTGGTTAGATTAAGAAACCTATCGTCAATTGCTGACATTGATTTTCTTATGCTAACTCACAGAAATGTTATTCACTCACAATTTTTATTATATTTTAATGCTTTAAGAATAAGTTTCAATAATCTTTCTACTAACAAAATGTAAAAAATTTTTAATTCAGAAAGACATGTTTGCTTGGTATTTTTAAATTTACATTATTTCAATATTTATCAAACTTCATTCGAGTTATGGTGCACCCTTCCATGCCATCATCTCGGGAATAGAATTTTGAAATATTTCCTCTGTATCTTTTCTTTTATTGTCATTTTCTTTTTTACATTTAATTATTTTACTTTTTTAATCAGATTAAATAATATTTTTTTTTAAATTTTATTTTGTGAATATTGTTTTAAAATATATAACTTACATTGCAGTTATATCACTTACATTACAGTTATATCACTTGTATTTATATCCCTGCTATAAACCTATTTATGTAGTTATAAATTATTCATGACAAAAAATACTGTTTTTAAAAAGATCGATAATGTGTCCTTAACCGACTCTTTGATTATAAAAAAACAAATTCAATATTCATATTGTATTTGTTTTTTAGAATCAAAGTAAAAATGGTAACAAAATAAGATTAAGGCTATAATATATATTTATTAACCAACCATTAAAACAGTTTAGTTTCTCAATCGTTAAAATAACAATGATATTATGTTTTATTGAATAATTATATTCATTTTAAGAATATGAAAAGACCGGGAAAAGATTCCCCGTGTAGTAAAGTGACTGATGGACGTTAAATCTGCCGAAACGCGGAAAGTCCTCCTTGTTCCCATAACAAAATAATAACCTCTGGGGGTACTGGATTGGAGATCAATCGTTCTCTGATTCAGGTCAAAATTACGATCTGTGGATGAATGAATGGACGTATGAATGGGTTCGCCCTATAAACGGCTGCGACGTATGGTGTGGCAGAAGTTGAATTCTTGGCCATAGATGGCGCCACTGAAAAACAAGAACAATCGCACCCCTTCTACCTAAACAGGCATAAGTCAACAAGAATATGAAAAAAACCCAAAAAAATTCTTAAGTGTAAAGAAATTAGAGATTGTTTAGTTCTTATACATTCTTATAATGTATTTTCATAAAGATACAAAAAACTTTCTTTTCCCCAAACGTTCAAATGATTTATGTTTCTCTTTTTCCTTAAAATCAACTTTTAAAACAAATTAAATTTAATTAGTTTTAAAAAGTTTTTTTTCTTTAAAAAATTGCTGTGCAGTCTCCCAATTTATACCGTTCGAAAAAGGTTCGAATTCCTGAGAAATCGAATTTTAAAATTTGATGTCGTACATTTAAAATTTGATTTCTCAGGAACTGTGATCAATTTTACTCAAATTTTGTATTTTGCCTTGTTAAATTACCTTCTTTAAAAATGATGTAAAAGATTATGTGCCTTGCAATTCAAATTTTTTTCCCGACTATTAATAAATATAATAATAACAAATAATAAATATTTAATAAAAATCATTTTTAGTGTGGAATAATTTTCGGGTAAATAACTTTTATGATTGTAAGCAAAAGTTCTTCAATTCGCTTAAAAAGTTCTCGAGATATAAGAAATATGCAAAGAGTAAAATTAGCATTAAGAGGTTCAAACTTTGGACAGTTCTCCTATCAATATTCCCAGATTGCGGAAAATAATGTTAAAAAAAAAAAATGATGTATAAAATATGTTTGTTATTGCATAATATAATTACGCAACTTAAAAAAATCTTGAGAAATTATCTTCGTCAAAAATAATAATCAAATTAAAAAATATATAGAAAAAAAATGAAAAATATATAAAAAAAAAAAAAAACATAAATAAAATAAAATTTTCGCTTTGCTTTTGTATCATAGTTCACCAGCAAATTGAAAATTTCACACATTCCTCTCAACTTATCTCGGTTTATAAAATTTCATTAATGGGAGAATATGTTTGCAAGTACGTAATATGATTATGCTATATGTGAAGAAATCTTGCGAAATCTTCTTCGAAAAAGTATCTACCGCATCACTTCCTTTGAAAAGGAAATTTGAGAACAGCTTCGGTTTTATAGAAATGCTGGATTTATCCTCGTTTGCAGGCAATTGAACAATTTACACATTCTCACTTTAGTTTTCAGAAAAACTCCCAGACATGCATCATCGCTATTAGCTATAATTATATTAGGTATTCGTTAAACTGTTAGATTCAGAATATTATCCAATGATAATCTGTATTTTTAAACTTACCTTTCAGAAACTCTGAAATTTTTTTAATTAAATGCTTTTCTGTTACTATGAAAACAAATCAATAAATAAATATATTTTATTATTTTTCATTTTTTAAAGTCTACGAAATTTTAAAATTAGATAAATAAAAGATGGTTAATTACAATAACCCCATTACCATAATAGCCCTTTTTTTTTTTTTTTTTTATAAATCTTTTATCGAAATATTTTTCAAACGAAGTGCTGACGTCCAATTTTTGAAGTTTCGTACTTTTGCTAACATGCTAAACTAACATTAGAAATGAAAATTCCAAGTAAGATGGTACTACTCGAGTTATAACTCGATATGTCGAAAACTTATGTGTTTTTCTAATTAAAAAAAGAGGCATTTCAACCTTTTTTGAAAATTTCTCTATCTTTTTTCTTGTCTTCTATTTTCCTTTTAATACTTTTTTTAAACATATTGGTTTAAAAAACTTAATCAAACTTTCAGCTGTTGGGTGTCTCAGACCCATTTTTATAAGAAACTTCCTGATTGCAATTGGATAGCAAGTCGTTCAGTATGCCCCATAAAAAAATTGCCAAGTCCCAGAGGTCTATTTTATAAGCTCGTAATGAAATAAAGGTGAAAATTTCCTTAGTGAATATGAAATTCATAAAATTCGTAATTTCACTAATTCGGCGAACTGATCGCTAAGACACGGTTCTCAGCAGATCACCGAGGTCAAGCATCACTGGCTGCGGTCAGTGTGCTGGTGGGTGACCCACTTGGATCAGTCTGCGTAGAAACCGAGGGTGTGCGGTATTGGTCCTCGTTAAACTGTTCTACCGTAAAGTGCTTGACTTCCAGTGCAGGTCGTCGGGCTACCGAAGCGGGGGTGCCATCCCCTCTGCAGAGGATCAAAATTGTGATGGCATGTCTTCGGATCATCTTCAGGAATGTTTCCCAGACCGCCGCCAAAAGCCCAATATGCGGCTCTAGTGCAACTTAAATGAACTACTACAACAACAACTACACGTTGGTTTTTTGACGTTTGATTTCTTTGTAAAGACCATTCTCGCTGCATGCTATTCAAGCTCCTTTGATCTTCGTCGACAGAACCGGAGAATGAAATTGTTGATATTTTTACTCCTTATTTCACTAATCAGGTTCTCATTCTTCCACTTTTGGAGTTGCGTTAATCAACTGCAGTGAGAAAAGCTCTCAGAAAAAATGGGGTGACCGCTTTTGGTGAGAATGCTCCTTTAAGAAAGATTGACAGGTTGTGGAAATTATTTAAACAAAATGCTCATGACCGTGATTTCTTTTTTAACCGCGATTTCTTTCTGCTTTTTTAGTGTTGTTAAAAACTTTTTGTTTTCATCTAATTTATTACTAGTCATTAAAAAATAACGATTTTTTTTAAAATTTCCCAACTTTCTTCGAACGTTAGTATTTATTGATATTCCATAGTAAGAAAAGTAACTATTTAAAGTTATCCTTTTAAATTGAGCAATAATCATAGCTTGTGAAACAAATTGTTTTAATATTTTCCTTCATAACTTTTCCAATTTTTCATTTGTAAAAAATTCTTTGCTTTCTAAAACAAATCTCATCTTCCAATACTATAAAACGTACTAATTAAGATTTAAGAGAATATGAGGCTATTTATCTGTTTTATATTATGTGCAGCTTCTTTTATCACTTAATTGCTTTTTTTATCTGATAAATGATATCTGATAATTTTACATTTATAATAGATATAAAACTGATAATTAATGAAAATAATGCCATGTCGATGCTTTGTAAAATGCAATTTTTAAAGGTCAGCCGTATTCGTCCAAGTTTTTTTCCTCAGAAAGTTTTTTTATGAAATTCAAATATTTTATCTCTTGATTTATCTTACCTGAAAAATTTAAGTGCTTTCTAAACATTCAGTGGTTTCAATTTAAAAATATAATTTAAATTACAGTGGAATAAAAAATGTCCTTTTGAACCTGTGGAAGATTTATTTGTGCCAAATAAATACCAAAGGTTTGGTGATTTCCAGGTAGTGGCACCTAAGAAATTGTAAAAAAAAAAAACTATCGAAAGTTACCAATTTGAAGAGTATAACTTGTAGTCTCCTCTGGGCGAACTTTTTTATTTTATAAGTTTGAAAGCTTTTTGACTATTCTGGTTAACAAGAACAAATACCCAAAAGAAAATATTTCATGAACCTGAAAGTGTTTAAATAATTATTTTACTCTTATTATAATGCCTCGTTAGTATTTTATTATTAAAGTGTAACTAAATGTTGTAGGTTGCCAAAAAATTTATTGGGTAGATTTTTATCTTAATACTTTTTTCAAGAAAGACATCTTTACATTTTGACAGCAATCAGGCATTGGCTTGCAAGAAAGTTAAAAATAAATCACTAATGGGGGCCAAATGAAGGTCTATATCTTGTCCTCAACTCTGGGAAAACTAATAAAAATTTTGTGAGTACAAAAACCCATTAGCACGCCAAAGGTTATTTGCATTTTAACAGGTACCACTATAAAAGGTGAATGTAAAATATATGGGCATTATTTGTGGGGAGTGGATGAGTATATGTCGCCCTGAATAATTAGAAATCTTTAAAAGTCCCTTTTAGTGTTTTAGACAAAGAAATTTTTATTAAATTATTCTTAATTTAAATTTTTAGAGTTAGTAAGCAAGAAAGCTATAAAATAAAACTGGAAAACTTATTTTTTGTTACATTTATTATACTAATGCTGAATTCATGTGTAGAGATTTCAATCCTGAAATTAGTTTTGCCCTTAAAGCTACAGATTTATTTTTAAAATGACCTTTTTAGCCCATTTTTTGTTGAAATGAGCAAGTTTAAAAACATGATATTTAACAGCGTATCCTGTAAATGCTGTGGCAATCTTCTAGGAGATTAAGGGTACACCATGAGGATTAAAATATCATGATAAACTGATGTCCAAAAATGTCATACGTGGCTAGCGGCGTTTACCTTCTCTGGCCTGTTCAGTATCACATTAAGACAACAGTTCATAATAGGGAAGTGTCCCTATGACATGTCGGGATATATTGTCAATGGCGTATGACAACATATCAGGGTATGGGTTCCTGTACAATTATAGTCTTGATGATATGCCATAACTGTCCTAAAAGTTTGTCATAACATTTTATGTGACCCATTTTCATGTATGACGCTTTTAAACTGGAATATTTTGATAAATGTCAGTTAAAAAAAAAAAAAAGCTTTAAGAAAGAAGCTCTCTTTATCTTTATGCAGGTATTTAGCACATTTTAGAATTTTTTTTTATCCTTATGTGAGAAATTTAGTATACTGTTAATTTAATTTTGACCTCAAAAATTTGGTCTCTGTGATGCCCTTGGTACATTATAAATTAAATTTGATCTGTAGATATAATAATTTGTTATTCGTATAATAGTCAATATTTTTTTTATCCTTCTACTATACTTTATCCATTTAAATATTGCATTTATTTTTTCTAACAAGTACTTTACTTAAAACTGCATAATATTTTTTGATTAAATTAGTAGCATAATAATTATATAATTAATATGTTGCTGAGTGAATAAGTTAGGGGTGCACAACCTGCTGCTCCAGGGCAATATGCGGGCCACCGACTGTTGATGTGCAGCCCGCAAGAGCTCCTGAACACCATTTTTTTTCAAGTAAAAATTTAGAATCTTTTTAATTTCTCTTCACAAAATATTGAATCATAATATGTACTATAATAGTTAAGTTTTAATTTTTGCTTAGACCTTATAAATTTTTTTAAAAATATTTAGTTCAAATATATACTGCTCATTAAAATAAGTATGTATGTAGTTTTTTCTATGCATTTATTCTTTGAGCATTATATATATTTTTGTTAGAGTTCATAGTATCTCTTTTCCTCAAATATATATGTATATATATATTAATAAAAAAGCAAAAAAAGAAATATTAGTTTTTTTTATTGAATGAATTTTAGTAATTAAATAATTTAATTTTAGGAGAATATGTTACTAAGTTCACTGATGAAAATATTTATTGTTTAGAGCACCAATTTTGAGATAAAAATTATAATATTTGCCACCAAAATGAGTAATATGCGTGAGGCCCTTCCTTAGTCAACATGCTGTGCAAGTGACCTTCACTTAAAAAGATTGTGCACCCCTAGAATAAGTAATATTTATTGCTTGGACGGTTGTCATTAAAGTAGTCGGAACCCTCATAATTTTTTGATAAATAAACAGGAATTCTAATAGTTTTATTGCCTATTTGTTAAAAATGCAAGTTTACCTTTGTAGTTTATAAATACCTTTGTAGTTTATTCAGTTTAAATTAGGTGTAGCATTTCGTTGGTTAGCTACTCAGAAATCCTAGTTTAGTTACTCTTGGCATTTAAACTAGGTGATTGTCATACTTTGTGTAAACCTTTGTGCTTCCTGTTATTGTTAAATTGCCATATCTGATGTTATTGTTAATTTTCCATCGCAATTTTGTTACAAAAATAAAATGCATTGCTTTTTTTTTTCAGAAACTTGTTACGAATTTTTCTGTTTGCTGAGAGTGGTATAACTGAACTTATTTTAATATTGTGTGGTTAGTTTATTTTTATCTTTCTGTTTATTTTGATAACCATGTATCTTAAGCCCCTAATTGCATTAAGGGCTGAAGAATGAAAAGTTTTGTTTATTTTTGTAGAAAAAAAAACTTTTTTCAATAGCGCCGCTGCGCTTTCGCCGAAAAATACGATATTTTATTTGAAATGTTAATTCTTTGTTAGTAATGTAAAAAAATTTCATGGTTTAGTCATGTTGCGTATATTTCAGAGTTCTCCCTAGGAATAAAAAATGGTAGGGTGCTTCCTCACAGAATAGGACACTTTAAGTTTTTAAAAAGCACTCAATTAACACGATTAAAATTGATCAAAATGTGTTATATTATGTGATAACTGAATTTGGTCCCCAATTTTTAAATTACCCTCTTACACTATTTTATGTGTATATTTCACAAAGTAATTCTCACTCATTTTCAAAATAACAGAAGAATTTAAATCTTTTGAAAAATTAAGGCAAGCTAAAAGACAATCTCTGTGTATGAATATTCTCGAAGGAAAAATAGCAAACTAAAAAAAAAGGCTTAATTGATAAACATTGTGAAGGCTTTTTTTTAAATATATTTTAAATTGAAAATTATGATAAAATACAAAATGCAACATTTACAAAATAATGTAAAATTTAAAATCACTAAAAAACCAAGTAATATGCGTCACCCAAATAAATGATGTGAATGTCTCTAGGGCCGAATATCATGTGAATTTTAACAGTGTAAGTATACATAAAAAATTTTGCTAGAATGAAATTAAAGTTCAAGTAATTATCTATAACTAACTAAATCAAAAGTGGGCTTTTTATTAAAACTGCTTAGGAAAACATTTTCCTATAAAAAAATAAAATAAAAAGATTGTGTTTTTAAGGATGACGGCTTGCAAAACATATTTTCCAACTCAAAACTGATCTACTTTCATAATAAGTTAGTAATTTATTATCTGGTTACCATAATATATTCTTTAATTCAAAAATTTGAAGAAAAAAAATTTCAATACTTGTTCTTCCAATAAGCTTTATTAGAATAAGTGTCAATAAAATTTTGCCTAAGAAATAATTGATAAGAAAATTTTTTAGTTTGCTTTTTTTTCATATATAATAATTAATATGGTCTCAATAATTTAATTTAGTATTATTTTTACAGAACTCTGATTGAATCGAATCATCTGATTAATTTTCCATGTCTAATCCAGGTAATAATTTAATTTTCTTAAATTCTTCATTCTAATTCAGTATTTTAATTGAGAATCAAATATTTATATTTCATCTGTGATTTCAATTTATGTATTTAATAAGTTCTCTCTCTCTCTTTTTCTTTGTTTCATCTTTTATTTCAAAATTATTATTGACTGTTATTAGTTAATATTTAAAATTTTCAGGTTATGAAAATACGTTAAACTAGTTTTCACTTTAGAAAAGGAAAGACCACCTTTATTTATGACCACTTTTGGGAGTCACAGTATTTTTTCCATAGACTTTGTGTTGAAGAAAACCTATAGGAGAGACCATTAAAACCTCTCCCAGCGACTGGGCTAACATCTGTACCAATTGCAGAATGGGTCAAACAAGGAAACATGAGAAAATATCAAAACAAAACATTTAACAAAGCAAATAAGTAGATTAAAATGTATTCAAAGTATTTGTGTGAGGCTCTTATTTAGAGAACTCTTTTTGATGATATAACCTCATGTGTAATCAGAATGCATTAAAGAGGATGCTTTTAATGATTTACTTTTAAAATTGAAAGTTAAATTAGAAAAAAAAAGTTATTTTAGAAAAAACGAGCAACTAAAAAATCTAAACTGTTTTCATCTTATAAAGCTAACTAATTTTTATGATATAAAATTAAATGCAAACTTAAACAAAAAACATAATTATTTATTTATTTAAAATAGCTTTATTATTCATAATTGGTAAATTTGTTTTTACTTATAATTATATCAGTTGGGATCATTTTTATAGACGTTAAATTTTGCTCATTGATCAGTCTTTTTATGACGCTAACAGAAGTAGCATTTCCGCAACAAGTAAATAACACTGACTGAAGTTAATATCGTTTGTGAAAAATTATGTATCTTTGATAACAATTTTGAAGTCATTAATTAGAGGTAACCTCTAAGAACGACCATTTTACTGTAGAACGGAGAGGAGTCGCTCCCGAGACATTTCACTGCATATTTATTGAAATCTTCTAACAAAAAACAAACCATATGGCTCTGAGCCATAATGTATTTTTCTCCATATCCAATGTAAGGCTAAGTAATAAATGGTAACAAAAGCGTCAGATTCTTTGATTGAAATTAGCAGAGCATATCTTACTTTGTTCAATGATGCTTTTAATTAAAGTTCAATGTAGTTTTTAAACTTAACCCCCGTGGCAGAAACACAGCGACATTGTCGCAGAAAGTGACTGAGTTCTTGCAGAAAGATTCTGCAGAAACAGAAGCTGTTTTACCAAAAAAAACAAAAACATTTTCTACAGAAAAAAAAAATTTCTGCAGGAGCAATAATGGTTCTGCAAAATTTTTTTTCTTACGGAATGGTTTTAAAAATTTTTTCCTAGCGTACCACGGAAGAAGAAAGCGCTCGTAATTCTCCGTTAATCTCCAACACAAACAGTTACTGGATAAAAAGGGGAGAATTTCCCCCCCCTTTATTAAGCTAGTTTTGGAAATTTACCAACTTCGGCCTCTATCGCTGGTGCCGTAATTTGCTTTGTGTTTTCTTATGAGAACAGAGCAATTTATATTTTTTGCACTTATGTGGAAAATTTCATGCGTAAAAAGATTCTTTTTTTAAAAAAATCATGTCTAGCGAAAAGGTTATTTGTTGCAATTGTGAAGCCACAATAATTAAAACAAATTTGAAAACTGATTTTTCAAGGTGGCATTCCGAAAGAGAAATAAGATGGAAGTCGACAACATCTAGCACGATGTCAGAGATTTTTTTTCTGGAAAGCGACAGGAAAAGAAGCTTCCCATGCTACTAATATTGAAAAAAAAAAGTTCTAGATTCGAATAAAATATTCTTACTAGTAGCGATATCGATAGTAAGGATGAGACAGCATTTCCAACAAATCAATAAATTTTAGAAGCAGTCAAAGCTAAAAAATAACTATATATAGTATATATTTTTTTAAAAAGATAAAATGCCTATATCCTTTGAATTAAGTCGTCGATTAAAAAAAAAAAAAAAACACTCGTAATCTAACAATAAATGAAATAAAGTCTGAAAGATATCTCACTATCTACGATTTTTTGGCATGCGAATAAAAACCAGATTGGTGGAAAATATTTACTGGTGAAACACTTTCAAACAGGTTTCCATACGCAATGCTATATATTTACACAATACAGTGCGAAATCACAAGCGCTGTGTATTTTTTTCGTTCTGAACTTAATCTGATCACGAAAAAAGTTTTATTTACCTCCTTTTTTTTAAAAAAAAAAAAATCTTTCAATAAGTCAGTACAATATTAATCGAATCTAATTAATCTATAATTAATTAGATAAAATTAATTAGATGTAGAAAAATTGAAACAAACATTGCTTGAATTTTTTTGCTTTTAGAATTCGGTTATAGTCAATTCTATTTTATTATTTTGATTACTCAACTTCAATATTAATTTTTTCACCTGATTTGTTTCTGTACCTGATATAACTACTATAATGAAACATTAAATCATACTGTTTCAAACTGCTTTAATAATTTAATTTTGATACTGTTTTAAACTGATACTTCAAATTCAGTTATCTTGTTTTATAAATTTAATCTTTTTGTCCATTCTTAGCTATTTCTATAAGTTCTATCTTATTACAGGTTCTGGGTAATCTTTATTTATGCTCTAGTAAGCATTTTTGTCTGCAGATCTATACATTTATAACTTTTCGTTATTATCAAAGATTATGCAAATTTATACTTAAACAATTTAAACTTATTAAGAAATGTAAACTTATATTATGAAATTAAGAAAAAAAATCTACACAGTTTTATTCTATGCATGTAGACTTATTTTATAAACACGAATTTCATCTATAATTATAAATTCATTACACATACATTTATAACGATAAAAATATCTTGCAGAAAGATATTGGTTCTAGTTAGGTTTGTCGCAGAAAGCCAGAAAAAATTCTGCCACAGGGAACTTAACTATAATTTATATGTAACAATCAATAACATAAACTCAACTAGGGTTATGATATAATATTTTTTAATCATGTACTCCTAATGTTTATATAATTTTTGTAAATTTATCCCACTTATTTTTTAATGAAAATTCAAGAATACTTACAAACGTTTTGTATATTGGACTCATTTTCATTTTAGACACAGATTTAACGGAAACTAATTGTGCTTCTGTTAGGAGTGCTTTCATTCATCATATTTTTATTTCAGATTAAATTAGTGTTCTATTAACATCTCAACAACATGTGCGATTTAAAAGCATATGCTTATCTGATCAGCCGCTGATTCTCCCTGGCTCCAAATCTATTTTAGTTTAGACTGTTACACTGAGTATTTTTTTTTTCCTGTTTGAATAATTACCTCCTAATGGATTTTATCAGATAATTAGATTTAATAAATTCGTTTATTTACATAATATTAATTATGAATTATATATATTTAATAATAGACTAATAGCCTGTTGATAAAACTGATTAATAGGCTATTAGTCGGTCAAGTGTTAACTATTTGAGAGTAGTTTGACTATTATGGGCTTATCCTACTCATAAAAAAATTTTATTCAATCGAGTTATTATACTTCCATCATAATTTTTTAACTTAAAAGTTTTTTATCATTATTTTAAAACTTTTTGTGATATATTCCAAAAGATTACATTTTTATACTTTTTCTGTTCTACATCTTTTTTTTTTTTTTTTTTTTTTTTTTACTATATAGATGTAAGAAACGTCTTTTTGTAAATTTCTTAGGTTGCTAAAAACACACTGGGAATTGAATAAATAGTTTAAATGCTTAACCATTGAATGAACAGATGTAAAAAACTTCTTTTTATAAATTTCTTAGGTTGCTAAAAAGCACTGTGAGTTGAATAAATAGTTTAAATGCTTAACCATTGAATGAACATATGGATGTAAAAACATCTTTTTGTAAATTTGTCTCTTTTAACTTACAGATGATGAGGAAATTCAAAAAATGTTGCAATTCGTACCACAAGTTGGGGCAATGTTTGAAGTACAAGAAAAAGTTGGAGAGGGTAAATATTTAAACACATATTCAATGATATTTTATTTGTATGCAGGGATGTGGACTGGTAACTATTTTTTCGCATAGTCAATAGTTTTCTGTAGAAATAAGAAACTCTTTAATGATATTAAACAAAATTAAACATTGAATTGTCATTCAATAAATGTAATATCATTCAATAATTAAAAAACAAACATCAGCGTATCAAATTATAATATAACAACCAATCTCTATGCAGAAAATGAGCCGCTATCTCTGGATGTCATAAAGGGAAAATAGATTTATATAAAAGAAAGGACCATAATATAGGAAATAAAATTCATAGTATATAGTTTATAATGTATAATTAGTTTGAACTCCATATTATTTTAGATGTATATTTTCAATTAGTATATTTGTTTTTCTTTTATTTATATTTAATGAAGTGAAAACTAATAACTTTTTGCAATTAAAACTTGAAAAGCAATTTATTGTTTTTGTTTTGATGTTCTATTTTTTCAACTTAGATATTGTAGAAGTGAAAATAATTGTTTAGTTAATTTTGCATTTATTATATACTGTATTATTTTTTATTCAAAATGATTTGCACAGTGTAATATGCTTTCAGAAACATTAATTAAATAATAAAAATAAATGATAATTTAAAAATTAATTTTTTGGACTGAAATTGTGTCTGAATGAGTAAATCTTTAAATGGTACGAAATATTTTTTCCTTTATGCAATTAGTTCTAAGTATAAATAAGAATTTTTTCCCGATATTACGTACTTAGCATTTTGGCTAGTTTTAAACCATTAAACTCTTAACAAATTTTTTGTTAAAATAATTAAAAAAAAGAAAATCTTATTTTATTTGCCAATTTTTGTGTCTTACCAGTGTTCTCAGTGACTTTTGCCTTAGCAATTGGCTAGGGAGGGGGAGGGGAATGTTAACAGATAAAATTTTGTTCTCCCCCCCTTTTAAACTCGATCAGTATTCAATTCTGATCTGTATTCAACTGTCATCTATAGAAACTATCAAGTTAAGAAATACTTTAGCAATTTCAAAATGTCCAGGAAAAAAAATTC
Organism: Parasteatoda tepidariorum; assembly: GCF_982258835.1. Taxonomy (NCBI): domain Eukaryota; kingdom Metazoa; phylum Arthropoda; class Arachnida; order Araneae; family Theridiidae; genus Parasteatoda; species Parasteatoda tepidariorum. The sequence continues at coordinate 40,849,356 of NC_141764.1, forward strand.
AACTTTTATGAAATACAAATGTCTGAGAAAATTGACTCTACTTTATGCTATACATTAGTGGTGGTTAGTTAAACAGAGTTTATCCTTCATTAATGTGATCAGTTTACATAATTTTATCAATTGACGGAATAACTCTTTAAACATTTGATGGACTTATTACTAAACAAATGTTTGTATTCTTATTCAGTTTTTTTTTAGCTCTGAGATTTTTGGTGCGTTTTTGCCGTTAAAATATTTTTTTATGTATATCTTTACTTAGGTACTTTTAGCAAAGTATATAGAGCATTTGTCAAGAATACAGGTGATCAAAAGTTCGAGTATGCCTTAAAGTACTTGGTGCCAACAAGTAAACCTTCTCGTATTGCAACAGAATTGCAGTGTTTAAAGGATGTTGGGTAAAAATTTAGAATTAATGTTAACTTTATGCCTTATTCAAGTGTATAATTTTTAATTGAATATTATTTATTCATGATTTTTGAGCTTGGTGTAACTTATTATTTTAAGTATTCTATTTAGGTGTTCTATTAATTTGTTCTATAAGACTATCAACCACTCTCTTGTAAATTAAACCTTCATGCATTTGAAATACATTTTACTTTTGATCAACTTATTTTTCACAGGAAAACTAAGTTACTAAGTCATTATTAGTTTCAATTAGATTAATTTAGTCAATTAGACTTGATTAATTGATCTTATCAAATAGATTAGACAAACAATGGTTTTTTTATTTTATTTTTAGGATCATTAATTCTTCTGATGTGAAATTAAGGATTTTCATTTACAAGATTTGGTATTTTTTAAAATTAAATTTCCTGTTGAAAAACATATTATTAAATTTCTAACTTATTAGTAAGATCCTACATCTTAACAAATTTTGTTTCATTGAATTTTTTTTTTTTTGTAATTTCCTTAACAAAATCTAACTTAATCATTTATTGTGATAACAGGAAATGAAATGGTTTTAATTATAATTGATCCTCATAATTCTTTTTTTAAAACCTATATGGTCTTCCTAAGTACTCTTAACTGCAAATTTTCTTATTTTCTCCTTTTCTTTGGCTAAAATACTTTGAGATCCATGTTATTATGCTAATTGTTATGATTATGATAAAATATTATTTTATCTCATTGAATTTTTAAAATATTTTTGTAATTTTTTTTAAGTATTAACATCTATTTTTAAGGAAATTTGTAATTTTATCTATCATTAGCCCATAATAAAATTTATATTTGTTTTATAAATACATGTTAACCGATAAGAAATTTATGCAAATATTAAATATATAAAGCTAACCATTGGTACATACTTTTTGTCTTTTTTATAGGGGTACCAACAATGTTGTTGGTATAGTATCATGCTTTATGAATAATGGACATGTGGTGATTGTTATGCCATATTACCCTCATCAAAGATTTTCGGTGAGTACTTTTTCTGAAAATTTAAAGCTCTTTTTATAGGGATTTAACTCCTGAGAAAATAGCAGCGAAACGTAATAATTGTGCCTTACTGTGCTAGAACAGGATGTTTGCTTCAATTTGTACTGAATTAAAGCAAAAGCATACTTTTGTTAGAGAAAATTTTTGTGACAAACAATCTTAGAACAAGTGAAAGCAGATGATTATTCCTTTTCCATGCTCCTCATCAAGAATAAATAAAGCTCAAAGATTTAATGCAATAAGTCATGCAAATTGCCACACACAAATAGAGAATTCAGTTTGCTCTTATCCACAAAACTGATCTATCTTTTTCTATGCTTTTTTTTTTCACCTTCTTTAAAATTTACTTATGAAATAAAGAATTTCATTTTCTGAAATGAAATCAAGATTTTTGGAATTTCTAATTCCCTAGAAAATATGTTTCCGCTTTTTCTATGTATTAGTAATTTTAATGTAATTTTTAATATTATCAAATATGGAAAAGTAAAGAAATCTTAATCTGCAGCCAAAAAAGATTTTCGTGATTCTTCTGGTCAGTAAAGCAAAAGGGACTATGAAGGAGAAAGGAGGAAGCAAAGCGTTCTCCTGTTTTCTCTAGATTTTCTTTCCTCACGTTGATGTCTTTGATAACACTCTGCCTCCTATAATTTATGGAATTTCTCATATTTTTAATTCATATTTGTGTCTAGGTTTTGTTTTTGATTGCTTGAAGTTTGAATTGGTTCAGTGCCTGAATTTAATTCTTTTTGCCTGTTAATTTAACTATGCATAGTATTTATAGGGCGCATGGCTTTTTTAAAAAGTACTTATAATTGCTTATTTTTAATTCTTAAAAGCCTTTAAAGGTGCTTTATGTATAATGTATATATATAATATGAGCTTTTAACTGTAGGAAGAAAATTTTTTTATTAGTGTGCATATATTACGGCACAAAATATTCAATTTGCACATTTAATAGTCCCTTTTTGACTTCTATCGGTTATTGCTGATATCCCAATGCTTTTCTTTTTAAAATTCTGATATTTTAAACATTATTATTAAGAAACAAGAAATTTGAATCACACATTTGAGTAAATACTTTTTCTTGTACTCATTTGCGTGGTTGATTTTCACATTTTTAAAAATTCCGATATTATTCTATGGGAAATTCAAATTTTCACTTACTATTTGACTAGATAATTCTATTGTTTTTACAATCAATAATTCAGCAGATATCACTTCTAATTTTAGAATATTTTTTGAAATCTCAATATCTATTTAACATGATATTTATTACAATACGTGAATCTCAAAATGTAAATCTAATTAACCGTTTTCCTTTTTTTAAAAAAATTTTTAGCGTGGATTTGACGGTGTTAAATTTTTTTTGATGCAATGCTAAGAACGAAAAAAGAAGAACCTGTTGTAATTTTTTCTAATATGTTTTTTTAATTCTTTATTGAGTTGACGAGAAAAAAATTAATTAAAAAAAGTTTTAAAAAAAACTACCCATTGTGGTAATAAAATTTCAGATAATTTCTTCTTCCAGCAACCACATGTCTGTCACACGGATAATTGTCATAAAAATAATTGTAAATTTTAATTATAAACTTAAAAAAATTTCCTAAATATATCAATGCACAACATCAACATTAAATTTTTATGTATTATGCTGATAGTTATATAGGTATTTTAGTTATGCTATGTGTTAGTATTATGTAGTTCTGTATAGTGTTCAACATATATTGATTCACAATTTTTGTTGATTTAAAATAAAAAATTAGAATTGTAAAACATCAAAATTATCTATAAGCTTGAATTAAGTGAATTAAATGTAGTAAGGTAAAATTGAAATTAATTAAAGAAATAAAATAGATTTTTTTTTGGATTACTAGAATAAAATTTTTACAAGCGATTTTGGTAATGAAAGTAGTTCTATTTCTTTTAATCCTTTTTTGAAAATAATAAATAAGGAAGAATTATTATCCCTTGTATTCCATATCTTTTATTATTTATTTTTCTTCTTATATCTACATAATTGCTAAGCTAAATTGCTATTTAATGTTGATATTATGTATAATAAATAAGTGCATTGCTTTTAGGATTATGTTCGATTGATGATTCTTGATGATATAAAAAGTTATATGAAAAATCTTTTAATTGCTTTGGAACAAATACATTCCCATGGAATTATTCACCGAGACATCAAACCAAATAATTTTTTGTACAATCAATCTCAACAGAGGTAAAATTATTTTTTTCCATCTTGTTACTGACCATAATAACAGTTTTAATTAGTATCTGTTTTATATGTTAAATTATTATTCTAATTATTTTGAATTATTCTAATTTTGATTATATTGCCTTTTCATTTAAGGATGGCTAATACACTGGTGTTCAAAATTAAGAGAATTTGCATATTTTGTTGAATTTTCTTAAAACAACTAAGTAAAAAGTAAAACTATTGCTTCAAAACAAAATCTTGTCTGTCAAATTCATGAGCATATGTTTGTGGGGGCAAAGCTACTTGAGGAATATACTTTATAAACTAGCATAGTAAAATCTGTATTTCGTTCCCTCATACATCCTGCTGAATTTCTTGGTATTTTTTTGCAGTAATCTTAACAGATTCTTTTGATTTTATTTCAAACACTAAAACTGAGTAATCAACATTTAAGTGATAGATTGAGGTGGCAAATTGTGGGGAGACTTGAAGCAAGCTAGTCTTATACAGATTTGTTAAGAATTCGATTTAACGCCTAGAGTCTTGTCCAATTTATGGAATCGATCTCAGTAATTCAGATCTGTCGAGATGAGGCCTTGCCTAGGTCGGCTAAGAACCAGAACAGCCAATGAAGATCAGTATTTGTCGATTATTGCAAGGCGTAACAGATATGCTTCAGTATTAGAATTTTTATATCAAAATTTAGCAAAATTGTTTTTGGTTTCTTTCTTTTTATTTCTACTAGCCATAAAAATATATTAAACATGCAGAAATTGCCTAATTGAAAGCAAGTACTTAATTTGCTATTTTATGTATGATTATTTGTTAATTTAGTCTTAATTTTTTTTCTTTTAATTAGTTAGTAAGTTTATTTATCTTTTAATAGAAGAAAGTTTCTTTAAAAATGATTGTCTTGGCTGTTTAAGAAAAGAACAGAGGCTATACAAGCATTAAAATATTCCATCAGCCAGCTATTTTTTTTCTCTCCCAAAATGAATATTTGGTTTCAATAGCCTGACAAAATATAATCTGATTATATTATATTTTGTTTTACTGCAATTATCTGATTAAGGATAATTGCAATTGAAAAGCTTTTGTAAATAGTATGTAGCAAGAGATTTCTATATTATAAAAAAGAAAATAAAAATTTCTTATCATAATTACAGAGCTTTGAAGTAGTTACCTATCTACCATTGCTGAATTTTTATTTTTAAAAGACCATCTAATCAAGGTACATACTGTTTAAGCCTCTATTGATTATATGTAATTGTATGTCTTACCCCTCCTTTCTTACAAGAAAAAGGAAATTTTTTAATTATTTTTCCTATTTCTAAACACACAGTAGTAGTTGTTTAAAGTTCAAACTGTTCGAGCACTTTACTGTTGCCCAAAATATCATATTACTTATCTTTAAAGTGTTTAAAAAGATATAAAATTTTGATTTGTTATTTTTATTGAATATGTTATTTGTAATTTTAAAAAAAATTGCTACAATTAAATGCGCATGAAAACTACATTTTCATTAAAATTATATATATATTAATGGATGATTAGTTCCTCATCCAGTTATTTTTATTGTTTTCATTTTTAGCTACACTCTTGTTGATTTTGGGCTATCTCAAAAATGCAGTGAGCTGCACGCTAGGTATTCCAATCGTCAGCCTTTGTCTGACTCCAGTGGTAGACTGAATAAAAATATTAAAAAGTTAGCTGAAGATTCAGAGAAGAAAGTAAATGAAACAGCTGCATCAGCGGGAACATCAAAACTTCAAACTATTATTAAAGTAATATTAATTTTTATATCTTGTCATATATGTATAAATATTTGTATACCTTCCAGAGTACAGTGACAATATATTCAAGTCCGATTAAATAGCCACAGTCATGATTGCTTTTCTGTGTATTTTCTTAGGTTTCATTCGTTATAGTAACTGTTATATCAATCAATGAAAACCTATAATTTTCTAGCTAATAGTTCGGCAGGAAAAAAAACGCACTTTTTTCCCCTTTGAGCCTAATATTTCTCATAACATTAATTTATATGCATGAATGTTACTGTATACTTTTCTTAGTATTTTTTTAATACTTTTCTTCTCAAGCATAATGATATGTGCTAAATTAATCCATTAGATTTCTGTGGGCAATATTCATAAATACATATATGTAAGTTTACGGCTTCCTGTTTCACCTTTCTTTTTTACAATTGCAGGAATTTATTTCCATGACAAAGAATAATATAAAAAAGGAATTTGATGTTGAACCTAAAGAGTTTTTTCCAAGACTAAAAATTATACAAGTGGATACTAGTAACATACTATTTATTTGTGGAGTAGCTTTTGAAGGTCTCGACAGTGGCGTAGCGAGGGGGGCATCATGCCCCGGGCGCTACTCACAAAGGGGCGCCAAATGGTCAGCAAAACAAAAAAAATTTTGGATAATTTTTTTTTTATTATAATTTATTTCTGCAAAATATATTTTAAATTTAGTGCCAGTGAAATATAATAAATGTTAATTCGTAAATAAAAAGGAACACTAATCAAACTGTAATAATATATTCATAATAGAAATGACACGTCTTTTCTAATGGCTGGCTGACTCGACCTGTGTCTGTCAGCTTTTCCTTATGGCATCTACGCTGTGTGGTTACATATATTATTTCCAAATATTTGCAGTGTACAAAGTGTTTGTATGTTTGTACAGTGTATAATACAGATTTCAATGGAATAGAACTCTTTATCGAAGAATGTGACTGTAAAATGTTACTCCGTAGTAGAAAAGAAATTGAACTTAAACTCTCTCTCTTACTTTTATAATCCCATATGGAGAAGATGTTTTTCCAAACCTGAGAGTGGCACTTCAAATACTCCTGACTATCTCAGTATCAATTGCTAGCTGCGAATGGTCATTCAGCAAATTAAAATTAATTTTGACATATCTACGATCAACGGTGGGACAAGATCGCCTAAATGACCTAGCATTTTTAAGTGTGGAAAGAGAAAAATTTGAAATGATCAACTTTGATGATATTATTGATAAATTTGCTTCATCAAAAGCGGAAAATTTATACATAGTAATTAGTTTTATAATTGTATTATAATCATATTATTAAATATATGTATCTCCTTAGAGATAATAAATATTTACTTTTTTCTTGTTTTAAAACTGCGTGTTTTTAAAATATTTCTTTATAAATATGTAAAATAAATAATAGGTATCTTATGAACTAATTCTAGATGATCATATACATTTCAAAGTCTAGTCTTGTTTTCTCAACTACATTTTTTGTCTCAAATTTAATGCCTAACTTGAGCCTATGACTTTATTTATTTTACTTTATTTATTTATTACTTTGCGAGTATATTTTACTTATAATATTAGATGGTTTTCGAATGGGGAGGGGCGCTAAAAAGGTATTGTGCCCCGGGCGAGAGTTAAGCTCGCTACAGCACTGGGTCTCGATAAGATTATTGAAGCAAGAAAAAAGGGAACGTCAGTTGGGTTATACCCTGTATTAGGAGAATAATCTTAAACTAACATCTCACAATAGCATGAATTGAAAAACAATCTTTTGCAAAATTGTTGCATTATTTCGAATTGGCTTTTGCCAATACTGATAACTATAAGAATGCCAAGTCTTGTCAGTAGAAAAATATTAGAACTTTGTTATTGGAAAATGATCAGTGGATTCAGTTTTTTTTCTGTCTGTGGTTATAATTTGTGAGAAAAATTCTTTTCACTACAATTGTGTTCTAAGAAAAATATTTAATCTTGAAATTACTTTCTTTAATGAATAAATGTATAATTACTTAAACTTCTTAATACTGTATTAATATTTTTTATTTTACATTTAATCTGAAATTAACAAAAATAAAACTTTTTTTAAAAATCTCTAAAGATAAAATTATTTTTCCAATTCTTATTTTTTTTTTATTCACGTTTTTTTCTCCTGATCTAAGAATATTGGAAATTATCGCCCTTTAGATGCTTAGTCATGTCTGAAAATTATTAAAACCAGTAATGGTTTTTTATTTATTAATGAATTAGCTGCTCCAACATAATTACACAATATTTTACAAAGCAAATGTTCTAACTTGCCTGTTTTATTTAAAATTTAGGAGCAAGCTAGGGGAGGATGGAGATCACAAAGTAAAGCAAAAGATACTGCTAAGCATGGAAAGGGTAAAACTAAAGAATGTAACTGTTTTAAGAGGCCAACTGTTTGCAAAATATGTCTTGGAAGGTAAATTTTGTTTAATTATAATTTTTGCATTGCGCTTTACCGATTATTTCAACTCAGTCTCTAAATTCCTAATTCAACTTTTTTAAAGGGATCAAGAAGAAGCTCCGAGGGGTGGTACTCCAGGTTTCAGAGCACCAGAAGTTCTACTGAAACATAGCCAACAAACAACAGGTAGTGTTTTTTGCAAACCTAACAAAGAAATCTTTTCTAATAAAAATCAGTAGTCATTAGATTATTTTATTGGATGAAATAAAATAAATTAGCTTGTTACTTCAGAATGGTTAATTTTATTGCTCTTTTTATAAATTATAAGGCTTGGTCATACCTTCACAAATACTTCTCAACTAATTTTTTTCAATTAAGAGTTACAGTTCTTCGAATATGATTATTTTAAAGTAATGGTGGTGCATGATTTGGCACTTTCATTAAATTATGAATTTTGTTCATTATATTAATATATATAAAACAATATTAGCTAATTTCTAAAAATATTGAAATCCAGTTTTGAAACATAGTATTGTTTTTCATAGATTTCAATTATTTATTTTGAAATAAAATTGCTACGTTATCCTTATTTTGTTTATCTGTAGCTTTTCCTGTATTATGCGATTATTTTAAAAAAACTTTTTTTATTATAAATCTCATGAATAATGGTGTCTGAAACTGGTTACAAGTTATACAGTGACAAGTTTTGAAACATAGTATTGTTTTTCATAGATTTCAATTATTTATTTTGAAATAAAAGTTGCAACGTTATCCTTATTTGTTTATCTGTAGCTTTTCCTGTTTTATGCAATTATTTTACAAAACTTTTTTTATTATGAATCTCATGAATAATGGTGTCTGAAACTGGTTACAAGTTACAGCTGATCAATTTTCAAATTCTGCTAACAAATAATGTGTGTTCCTAAAAGTGTTTTAAATATATCTTAAAGGTAAATGTATGTCTAAAAGTATATGTTGAGAATATAATTATAAAGTTTTTTAGATAATTGAAATGTTGGCATTAACAAAAATTTCTGTTTTGGATAATTCCAATTAATCAAGTTATTTATTCTGCTCAATGCTTCGCTTTTAATAACTGTTTCATTCTGCTTTTATTTGAAGTCAAAGTATTAAATTATTTATTTATTTTTTTGTATTGGAAAATCTTGCCAAATATATATGCCATGTATTTATATTTATTTTGATAAAATCCTTAAATTTGTGAATGTTTGCGAAAGTATTTGTATAATATTTTTATCTGTTTATTTATATCTTGAGAATTTAAAAAGATAATGAATAAGGAAGTAAAACTCAAATATGAAGTTATTATTATATATATATATATATATATATATATATATATATACAAGAGTCTGTTTAGAAGAAATTTGGTCTGTTAACGGAGACTTCACAAAATAATTTTTCTTTTAATCGGACCCTTCACAAATTTGTTTATCTTCATTATTGTTTTGTAATCAAATAAACCCTTCCCAACGAAAGACAGATGTAAGCGAACTAAATTTTGTCTTCAGCAGACGCTTCTTCCTTTATTCGTCCGAAATGAATATTCAGCAGTATAGACTAAATGCCAAATATTTATATGTTGCATCGCTAATTTAGTAGCTGCAATTGCTGTTTATTTTTTAAAATTTTATGTTTTTAATTATAATTTTACAGTGTTGAGCTTAATCTTGTATGTCTTTACAATTTAAAAACTCCTTGAAAAAGTTTTTTTTGCAATAACGGACCCTATTTGCACAAATTCACAAAAGCGGGCCCTGGTTGAAAGAAAGTGACGTAACGTTTATTATATATTAACAAGTTACGAGTAATTTTTTCACAATTTTACAAAAACGGACCTTTCACAAAATGTCTGGACAGACCCCTGATGTATATATACCCTGCCACTTAAAGTAATCAGTCTTATCTTTTTTAAAACTACTGATTTTTTTTTAAATTAAAAATCTATTAAAAAATTTTTTTTGGTTTTTGTTATCTTGGAATTTTAAAAAAAATAATTGAAATAAACTTTTCTTACTACTCAAATTTTTAATTTTTAAAATATAATCAAAAGTTAATAAGAAATTTTTATAGTCAGATGTCTATTTTTGAAAATACTTGCTATAATAAATAAATATATGTAACCTGAACTTCTTAACTTTGTGTTATACAATATACATTTGTAGCACATATTTTATTTTTATTGAAAGTAATTTGTTAATATTCGAATTATTTACATTTTAGCTATTGACATGTGGTCTGCTGGTGTAATAATGCTATCCATTTTAAGTAAAAAGTATCCTTTTTTTCGAGCTGATGATGATCTTACAGCACTAGCTGAAATTACCTTTTTAGTTGGAACAAAAGAAATAAAAGAAGCAGCTGCTTCTATAGGTAATTAGTTTGAAACTAAAAGTGTTTTTTTTCTCTTCATTTTATCTTGTAGTCTATGTGTTTTAAATTTTACTTTATTTTGAAGCAAACTTACGAATTTTACCAGCAGTTTTTTTCCTCAATATTAAAAGTGGTCGCAAAATATGTTATCATTTGTTTTAAGAGATGTATATAGAATCCGAAAGGCATTTTTTTTTTCTGTTTTTAATTGATGTCGCAATATTAAAAATGTTGGCCCACTTACCTAATTGTTACTTTACTGCCACTCTTAATTTAGCAGACAGTTTACAATTTAGATTGCCAGCTCTGTAGAATAATTTAAAAAATATATAAAAATACTCAAAACTGAGAAGTATTTTTTTTTTATTTATTTTTTATTTAAACTTTCAAAATACAAGGGAACTTTGTTATTGCAATAACTAATTTACTTAGTTTTTTAAAACGAAATATTCTAATTATTAACTATTTTTGTTAAGTTACAAAAGCATAGTTGTGTTAAAGTACATTAATTCTTCATCACTTAACAATCATGTTCTTTACTTCGTTTGTAGTTTAATTGTCCATTGCTTTTTACCACATTTTACCTAATTTGTTTTTGTATGTTAGTGAGGGAGCATAATTGAAATTTAATCTAATTCCAAACTAGCTAGAGAGCTCAAATTGAAACCAGAACTCTGTAGTGAGTGATAGTGCAAATTTCAATTGTTTTCTGACTGCAACAAACAGAATTCATGACCAATCAAAATTTTAACAATTTTCTGACATTAACAGATACAAAAGTAGAATGGAGAAAATATAATAAAAATAAAATAAAATGTTTCTTAAGAACCTTGTTTTTTAAATTGACTGAAAAATATGAATTTTATTTTGGTTACACAACCAAACAATATATTACTTTACTTTTGCGAAAACCTCACCTAAAATCTCCTTGCATTTTTCAAAATATTTGCCCCACGTTTATCATTAGTGGTCGAAAACTGAACCGTTTTCTCCTTTTTATCATGTTAGAATAAAAGTGATTTTTAAAAACTTGATTTTAATTTTATCCGATTACCTAAAAATTGAATATGATGTCTATTATTATTATATTGTAATTTGCATTATACCCCCGTTTTCATTTTGCTAATTATGGGTCCCACAGCTCATTAAAATTTTTATCCTATTTGCCTAAAAATTCAACAGAGTGTCTATTATTATTGTAGTTTACTTTGCACACATTATTTGGGAGTTATTTTCAACAAATCACTGAATTATTGAATGAAAAATACACTTGGAAATGCTTATCAATTAGTGAAAAACAATCATGATATAAAAAAACATCTATGTGTATTAGAAAGTATGTAAATATCATGCACTGTTAAATTTTGAAAGAAAAAATTAAATAGAAGTTTATGAAGTTATTGATTTACATTATTATAAGAAAATTAAAAATTTCAAAACCTCGTTCAATGTTAGGTTTATGATCTGATGCCAAGTGCAGTGGACTTAGAATGATTCCTTAAGTCTGAGATCATATTGTAAGGAGAGGCAAATGCTGAGTTTGCACCTAGGTGCATGAAACCTTAGCTACACCTCTGTATATAGAGTGCTTTTGTAGAATATTTATTGCATAGAATTTGAAATTTTAGAAATATTTGTTTCAGTATTTGAGGTTCATTATCATTTAAATTTCGTGGAATAAATTTTACTTTATCTCTACATCTAATTTAAAATTTATAATTCCATGTCCCATGCTTATTTCTTTTTGGTTTGAATTTGTGGCTAGGAGAGTTCTTAACTACATTTTGTTCTTAATGATGCTTTTGATCTTGAAGAATTCAATAGACCAGTGGCGACACGGTGACATTGTCGCAGAACGTTGCCGAGTTCTTGCAGAAAGATCTGCAGTTCTTTTGTTACTTTAAATTAGTAATATTTAACTTCCGAAATGGATAGTTAAAAACACAAATTTAATTGCTGTATCATGTTATCCTGCAAGGATATTTAAAAATATATATATTTCTGATTAAAATTTACATGGTATGTAAAGAAATACTTCAAATTACAATATTTAAAAATTTTTACTGCTATGAATGTATTTTTTATTGTTTAAAAATGTTTTTAAACTTCAGTTTGCTTTATTTGGTCATCAAAATTATTTTTTAAGTAAATGATTTAGTTTTCATGATTAAATTATTTAATAAATATTTTCTGTATTTTAAGTAGTTTGAATACTAGTAATTAAGTTATCGAATTGATGTGTAATATTTGAAAATTTCAGGTAAAATTTTGACTATGAACTTGCCAGAAACTACAGAGTCAATTTCGGATATTCGTAAACAATTGGGACCAGCTCGCTACCTGCAGTCATTATGCTTTATGATTCAACGGGATCAACCTTGTTTTGTGCATACTCCAAAGCCTAATGAATCTATTACTGACTGTTTAATGTGTCATAACATTAGTAAAACAATCCCAGAAAGTGCTTATGATTTATTGGATAAATTACTTGATCCAAATCCGCATACCAGAATAACTGCTACTGAAGCACTTGATCACCCATTTCTAACATGTAGTTAACCATAAAATGTTATGATAAATAATTAGTTGTATTTATGTATTTGTAGAAGCTACTTGTCAGACCTTATAACAGCAGTAGAATATTGTTTACTGCTGTTAACTCTTTTAAAGGCTCAAAAAATGTATTTCCAATTTCTGAATTAAATTTAAATATACTGGGATTAAGTTCTATTGCTGCAAAATATTGGTTAGCATGATGTTTTTATAATGGGCTCTTTTCAGGCAAAAAAATTCTTTTTTTCGTGTTTACATAAAGAGAATTATCTAACGTATGTTTATTAATGTCTGTAAATTATTTTTTGTTTAATTGATATTTGTTTTATTGAACTTAGTTACCAAAAATTAAAACAAATTATTTTTAAACTTTTTCCAAGCTATTATAATAGTTTTGAAACAGAAGAAAATTAATAAACTAATGCAAAAAATATTCCAAAATACTTTATAGGTAGGTCTTAGTTTCTTAATAGGTAGGAAAATTGTGTTTATATAATTCTCTATAGGATGTAAGTAATATTTTTTTTTAAATTTTTTATCTGAAAAAGACTTAGCTATCCTAAACTGTAGCAATTTTTCTATTAACATCTTTAGAAAAAATAATCCATGTTTTTATTTAATGGTTTTATTGGAGTACAGATTTTTTAATTCAATTATTAAAAGAATTAAGAAATTTTATAAAAGGGTATCTTATTTCCAAATTCATGAAAATGTGATTTATATCTTTTTTATTGCGGAACTGAACAGTATTTCCATACATGGTGAAAAAAGTTGTTCAGGTCTTTGATTTTGGAACATAATGTGCTATCTTTTCATGGTATTTATTTTTATTTATATTAATTTTATAAGACTTAATGTTTTTAATTCTTATAAATGCATTAGTATGAAACCTGTAAATTAAAATCCTTATAATTGTTTTTAGGAAAGTTTCTTTGTTTTGTAATTGTACCTGCTACAGAAATTGTTAAATTCATTGCATATATGTTTTAATAATGTTTTGACAGTAATTGTTTATATTTTATAGTTTATTCTCAGGTAATATCTAGTTTTGTTTAATAACCACATCCGGGTAATATGTTATTGTTTGAAGTAATCTGTATTCTTTTAATTAAGTACAAATATCTTTTAAAGTCAGAACTGTTCTATTTTGTGTGTTTTAAATGTAGTGTTCTTAATTAACTAGTTTGTTGTCAATTTTAACTAAAAGGCCACTTTGATTATGTAAAATAATTCATGTGGTTAAAATAATAATAAATTAGTACAGTTGTTTCTGATTTATACAAAATAAATGGGTTCTAGTTTTAAATTGATTGATTGTTTTATATGATTTGAAAGCTTGTAATGCAAATACATGTTGACATGCGTACTCTAGTTCATACTGTAATATTTACTATAAGTAAAAATTCTATCACATGATCAAAAAATATGACTCTATAACAAAAGTATTTACAAATAGTCGGTTTTTTATTGACAGTAATTGTTTATATTGCAGCCAAAAAAGTGCCATTTCGGAACTATTTAGAGCAGGCCTTTGATATGTTTGAAATTACTTGACATTTTAAGTTCTTTCACAGTATTTTAACAACTGATTAAATAAATATAATGTTACACTAAGACAACAAAAAAAATTTTTTTTTAATGGAGATTTATAAAATTTAAAGTCTTTTTTTTTTTTGTGACTGATTTATTCTGGAACTTATTTATCTTCTAAAAAGAAAAGAATTGGACCTTGATAGGATTGTATAAGTTTTTTTTTTCTATGTCTGAAATTTTTTTTTTAGAAACATGACCTATGAGCAATTTAGTTTTTTTTTTTTTTTTTTTTTTTTTTTTTTGAATTTAACCTTAATGTCCTGGCCTTTTTTGCAATAGTTTTTCTCACATAGATACAATATTTTTATATATTAACTTAATGAATCTTATTTGCTTTTTAGGAAAGTACCCACAGATAGAAATGCTGCTTTCTTTGTGTGGAACTTTCAATATAATAAACACAACAATTCCTCTTTTATTAAATTTTTTAAAATTTAAATGTATTTTTTGTTTGTTTTTTTAAATTATAAAATTTTAATATTAAATGTTTTTAAGAAGTTAGTCAATATGCTTTACTTTACGTGTTTATGAAAGTTGACTGTACTATAATGAATCCAATATGAGACATGTTTTGTATGTCTTTTTTTTGTCAAAATTCAAAATAGTTATGATATTTTTTATTGAGTAAAAAAGCAAATTCTAACTTTATAAGCTTTATAATTAAGTCTTGAAATGAAATTGTTTTTTCTTGTATTCTTTTGCATTCTATTAGAAGCATTATTTGTTTAACTTGTCTTATGCTGAGTGAGTGTTAATAAAAATGATCTACAAAACTGTATTTATTAGTTGGCTAAATCATATTAAATTGCTTATTTATGTATAATTTCTTTAAATGATCATTTTTAAAGACAAGATAAATGACTCATTTTTTTTTTTTTTTTTGCTTACGCAAATAATATCTCTAAAATTAAAAAATAATGATGTAAGAGTATATATTTAAAAACATATGGTAATTCACTTTTAAGCAAAGCCAGCCTTCAGGTAAAGTTTATTTGAATCTTTGGACATTGGTAAAATATTCAGTACTTGTGAGGTGATAAAAGGACTCTAGTCAGCATCTTTTAAGTTTGAAAAGTTTGTCTTAAATTGTTGGATATAGAATGCAGTTGGAGACAAAATGTAAAATATACATTACTTGTGTGAGCTAAAAGCAATGGATAAATTTTAACTGTAGTAAAAATTTATAGACTATAGTCAGGCAGAAAATTTTCTTTGTATAACTTTTGTACTAGGGTATAAACCAGGTGCATTAGTTACTTTTCATTCAAAAGAGAGAATTGCATAAAAATTGACCCATCTCTTTATTTTTTAATTAATCTGTAGGTAAGTCTAATCGTAATTTTCCAAAGTTTTCATTTTAAAATACTATAGAATTCCAAAAAATAGAGCTCTCAATAATCTGTACAAAATCTATTTTCCCTACCATAAATACCTACATTGTTATACCTGTACTTGTAATACCTACATATTATCTTTAATTGTAAATTTTCTCTTCGTATTGAATATTCTGTTATTGGCACATTTCAAAGAATGTCAGTGTTATAATTTTTTAAAAGTGTAGTTATACTTAATAATTTTACCCCACATCGAAGTGTTGTCTTCCAAATAACAATATTGTATAACAAATCCTGGCCTTATAATAAATGCTCATTTAAATAAATAAAATATAATATAAACTGTTTAAATGTATTTTATGTCTTCATCTTTCAGCTGTATTTCTGATTGACTTTTATCAAGACAATTTTTTAATTCTATATTTGTAAATTTTTCTGTACTCTAAATTTTAAAGATTGTACTTTTTTCAGCTTATGTTCTTTTTATTAAACTAAAATACATATCTGTACAATTTTTAGAGCTTTTTCCTCATGGCCTTTCATAATTAACTTTCTTTTTGAAATTAAAATGTTAGAATGTAAATATTTCAATTAAGATTACTGTGTGTAAATTTCTGAATGATTTGATCATTCTAAAACAAATTTTTATTATTCTAATTTTTATTGTAAAGTGAAAAGAAATTTATTGTTTCTGTAATTTATTTTTTATAAATTTGCATTATAATTTTGCTAGTTTATGTTTTATTTACTTCTAATTTTTACCAGTATCAGCATTCTTGCATTATAATTTTGCTAGTACTTATGTTTTATTTACTTCTAATTTTTACCAGTTTCAGCATATCTTAATTTTTTTATCTAACGCAAAAAGTTTATTTCTTTATGCCACAAATAAGTGCAATTTTTTTAATTTTAATATTTTCTAATTAAATTATTTTAAAGAACAGTCAGGTGATTAAAATATTTAGCTTGTTTGACCACTGTTCAGATCATTTGCTGTTTCTAAGTATTTGAGGAAAATTTTATTATTAAAGTAGATAATTTTTATTTTATTTTTAGATAATTTTAACCATTTTATTTGTGCAAATAAATTGATTTAAGAAAATTACAGAAGTTTTTGACAAAGTGGAACGCCTCTAGTTCTTAGATGTATTGTGCGTATGTTACATATTATGAATATAAGGTATTTAGATTATGTGCATTTAAGTGGAATTTTTATGACATACATGTGTAATGACAGAGCTTCTCTTTGTAACTGTGTTACAGCGATTAGAGTTTTGTCCTATTGATATAAAAAAAAGTGCTCACATTTTCCAGTAACTGTTTATTTATTTTGATGTTTTGTAACAAGTATTGCTGGAATATTTTATTAAATATTTGCTAAATATGTTGCGTTGTTATTATTTATCTTGTAATATTTATTTCTCTATTCTATTTTTGCCAGAATTTTGAGATTACTCAAGCTTATAAAAAAAAAATTATTAGTTAAAGAGATTTAAAAAGCTATTGAATGATTCTGATTTATTCATGTAATGATTTGATTTACGCTTTCTTTTCAATTTAAAATAATCTTAAAAAAATTATAAAAGTCAAATATCCGTACTGTATTGTTTTCTGAAACTGTTCAATGCCTAATTAATTCACTGTCATTTTTTAAATATTAAAATTATCACGTATTCTTATCCAATATATTGAACTATACATTTATTATAAGTCAGAATTTCCAATACAAATAACATTTTAATGCAAAATTCTTAAAACCACTAATAATAAAACTTTATGGTATTAAAAATTTATAGGATTTTTTAAAAGTTAGGAAATTTGTAACTATCACCACCAAAAAAAGTAATCTAAAAACTATATTCATTTAGATTCGGATCGCAAAAAATTTAAATGAGCAATTCATAATTTCCTTTTTTTATTTTTACGGAAAAAAAAAGTTTTTTATTATTATGTGCAGGTGCTGCCACGAACTGAAGGTTGTGCATTAAATGTACCCTACTGGCCATGTACAATTGCTACGCCACGAACGTGAAATTTGTAGAATAGATAAAGCATGTTGGGGTATGCAAATGATTAGGGGCCGTTCAAAAAGTACGTACACAAAAATGGAGAAATTTTAAACCCCTCCCCCCCCTTAGAGTACGTACATTTTATTAGTCTACCCCCCTTTTTCATAAAAATTAAAATAATTATGTTTTAAATAAAATTAAATATTTACTTAAGGAGGGTGTAGGATAAAGTCAAATTTAAATTTGGTGTATGTTTATAAAGTATGTACTTTGTATAATACCTCCCCCCCTCCCCATCGTACAAAACCGTACATAATAGCAAATCCCCTCCCCCCCCCCTTCGGGATGTACGTACTTTTTGAAC
The DNA here is from genome assembly GCF_982258835.1 of Parasteatoda tepidariorum. NCBI lineage: Eukaryota > Metazoa > Arthropoda > Arachnida > Araneae > Theridiidae > Parasteatoda > Parasteatoda tepidariorum. The sequence goes on from NC_141764.1 coordinate 40,867,468, forward strand.
GGCCCCTTAGCTTCTCAGCTCATTCATGCAAAGCAGGCGACGGTTGCGACACCTACAATGTGTAAAAAAGAAGAGATTTTGCAGAAAGTTTCTCATACAGAAATTGAATTTGAGCGTTGTTCTTGGGTGAAAAAGTTTTTGTTATGCCTCGTGTAGGAAGGAGAAATGCCTAACAGCACGTATCCGAGTTTGATCGAGATCGAATTGTGGCCTACCGGGATTGCGGTTTATCATACCGAAGTATTGTAGCTTGCATTGGTCGAAATCCCATTCCCATGACATTTAGCAGAATATGGAATCGATGAGTCCATGGCGGTCATATGGAACGTCGGGCAGTATCTCAACGGCCTCCCATCACTAACAGCCGAAAAGACAGACACATATCCACATGGCCTTAAGGGATCGTACAGCTACGTCACGAACCCTGAGTCAACAAGTGTCTGAACGAACAGTTCGACGACGTTTGCAGCAGCATGGACTATTAGCATGGCTTTGGCTACCCTTGACGCTGCATCACAGGCAGAAGCGCCTCCAATGGTGTGATCAACGACGAACCTGGATACAGGAATGGCATGACGTCGTCTTTTCAAACGAATCCAGTTTCCGCATACAGCATCTGGATGCAGGAATGGCATGACGTCGTCTGTTCAAACGAATCCAGGTTCCGCATACAGATGGCCGCATCCGTGCTTGGCGACATCGTGGAGAACGTCCATTGGCAGCTTACATTCGACATCGTCATACTGGCCCATCACCTGGAGTAATGGTATGGGGTGCTATTGGATACACGGCTCGATCACCTCCCATTCGTATTGCTGGCACTTTGAACAGCAGCCGTTACATTTCTGATGTGTTAGGGCCAGATGCTCTGACTTATCTTCGAGGCCTCCGTAACGCTGCGTTTCAGCGGGGCAATACGCGACCGCGTGTTGCCCGCACTATCCTGACTTTCCTTGACACAGAACATGCTCGCCTGTTGCCCTGGCCATCACGTTCTCCTGATCTCTCACCAATTGAAAACGTCTGGTCAACGCTCGATGTTCAGGAGAATAACTGCTGTTATTGCTGCCAGGGGAGGCTGCTCTGGGTACTGATTCCTCAGAATCTGTAGATCCAAATATCCTGAAAATTTAATCACTTGTTCTTCCAACTGTAATGTGTGTGTCCAATGAATATCATTCTGTTACTTGCATTCCTTCTTGGTGTAGTAATTTTAATGGCCAGCAGTGCATATTACTTTTAGATCTAGTGCCCTCAAATATCGTGCGCCCTCTCTTACTGCAGGGTTTGTTATTTACGCCGGCATTCTACCTCTATTTTACTTTTAGTTCGGGGAGAAGGGGGGTTGTAGTAAATTCTCCTCCAAACTGCATCATATTACCCTAGACGCGTGAGGATGTTCCCTAATCATGTTTGAAATTTTAGAACTCTGAAGTGGCCGACGATACTACGTTAGAGTGGATTCTGAACCATTAACTCATGATTGAGGAAAGTTTAGTTACATCAGACATCCAGCTTTCAGTAGCATGGGGGCTGTTACACTCGTCCAAACCATTCTCTTTGTCATGATTAGAGATTTTTCGCAGCGTTCTGTGAGGTAGGAAGGTACTTTATTTACGCCACACTAGAACTGCAAATGGGCTATTGGCGACAGTCTGAGAGATATCACTGATGATAGTCCGAAGACATTCCATGATAATTTTGATCTTATGCAGAAGGGGATTGCTCCTCTGCTTTGGTAGCCCAACAATCTACGTATGAAGTCGAGCACTTTACGGTAGAACAGTTGAACGAGGACCAATACCGCACACCTTTGGTTTCTACGCACGCTGATCAGAGTGGTCACCCACCCATTTTCTGACAGCAGTGAGTGATGCTCGACTTCGGAGTTCTTCTGGGAACCAAGTCCTTACTATTAGTCCATTGCGGATCCAGCATTCCGTAAGAATGGCCTCATTCAAAATTGCATACGCGAATTTCTTAAAAGCAGCGAGAACCATTCACTAATATTACGAATACAGCAAGAATAGCCTCTATATTTTATTTCCTTCGCACTATTGGCTGCTTCACATCGATAACGAAAGCTAGAATGTAGTAGCAAAGATTTATTTTACAAGTGAAAGTTGTACTTCAACTTTCATTGTTATTTTTAAAAGTTGATGATGGTGTTGTGTAGATTTTGAGAATTTTTATTTATGTATGAAAATAAATTTTAAAACACAGAACTTGTATCTATAATGCTAATTCATAATTAATTTTTACCATTTTATAAGCTGGTAAAATTTTTAAAGTTCTAATTAGATATGGCGAGACGGAATGTGTCTCAAAACAAAATTACTACTGGTTCTTTAGAAAAAATAGTTGGTGTAAATTCTGGGAAAAAAACTCCGTTATATGATTATGATGTAAGTATATAGGATAAATAATGAAGTAACGTAAACCATCTGCGGATTAATATTATGCTATGAAAAAAGGAAATTGCTTTGTGCTCTTGTTTGCTATGTCAACAATGCAAGCGAATATATTTTATTTTGTGCTAAAATTACTATGATAAAGTTTAAGTTTTGCTCAAACTAGGGAAATTTCACATTTGTCTTAAATATCTCAGTTAGATTTGGAAAGATTTTGTCTGAGTAGGGACAGATATAACTGCCAATTATAAGTACCATATGCAAACAATTTTTGTCGCAGTGGTAATGGAATTAACAGCGTTGCAAACTTTTTGGGAAAATTATCTGTATCTTCTTTAGCATTAATATATTGCTTTGTAATTTATTGAAAATGAGAGTATTTTCTTTTATCCAAATATACAGAATACATGGCATAGTTAAAATTTGTTGAGTTAATCTAGAAAGACTGAAAGATATTTTAAAAAATATGATGAGACACAATTAAATGTCAGCATATTACTGGAAGCTATAAAGATTTTTAATCTATCACAAATTATTGGAAAGATTACTGTAGGGGTGCACAACCTTTTTTAGTGAAGTGCTACTTGACAAAGTATTTAGACAGACATGTTGACAGCAATTGTAGGCCGTCATTGTTATAAAAACATCATTGTTCTTGGCAATAAATTCTTCTAAAAAGTTAACTTTGTAATATATTTCAATAAAATTAAATTCTTTAAATGTTTAAAATTAGAAACTGCAATATTGATTACTCAGAAAAAATCAGAACCAATTTCTTAGAAAAGAAAATTAGATAAATTGAAATAATTTAAAACTATGGGAAAATTCATACTTTTTTTTATTATGTTACATAATACAAAAATCTATTTAAAAAGTTTGTCCATAGAATCAAATTTAAAAAAAAAAGTTCTAGTTATTAAAATAAATGCAAGTTAAATACTTTGATTTAAAGAAAGTTTATAAGGAGCAAAATGATTAAAATTTAAACGGAAAATAAGATTCTACATTTAGTAGGTAATATATTTTAATTTAAATTTTTTTTTTTTTTTTTAAATTAATTGTAATAGGCAGGACCTAAGAGAGGGAAGAAAAGGAAAGAAAGAAAACTTTAATTTTGAAGGAACTGTTTTTCTTAATAATAAGGAACTAGTATTAAGATACCTATTTACAATTTTTTTATGGCCAATACTTTTTGACATGGCACTTACTATTTACAATTAATACACTATTAACAATTAAAATTTACATTACTTTACGAAACTTATCTTTATTATATTTTTTCAGAGTTAAAATTTAATGCCATACAAATCATTTCCCAGCATATAATCATGAATGATATAAAATGGTATAAGAAGGTAGAAATTGGTTTAAAAAATTTCTTAATGGTTATTCTGCAATTTGCAAAATTTTTAAATATTGTGATAATTTTTGATCATGTGATACTTTTTTGCCCCATTAAATGAAAACTTAAAGATTTTATTTTAAGACTGTTGTGTAATTTTGAACATGCCAAATTCATTCTGAAAAACAGTCTTTTGACAGAAGCTGTTGTTGTGGGTGGTATTAAACATAGGGAAAATAACTTAATCAGTTTTTGGAATCAGTCCCTGATGTTGTTCTTCCTTTCCTGATTTTTAAATTGCTTGAATACAAATAGCGATGTTTTATTTTTAAATTGCTTGAATACAAATTGCTATATGTGATTTTTAAATTGCTTTAATAAAAACGTGATGCATGGTTTTGAAATCCTGTGAATACGAATCGAGATGTGTGTTTTTAAATTACGAGAAAAAAACTCACAATGTATGATTTTTAAAACTTGTAAATATGAATCACGCTGTGTGGTATTGAAATCTCGTGAATATGAATTGTGATGGAGGATTTTTAAATCTCGTTAAAGTTAATATGAAATGCGATGTGCAATTTAAATATCATGTAAATACAAATTACGATGAGTGACTTTTAAATTGTGAGAAGAATAAAAATGTATGATTCTTAAAATGCGTAAATATGAAGCGTGATGAGTGACAACCAAAAAATAGGTTGGGTGTGTGTTGTTAAATTTGCATGTGTTCATGGGACTAAAGTAATATGCACGTGTTTTGAATTATTTTATGCAAAAGAGATTGCGTTTAATATAAATTGCACACATGTCGTTTTTTTTTAAAAAAATTTTCTTCGTTAAAGGTGTTGATTTTGCTAAGATACGTAATTCCTTTTTAAGTTTCAAAAATAATTTCAAACAGAATCGAATTTCACAAGTTGTAATATTGTGTTAAAATATCAGGATATTCAAAATCACAAGTAAAAATGCAGCAATAATGGGAAAGAAGAAAACACTTTCGAAAAAAAAATTATATTCATGTTAGAATCAGCACAAATAGAGCTCGTGAAAAACAATTATTTTGATGCACGATTCAAAATTTTTGTGCTGTCAAACTATAGTATTAAAAATATCAGATTTTTTTTAAAACACTGGGACGATCGTAGTAATACCTACCAAAAAACTATCTAAATCCCTTTAGATTTCTGATGAAATTGGTGTAAATGAAGCGCGTCAAAAAGTGGTGTATTTAAATGCCGGATTTAAAATTAAAGTGCTGCAATAGAGTATAAAAAATATCGGGACTTTCTAAACCTTGCAGAAATATGTAACAATAATTACTAAAATAACGATTGAAAAATAATTTAATTTGCGATTAAAATCGGCACAATTAAACCACGTCAAAAAATGGTTATTTAAATGATTGATTCTTTACTTGCGATTTGTAATAATATCGTGCTAAAATATCGAAATTTAAAAATCCACGTCCAAATGGGTAGCAATAACTGCTGAAAAAACGATAAACAATCATTTAGATTTGCTAGGAGGTTTGCATAAATAAAGCTTCTCATAACTTTATAATATCACAATTTCAGAAACTATGTGAAATTGGGTAGCAATAACCACCGAAAAGTCAATGGATTTATGATGAATTCGGGAGACACAAAGAGCGTCAAAAGTGATAACTAAAATTCGAGATTTGCACGTCATAATAATGACGTATTAAAAATATTGGAATTTCCGAGACTGTGTAAATCTGTAGCCATCGAGAAAAAGTGATAAAAAAACTGAATTGATTGAAATTAGGTGGGTCAAAAACTAAAATGCGTAAATTTCAAATTTCCAAGTTTTTTATTTTTCAAAAAAAAAAACTGGAATTATTTAGAAATTTTTTTGTTCAGATTGCTGCTGCGGGCCATACAACGAGGGTTGGCAGGCCGCAGGTTGTGCACCCCTAGTATACTGTGACATATTTTCGAAAGAGTAAAAAGACTTATGTGCTTTGTTATATCAGCTTGCATTTACAGATTTTTAAGATAGTGCTAATAAGCAGAAAGTATTAATATTTTACACCTGATTGAAAATTTTATTATGATAAAATGTTAAAGTCTGTTTTTACGATGCTAAAAGTTTATAAATAAATTTTAATCCTCTTTTGTAATTTAAATGACCTTTATTTTATAGATGATTGTTGAATTGTATGTTATGTTTTAGGTAATACTTGGACGTTCTAAAACTGCTTATATAAGTAGCCAAGACCCAAATGTGTCAAGAAACCATTGTTCTCTGAAATATACTCCAAATGGATGGTTGATAAAAGATTTAGGAGTAAGTGTTTTGTATAATATTGTTTGTTTTGATTTAGTATTTTAATTCAGTCCCTAAAGATCAAAACTTTTATTTCTTTCCTATTGCAGAGTGTCAACGGGACTTACATTGACAATGTTCGAATTCCTTCGAATGAACATGTTCCACTCACTTCTGGCTGTTCAATATATTTTGGACCAAAGGAAGATGCACCAGAAGGATATAAATTTGAAGGTGCCAAAGTAAGAAAAATCGTTAATTACCAGTTTGTCTCTTTGAAACTTTTATTTTGAATTGAGACTAATTGTTTAACTGAAAACCACTATAGAAGTTCAGTTTTTAATAAGATTTGTTTGTATCTATATAAAGATAGTAGAACACTCTTTTTGCTGGTAAAAATTTTGAAACAAAGTAATAAGTGCAAATAAGCAAGTTTCAGGCAGATTTCTTTTTGTATTATGTGCAATTATCATCAGATTGATACTAGTCATTGATACAAGGTAGATTTATAACTTATTTTTAGGCTTTTTTGCATTCTTGTACTAGAAGCCAACTTTTCTTCATATGAGACAATGGAGACAATTTGTTGTGCAAGGAAATTTTTATATGATTTTGTTGAATTATCAATATCATTATATTTCAGTTGTTAAACCAGATTTAATTTATATGTTTTTGTGTAAATGACCAGCTGTGTTTTGGGGATTTTATTGCTCTATTTAGTTTACAGGCTTTAGTTGGTTTACAGGTTTAGCTATTAATTGATAAAATTTTTTTTTTTGTTGAACTTGCTATGCAAGCTTAATTAATTGATTTCAGTTTCAATATGTGTTAAGGGTGTTTTGCAGGCTTTTAATAATTATGAGTTTTCTTTTTGGAAACTCAATTTGTGATTTAAAACATTTTATTGCTTTTCACGATCAGTATATAATGTTTAAGCTGTTTTTTTCTTCTTCATATACCTTCATCAAATTGTAACTTTATTATTTCCACGAAAAATTAAAATGTTTCTAAATAAATAAACATAATCTTATATCTTTAATATCTTTTTAACATTCAGATTTATTATGTACGAAAAATTAAGAAGAAACTAAAGAACAATTTTAAAAGAAAGATTTGTCCTTTATTATTCTATAAAATTCTGTATTATGAATCTGAGAGCAAATGTTTGCACTTAAAGTTATAAGATGTAATTTGCAAAATGGTATTGGTCAAATTGCAAAGTGGTAAGTTAATGAAAGCGGAAGTGCAGTGTGAAACTCAGAAGCTGTGAGCTTTTGTTGGAACACTAACTGTTTTTTTCTCCTTCTATATAAAGTTTGTATTGAAGCAAGATATTTTTTGACACCTCTCTTATTTTAATTGTTTTAGGACTTAATTTTGATACTGTTAATTAAGCAGAATAATAATGTTTACATTCTCTTTATTTTACAGCTCTCAAATGGTGAAAATGAGCTGGGGAAAAGAGCTTCCCGTAAAAATTACTGTTCTCAGAAATCCTCTGACACTAAAGCTGTTAAAAGAAAAGCTTCTCCTACTGGCATGCCTCCCCAGAACAGCTCAGAAAAAAGGACTGTGATTGATGTGATTGGTGTTCCAGCTGTTGGAAACTCAAATCTCTTAGTAAAATCAAATAATCACAGCTGTGAAGAGGACGGTTATCACACTGATTCTTCTATATCAAGTTTAGACAGTTTAAAAACTAGAATACGTAAAGCCAATTCATCTCAAAAGAAGAAGGAAAAGCGAGCAAGATTCTGTCGGGAGGACAATTTAATTGGTCCATCCACTTCAACTGGTCTCTTTCGGCCAGTACCTGGTCTTGAAAGATTGCCTTTCCAAGTAAGGAATTTAATATTGCTAGTACAGTAGACATTCTTTATAATACAAACCTTGAAATCTGGTACTAGCATTTTATTGAATTTTGTGTTTTATAGATCAGTTCACTCATCTTTAAACTTACCTACTAAATATGGCAGTATTAGTGTGTAAAAGATCAATCTTAAAATGCTTTAACAGGGTTCCCACGGTCCTTGAGAGTCCTTGAAAGTCCTTGAATTTTTTTGTGCTAAATTTAGGTCCTTGAAAGTGCTTGAAAAACGTCTTAGGTCCTTGAAAAACTTGATAGGTCCTTGAATTTGTCCAATACTGCCGGCGGCCCTTTTTATAAAACACCCGCGGATCTTTCTCGTTCGTTCTGTTTTGTTCCCGAGCTCTCTCACGTGGTTTTAAATGCCACCGTATCTAACCGGGCCTAGCATCTTGGTGTCTGCCAAGCGCGCGGAGCACAGCAGACAATCAATGCGTCCGGGGCGAGACTCCACTTCATCTTCTGTCGTATATGCTTAGATCTTTTTTCTTATCGAAACTGGAATACTCTCGCATTTCGTAACAATATGTACCTTGTAGTTTTCAATAAATTTGACGTTTTACCATCCACACTTGTCCTTACGTTTGCGTCATTTCAAAACTTTATTGCGTCATTTCAAAACTTTATTGTAAAGTGTATTCGCAAAGGCACGGCTTTGTATTTGTGTTATGTAGTTTAGACTAGTTATGCCTGGGAGATCGATATCGCAAAAATGGAAGAATCTGCTCTGAAATCACACATGAAAGAAAGGTAAAACAAAAAAGCAGTCTCATGTCCTGAGTTCTCTTTTTCCAAAGACATCAACATCTAATTCATCTGGTGTAAATACTCCTTCAACATCGTGTGCCCCAAGTGAAACAGAAACTTTAGTGGCCGAGGTAACATTGTCTTCTTATCTGGTCAAAAGGAATGTGCTTGATGCTGAAATTCTCTGGTGTCTGAAGCGCATCACTAGTAATTATTCATATAACTCCATTGAAGAGATTAGTAAATTGTTCTCCAAAATTTTTGCTGATAGCTGTATAGCGAGACAATTTTCTTGTAGTGCCACAAAGTGAGCCTATTTGGGCTCCTTTGGATTGGCACTATACTTCAAAGGGATTCTTATAAATGAGCTGAAGAATGTTGATTGCTACACTGTACTCTTTGATGAGACGTTAAATCAGTCTCTACAATCTAAGCAGATGGACACTATGGTAAGGAATTGATAATAAAGTTTGCACTAAGTATCTTACCTCCCAATTTATGGGTCATGGAACTGCAGAAAATATTTTGTCCTCTTTTTACAAATGCATGGATGATGGTTAAAAGCTCTCTAAAATACTTCAATTATCCATGGAAATACTTCAATTATCCATCCTATGTCAATTTGAAATTCTATGAGAAGCTTCAGTGTGAATTAAAAGAGAAATATTCCCACCAGGTCATATTCATTGATAGTTGTGGATTACACATAACGAATAATGTTAAACATGGTGAAAATGGGATATGTTCCTTCTAATTTTTATTTTCAGAAAGAATTGTTGCTGCATAACATTTAGAGAAGGTTGTGTAAATTATGGATGAATAAATTTTATAATTTCAGAAACGATGTTTAATAGAGGAGAGGAGGGGGTTATGGAATAGTCATGGAATATGGAATACCTAAGATTTAGCTCTGTCTTTCATGCAGCCTTCACGTGAAAATACACAGGATTAAAGGATTTCACCATTAACACCTCATTACTATTAGTTATAGATTGTGCTGAAAATGATTTTGTGAATTAATATGTAAAACCAGTAGGGTTGTTTTAAATAAAATATAAATGGTAGTCCATAATACATGTACTCTCTTCTCTCTATATAGGGAAAGCATTTAAGTATTACATTTGAAATTAATTATTGCCACAACAAGCATTGTTGCTTCTTGTAAAATAGAAGAGAATAATTTTTAAAATTGGTCTTAGATTAAGGTACTTGAAAATTTTGTTGAGGTCCTTGAAAAGTCCTGGAAAGTCCTTGAATTTCAATCTCATCATAGAGTGGGAACCCTGTTTAAAATAATATTTGGTTACAAATAATTAAAAATATAAACTATGCATTTAAGTATTTATTATTTACAGTAATTAATTCAATGAGAAAAAAAATTGCATTTGCAATTTTCTGCATCATTAGAATTAGTAACAAACAAATTAATCAATTTTGGTTTGTTTAGCTTTTGAAATTTAAACCTCTTAGCAAATTGTGTAATAAATTAATAGTTCTTAGTTATAGAAATTACTTAATTGCAAGTTTTATTGCTTTTAACTTCAAAACTGGTGTGGCTTTTGCAGAATTGCAGCTTATAGGGAATTGCAGTTTATGGAATTATGTTATATAGATGTTCTATTGTATAATAAATGTTTTTTGTTTGTCAGTAATGATTGTCAAACCTTATATTTTGAATGATTCTAAAACTAAATATTTTTTAATACGCTTTTTTCTTCTTCGAACTACTTTATGACAGGCCATTGAGAAATAATATTAAATAAATAATTTTAAGTACTAAACAAATTATGAAGTAAGCATGTAAATAATTGGAAATTGAAAGTGTAACTTGTACAGTTGTATCCTATTGAGAAAACATAAATATATGATAAAATTTTATGGAAGTATTGCAATCAAAATTAGTTTTATGTAATTTATTATGAATCTTTATCTGTCTGAAAATTATAAGTTTCTACACAAAGTTTGCAATAATTTTATAATTAGATCATTTGATAATTGTGCTTGAAGTTAAAATTTACAAATAGGTGTTGATCACAAAATTGCTACAGTATTGTTAATACATTTATTATACTTTATTAAATTATACATTTTGAAATATATTATTATTTATATTTGTGATACCATTATAGGCATTACATATTTCCTGGGTTTTAAATTTTATAAATTTAATTTTTTTTAATCATGATTAAATTAAATCAGTTATTTAATTTTTTTCTCATTTTATGAAAAGCAAATATAAATAGTACCTTTATTTATTTTTTTTAACAGTCAATGTAACAGCTAACTCTTTATTCAATGGAAGTATATAACTTATTGAGTATCATGCAAAATGAATATCAACTTTTAAACAAAATCTTATCTTCTTTAAGCTGCTTTATTCTTTTACGACAAAAATGTTTCTGTTACAGGGTTATATTAAATTCCCCTGTGGCAGAATTCTTTCTGGCTTTCTGCGGCAAATCTCCTGTACCCCTGGGGGTGCGCGTGCCACACTGTGGGAAACACTGCCTTCGTCCAACCATTGGATGTTTTTAAAAAGGTTTTTAAAAAAGAAGAAAAGAAAAAAAATTGTCATTACATTTATGCTAAAAAATTTTTCCGCCTAAAATGTTGAACTCCTGAAGAGTATCTTTTAGAAAGACACCATTGTTAAGAACTTTAAAAGTAACTTGCTAAATAAAAGAATGTGTTGGATTTTTGCTCATTTTTTCAATCTAAAATAAAGACTTGATAATGGCCCACGATTGTTATGGCTTAACATTATTATGTATATTTTGAAACACAATACTTACCATATTTTATTTTGTATTCACATTTTGTATTCTTCATTTATATTGATCGATTCATATTTATTTTATATTTCTTTTCATTATTATTATTTCATTATAAATTTTATCTATGATATTATAATATTTCTTTTATTTTATGATTATGACCTTCAATTCTTAAAACATTTTGATTTTTTTTCTTCTCTTCAACTGTTAAAGATTCGTCATTATTTTGAGTTATTCTGACCCTGTGTAAAGATAAATTTTGACTATTTTTGAAAGACCAATTCTAAAGACTTGTAATTCAGATCAGTGGGATTTGCTTCTGAGTGTAAGCCTGCAAGAAATAATTATTTTATGTGAGAGTTATATGTGAAAGTTATGTAGAGTTGAATGTATAGTTTTTAATTATCCATTAAGTAAGCTATTAAATGAAGATTAAAACATGTAGGACACAATATTAAAGAAAATGATATTTTAACTACTGAATCTAGTGAATTTCAGGCTTTTTAAATATTTTTGCTATGTAACTTTTTTTTGAATCTTTAACTCCATTTTTAATTTAAGTGGAGTGATACCCCATGACAATTTAAAAAAAGAAAAAATGAATATGTTTTGCTATTTTAATAGAAGCAGTTCAATTACTTTTAATTTACATAATTTTTTTATCATCAGTGTTATCCTTTAATCAACTTCAATAAAATAAAAAAACTTACTGCGAGCGACGAACAATTATAACTAACTCTTAAATATCCTAATTTTAATTAACTTTTGAAACTAGTTTCAACCCTTTTGTTACCATTTATTTTGGCAAAATTTGTTTCAAAAGCACTAATTTTTTAAAAAATATTTTAATTTTTAAGAATTCTAAATTAACTATTGTAAATATCAGCATGCTTGAAAGTCAAATGCTATGACATAGCGGGAAAAGTGCGGCTGTGCAAAGCAAAAAAAAAAAAATTCTCATATCAATCTCTGCAAGATTAAGATTGGGAATGTTTGACTATACACCGAAGAGCCATTACATTTTGACCACCCTGCTAATAACATGTAGGACCACCTTTAGCCCTCAAAACTGTTAGCACCTGCCATGGCATTGATTCCACAAGGTGCTGATAGGTAGTCTGAGGTATCTGGTATCAAGCCCTCACCAACTGGTCCTGCAATTCCCTCACATTGCGAGGGGGTAGTGGGACAGCCGGAATTTGGTTATCCAAGTAGAACCACAAATGCTCTATTGGATTAAGGTCAGGTGAATTTGGGGGCCAAGACTTGACTTGAAAGTCTCTGGAATGTTCTTCGACAATTTGACCCTTATGACATGGTGCATTATCCTGTTGGTAAACACCATCCCCCGCAGGAAAAACTGTTGCCATGAATGGGTGAACCTGGTCTGTAACTATGTTCAAGTAGCTTACAGACGTCAGGGATTTTCCTATGAGGATTATGGGTCCTAATGTGCCCCATGAAAACATTGTTCCTGGGTGAGAAACTGTGAAAACCTAGGCGAGCCCATTGTTATAGATGGAGGGTGGTCATAATGTAATGGCTCTTCGGTGTATATATATTTTTTTAAATGAGTAATACTAAAAATTTTTCTTTGATGTTTACAAATATTGACTGTGGAACAAACTGGAAGATATTTGAGAATTTTGACTGTTTTTTGTTTATAATGAGAGATATTAAAAATATTTTCCCTGGTGGTGATAAATTTCCCCTGAACAGTGTTTGCGCATTCGTGTAATACAAATCTGCTTTTAATACAGAATTATTTTGCACAGTAGCTCTTTCCCTTCATATTAATTATAATTTTAATAATAGAAAATTAGCAGTTACAAGGTGCTGGGTATGTATTCTACTTTGATTCCTATTGATACTGATGCATTATATTATTGGAGTCAATCAGTGTGGCTTATGCTATAAATGTGTTTCTTCTTTGTGGTATAATTAATTTTTAATGAGCTTCAAATAAACATACTTTGATCACTCACTTTAGGAGAATTCTGACAGCGAAAATTCACAGAGCCTTTTGAATGATGATATTGCTGATTGGAATTCAGACAGTCAGACTTATAAGAATCAAGATTTGAAGAATGTTAGTCCTGTGAAGAAATTCTTGTGTTCCACTGATTTAAATTCAAGTAGTGTGGCTGTACATTCAAATCTTCTTAAAGTCTTACAAAAGAAAGTGAATGACTTGCAGAAGACTATCAAAACTTTAAATTTAAAATTTTCTGATACTATGAATGAAAATGCAAGACTAGTTGAAGTAAGTTATTATTAGTGTTTTTTGCTTGTTTGGTTTTTAATGTGTGTTATATTTATTGTTTATCAAATAATTTTTATAATATACTTTTTAAATATACTCATTTTTTTTGAAAAATGTTTGCTGTTGGTGGTTTTGACATTTTCATTTTTAATGCTTCAAAATGTTCATACTTTTTTTAATGTAACCGTATTTAGAGCTATTTCTTCCCTTTCCATTAAAAAAACAGTGGTATGAAGGGTCATTTTTCTGGTATTCAATTCTTGATTGGTAGACGTTTTTTGTATTAAAAAATTAGAAGTCTTTTGTTGTTTGCTAGACCATTTGTAGGTGTAAAATGGAAGTGAGGTTTTATATACATGACCAGAATGGAATATTGAGTATTGTCCAGTAATAGAGTTTATGGCGTATTGATTAGGGTAATATCTTAAAGGTAAAGAATTTTTTTTTTGTTGATCTAACTAAAAAAAAAACTAAAACTAATGGCTTTTTATCCTTCTTTCTTATTTTTTTAAGTATTTCAAAAGTAAAAATCTTTAAAATCACTGGTTAAAAGAAAAAAAAGATAAATTAAAATTACAATTAAAGTAAAATTTTATTACTTTGTATTTTGCTAGTAAATAGTGTCAAAAATATTGTAATGCTAAAAATTGCTTATAAGTAAACTATAAATAAAGTAGATAAAATTTAATTTTTATGTGTTATCTAGGAATTGTTACTGTTATTTATACAGGTGCAATGAAAGTGTTTTTTTTAAAGAATATGCTGAGAGGCTTTTCTTCCTGCTCATAAAGCTGTAGTTACTTCATGTTCGTCATTGTTTTTTTTTTTTTTTTTTTTATCATTTTGTTTATAAAATATATAGTATTTATAATTTTATGTAATAACGCTTTGTTAATGTGCTATTCTTACCAAAATGAACGATTGCTTAGATTTGAAAAATTATTAAATATACTTGTAAAAAAAATAAAATAATAAACTTAGGAATACAGTTTGTGGGACTCAACGTAAAGAAATAAATGAGAAGTGATTTGATTTTGCTAGTTAATGATATAAAACAATGACCTGATATCATTATAGTTAGGTTTCATGGCAGTATGATGACATAGGGACAATTGTCACCAAATGTTCTATAAATGTCGCTAAAATGATATGCATGGGCAACAAAATTTTCGCCATGAACTTTGTTTGAAAATTGCAAAATAATAACGAAAAATAGTTACTTACTTTTTTTTTTTGCATCAAAATCCATGCATTTGAAAAAAAATTTTGTACTAATTTTATTCTAAGCGTAGGTTAGGTTTCAGTTTTAAACTTTTTCAAATGAGTAATGGAAAGTGCCTGGTTCAAAAAATTTTCAGTGTTGAAATTTCAAATTTACTTGTTTTGCTACACTCTGCAGTCGTGTACTGATAGTGTAATTGTTCATCAATAAAACATAATTTTTTCCTCTTTTTGCAATCTTTTATTAAAAATTTTTAGTATAATATTTTGTTAATTTTTACTTTCTGTTTTCCTCATTTTTTTTATTTGGTCTCAGCATTTTAATCTATGTTGAATCTGTTTACTAATATTATGTAAACTTTCTTTGCACTTAATTTTAATAAATTCTAATCTTTAATCATTATGGGGTAATGATACTAATTAGTTTTAGAGTGTTATAGATAGTAATTAATTACTTTTGATGAGTACCTTAACATGAATTATACAATTGTGAAGTTTAATATTTTTTTCTTCTCAAGTTTGTCTACCATATTAATTTTTTGGACCAGTAAATGAATTTCCATTGTTAGTGTGAACCCTAATTATTAGCAGTGATATCATTATTGAAATTTATCTCTTTAGTCTTTTATATTTTTAAAAATTTCAATAAAAATATTTAAGTGTGTTATAAACCTAGCAACAATCTCCCTCTCATTTTTTATATTTTATTTTAAATCATGACTGGCCCGTTTGGCATGGCATAGATCGGCCTGTATGGTATTTTTTACTTACTAGTTCATCAGTTGATATTTCTCAAATGAATATTCGTGCCAAGAATTTTTTTAAAATTCCATTGTACTTGTACATTTTTGTACACACTTTCTTAATTTCAAAGTCTTAAGGTTTGGTGTAAAGTTAAACACACAAAACAGCAGCAGCTTAAATTTTTTTTATACATTGAGCTTACTTTTACCTAACTTAAAATATTTTACAAGACTTCTTTCTATTCAACTATGTGTCATTATTATTAATAAACTAGTTAGAAATTAAGATTTATTCTTGTTATAAGTTCTAATATGGGATAATCTTAGAAATTAAGATTTATTCTTGTTATAAGTTCTAATATGGGATAATCTTACTTGATTTAAAACTTCATTTTCTTCAAAGATATGCAAATTGGAAATAACAATTGACATGATTCAAGCATTCAAAAACAGAAGACTAAATTCAAAATTTGCCGATTGTTATTTCCAAATTGTATATTTTTGAAGCGAATGAAGTAATATCTTATTGTTTCAGTTTTTTGGGAATATGTATTTAATGGAATGTTCTTGTTAAAGGTTTTGAAATCTAAAGAAGAAGCTGAAATAAATGTGAAGGAAGATTTCAAAAAACTCTTAGAAGATGAACTGATTTGTAATATTTGTACAGAGCTGTATATAAAAGTAATTGTTTAAGATTTTTTTTTTTTTAAAAAAAGAAAAGATTTTGTTTAAAAGATAAGTTTGAATATCAACAAAGTAACAGCACTTAGCAAAGTAATAAGTTAAATGAATGACGAAACCAAGTTGGAGAAATAGCATATTTAAATTTGATAAAAAATTATGTTTTCATAATTTGATTTTTTATCAGATAAGCATTCCAATTTGTCTGTAAAACATGTTATATTAGTCTATATTATGTTATATTAGTCTGTTTAAACATGTTTTTGTCATTTTTTGTTGTATCGATATCGATAAGAATACTAACTATTTTAGTTTTTAACATCTATGAATTTTAGCTCTAATTATAAAAATATTAATTAATTGAAAAGCACTTAAAAGCAATCTTATTTTTCCCTGTGGTGGCTTATGAATGATTTTTTATTTTTTAAGTATGAAGGTTGTATTATACGTTACGAAGAAATCTGAATGATGATGCTTGTAGTATTGAATGAGATTTTTTTTTTAAGACTCTTTTGTTTAATTTTTTTAAAATAAGTTTCTGCTTATCAAGTGGTTTCATAAAATAAGTCTCGTGTGGTTATTAACTACTTCTATTTTAAAGTTTAACTTCAAAAGAGATCAAAGTAGAGTTGTTTTAAGTTCATTGCACATCTGCTCTCACGTTTGCATGTGTTACTGTCCCGTGTTCTTTATTGTTATCATGCATTAATGTGTTAACTATTTTTTTATATTTTAGAACGGTGGTTTCAAAGTTTAGAACTTTTTTTTTCTGATATTGAGTATGAAACCTGAAATCAAATGTTAAAAAAAGAGCTTTTATAAAATTTTCGAAGGAATTTAATTTCTTTTTCTGATTTTGTTGATCCAATTACCTAAATTAATATATGAATTTAATGAAATAGGTTATGAAATTTAATTTTTTATTGTGACTTACCATATTTTTTGAATTGTTTTAGCCAATAACCTTGGGATGTTCTCACACATTTTGTCAACATTGTATTTTTGAGTGGAAGAAAAAGAAAAAGCAATGTCCTATGTGTCGAGAAAGAATTGAAACAGAAACTACTTGCCTGTTTTTGGACAACTTTATAAACAAAGCAGTAGAGAAATTGGATCCACCTAGTTTAGAGAAACGTCTGGAACTATTGAAAAAAAGAGAAGAATCACAAAGTAAATTTAAAATTATTTTAAAATTTAAAATGTATTGTTTTCATTCTTGATTTTTTTGTATTAATTATCTATATCTGTAATCACGAAGAAAAATAAAAGCTGACATAATTACTAATGCCTGTAACTTTAAGTTGATTTTCTTTTTAGCATTTCCATTGCCTTAAATTTCATTACCATAATTATGCTTTTCATGGAACCTAGGAGAAGAAATTTTAATAGTTCTTAAAAATGCCACGGCATAAAACAATTTACAATTGTTGTAAGTCTATTTTTACTAGCCATAATATCATGAGATATAATCTAATTCTTCATTTTTAATAAACTAAGTATCTTTGGCAGTCATCTGCTTGAAATTAAAAGTTATAAAGGTATTATTTACTTTTAAATATTTCTTTATCTTTTTTTATAGGAACTTACATTATTTATTAATTATCCTTTCTTAGCATTCTAATTAATTTTGAATTCTTAGCTCTGCTATTATTTTGATTATTATTCCAAACTAAAAGCTCTGGCTCATAAAAATATTGCAAACCTTAAAAAATTCTTTAATTATTACTAAACTGCTGTTTGTAGAAAATGCAACACCATGAAAGAATCATCAGAATCAAATGAAATTTAATGCAGAAACGACTTGTACTGATACAAATAAATGATGAAATTTTCAAAACAAAAGAAACAAATTAAGCGTCCGAAATCAGTATTTGGTGCAGCCACCACGCGCTGCAATAAGTGCTGCTATACGACGTGGCATGGAGTCAAACAGATGTTGAATATCTGCTTGAGGAAGAGAATTCCATATCGCTTGTATGCGCAACCAAAGTTCGTCTTTGGAAACTGCAGGACGCGGATCACGAGTGAGACGCCGACCAACCATATCTCACACGTGCTCAATAGGCGACATATCCGGCGAATAAGCAGGCCAAGGAAGAAGTTGCATGCGTTGTGCTGAACAGAAGTCTCTAACAGTCCGCGCAACATGTGGGCGTGCATTATCCTGCTGAAAGATAGCTCCAGGGATGCCTTGAAGGAAAGGAACGACTTCGGGCTGTAGCACTTCACGGACGTATCTGTTGCTATTGAGATTACCCTCAATTCGTATCAAATTGGATCGTCCATGATACGAAATCGCACCCCAGACCATAACTCCGGGTGTTCGACCACTATGTCGTTCAATAATACACTCAGGAAGGAAGCGTTGACCGGCATAACGTCTAACACGAACACGGCCATCATGGGTCCACAAATTGAAGCGTGAGTCATCTGAAAAGACAACTTGGTGCCAATCAGCTCGCCAGTCTCTGTGCTCAAGAGCCCACTGCCGACGCAGCCGTCGATGATCCGCCGTGAGGGGAATCCTGTATAATGGCACCCTTGCACGCAATCCACGGTGCAGCAGACGACGACGAATTGACGAAGCCGACAATTGTACACCTGTAGCAGTAGACCAATGTGCTGCCAGCTGCCTGGAGGAAGCTGTGCGATCATTCACCGCCATGCGGAGCAGGTGTCGATCATCGCGCTCTGACGTCACCTTCTGTCGTCCAGTGCCTGTTTTTCGAGTTGTTCGGTGCTCGTCGGTCCACTGCTTCCAAACTCGCATCACTGTAGAACTGTTCCGCTGCATACGAGCTGCTATTGCGCGATAGGAAAATCCTCCTTCTCGAAGGCCGATTATCCTCCCTCGTTCAAACTCCGTAAGTTGCTTGAATTTCTTATTCTTCCGTCGTGGAGGCATACTCAGGTCTCACTAAACGTTTGCCACTAACAAATAATCATAGACTATTTTCAACGTCCCGCTACAGCACTTTATTTATACGCTTTCAGCATCAATTCAGAGGGCGCTGCGCGCGCCACGCACGCGCGATGGCTCTGAAACTTTATTAATTTGCATAATATCCTATAATTGACATTTGCTGCGAATTTCATTTGATTCTGATGATTCCTTCATGGTGTTGCATTTTCTACAAACAGCAGTTTACATTCTTCTTATATTCTGTCTGGCATTTACTCATTTGGTTATTAATTCTCAGTTGCTTCTTCTATTTATTCATATATTTTTGCGGGTAAATAGTTGTAATGAGGATTATTGCTTTTGAAATACATCCAATAATGTAACAGCAACAAAAATATATTTATTAATATTTAAAACAATAAACAAAACAATTATGAAAATATTAAGGGCCCTCAGCGGCCAAAATACAGAAATGTAAAAAGATACTCTAATAGAGGAAAGACCCAGGGCTAAAGAGAATAGAAGGGCTAGTTCACTCCGCTCTTAGAGCTGAAGCTACGATTTCCCTCCTCATGACATCACTGTGTCCACAGATCTCGGAGAACGCAAGCAAAGATATGATAGCTTTGCATCTTTCTCTTTGTAAAAATAAGTTAGACTTTTTCTGGTTATTAGCTTTCAAACTTTACGTAATTAACACATTATTTCCGTTCATAAACATAGTTCAAAAAAACTTTCTTGGTTATTATATTAAAAAAAATACCATTTTAAACTTATAAAAATGTTTTACTAGTTGGCGAAAATGACACTATAAATACTTTATTTTAAAAGTTCAGTTTTAACTTTAATTAAGAAAAATGAAAGCATATATCGACACTTTTTTTTATCTACATATTCTTTTATAACGATAAGTTGAGTTAAATTTAGAATCCCTGATTTTAAAATATGTCGTTAATAGCAATTTGTTCATACTTAATCATTAGGAAACATCAACCTTAAACGCTAATTACTGAAACAAAATAATAATTTAGGTTCATAATGACATTAGAAATTTTACAATTGTTTATCGATATTTAAATTTACGATGATAAATATATAGATATTCAAATTGAGGAGAATATATTTAAAAAAAAAAATCATAAATATTTAGAATAACTACATTAAAAAATATGTTATGAAATTAGGACAATTTCAACTATATACTATATATTTTATTTTTACTTATATTTTAAATTTCTTTGACTTTATCCATTTTTTAATTCTTTTCACCTGCCTTTCTTTTTGAAGTAACGAGGCGTTTCTATTTAGATAATGAATTTTTATAAAAGTTCTTAACGACAGAATAAACGTATTGCTGTTTTATATTAGCTGTGTCATTTCGGAATCCATTCTTTACATAGTTGTTCATTTCAACACGCGGAAAATTATATTTTTTCCTTTTGTTTTTGTATCAGAATTTTTGCAAATTGCAATCGCGCAAACTGGCATTTCGGTAATAGTTTTAAATTCTTGTAAATTCACTGCAAAAACTGAGGAAAGTCATTATAGAAAATAACAAATGTCTTAGAATATCTCACAAAAAGAAATGATCCAATATTAGTTAGAGTTAGTAAGGCCGAATGCTCCGTTCTTGAAGTAAAAGTGCGAGCTTTGCGCCAAAGTGACGTCACTAGAGAAAATCGGAGGATTGGCGCGGCAAGAGTTACTTCAAAGGAGTGAACCAGCCCTTCTATTCTCTTTAGCCCTTGGAAAGACCAGCCTAACGAGCCGGCTCCTCTTCATCTACTCTTCTTTAATTTTGTTCGTGATTAACTCGGCCTCTAGCGGTGAGCCAATCACTACAATTGTAAAAGGTAGGTTTTGTAGGCAGATTGTGCAAAATAAATGCTTTAATTTTATTCTATTAATATATGAATATAATTTTTTCCACTAGTATTTTTTTTAAATTTTCCTGTGATCTAATTATAAATTAATATGATGAAATTCTCAGCATGTGAATATGCCTGTCCTATTGGTCAATAATAATCTAATTTTGCAAATTTAGTAAACTCATTTATTTTAGTTTGGTACTTTTCCATTGCTTTTGCATCATTTAAAATACTATTACCAAAAGTTAAGCATAATTCATAAATATGGAAAAGTATAAAATTATACCTTATGACATCAGTGTAAGATAATTTCAGATTATTAAACATAACTTTGCTAACGTATGTTGAAGAACTTCTTTTTTTGCTATTCTAAAAACACTTAGGGGAGAGTTGGGTAGCCCCGCCCACTTAAGGAGTATTGCTTATATTTCTGTACAATATTGAGTAATAATCAATATTTTTGTATGTTTCTATTGTTTTATCATTTAATTATATAATGTAAAAAGAATAGTTTAACTCAGATCTCGAAAAACTGCCCGTATGCTCGTCCTTGGCTGTCGAAAATTCCCCGTGGACAACAAATTTCTCGAATCCAACGTCCGCACGGACGGCCATTTTCCCATTAATGTTCGTGATATATTTTTAATTTTTGTTATCTTACAAGAGTCTAGCTCCTCGCTTCTAAAATGACCCTCTAATCTCGAAATACAGCAACATACTGCGCATGGTGGAATTGATGTTTTCTCTGTCTGGGAGTACTGCAGCGGTTGAAAGGGGCTTTTCAGCAATAATCTTACAAAAAAACACATTTCGTACTGGTCTTAAACAAGAAGCGTCAACCGCAATTATGAACATCTACCTAAGTGAAAAACCTCTTTCAGATTTCTGTGATGAAATTTCTGTAAATCATTGGCTTGATTGTGGAACTGGCAAACGTCGTATTTGATTCATTTAAAAAACGCTGTACCATTGGATAAATTGACATGATAATTGACAGATAACTTGACCTTTATTATTTAAATTATTTCATTAAAGAAATACTAGGTTTTACTATTAGTAACCTAGTACTTATTTTATTACCGTATAATGTTATCCTAGTATTTGTAATCCTAGTAACTACTAATTCATTGTGCAATTTATATAATTGTTAGTAATAAATAAGAGAAAATTATATTTGTATTTATTTAGAAGCGACGGGTTAGTTTCAAAGGAGGGCGGGTACATTGTTGGACAAGCCGTCCTCTAGGACGGGTAAAATTTCTAAGTTTTTTCGAGCCCTGGTTTAACTTTAAAAAATAGAAATTTAAAAAATTTGACTACTGTATTCAACATATTTTCAAAACTATTGTTTACCATGTTACCAGCTGCAGAAATACTTGAAACTTTGAAAATAATATTTTTTTAATATAACAATTAATGTCCGATGGCCCATTTACTTGAAAAAATATTCTATACATACGAAATTGACAGTGGGCGGGGGTTCCCGACACTCCCCTATTCATTTAAATTTTCAGTTTTTAAAAGTTAATATATTTTTACTTAAATGTAGTTATATCAAAAATTATAACATCCATTGGAAAATGACTTCAATCTTTGGCAAAAATATTTTCACACAATTTCATAAACAGAACTTAGGCAAGAATGTAAAATTTGACCCTTGATTAGGGAAAACATAAAACAAGAAAATTGAAACAAATAAAAAGGTGTTATTTCTAAAGATTTTAAATAAAATTCTCTTTTTACATTTGCTTTTCATACGTATTTTGAAAAATAAAATTCTTTACAAGTCAAGTTTTTAGTAACCATGTGTGTTTATAAACTATTTTTAATTTATTATTTAACTTATTTTTTTTATTAATTATTTTTTAATTAAAACCTTTGAAAAAACATGGCATACACATTTTAAGTTAGTTACATCAAATGTATCAATAAATCCAAAGCTTTTTTGTTTCAAATATGTAAATCATATTTTAGTACATTTTGTTTCATATATTAATAAACACACAATTTCCTTATTAAATATAAAAATTTTGTTAAACCTGATATTTTTGTCTAATTTTTATCACTTCAAAATGTATTTTATTTTTATATTGTCAAAGTTTTTTATGTTTGCTTTTAAATTTTATCTGGAACATTAAAGCTTCATATATTATTCTGATTAATATTCTATAAAGCTCATTTTAAATTTTATTTTAGAAAAAAAACCAAAGCGTAAAAAATCTAAAAGTAATAATAGAAGAACCAGTAACCCACCAGAAGTTGCTGAAGTTGACAGAGAAGATGAAGTAGAATATCTTCGATCACGAATCAGTGAAATTCAGTCTTATACAGATGACATTCAAAGTTATGTTGATGTAATTGATGAACTGATTAATGATAGAATTCCAGACAGTGGAGAAAATAATAGTCATGCCTACTTTGGTGGATTTGGGCGTTGTTACAATTGCGGTAATAATAATTCTTTAAACTCTGATTTTTGTTATTGATTTTTTTTTTTTTTTTTTTTTTGCCAGAGTAATATCATTAAAGCACTATCATCTATACTTTTTAAAAAAAAATAGGTATTTCAAAGTCAAATTTTTTTCAAATTTCAATATAAAGGAAAAAAACTTTCATTTTATTTTTAAAACTAAGAATGTTGCCTGTGTGTAAAAAAACCTTAATACACGTAATTAAAATATGTTTGGCACTCTTCACTTGAATTATAGCGGTGATCTGCGGACTGAACTGTTGAAAGTAAAAATATAAGTTTAGACAGAGCAACTTTAAATACTAACCAGTGTAGTAACAAAAATTTCTTATTGGGAAATTTAAGAATAAAACTTTTTAAACATTTTTTTTCTTTAAATATGGTGTTCTCTTTTTCTGAAATATTTACTATATTAAAAGTAAGTTATTGTATATAAATATTATTATATATAAATGTTATTATATATAAATGTCTACAAGTATAAAAAAATCTCAATTTTGAAATTTCAATTTTATTGCACAGCAGATTACTCGATTTTAAAAGACAAGTGCTTTTAAAACCTTTGTGATATTGAGTTAGTACATAACTGATGAAAAATTTTTGTTTACCAAGCATAATTTAGAATTGAATTTTTTAAATTTTCTTTGATTTAAATTAATTTGTTTGTGGTTTGATGCCTGGCAAATTGGCTACTTGTCATTTATATAATATATATATGAAGGTTTCAACCTAAAAAATAGCTTTCTTTTTATTTATTTACGGACGTTTGTAATAGTTATATAGTAATGCTAACAATTTTAGTTTGTTAGAAATATTAAGTATTTTCAGGGCTCCTACAGGTCTGGGAGAACAGGAAAATCTGGAATTGTCAGGGAATTTTATTTTGATTCTAAGATGCAGGGAAAGTTGAATTTTTAAATTTTTTTTAATACTAAAACAGGGTTGCCACTCAAATCTGGAAAAAAAAATTCATGTGTTTTCCCTGTACATGTTATAGCAATATATTACGAGGAAACAACAATTACTGTGCTCTTGTGTGAGCTATATTGGACTAACTATATTTATTAGTTTTAATAGCTGGGAAAAGAGCTGAACATACTTCAATAATGCTATGAGAAATGAAATAGTTTAGTATAACTGAAATATCATGGTTAAATATCCCATAGATCAGTGGTGCGCAAACTAGGGGTCGCGACCCCTGTGGGGCTCGCTAGAAGTTCTTTGGGGGTCGCCAAATTTTTATGAAATGCATTATCCCTGCATGCTGCATACTATACAGTGTACATATAAAGAGTGAAGCGCCGTCACTCACTGTTTAATTGCAATTTCATGCTGTCCACTCTTTCTTTGACCGTAATGCTTAATGTATTCTCTATCTGGCTATCCGTGGAAAAACAATATCCCGTTTTATGCAAGAATGCCATCAGAGTGTTAATACAATTTGCATCAACGTATTTATGTGAAACTGGATTTAGCAAACTAGTTTCAATAAAAACTAAATACCGCTCGCGTTTAAACCCTGAAGATGATATGCGAATTGCAATTAGCAACATACATCCAAACATCGATGAGATAATTAGAAACTTGCAGCCACATACATTTCATTAAAGGGCAATTACTGATTTTTGTGTTATACAAAAAGTATTTTCTTAAAATTATAAATAAAATTATTATGAGTCAAATATGATGTTATTCGATGAAACGAAAGAAATGCTCAAAATATACATCGTATTTGTGGACATTTATCTCTAGGGGTCGCCAAAAATTTTCTCTCTACAAAAGGGGTCGCAGTCGAAAAAAGTTTGCGCACCACTGCCATAGATTACGCTTTGAGTGGTCACATTTTTTAAAAGACCAAAATAAAAAAACAAAATTCCCTGTATTTTCCCAGTTTGTAAAGAAAAATTCAAAATTCCCTGTTATTTTAGGTGATTTTTAAATTCCCTGTATTTTCCAGGTTTTCCCTGTGGAGTGGCAACCCTGTAAAATTCCCATATAATATAATACCTGTAAAATAACCAGTCTTAGAATTTCCAGAAACAATTATCAGTTATTTAAATAATTCTAACATCTATTACTATTATTTGTTATAAAAACTCACTTTTTAATAGGCTTTTCCAAATTTCCATCCTCATTCAATGATATTTTTCTGCTCTCAAAATATAATATTTGACATTATAAAAAAGAAAAATCAAAGTTTTCCAATGAAAAATTGCATGGTACAGTAGGGAACCGATTATCCGGAACGGTCGGGACCATCGCCATTCCGGATAACTGATTTTTCTGGTTTTCTGAATCGCTACAAAAAGCCGTTTTTTATTGTTAAACCCAACTAAAAAAAAATATTTGGAAATAATCTTAAAAATAAGAAAAAACGATGAAGTAATACACTAATGATTATTTCCAAAATGATGGTAAGGTAAACATCTTTAAAAAAAGAAGGAAAAATCGTAAAATCTTATGAGGGAAAATTTTTTTTTTTAAAAAGGCGAGAAAATTTATTGAATTTCGTTCCGGTTTTCTGATTTCCGGATAACGGGTTCTATACTGTATATATAATATATAGTCAGAGTTTACATGGAAATTTTCCTGTAATACTTTGAAAAATCAGGTAATTTTTTTTCTTCTTCAGAAATTAAGTGGGAACCCTGTTTAGGTATAATGTTTTTAAATAATGCTGATACACTGTAGCAGAGCTTTGATTAGTAAATGAAAAAATAAATAAATGAAAGTAAATAAAAAATTTAAAACTAAATCTGTTTTTAATTGTAGAATCATGATTCTTACGAACCCTGTTTGTAAAAATGTATCATAAAAATTCATTTCTCTTTGGTATTGATGCTTATGACTGTAAAATTTATTTCCTTATTATTAATTAAAAAAAACTTAAATGTTTTTTCCCTTTTTTAGGTCGACTCGGGCATTGGGCTGACGATTGTCCTCATTAGAAAAGAGCTAGTTATTTATAACCATTCAAAACTTCTTTGGTGTAACTATGTTTCGATATTAGTTGGTATTGCAACCATCTTTTTCCTCCTTTTGTATATGTTTATCATTATAAAATTTTTTATGTCAAATGTTTATTTCCTTCTATTTTTTGAAAAAGTCTTCTGATATAAAAGTAGAATACTGTGTTTAAAAATAAAGATCTTAGTGTTATTCTTTAAAATTGTATTTTTGTGCTTCATTTTTGTATCATAATAACAGCAATAACTAAGAGGTAACATTAGAGTTCACACTGTCTTTATATTATTCTAGTGGTTTTTTTTTAAAAAAAAAGCTGTGTTTAATAAGTTGGAAATATTAATAATTACTGAAAAGTCACCATTTTATTATTCCCTTTAGTCAATATTTTTACAATTTAAGTAAATAGGTTGAATTTTGTTGGTGGTATGTATATGATATGAAAACCTAATCATATGTTTTGCATTTTAGTTTAAAGCCAGTCTCATATAAATCAATTCAAGATGGCATTGATTTTTCATAGTTATTCTCATTTTTTATGATATAGTTTGTTGCTAAAATATTAGAAAGTAGTCACTCATGATGAAGTTAAATATAACTAAATATTTATTAGTTTTGTTATAGTTAGCATAACAAAGGGACATATTTCTGAGTTAATAATAGATTTTTTTTATAATTAATAAATTTTGAGTTTCATTTAAAGAACTTATTATTCTTATGCATTCATAATTTTCAAAATTTCCTAATGAATTTTCGGAATGGGAAATGAAAGGCTTATAACTTATTTTTTGACCAGTAAAAATAGCGAAGACTAATGTTCATCTCTTAATTATTATTTATATCTTCTTTATTTGCAAAAATTAATTATTTAGCTCTAATAATAGCTAAATTACTAAAAATAATGTCAAATTAGAAAAATGTTTCCAACTTTGTGAATCATCTGAAAATTTTATTATGGGTTTAAAAATTAATATATCTTAAAATTGCTAATTTTTTGTCCACCTAATGTAATTATGTAGTTACAAGGTGTGGCATGAATATATAAAAATATTTTTAGTTTTTGTGTACATGGCAAAATGAAATGATTTCATAGCTTGTTCTTCTAAACAATGTTTTGATACTGGCTAATTAAAATTTTTCCAGGAATATAGCTTTAAACAGGTTTTTGAACAAAATTCACAATCAATATTCAATATAAACTGGTTTCTAATCAAAGTAGGTTTCTAATCAAACTTTTAGTTAAAAATCATTTTTTGTGTAGAAATATTATCTGGTATTATTTGACAGAATTGGGACCCATATAAAAAGATTTTAGTAGCTGAAATATTTTGTTATAGCTATTAAGGCACCAAGTTTTTTTGTCATAAAAAAAGTACTTGAATAAAGAAAGAACAGTGTACTCTGGATTACCTTTTAAAATTTTGATTAAATTATCTTTAGTTGCTCACAAAGTGTTGTAATGATTTAGCTATTATCTAAATTTTTAATACTTTATGTGATCATCGATAAAAATCTAACTGGTGAAACTTCTTTTCCAATTTCAGAAAGTTACTTATAAAATTTTACCAGTTATTTAATGTTATTTATTTTAAAACTTAACCATACTATACCTCAATCACTGCTGCAAATCTTGTCAGTCTCAATGTAGGTGTATGCAATTGAATAACATTTCTCTTGAAATAGAAATAATTTAAAATTACTGTAAACAAATTACTTTTTTCATTGATTTCAGATGAAATATGTTAAGCATGATTGATTTGTATACATTAATTATAAGGCATCTAAAGGCTAATATAACTTGAAATAAATCCATAATAAAAAATTAATGTAATACAATAATGCAAAAACAATTCCATTTCGAGTATTTTAAAATATATCATTAAGAGAAGAAATAAATAAAAGGAAGTTACTATTAGAGAATTTGTCCAATCATCTAAGATGTTAGGACCAAAATTTCTTACATTAGTGTTGACAATGTATACAAACAACTAATATCTAAGTTCATTTAAAGCACAGTATTAAATTGATTCAATACTATTATAAATATCAAGCCTAGTGCCAATCACTTCAAATTATAATAAATTGCTTTATATATTAATATGATTTCTAAGTAAGGATTTAAAATATTAATTAGAATAGTAAACTGTGCAATGTTTGCAATAGCACTCTCCTTTTATGCTTTGAAACTTTAATATATTTAGCTTTGTTCATTACTTTGAAGATTATTTTTTATTCAAATAATATGTAGATTTTCTTGCCCTTTCCATTAAACTGTGTATTTAGACCCTAATAAAATTTTTCTTACTTTGTATATTTGTTTCCTTTCATATTTTTTAAAACTCTTATAAAAGAGACTTAATATATTTTCTTATAATTATATTACAATTTCTAAACTGATAAAAAGCAGAAAACTTTTTTGTTAACCAATTTTGGCCAAAGGTGCAGAAACATGCCATTTCAATAAGTATTTCTTTAGTAACATCGTGACATATTTTTTGCTGATTTTAATTTTCCTGCTATTTTTAAGGGTTCTGAAAACATTGATAAAATATTAGTAATCAAATTTTCATACTACGCTAGTTTTTAAACTTGAAACGGTATATTTTTTATTAATTTTATTTTTCTGCTATTTTCAAAGGTTTTGAAGACACATATAAAATATTAGTAAATCAAGTGTCATAGGCACATGTAGTTGAGAAATTTTCTAACTACATTAGTTTTTTTTAAAAAAAACTTAAAACGGTTATTGACAAATTTAGATCTTTTGAAAATGAATAATTATCCCATTTGAGATTATTCGTATGCATTTATGATTAAAGTTGCAAGATCTGTAAATAAAATTAATGTCATAAAAAACTAAGGTTTAACTAAATGATTTATCCAATAGTGTATAGAAGTATCATTTTATTTCTTAAATATTTTTCAATCGCAGAACTGTTTTGTATCTTAATGAAGGTACTCTAAGAATATTCAGGAAAATGCCACATTTTATAAAATGGGTTAACTGTTAGAAACAAAGTTTTTTCACAGTATTTGTTTGTAAGAAATGAGGTTCTCTGGTGATTTTCAGGTACAAACCTGTTTTCTTCTGTCACAGTGTGATCAAGACAAAAAATCACTTTTTGAACTTACAAGCAATCCTTCACACATGTTAGAATATTCTGGTATAAAATTATAGCATTAACTTTAGCTTATACAGGAGCAACAATAACTGCGTAAAAAATGGCAACTTAATTTGAGGTATGTATGAGTTGCAGAAAACTAGTTATCCCTTATAGTATTTTTTGTTACTGCACATCAAATAAATAATCTTGAAGCACTCTGTGAAAACTTGACACATTGTTGGAATCTCTTAATTTAAAATTAAGTTTTATTTTTGAGAAAATTTCGAGGTAATGCATATGGCGTTACCTTAAAGGAACTAACATAACATTAATTTATAGATGATTATAGTAATTTGCAACATTTTATCATGTTTAGACTTTTGGCTGAAATGGAGTCCGTTTCACACTAAGCTATCAAATAGATAGTACATAATCAGGTTTATCCTATTATAGCGAGGTAAGTTGGTTATCTTGCTCCAAGGTCTCAATAAATTCTGGGATTTGAAAGAAAAAATATGTAAGTTTTTACAAACTATAAATCAAGATACAAGCTTGTTTTCCGATCAAATATGGTTGCAAGATTTATCTTTTATGGTTGATGTAACCAAACACTTATCCGATTTAAATTTATTGTTATAAGGCAAGGATCAGATCATTTCAAACATGTTTGACATAATTAAAAAAGCATTCAAATGTAAACTATTTCTTCCGGAAAGGCAACTGAAAAATGAAGATTTAACGCACTTCCCAACGTGCAACAAGAACCAATGTAGTTTAGAGAAATAGAAAAGATAATAGCAGAGAAGAGTTGTCAAGTATCAGGACATAAACAATAATTTAACTTTATATATGTTTATTACAATTCAAAATAAAAATATTAGTTTCCATGAACATTGATTGTTTTTTGCGGCCCACCTAAAGTTAAGCATTGTTTATTTGGCCCAAGTTAGCTTTTGAGTTTGACACCCCTGCTTTAATACTTGTTGATTGAGCAAAGTAACTTCTCTTTCAATTTTAGTAAACTATTTTTTTCTCTTTCTTTTCAACTCAATATGTTTATAGTTATTAGCTTTTTGTAATTAAATCAATGTAAATATAATAATATGCAGCAATTTATTAGTTAACACCATACATGGGTACGTTAATTTTAAAAAGTAATGAGTAAAAGTGCAAAAAAATGCATGTGTGTTTTGCATAAGTACAAAAAAGAAAAAAGGAACGTTTTTAAAGCACATTTCGAGGAAATCGAAAATTCTAAGTAACATTGAATTTCGTTAAAATTTTTTAAAAAAAAAGTATAATTTAAAATGCATTAAATTTATTGAAATAGTGAACGATGAAAATACCCAGAAACAAAACCAGAAATCAAAATATACCTTTGTTTAAAAAAGATTAAGTCTGTAAGGTACTCTTCCCCCACTCTAAATAAAAGTACTGATTTTAAAAAGTAATGAAGTACAAGTAAAAGTATTGCCATGCATGGTTAATGCAGTATTATGTTAACATGGAAGTAGATTTTCTTTTCTGTCCGAAGGGGATCTTTTTATTCTTAAATGATTTAAGTATTGTTAATTGATCAACCGTATATGTCTTTGTATTTTAATAGTATATGTAATTAACAATTGTAATTGAAAGTATCTTAAGAATATCTCAAACCACAAAAAGGAAATTCCTCCATTACGCCAATAATCCATGAAACTGTTTTAATTATCTTACATAATCAGAGATGAAAATCAGCAAAAATGTTGCAAGATTACAAACAAAAAGTTAAGACACATTTTTTAGAATGGTAACCAGTTTCAATAGTGAACTGACGCATTACAACCAAAATTGATTTAAGAAAAGTTTTGTCGAAAATAATTTAATATTTTATTTTTCTATTTCATTTGATTCTATTTCAGATTTCAACTTACATCTATATTTTACATATGGAGAATAAATATCAAACCCAAAGGAAATAAAATTGTCAAAAAATACACGATACCGTAATGGTAATAAATAAAAATTAACAAACTGTGCAGGTGGCCATATTATCCATTCAGCAGTATAAATTTTTAATCCTTTTTCCATAAGTTCTTCCTTCAGTTGTTTTAATGATCTTTCTAAAATTGCTACTGTTCCAAAGTAAACAAATAAATTAATGGGAGAAAATAATATCTGATCATACAATACTTTCTTAACTACAGTTCTAAATGAAGATCCTGGTATAAATATATCTATTATAATGTACCAGTAATGTGATACAACACCAGTAGTTAACCCTGCCGCACCCATATGAACAGTTCTAACAGGTTTCACTTCCTCTTCTTTTCCTCTTAAAATTTCATAATGTTGTTGCACAAGATCTCCAGCTACACCCATAGCCATAGAAAATGTAGCATTAGTCAATAGCAAATGCTTCCCAAACAAATTGCTTCCGATCACTGCTGATTTACGCAACGCTCTTCTTACTAAACTGTTAACTATTGCAGCCATTGGTAGTTCTTATGAATTCTGATTGCCAATCTGCAAAGAGAAATTTTACA
This sequence comes from Parasteatoda tepidariorum, assembly GCF_982258835.1. NCBI lineage: Eukaryota > Metazoa > Arthropoda > Arachnida > Araneae > Theridiidae > Parasteatoda > Parasteatoda tepidariorum. The sequence goes on from NC_141764.1 coordinate 40,899,639, forward strand.
ATCAGTTATAATGATGAGAGAAATACATATAGCAATATATAAGAGTATAATACACAAAATTCATTGCAAACATTTTTAGGACAAATTTGAAAAGCATTTAATTTCATGAAACTCTGTACTGACTGAACAAATTATTTAATATCAATACAGAACTAGTAATTTATATTTAGATGAACTAGTGATGTATTCAGATTTGTAGGGTTACTCTATAAAACATGATTACAGGACTGGGTGAATTGCAATACCAATTAAGCATTTGCAATGTATAGTGAGATTTACATCTTATATAATATGCACATATGTATAGAGACAATCTATCAATGCAAATGACAATCTAGCAAGAGAGGTAAGATTTTTCAAATAAGGCACTGAGTTAGCCTTTTCAGATGCAATAATTTAGAACAGGGTTGTCCAACTTGCATGAGGCCGGGGGCCACAATTGAAAACACTAATCAAATGGCGGGCCGCAACTTTATCAAAATTTTAGGTAGGACTCTTTCATGTTTGAAGGAACATTAAATATTACTGTCAGATTTTTACCAAGTTGTACAAAACAAAAGTATTGAATTACAAATTAAATTAAGAAGTAGATTTTTAAAAATATTTAATTGCATATTAAAAAATTCTGGCTACAATAACTTTAATGTGCACCTATGTATTAAACAATTAATGTGCAACAGATATCTTATAAAACTTTAAAAAGGTTGGTATTAAAACTTACATAGTAGCACACAAAATGTTCAATGACAAAATTTAGGTTTGTCTGCTGCTGCAACCACCAGAGAATAGATATTTACATTTTAAATTTACAAATGTGTGCGTAAATATTTTTGTCCAAAATGAGTGGTTTCAAAATGTTAAATCGGAGAATTTCTTTGAGAAAATTTCTGATACACACATGCTAAATTATATTTACTAAATACAAAAAAATGAAATAAAAAAGAGTATTTTTGTATATGAATAAATATTTTCTTAGGTGCAAAATCTGAGAATTTTTTTTTTGCACCGTTGATATGTTAAATTTCACAGAAACGAAGAAATTAGGTTTTTATTAACGGGAAAAGTATTATAAACCCATGCAGATTTTTTTACGAAAATTGTCAGCAAAAAAATGACAACTAATATATCTTAGTTCGCGGGTCACAAAAAAAAAGCTTCGCGGGCCGGATCAGGACCGCCTCGAAAGAAGGAGGAGTTACAGTTGAATAGGGGGCCTCGGTACTGAAAGTGATCTTCAGCTCTGACGTCATGCATCACGATCCATGTTTCAGCTGGTTTGTGTTGTATGCTGTGTTGATTACATAACAAAATTGTTTTTTTTTTCTTGTTTTTTTCTTCAGAAAATAATGAATGCACTACTAGTTATTATTCTAATTGTCCGTGTTTTGTTCTTATTTGTTGTATGATTGCATTAAAGAAATATTAGCTTTTGGAATTTTAAGCATTTTCATTAAAATTCTAAGGAATTTCTTCTAAGGCTTATATAAAATTTGTTATTTTACGAGTGGTGATGAAAAAAACAAATTATATTTTGCTTTTGTTGGTTGAAGCATCTAACAACACTGTCAGGCTTAAAAACTTCCCTTTGAATGATTTCTTCTGTTTGGCTATTTTAGTGAAACACATTTCAAAATGTAATTTCTATTTATTTATTTAATTTTTTTTTGTGTAATACAAATTGTACAAAATTGTCAAAAATGCAATGCTATTGGTAAATAGTTTTTAAGCTTTTAGAGGGAGAATTCAATGTATTTTTAATACAATTAGGGGAGGAAAAAATATTTTTAAATATTGTTGTTACCCATGAAATTGGATACTTAATACTAGTACATAATAATTTTACTCATTTTATTAATAATACAGTACTTAAAATATGTTTCTAATATTTTTCCTGCTTTGTTATTCTATATATTTGTTTTTAACTATGACTGGTTTATGTTTTCTTTTGAAGAGTTTCTTTTGTTTTGCTAGTTAAACAAAAATTATTGCAAGATAGTATTTATAAGAACAAATGATTCGCCGCCAGTTATTTTAATTTTTCATATCTTGTCTGTATTTTTATTTATTTTTTATTCTTTTTTTTATGTGACTAGTCTCCTACCTGAAAGTATTCCAATTATTTGGTTCAAAACTTCCTATTAGTAAATATCAATAGATTGAATGAAGATTTAGTTGAATCATAAAAAGTGTAGTTGGTTGTTCAACTTATATGGATTTAAAATATAATTTGCAATAAATAATTGTTAAGCAACATCATAGCTAAATCACATTTTTATTTTTTTTTAATTAACTTGGAGAAGAAATATTTACCATCTGTAATTAAAATGTTTTAACGAAACTCATAACATTTATTAAATTGGCTAGTTATCTCTCTATACATTCAGATTCAACTTTTCTTATGGATGATAATTTCATTTGCACTAAATTTTATGAGGTTAAAGGTTTGGTAATTTAAGATGCAAAAGAAGCTGGAATACATGCACAAAATAAATTATGTTTAATTAGAATAAATTAAATTCTAATTAATGTCACGTAATTTAGGCAGAAGAGATATTTTAAAAAATTACTTGAAATTCGTTTTAAGTCAACTTAACTGATAACTTATAAATATTCAGATAGATGAAAAAGTTATTTTTTTGCACTACTTCACATAAAAATAACTAAATTAATATTCTTTTGAAATTATTTCTAAGTAAATACAATGTTTTTGTTAAAACGAAGAATCCCTTTCTAGCAGAGCTTGAAATTTTATGAATAAAGCTATCTCTTTTTGACTTCATTCAAACTACTAAAGAAAAAGTGAAGAAACGTATCTGGATCGTAATGCGTGACGTCAGAAAACGAGTGCCGTGGCCCCCTAAACTATAACTCCTCCTTCTTTCGAGGCGGCCCTGGCCGGATGCGGCCTCCGGTTGGAAACCTCCGATTTAGAACATGGCAAGTAACTTCCAATGCCTATATAATGCTAACTTATTCCATTGCTGATATGAAGCCCGTCTTGCACCTGGATACTACATTTGTTTTAAATTTGTAATACAAAATTCTTCGTCCTCTATTATTTTCCTATTCTGTATCAAATAGACACCCTCCTATGGCTCACCTTTTGCTTTTCAATCTCACATTATCCGATGAAAGTTTTTGTTTCTACAAGTTATGCTGCTTACTACAGTAGTGTAAAATTGTTTTTTTAGCAGACAGTACATGGATAAGGAAACAATCGACATTAAAACTCCTTTAAAGAAAACAATCTTACCTCTACATTATTTAAATCCTCGTTAGCAAAGGAATAAAATAAATAATCAATTGAATTTATCTGACAAATGAATAATAGTATTTTTTAATGGTACAACAAACATACAAGTACAAGAACAGTGAATATGAACAATTTTGAAGCAACTAATTTTGCTATAAATTTAAGTTAATAACATAAAATACAAAATTAATCTCAGTGAAATTTTATTAACATTAAATAAGACAAATTGAAAAAAAATGTCAGTTTTTAACAGCTAAAAGTAAAATAGAAAATATATACAAGATAAATTTATAAGAGTATGTAAATTTGACACTTAGCACATTTCTATAATTATATCAACAAAGATAATTTATTGGAAATCTTAAGTATTTAGTTGCCAAAAGTCAATTAAACATACACAGGATACATTTGTATGATCATCAATAACATATAATATTAAAGAGTTTAGGTTTTAGGACAGTAAATTATTCTAAAGTAATAATAATAATAATAAAAAATTATTGAAAATGTTGAACTTCTCATAAAGTAGAAACTTTTTATAGTCCTTTTCCAATGTATAGTGAAAAATACATACAAATATATATGAAGTCAAAGTAGGTATTATTGTGATTTTTGACTCTTTTTCTTGTCAGTAAGAAAAAAAAAACATTTCACAATCTTTAACCCTTTGATGTAGAATTTTTATTAAAAATACTTTTAGCATTAATTCAGGTCAAAATAAGTGAAAAATATTATATTCAGCACTTTAATAATTTATGGTTATGAAACACTAGTGTCTTTCTACGTAAAATTGTCCATACAATAATTTTTTCAAGCGGGCACTTATTTGTAGTTATTTAGATCTAAGAGAAACAGTCATTTATTATTAAAATTTCTTTAAATTACAAAATAAATTTTTGAATCTTGATCAAATTTTTTTTTCAAACCTCTTTTTTTCGATTTTATACTTGAGTACAAATATAATTCCAATAATTCAACATATTTTTTAAATTAACTATTAAGACTGTTTATTATAATTAAAATTATGAAATATATATTTTTGCTTGTAATTAGAGTGTCAGAAAAAAAATGTATAAAAGAGACACTAGTGTCTCATTTGCATCAAAGGTTTTTTTTTTTTAAATATAACCATGGCACTTTTAAAGTTTATAATTTTAGCAAAAATTTTCTTACTGTTTTCCCCCCATAAAAATACCTTTGTCAGTATAAATTAGTAAATGGCAGAAAAGTACTTCCTTAAGTGCTTACATAATATCTGAACCGTCCCATAAATACAGAATGCAAAAAGTTATCAGAAAAATGGTGTGTTTAAATATTTTGATAACAATATTTAGTTGAGAACAACATTTTAGCTTTAGTGTTCATACTAAAGCCATGCATCAGGACCATGTTTATCTTTGATGAGTAACATTTTATCCAGAACAACACCACCTTGGTCATCAGAAACTTGTTCCATGAATAAATGAGAACTATTAATAATATTCAGCCTGGTGTATCCATAATCAGAAAATCTTGCAGCACTCCATTCTGCAGGGATGTCAACAAAAGGATCTAAATTTTCTTGGCAGCCAGCAGAACCTGTAATAATATGCACCGGAGCTTTTGGATTAGTGTAAGGTGCATCAAGGCTTCCATTATACACTTTGTAATCATAGATGGGCCACAGCCTTTCATATAAATGTTCATGAGCCCATAATTCCAAGTCAACTCCATATTTGTAAAACAAATCTTCCAACCCAAAAGCTTGAATGACAGGTATACCTTTACGAATAATACTTTCTCGATGTCTACAGTCATCTGTATCATTAGTACTACAATACATGGGTCTGTGGCCCATTGTAATAATCCAAGGTCGCTTTGCTCTATTTTCTGGAAGATTGGCCTTTTTTAAATCTGCCTCTAACCACTCATACTGACGAACAATTTGAGTCCAGCCATATTGGACAAAAAAATAAAATTCAGTGGAAAAAGCTATGATATGTGCAGGACCAATATCCATGCTATAAAAATGGTTGTTTATTTCACCTTCCCGATTCATCATACTAAATCGATTAGCATAATTAGAAAAATTGTATGTGTTTTCATGGTTTCCGACGCAAACTTGATAAGGTAGGTAAGCAGCTATTGTTTCAATTTGCCTCATGAATTCATCCCCAATTGCAGCATTTTCAGAGTCTAAATCATAGGCCATATCACCAACATGCAAAACTGCATCATACATTCCTCTCTGTACTTCGTTTTGGATACGTGGCAATGATTGGGCATTGTAATTACCCAAGTCCCCATAAACAACAAATCTCGGACTCCAATTTGTTCCATTTTTCATAGCGGTAAACCAATAAATTGCACTCCATCCATCAGTACTTCCACAATGATAAACATATTCAGTACCCGGTACTAAATCATCAAGAAGTACTCTGTGTATCCAAAGTACACGAGCTTCAGATCCACCATCTACAAATTTTGTGACAGATCCAGTTTTTATAAGATTTAGTTTTTGAATGCTTTTTCCATACTCAACAGAAGAAACATTTGTTTGGTTCATGGTGACCCATGTTACCACCATCTCATTTGGTTGCTTGCCATAAGACAAATGAATTTGTTCAGGCTGAGTATTTAAAACAGCTAAAACATCAATAGTACGTATCATTAAACAAAGAAATAATGTAATAAAAATCATTATGTTAGTCTGCCGATTACCAAAACTACTAGTGAATTTTTGTATTTTGGTCGTTATTTATTCACAATTTATCTTTCCGAGTTGCGATTATGAAATTATCCAAATAATTTAACTAAATCATCAAGATAAGATAGAGATTAAATCAAAAGGTCATACTTATGTAATCGTAAAAAAAAGAAATGAAACCCACGTTGTAGCAATTAAAAATGTGCAATTATTTAATGTACAAGAACAATGTGAAATAGAAAACTTTTAAAAGAAAATCAAGATGTTACCTTGTTAAACATGTCTTGTTTTTAGTGAATAATTTAATTATTTCATTTCAATTTTTCTAAATTACATAATTGTTTCAGAGTAAGAGGTGATGAGGGCTGTGTAGAGCATTTGTTTATTTATCTCAAGAGATTTATAAAAAAATGAACTGACTCAACTAGAGCAAAGTTTTATTCAGTTTTAAGTTCGTTAAATATCATTATGCTTAACTAATATGTGGATCATTTTAAACTGAATGAATTTTATGCCTTGGAAAAGAGGTAGAAGAGCGAAACTCTCTTGACCAGAAAGTATTAACACACTTTTGGTGCTTTGCATTTTTGATGTGTAGCGCCATCTATTACATTTTCCCTTTCTAAGATTTCAGACTAGAAATAAATTTAAATAATGCTTTTTATTTGTTGATTAATGATTTTTATTGAATAGATGATTAATTATTTTTTAATTAAAATGGATGAAACCTTCAAAATAAAACTTTGCTCTTGGCTTAACCTGAAAATTTCTTCTGGAGAAAATCGTTATGATCTTTAGTTGTAACATTTTAGGAGTGTATATTTTTATATAATTTCTGATTTAATGATGGTGTTACATTATTTTTGCCAAGGGGCAAAACGGAACATAATAAAAGTAAATAATGCTTTTTCTTAAAATGAGGGCAAACTTTTAATATTATTTCATATTTCCTCTTTGCAATAAAGAATAAAATCTTAATTTGTAAATTTGTGATACAAATATCAACGGTTCGGGAGTTTTAAAATAATTTAAATAAAAATGATTCTAAAATATATTTTTATAAATATTTTTGTGTGAATTCAAACAATTTTTATTAATTATTTTTTACAGAATAATGCAAAGAAATAGGATATATTTTAATATATTTATGGATTTTTGATTACATTTATATTTCCATACATAAAATGTAAAATTGAAAAATATATGATAGTATATTATTTCATTATTAATAAATGAAAAAAATACTATCATAGTATATATTTTTTAAATTTTTACTGTTATTTTATTTTTACTATTATTTATTTTTTAAATTTTGAAAACTCCCCGGTAATCAAACACGTCAGTTCGGTGTTTATAAATAGTTGAAGTCTTATAAAACAATAATGGTTTGAATTAAAATTAGAAGGAAAAAAAAAAGTTTATAAGATTGAAATTCGCTCAATATATTTTTCTTTAATTAAAGAATACTTTATGAATTGCTGCAGCATACTTCCTTGTTGATAGTAACAGTTTACTAAACTCAAAATTTGTGATTTTTGGTAGCCCCTCCTTTTTTGTATTCTTTTACGTCCAATGAAATATTTCAAGAATAAAGATTCAAAAATAAACAAATGCATATTTATGATGTCTATGATGGTAAAACTATGAGTTTTTACTATTATAGAAATCAAATCTACATATCAAAAAAGAAATTCAACTAAAAGTAGAATTTTGTAAGTATTTTATGTTTGCTAAAATAAATTTTTTATAAATATATGGCATTTGATAAAAATAAATAAAATGAATATACAGAATTCACTCTTTATTTATGTAGTTAGATGGACTTTTTTATTTATTTATTTAATCTATATTATTTATTTCATTACTATTTCAACTAAACTACTGCATCACAAGAGTGCGACTAAAAATATAAATTTTAATAACGTTTTTAAGCATTTTATAATTTTAAAAATATGAACTTTGGAAATAGAATATTTAATGAATTGCTATTATTACACGTTATTTAGAACTACGAATTATTAAAGCTGTATGTTTTTTAATTAATCATTTGAAACTTTGAAAAATAAAAAGATAAAAGATAGATAGTAGGCAATTAATATTTAGTTGAAATTGATTTTTATTTTATTAGTATTATTTTTTATTTCAGTGGGAAATTTTTTTTTCTTTATTTCTATACATACCCTATGTTTTATCCGATAAAATGTTATTTTAGAATACTCACAAAAATTAATTTAACTTCCGAAGTATTGATTATTTACATTCAATAGTTTTTATTTTTGGAGCAAAAAGACTATTTTATCATACAAATAAAAATTAAAGCAATTTTACTTAAGGAGTTTCGAATGAGGAAGGGAAAGAAACCGGTTTTGTCTGACTTTCGCTTTTACTATTAAAGAGAACGGAATAAAATTTTATATCTAAGTACAACCTTTTAATAGGCAGTGGGCCAAAAACTGACCCATTTACTTCAGACGATTTTATTAACCACTAAAATTGTAATAATTTTAATCTCTGAAGTACTATAAAATAAAGATTATTAAGAAAAATTACAAAACGTTAGATTTAAACTTTGAAAAATAAAAAGATAAAACAGATAGCTTCCTTATAGAGTTGCTTATGAGAAACACAATTATAATTCCGATCCTGATCACAATTAATTCTTATATCTCTTCTTGACTGAAATTGGTCCAAATTTCTTTCTGCCCTGTAAAGGGTTAAGAGTGGTGTTAAAAACGATTATCTAAATCTTATGGTTTTGATTACAGTACCAAAATTACAGTATCATAACGTGCCTTTTTTTCCTTCCCGTTATCGTCTGAGTTTATTTAGTTGAATTGAATGCGGGTTCATCAAAAATCAATAAAATATACTTATCTTTGTTTCAGCTTAGCGCCGTCTCCCCCCCCCTTTTATTCAAAGCATCCTTACAATCCTATTTTAAATCTTTTATTATGCGATTTACAGTTTCGAAGAAAAAAGTCCTCGTTGTCATTTGAAAATTTTAAAATTCTGCCTCCTTAACTTCGAGAGCAGAATAATCATTTTCTACACTATTCTTAAGTGTATACTTTATAATAACTTTTGTACAAAATTTTATACACGGTGTTCTCGCTAGGGAGTTATACGCAGGCAAAGTTATTCAGAACACAAACTGCCTGTAATATACATGTATTTTTTTAATTAATATTGTTGAGGATTATGCCACGTGAACAGGATCGGATTAAGGTTCTGAAATTAGCGTATATAAGGGGACTAATATTAGCAAGTATTAACCAGTAACTATAGACTTCAATAATAAATTTAAAAAAAAAAATTCAATTTCAGTTTGTGTTTTAGAAACATTTTTAAAAAAATAACTTAAAATCTTTAATTTTTTACCAAAGTTACTATAGCAAAGAAACGATTTAATATTAAATAATTAAAATATATTAACCGTTAAATTTATTCAACATGAAAAAAAAGGGGGGGGGAATCCCGTACGTATTTAGATATGTTAAACACAGCAGGGAGCACTACACGTATCACTTTTCAAAATTGTTCTTAGAGAGAAAATATTCTAATTTAAAAAATTAAACGAAAAAAAAAATTGAATTTTATCTTAATACCAATTCTATCTTAATACTATTCCCAGACACATCAACACTTTTTAATTGTTTAGTAAATGTTAATTGAAAGTTAACTAGGTATTTCATTCCGAACACATCTGGCTTGAAGTACAAGAATGTAAAACATAAAATTAGAGAGTTGAATGAGGACAGTTGAGCAGTTTTTCAAACAGTCTGTCGTTTTGAAAAGATAGCTATTTTGAAAAATTTGCATTCAAAAATGTGGCAATCATTGCGCACAGACCACCTCTACTTCCCAGACGAGCAATCTGAAGCTGGATTCAAAATGCACCTCACATTACATTTTTAACGATTCTTGAGAAATATTGTAAAATAATACTTATTGTAAATTTTTAATAAAAACGAACAAAATTCTATTTAACTGAAATTTGCAGTACCTGAAAAATAATTAAAGGCCTGGGCGAGGGTTACATTCAAGGGTTATACTCTCAGTCCAGCTCTGCAAGATGTACGTGACAGTTTAGATATTAAATAATGATTATAATATGACTAGCATTGACTTAACTTTGAATTTAACGCTTTTAATTTTAAACTTCTTATTTTCTGACATTTCTTGATTAGTTAAACTGGTCGTTTTATGGGCATAAATAAAAGGCAATAAACACACCGATATATGTAATTATGTATTTTCTACATCAGTAGTGCTTTAAATATATATTTTAATGCCATCAGAAAATAACTATTCGTAATAATAAGAGTTTGGGTGTGTGCCTTATCACTTCAGAATCAATAGCGTTTGTTTCTTGAAATTTGGACAGAGGTTGCAAATGGCAAATTAAGTCCACCATCTTAAAATTCTTTCAAAATTTTCAGTTCGTTTGTTCGAAAGAGCCGCTTGAAGAGCAGCATTTTCTCATTGATAAGGCGTTAGCCATTGTTTCAAATTGAATCATGTAGAGTCAAGCATTTCCGTCACAGCCCAGCGATGGCTAGGAGGATGGGGGCATTTGCAGGCTAAAGTTCTACAATTTAGAGACCAACGGCATGATTAGGGCAATGTGATCATCATTGCGCACTGTCCGCCCTTACTTCCCAGACAAACTGGCACTCATCTATTAGAAGCTAGTGAGCTTCAAGCCACCACTAGGGAACGAACCCCGGTTCTTCACAATAGCAGTTCAGTGCCTTATTAGCACTGAAACATCGCGGCTCAAATTGAATTATAGACAATTCTATTTTTTAAATAATATTAATAATTTTATTTTTTAAGATAGCAGCTTAATTGAGTACTAGCACTTCAAGAAGAAGGTCACGAATACCCACACATGTGACCTATTACGTCAGCTGATCGTTTAGAAAGAAAATGGCTTGTTAAAGTTGGGTTAAGTTTCTCCAAGTAAGTTAGAATGTTAATTAACGTCAAGTTAGTTAATTACACTGCTGTATAGCACGTCGAAATCACTTCGATATAATGATATCTCGTCTGCTTCTTTTTCTTAACTTAGACTTATTATTTGTTTATATATTTTATTGTAACCATGCGATATTTTTGTTTTGCGTACCTGGCAACTTCGATGTATAATTAGTTTGTTTATGTTCCACACGGATTCGTGCCTGTCCTTGTGTTAAGTAAGAAATATATAGTGAAAGAATAGAAATATTTGTGAAAGAATCATTGTGAAAGAATATAGAATATGTCATCTAAGAAATGATACTGGCTAACTCGAAATATAATGGAAAAAACAATTGCTAATGTTAGAGATAGTAATATGTTATTATAGTTAATATCACGTGACTGTAACTACTACTACTTCAACTTAATTTTTGCTGTTTTACTTTAGTTTTCGCTTATGGCAACTCTCTATGTTCTATGAAAAAATAAATATATCGTATTTAAAATTCTTGTAAATAAAAAGTCACTTTGTAAAGTTAAACATCTGAACATTTATTTCGAACAAACAGTAAAAGAATCTTATGCGACAGCTAACGTAAACAAATGCCATGTTTCACCAACCAATGAGGATCGAGATACCCACACTACGTCACTTGCAGGTACCCCATTCTATTTTTTAAGAAAAATATTTCAAAGATAACAGGGACAAATATATTAATTCGTTCAGGAGAAGTGTAAAAATATCTCCAAACTATTATCGATACCAATGATTAGTTAATTTTAGTAACAGGTACTAGTTGAAGTGAAAAAATAAACTGTGTACTAAATAACAAAATTAATGGAAAAAAAATTACTTATTCGATTAGGGAAGCCATAAAAATTCGCCATACTATTATTGATGCCAATAATAATTAATTAATTTTGGTAATAGGTTTTAATTAAAACAAAATTAGGCAATGTGCTAAAAAGCAAAATTAATTGAGAAGTGGTACTAATTCGTAGGAGCAAAGTAACAAAATAAAAAGACGCATTGTAATTATTGTCGCCAATGATGTTCAATTAACTTAGGTAACTAGGCTCTACTGGTATTATGGTAATTGGTGCTGTTCTACTATGAATTAAATACACTAATACAAAGTATTGTACTAGTTTATTTGGTACTTATACTGCATCAAGACCACACAGTTTTAAAATAGATATTGATAAAATAGGTTTTTACGGCCCCTCTAAAAGTATAAGTACTAGAGAAAATTGCTTGATTGCAATGAATTTCAACTATTATGAGTTGACTTCGAGCAATAGCATTATGCCAAATGATACTAAATACAGTAAATATTTATTTTGATGGGATGATCTGCCGAAATTTTTTTTTGCTTAATCTAATAACGTAAAGCTATCTAAAGGTCAACAAATAAAATGATTATTTCAGTTTTATTATTGCATCGGCATATAACTTCTAGTTTTGTGCATGACTTCGTTCAGCACTGATTTATTCACCATTTTTTTTTTCGACCAGCACGAAGATGGAATTTTTCTCATTTCTCATTGCGAAAAACAAATTCTTCTCAGACAAGACAACAAGTGTTTAATCTTGTAGTGCTCGTAAAGATTTGAAATAATAATAATAACAATAAATGAAAAACATGGCTCTGTTAAAAGTGTTTGCTCACCATTGTTAAAGGTATAAATATTTCCGTTTTATTATCTTAAATCAAAATGAGGGGTAGAATTTAAACGTAATATAATTTTAAAATGAAAAAGTACTTCTGTAAATATAGATTTAATCAGATGAATAGTTTTAGAATCTTAGTTTTCCTATATTGTTTCAGTAACTGAATATTTCCACTTTAGATCGAATTGGTTCTGGTACCAACATTCTTTTCTTATCTCTAAAAGTACAGACACGTTAGAGTGTTTTAATTAATACTAGATTGCCCAAGGAAGTCATTTTGACTGCTTTTTAATTTCAATTAGAAAAACAATGATTTATGTAATGACACAATTTCTTAGAACTTTGTGACTTTTATAATTATTTTTATTGTTGATATTTATTATTAACTAGTCATATAACTGAAAATAATGTCAAAAATATTAAAAATTATTTTTAAACAAATTTCCTTATACATTAGTTATTCTTTCACAATGCAGTCATTTTGACTGCTTTTGGGCAAAATAGGTCTTTTCAGTCTTTCTAGTGTTAAATAATATGTTATTTAAATTTGAAAAATATTAAGTGTGAAAAAGTCTTAGTTAATTAAGTATTAAAATTTTGTTAAGTTACTATTGTGGATATTTTTTTTCAATGGTTAAAATTTTATGAAATAATATTTTATTAGACAATGTATCAAACTAAAACAATTTAACAAGCATCAAAATTTCGCTAGGGTGAGAAGCTTCATATTTGTGTTTATTTTCACTTATCTTTAATTTTTACCTGTTAACTAATGGCAATTATTTATTCTTTTTCATAATAACTTTTGAGATAGATAAAATATAAGATCATAATACAAATTCGTTCGCAAATCATTCGATCTATAAAATATCGTTTAGTATTTTAATTCCATTTTTATAATAAATATCGTTTTGTATCCCCTAGTATGTTTTCTAACATATTGAGGCACTATAATCATATAATTAACCACTAAGAATAGATCATTGAGATTTATATTTTTAAGTTTTCGTAACTGTGGAAAAGATTTCTCTGTTATCATAATTTATGTTAAACTTAAATCAAATTTCCAAAAAAGCTTGTTTCTGTCAATTTAAATAAAAAAAACAACAACATAAATGTAAAATAGTGTACACTACTTACCTGAAATATAAAAAAATTTAAAGACTTAATTTTTTCGGAAAAAACTTTAATAATAACAAAAAAAGTTACTGCTCCGACTTCAACAAAGCGAATAATTTCGGAAGGAAATCCCCCCCCCCAAAAAAAATACCTACTATTATGAAAAGCAACAAGCAGCAAAAAACTATAATTAAAAATTTAAACTAAAATTCAAGATGGTATGTGGCCAGATTATTTTAACAGACTAAATTCACATGTAGTCTAGATATGCGTAACCAACAAGAATTAAAAAAAATTGCCTTGATTTCTAAGAATTAAAGCATTTCTTGTAAATTTGCACACAACATTCAAGAAGAAAAAATTTTTGTTCCTATGATCAATCAGTTTTTTTAACCAATTATGTACTATGAACACAAAATAATAATTTTGAAAGATAAAAAATTTGAAGACAATTCCTCATAAATTATATCAGGTATCAGGTAAATATAAAAATAAGGTAGTAGTTTGTTGGTACGAAAATCAAACAGGAGACATCAGTAAAAATTAAAACAAAGCAATTTAGTGAGAAAAATGTATGTTTACAATTATGCTTCAGTTCTGTGTTTATACTTTATGAGGAACACTGTATTAAATACTTTTTAGACAAATGTATAGTTTTATGATTAAAGCTGTGTTTCAGGTTCATGTTTATCATTGATTTAACAATAAATGGAATACTGCTCCATTTGGTCACTAGAAATCTGTTCCTGATACAAGTTAGTATTGTTGTGTTTACAGCCATGCTTCAGGTCCATGTTTGTCCTTTATGAGTAACATTCGATCAAGAACTGCTCCATTTTGGTCATCAGAAACTTGTTCCATATACAAGTGAGTATTATTAATAATGTGCAGTCTTGTGTAACCATAATCTGAGAACCTAACCGCACTCCATTCGGCTGGATCATGCACAAAAGGGTCTAAATTTTCTTGACAGCCAGCAGATCCAGTTATAATGTGGACAGGCGCTTTAGGGTTTGTATAGGGAGCGTCATAACTACCATTATATACTTTAAAGTTATACACAGGCCATAATCTTTCATAATTGTGTTCATGGGCCCAGATTTCAAGATCTACTCCATATTTATAAAAGAGATCTTCCAAAGCTCTGCGGATTACACTTTCTCGTTTTGTACAATCATCTCCATCCGTAGAGCTGCAATACATGGGTCTATGTCCCATAGTAATGACCCATGGGTGGTTATTTCTGTTCTCCGGTAAATTCGCCTTTTTCAGTTCATTTTCAAGCCATTCATACTGGCGAGCAATTTGGCCTTTACCGTAGTTCGTGTAGAAGTAAAACTCAGTTGAGAAAGCAATGATATGAGCAGGTCCAATATCAAAACTATAAAAATGATTGTTTATTTCGCCATCTTGATTCATCATACTGAAACGATTCACGTAATTAGAGAAATTGTAGGCTTGTTCGTGATTGCCGACACACACTTGATATGGAAGATAAGCGGCAATTGATTCGATCTGTCGCATGAATTCATCCCCAACGCGAGCATTATCGGTGTCCATATTGTAAGCCATATCACCAACATGCAAAAGGGCATCATAAAATCCTCTTTGCACTTCCTCTTGCAATCGAGGCAGGGATTGAGCATTTATATTACCCAAATCTCCATAAACCACAAGTCTCGGACTCCAGTTTGTTCCGTCCTTAATAGCCGTGAACCAATACATACTGCTCCAACCATTTGTGCTACCGCAATGATACACATATTCAGAGCCTGGTACTAAATCGTCCAGTAGCACTCTGTGAATCCAAAGTACTCTTTTGCTGGAGCCACCATCAACAAACTTGGATACAGAGCCGAATTTGATTTTATTCATCCCATTTGGAATCTGTCCGTACTCTACAGAAGATGTATTTGTAGGATCAAAAGTTACCCATGTTACAATAATTTCATTGGGAGATTTTCCGTAGGATAAATGTATCTGTTCAGGTTGAGTATTCAAAACAGATTGAGTATTTAAAACAGCTAAGACAAAAGTTGAACTAAAATATAAGCTCAAGACAAGAAAAGACGGAAATAATTTGATCTTGACAGCCATATTTACAGATCTATTGTTGGAATAATGTAAATTTTCTCTAGCATTTTACAGTTATATAAACCTTGTAGCGATGAAGTAAAATCACGATAAAAGAATCACGAGGTAAACTCGATAAAGGAATACTGCGATAATAACAAATAGTTAAAAAAATAAATTAAGTTACGAAAGAATGGAACACTGGCAAAATAAAGTTTATCTATGTAAAAATGTCTAGAGATATAATCCATTGTAATTTCTTGATAAGTCAGACATGAAGAAAAGTCAATAATCATTGACAATCTGACAAAATTTGCACAACTAAGTTCAATAAGATTAGGTTGAGAGGTTATGCAAACGCAGAATTAAATGAAGTGATATCTTCATTGATATTTTAAGCTTAAACTTGTTTTCTCGGTTTAAACTTTTTTTTTTTTTTTTAAACAAAGGATGAATATTTTATGCCCTAAACTGAAAGTAATTACAACATTAAAAAGTACTTCAAAATTTCTTTTCCAACTATTATTAAATATTTTCTATTAACTATTAAAAAAGATCCACTTTCATTCCATATACATAAACACAAATGAAATAAATAAAAGAAGAAAAATGAGGGGAATTAATTAATTGACTATGTCAACCTTCATCTATCAAAAGGTACCTATCGATGGAATTAAGTTAGCAAGTCTTATATACTAGTGAATTGGCATTTAATACTTATAGTGGTAGTTACGCCACACATCATAAAAAAAATAGAGTAAATGAAGGTTTTGAATATGCTAATACATCAGTAATGCAAGTGAAAACGTGAGTTCACCTTTTTTGTCAATATTATACATGAAAATGTCACAATTCAGCATTATTTAGCTGTATACAACTAATAATATTAGCATCAGTCTTCTTTTTAAATGAACCTTTCGCGTTTTTCCCCGAATGAATCAATACGAGTATTAAAGGAACATGAAAAATTTAATGTAATCAAAAATTTCTCTTATTTTGTCTTTCAATGAATACATTATGCTTGCTACAAGGGCATAAATGGGACTGAAGTACTATTTTGAGTTTCACATTTTATTTTTCACAATATTTTTACAATTTTTCTGTTTTCAGTGAAAAAAAAAGTTCTTATTTCAGTATGCTCTGCTATCAGTATGTTTTTTTTATTAAGAATTCTAATATTTTCATAATACAATGCTTATTAAAAGAACATTTTAACAAATAAAAAATATTCAATAACTTTTTCAGTTGAAAAAAGAATAATCGTTTTAAAATTACACTATTTGACTAAAAACTATCTGAACATATAGTTGGTGATGGTCTGTTAAGCATTTTTTTAGATGTAATGACTCAACTTAAGGGGTCACAGTACCTTTGCAACAATTTTTTAAAATAAAGGTATAATCATTCATTTTGAGGATGCTTTACATGCTCATTTAAGTTATAATCAATAATTTATCTTCAAAAAATGATTAAACTGTTTAATTTTTTGTAAATTTTAAAAAAAGTTGAAAAAATTTTAAATTTTTAAATCCCTAAGGCTTTTTTATTTTAACATATTTTCAAAAAAAGTTTTTGCATAGTGCTTGCAATATTTATCTTAACAATTTTGTGCATTCATTTGTTGATATATCAATTAGAATATTTTTTATAAATTATTTTGTAAAAAAGTAGAAAAAAAAGAGAAAAAATTCCTGTTAGGTATATATAACAAGCCGTAAAAATTGTAATACCTCATAAAATGCTTATTCCATGCACAGTTTAAATAAGTGTATTATACTCAAGATAAAAAAGTTTACTTCAAAGCTTTATCTTAAATAGAAAAAAATCCTTAGGGATTTAATTAAGATTAAGACACAAAATTATCATCTATGCGAAAAAGCACTTTAAAGTCAGACTGCTGGGCAAGTTTCTGTATTAGAACAATTTAAAATCATTCATAACTTTTTTAAAAATGTAGATAGGGAGATGAATTTTTTTCTGTACATTTGAAATACTTTGAAGTTTTATTATAAGCAATAAAAAAAATTTGGTATTTTTGTCATTTTTTGGGTACTGTGACCCCTTAAAATTTGCTCACATTAATTTATTTTATAAAGCTCAATGATACGTAAACACGTAAAAATTACACATCAATGGTTATTTAAACTAACACTGAGTCTAATCAGCAACTGAACTTAAAAAGATTTTTTATAAAAAAATTTATTATTTTTTTCAATCGGTTGTATTTAAACTAAGAGAATTTGTATAACTCACAGAAAATTAAATTTATAGGAAAATATTTTTTCTTTTAAAAAACCCAGAGACAGTTAAAATTAAATCTTTGTTTTAGTCATCAAAGGCCGAATGGAGAGACCACAAAATTTGGTCTTTATTCGACGTATATCTCGGACTCGGATTAAAATTCTTCAGACACGAACTCATCTCTAATGTCTACTCTTAGCTATTAAAGAGGATTTTACCGTTGGTGGCTCTTTTTACCGTTCTAGTCTTATGTACACTCTCAGCTACCAAAGTTGTTTTTACCGTTCTAGTCGTATGTCTACTCTCAGATACCACAGCAAAGAATTATACTAATTTTATGGTATTGAAAAATGCTGTTCATATGGATTAGAGATTTATAAACTTCAAAATAATATTTTACAAATTGTGTTTAAGTGTCGTAACGTTTTTCCTTCTTAAGGAATTGTTTTTATCCTTTTCATTATTCCGCAAAAATTCAGCAGTTCGTTCAACAAAAATTTACTCTGGCTATTATAGCAACAATCTATCAATTTAATGCAACCGCAAAGAGTAAGAAAGTTTGGTTTACGAAACCCTGATACTTGTTTGATTTATGGGAGTGAGAGAAGAAATACGATTATTAGAAATACACAGAATGTTAACTGGCAATCAGACAGGTTTTATGTTCTGTGCACTCGCTTTCCGTAATCGCAACTTTTCAAATTTTAATAGCGTTTTCTTTCTTTTTTTAAATCGGCTAAAAATAAATGTGCTGACGAAAGAATATCCTCAGTGGTAGACCAATCATGGGTTAGAGTCCCCTTGCCGTCAGGTTAACCGTGGGAGGTTTTCCTCTCCATGTATCGCAAATGCAGGTTAGTTTCATTAAAAAGTTCTCCCCGAAGGCAAATTTCTCCCAATACTTGATCCAGGAGTTTTAACATTTTCGCAACTAAAAGGCAGATGCACTGTTAGGACTGTTTTTTTCTCCGAAAAAAAAGGTAGCAATTACATTCCATATCTAACTAGTAATTCTTTTCCGCCGGAGAATTCGCTCACCAGGTTATTGAGCTAACAATAAGAAAAAAGGGTAAGAATTTGTATTTAACCTAACAGAAAAATATTGCTCTATTATAATTAGTTTAAATATTTACTGTACTCTAACCGTATTTATAAGGAAACAGAATTCCCGAAGTAAAAAAGTGTTTTTTTTCATGCCTAAATTTAATTTGAATACAAATAAACATTGCCTACCTTTTGACTGGTATAGAAAAAGTTAGGCTAGGCATAACTTTCATCACATACGCCAGCGTAAGTCTAACTCGTGAAAGAGTGTCTAAAGTCTCGCAGATTTTAAAATGATCGAAAGTTGGCAATCAAAAGTAAACCAGATCATTAATTATTCCCTACATAGGCAAGCAAAATTTTATCATTGAATAATTAACTTTTTGCGGTGCAAGAGAAAATGAGCGTCTTTTATTATTTTAGAAAATATCTAATACGATCATTAAAAGGATTGCAAGTAAAGAATTAACAAATTTGAAAAATTTAAATTTTAAGACTTAATTTTTCCCTTTTTTTTATTAGTTTCATTGATTGAAAATAGCTATTTTTTTCCCTCTCTAACCCAAACACATCTGAATTTTTTTAGAAGGAAGTTTGGTTTTGTGGCTGTTTTTTCTTTTATTTCGATCAAGAGTAATATGGAAAAATTAATTTATTGTTTGAAATTTTTTTTTATTTAATCAAACGAACTCTATTTTAAATTAGAAAGATTTTCAAATTCTTTTTCCCTATCAGAAACTTAACTTCTGTTATTAACCAACACCTGTCATGTTCGTTTTTCTTTCTTTCTTGTCCCCCTTAAACTGAAAAGATAATTTAAGAGAATCTTTTAAACTTGTGCTTCATAAATTAGAACTTGAGGTTGTTGTTGTCGTCTGCCATTAAGGCAGAGAGGGTGCGATTGTTCTTTTTTTCCAGTGGCGCCATCTATGGCAAAGAATTCGACTTCTGCCACACCCGTTTATAAGGCGGACCCATTCATACATCCACACATCGTAATTTTGACCTGAACCAGAGAACGGTCAATCTCTAATTTTGTACCCCCAGAGGTGTTGATTTGCTATCGGAACATGGAGGACTTTGTGACCCGAAAGATTTCACGTGCATCAGTCACCATTTACTGCGCGGGGAGTTTTCAGCCGGATGAATTCGAACTCCCATTCTCACAAACGTGAGTCCAGGCTATGCTGGACATAGAACTTGAGGTAAAGGGATAAAACCTTAACTTTTTAACTTGCAAAATTGAATTTACACTAAATATATAAGAGCTACAAGATGTTATGCTTAATGATGCTTTTTCACTTTAAAAAAAATCTTTAAACACGAAAAAAATTAGCAGGGAAGAGAAATACTCTGCCATTCATAGGTAGTCGCATGTAAATATTTTAGGAATAAGTTATAGGTATGTGTATAACATATTAAGAGGTCAGGGAAACATAGCGATTAAACATAATTATTTCTAAAGATGACTTTTTTTACATCAAATTATTCATTAGTATTCAGCCGTAAACTTCCTTGGATACAAAATTAACATAAGTTTTTCGAATTACTATTAGATATTAGCACAAACACACAGAAAATCAGTCTCCCAACTCCAACATGGAAATCGATGCTTTTCATTGAGCAATTTAAAAATCATAATCATTTTAATCAATTATTTCATCGCCACATCAAGCTATTTATACAGGGTTATTCATAATTCCCTCGGGGGTTTCGAAGCGTTATAGTAAAAAAAAACGAAGACTAATATGGCAAAAAAGAACATATGAAATTATTCCGAAAGTATTCAAGTTTTAATTTAAGCAGTTGCCGGTAGATGGCAGTAACATGTACCACTGAAGCCAGTTGTAGTAAAGAAAAATGGCGCTTACAGGGCGGAGGGAATTATGAATAACCCTGTATTAACATTAGTAAAGATTATTTTAGATAATTAAAGCAAATTATCATGCATAAATATTAGTAATTATAAATTTAAAGAGAGTCTTTCGAATGTAGAGCGCAGATTTGTATGGGGTGATATTATAGAGTCGATTATGATAAAATTATTGAAAAGGGAGGAGGGACTTGGTCAAACCCCAGTCGCAAAGCATTATAATAAATACCAAATTTTCAATTTTATTATTAATAAATATTAATTTTGAAAAAAAAAAAGAACTATTTTTGTGGCTAAGTTCTCCAAAAAGAATAATTATAAGCGTCAGCTCCTATGATTGTTACAAAGCCATCTTTGTTTCTCATTACAAATGCAGGGGCTTGATGCAATATAATTACAAACCACAATTCAAATTGTTCAGGAGAATGCTAAAACACCAAAATGTTCATTTGGAGAATAAGATGTTTCTGCATATCTAGTGAAAATTCCAGAAACTTGTCAAGTACATATCTAAAAACATTATTAAGGAAATTTTTAATGTAAAAATGTCTTTTTTTAAAAAAATATGTGACTTACCATTAAGCCCTTCAAATAAATTTTTTTAAATGAAAAAGTCATTTTTTCTTTAAATTTGATAAACGAGTTTCATTTATTAGAATGTCATAAAAATAGAATTTCCTTTTATGAATTTTTTTTTTCAAACTTGATGAGAGTTTCACTTAATAAGAATTTCATAAAAATAGTAATTCCTATCATGAAATTTTTTTTCTAACTTCATAAAAGAGCTTTATTTAATTAGAACTTTATAAAAATAAAACTTTTTGCTATGAAAATTCATTATTTTCAAACTTGATAAACGAGTTTTGATCAGAATTTCATAAAAATAGAATTTCTTTAATGAAAAAATGTTTTTTTTTTCAAACCTGATAAAAGAGTTTCATTTCATTACAATTAAATGCAATGAATTAAAAGATTATGCATCTTTTAAAATAAAAAAACATGTTTTTATGTTAAAAGGATTTTAGCCGGTTTTCCTTCTTTGTAATCATAGAAAATATTAAAATTAGTATTTTAATAATTTATGGTTATGATATATAGCATGAAACACCGGTGTCCGAAGTCACCGGTGTTTTACTGAGTTAAAGGTAAAATCTTCACACACTCGCTAAAGGTAGAACATCATTCACTTCCAAACAATAATTTTCCACATTTTCACTTATTTAGATCTAAGAGAAACAGTTATTCATCATTGATAAATTTTTGCATATGAATAAAAATATTTTTTAACTATTTTTTTTGGATTTTATATATTAGTAATTCCGGTAATCTAACAGATTTTAATATTTCTTAAACTGCTTTTTATAAGTAAAAAATACCCAATATATTTTTGCCTGTAATTAGAAAGTTAAAAAAATATATAAAAAAGGGATACCTGCTTCAAAGGGTTAAACGAGTTTCATAACATGGAAAGAAACCATTTATTTTGAATCAATGTCTATATATTTTAGTTAAGAGTCCTCTTAAAGCATCGGTCAATCATTAACTACTTTTGTTGCCTTTAAAAATTAGAATATCATTCATATGTTTTAATAAATCAATATATTGATTCATTAAAAGTAAAGTAATAACAATCATTATAATATATAAATTTGTGAAAATAGTTTGGGAAAAGTTAGAGGTATGAATTAAAAAAAATTTTTTATATTAAAAATATATAATTATCACAGATTAACTTTAAGATCTTTATAATAGTTGGGTAAAAACTAAATATCGAATAAATTCAATCAAATGTTTAATAAAAATCGAAGTTAGTGAAATGATTAATTTCAATAAATAACATTTCATAGTTAAAAACAAACAAGTTTATATTTTTTAAAATGTAATGTTTCAAATAAATTATTCTTCAAGTATTGCATTTTAAACGTATACACACCTAACTAAGGCGAAATAAATTCAGTTACAAAATTGGTGATTGAAATTATGAGTATAAATAGAACAACAACTTCTATTGTTTCTCTGTGAAAACTTGACATGAATTAAAACAATTTTGAAAGAAAATCTGAAAAAAATCACCGCTGAAATTGAGGTTAGACAAATATTTTAAAAACATTAAAACTATTTACGCAGGATAAATCACTGATTATAGCCATGCCTCTGGTCCATGTTTATCTTTTATCAGCATCATTGTATCAAGCACAGCTCCGTATTGGTCGTCAGAAATTTGTTCCAAATATAAATGAGTTTTGTTAATTATTTGCAATCTGGTATATCCATAATCGAGAAACCTTACAGCACTCCATTCTTCAGGGTCTTCGACAAATGGATCTAAATTTTCTTGGCAGCCTGCGGAACCAGTTGTAATATGCACAGGTGCTTTGGGATTGGTATAAGGGGCATCATAGCTTCCATTATACACTTTGTAATCATACAAAGGCCACATTCTTTCATAGTTATGTTCATGGGCCCAGAATTCCAAATCAACGCCATATTTGTAAAATAAATCTTCCAAACCATATGAGTGAGAGACTGGCAACCCCTTGCGAATAATACTTTCTCTGTTTTTGCAATCATCTTCAGATAATGGTTCCTTAGTGCTGCAGTACATTGGCTGGTGTCCCATGGTAATGATCCATGGGCGTTTAGCTCTGTTTTCTGGAAAATTTGCCTTTTTTAAGTCATTTTCAAGCCATTCATACTGACGAGCAATTTGCATCCAACCATAGCCAGTGAAAAAATAAAACTCGGTAGAGAAACCTATTATATGAGCAGGGCCGATATCAAAACTGTAAAAATGATTGTTTATTTCGCCATCTTGATTCACCATACTAAATCGATTTACGTAATTCGAAAAATTGTATGCTTGCTCGTGATTGCCAACACACACTTGGTAGGGAAGGTAAGCAGCAACTGTTTCTATTTGTCTCATAAATTCATCTCCTATTAGTGCGTCATCCGTGTCCAAATCATATGCCATGTCTCCGACATGCAACAGTGCATCGTACATTCCTTTCTGAACGTCTTCTTGTATACGAGGAAGAGATTGAGCATTATAATTACCCAAATCCCCATAAACTACAAGTCTTGGACTCCAGTCAGTGCCTTCTTTTATAGCAGTAAACCAGTAAATAGCACTCCAGCCATCTGCACTGCCACAATGGTAAACATAGTCAGTTCCTGGCTCTAAATCATCAAGAAGTACTCTGTGGACATAAAGTACTCTTGCCTTAGCTCCACCATCGACAAATTTAGAAATAGTACCGAATTTGACTTTATTCAGTGCCTTGTGAGATCGTCCATATTCTACTGTAGAAACGTTAGTTGGATCAAAAGTAACCCATGTTACCATCATTTCATTGGGAGCTTTCCCATATGATAAATGTATCTGTTCCGGTTGAGTATCTAGAACAGCTGATACGAATGTCGTTGAAAAATACGCACACAAAACAAAAATCGGGTATAGAAGTCTCATTTTACAGTTCATGTTGACACTTTCACTCGGAATATGAGAAGAATAATAAACAATTCTGCTCATGCCTTGATATGATATAAACACTAAATCTTGATAAGCAAATCACGAGGTAAAAAGGATAAAGGTCAGGTGAGACAGATAACTGTAGAAAACTTGCTAAAAAGGCGAATGTAAAAATGATGAAGATGCGTCGTAGTTCATCACATATTAATAATGGCGAACTTAATTCGAATTTAGATTGGGATTCATTGTAGTCAAGTGATAACACACCTTTAAGAGGAGCTGCATAAAATCCACAAACAAAATGTAATTCAGATTATTTTTGTCAGAAGTAGAAAGTAAAACGCCGAATTTTCTTTGCTTAAATAAAATGTCACAGCTGGTAAATCTCTTGAGCTTTTAACTCGATTAGATTGAAGCTAAGAGTTTAATGAAAACAAGAGCAGCAAAACCCTAAGTCAAAATCGAGGTAAAAACTATACATTATTTAAGGAATGAGCGTGCATATTATTTACACTTTAATACAGTATGTTTGATATCATTAGGAGTAAAGGAGTTTTTCCTTTCGATATCAATTCGTGAATAAAGCCTGAAAAAGTACATTAATTTTAGTTCTTATACCTAGAAAATTCTGTTATTCAGTTAGTCAAATAAAGTGCCTTCAATATAAATAAAAATAATCTATTGGGCGTCAAAGTGTATTAAAAAGCAACTACTACTTATCTGAAAAAAATTATAACGCAGAAATTCGATAAGGGCGAAAAATAGAATAAAAAAGTTTATCGGTCACTGATAACAATTTTATTAGGTATAATTGTGGTATTTATCAAATGGGAAAAGAAAGTGAGAACGATATCGACTGCTCTCTAACGCTAGATAATAAAATAAAACCTTGCTAGATACTATATGCTTTCCAAAAATTTTATAAAATAAAAATTTTTAAAATTCATGGAAAACGTTTTTTTGATTCTATTAGTATTTACAGATAGGAAACTTTTTTTTAGAATAAATAGTCTATAATAAATAATTTTGGTAAAAAGCAATTAAAAGAGAAGATATCGGGAATCAATTCTTTCTGAAAAGCAATGTAATTTATAAACAAATATTTGAAGGAAAAAAAATCTATTCATAAATATTTTTAAACATTGTATAATGGCTTTGCTTAGTTGTATTTTTGCTTGCAATTAGAAAGTCATAAAAATATATACAAAAGGGATACCGGTGTCCCATCTGCTTCAAAGGGTTAAACGAGTTTCATAAAATAGAAAGTAACCAATAATTTTGAATCAAAGTCTATATTTTTTAGTAAAGAGTCCTTTTAAAGCATCGTTCAATCATCAACTATTGAAGATTGTTGTCCGTAATAAATTAGAATATTATTCATACATTTTAAAATAGAAAGTAACCAATAATTTTGAATCAAAGACTATATTTTTTAGTTAAGAGTCCTTTTAAAGCATCGTTCAATCATCAACTATTGAAGATTGTTGTCCATAATAAATTAGAATATTATTCATACATTTTAAAATAGAAAGCAACCAATAATTTTGAATCAAAGTCAATATTTTTTAGTTAAGAGTCCTTTTAAAGCATCGTTCAATCATCAACTATTGAAGATTGTTGTCCATAATAAATTAGAATATTATTCATACATTTTAATAAATCAATATATTAATTTATTAAAAGTAAAGAGTAATAACAATTATTATAATACATAAATTTGGTAAAGTAGTTTGGAAAAAGTTAGAGGTATGAAGTAAATTATATTTTTAATTAAAAATACATAATTATCGCAGATTAACTCTATAATAGTGGGGAAAAACTAAATATTGAATAAATTCAATCAAATGTTTAATAAAAATCGAAGTTAATGAAATAATTGATTTCAATAAATAACATGAGACATTTCATAGTTAAAAACAAACAACTTTATATTTTGTAAAATGTAATGTTTCAAAAAAATTATTCTTGAAGTATTGCATTTTAAACGTATACTCACCTAACAAAGGCGAAAATAAATTCAGTTACAAAATTGATGATTGAAATTATGAGTATAAATAAAACAACAACTTCAATTGTTTCTCTGTGAAAACTTGACATGAATTAATACAATTTTTAAACAAAATCTGAAAAAAAATCACCGCTGAAGTTGAGGTCAGACAAATGTTTTAAAAACATTAAGAGTAAACTATTTACACAGGATAAATCACTGATTATAGCCATGCCTCTGGTCCATGTTTATCTTTTATAAGCATCATTGTATCAAGCACCGCTCCGTATTGGTCATCAGAAATTTGTTCCAAATATAAATGAGTATTGTTAATTATTTGCAATCTAGTATATC
This sequence comes from Parasteatoda tepidariorum, assembly GCF_982258835.1. Classification (NCBI taxonomy): domain Eukaryota; kingdom Metazoa; phylum Arthropoda; class Arachnida; order Araneae; family Theridiidae; genus Parasteatoda; species Parasteatoda tepidariorum. Next base: position 40,926,372 of record NC_141764.1, read on the forward strand.
CATAATCGGGAAACCTTACAGCACTCCATTCTGCAGGGTCTTCAACAAATGGATCTAAATTTTCTTGGCAGCCTGCGGAACCAGTTGTAATATGCACAGGTGCTTTGGGATTGGTATATGGGGCATCATAGCTTCCATTATACACTTTGTAATCATACAAAGGCCACATTCTTTCATAGTTATGTTCATGGGCCCAGAATTCTAAATCAACACCATATTTATAAAATAGATCTTCTAAACCGTATGAATGAGAGATTGGCAACCCTTTGCGAATAACACTTTCTCTGTTTTTGCAATCATCTTCAGATAATGGTTCTTTTGTGCTGCAGTACATTGGCCTGTGTCCCATAGTAATGATCCAGGGTCGTTTAGCTCGGTTTTCTGGCAAGTTTGCCTTCCTCAGATCATTTTCAAGCCATTCATACTGATGAGCGATCTGGACCCAGCCATAATTAAACCAGAAATAAAATTCAGTTGAAAATCCTATTATATGAGCCGGGCCGATATCAAAACTATAATAATGATTGTTTATTTCACCATCTTGATTCATCATACTAAATCGATTCACATAATTCGAAAAATTGTATGCTTGTTCGTGATTGCCAACACACACTTGATATGGAAGATAAGCAGCAATTGTTTCGATTTGTCTCATAAATTCATCTCCTATTAGCGCGTCATCCGTGTCTAAATTGTATGCCATGTCTCCAACATGCAATAGCGCATCGTACATTCCTTTTTGAACGTCTTCTTGTACACGAGGTAGTGATTGAGCATTATAATTACCCAAATCCCCATAAACTACAAGTCTTGGACTCCAGTCAGTGCCTTCTTTTATAGCAGTGAACCAGTAAATAGCACTCCATCCATCTACACTGCCACAATGGTAAACATAGTCAGTTCCTGGTTCTAAATCATCAAGAAGTACTCTGTGGACATAAAGTACTCTTGCCTTAGCTCCACCATCGACAAATTTAGTAATAGTACCGAATTTGACTTTATTCAGTGCCTTGTGAGATCGTCCATATTCTACTGTAGAAACGTTAGTTGGATCAAAAGTAACCCATGTAACCATCATTTCATTGGGAGCTTTTCCATATGATAAATGTATTTGTTCTGGTTGAGTATCCAGAACAGCTGATACGAATGTCGTTGAAAAATACACACACAAAACAAAAATCGGGCAAAGAAATTTCATTTTACAGCTCATGTTGTCACTTTCACTTGGAATATGAGAAGAATAATAAACAATTCTGCTCTTGTCTTGATATAAACATTAAATCTTGATAAGCAAATCACGAGGTGAAAGGGATAAAGGTCAGGTTAGAAAGATAACTGTTAAAAACTTGCTAAAAAAACGAATGAATAAATGATTGCGTAGCTTATCACATATCAATAATGGCGAAGAGAATTCGTTTAAGTATTTAGATTGGGATCCATTGTAGTCAAGAGATAATACACTTTTAGGAGGAGCTGTATAAAATCCATAAACAAAATGTAATTCAGATTATTTTTGTCAGAATAAGAAAGTAAAACGCTGAACTTTCTTTTGCTTAAATAAATGTTTGCAGGTGGCAAATCTCTTGATTAGATTGAAGGTAAGAGTTTAAAGGTACAAGAGCAGGAAAACACTGATCCAAAATTGAGGTAAAAACCTTATATTACTTAAGGAAAGAGCTTGCATATTATTTTCACTTCAATAGAGTATGTTTGATATCATTAGGTGTAAGCGATCTTTTCCTTTCAATATCAATTTGTGAACAAAACGGGAAAAAGAACATTAATTTTAGTTCTAATACATAGGAAATTCTGTTGTTCAGTTAGTTACCTAAAATGCCTTAAATATAAATAAAAATAATCTATTGGGCGGTAAAGTGTATTAAAAAGCAACTAATATTTATATGAGAAAATTATAACCCAGAAATTCTGATTAGGTATTTATTATATGGGAAAAGAAAGTGATAATGATATCGACTGCACTCTAACGCTAGATAATAAAATAAAACCGTGACAGGAGAATTTTTTTTTAGAATAAATAGCCAATAACTAATGATTTTGGTAAAAGCAATGTAATTTTTAAACAAATATTTTAAAAAAAAAAACTTATTCAGAAACATTTTTAAAAATTGTATAATGCCTTTGCTTAATTTTTTTTTGTTGATAATTTATCCTAACTTTCTTATCTGTTGTTATGGCTTATCCTCCAATACCTGAGGAAGTCAGACAAGGTCCATCAGACGGTTGACCCTAAGGAAATCGAGGACCAGAAGATGTCCTCTCTGGAAAATCCTAAACAGTCCAGAATATGTTCGGGAGAAGCCTGCTCAGTTTGATTTGGAGCAGACTTCGAACCATTGGAGAGACTTTTTGTGTGACCGCTTGCTAATATAGAAATTGCGCTTTTAGAAGTTCTGTAACAATTGACGGCAAATGAAAAACCTGGCTCTTTGCCCGCATACCAGTGATGGTAGGGAGGAATCTTCCACCCCTTCGAAATTTCAGAATTAACTATGGATTGATGTTCTAAGAATTTTCATTAAGAACAGCTTCAAGGTCTTGTTCAATTCTTATCTTGTATAACTATTTTATGCTTTGAAGTTCAATTCTTTTGAAAACTTATTTTACCTTTCCTGTAATAATAACAATCCAATTACAAAACAAATTATTTTTTTAAAATTTTAGTTTTGGGATGTTTAGTTTAATTAGCAATTCATAATTTTTTTAAAAATTTCTTTTCTATTCCATAGCACTTCACTCAATTGCTTTTACTTTTTCAAAATTAAAGCCTAAAATTTTTCCAATAAAGCTTCACCCTTTCTGTTACCTTAATTATATCAGCATTTTCTTTTAATCCTTTACCTTTCCAGTTTGAAGCTATAAACGATAATGTAAAAAATATACCAAACTATACTTCATATAACATCTTAGCACTCACAAGAACTAAAAATAATAGAATTTTTTATTCAACCTGCTTTGTTAAATGACAATTCATCAGCATCACTGTACTGTCCAGGCACCTGAGAACTTTTTTTTCCTCATTGATATATGCTCCCTCCAAAACCATCAAAATAGCTTTCAGGTGGTAAATCATCTTTACCCATTACCAATTATTATCCCTACTCATAAGAAATTCATTAAATGTGTAATTCTTTTTGATAATTATATGGCTCGCTCTTTTTTCTCAATGTCCTTTATCTTCCACCCTTAAATTAGTTAACCCTAAATGAGGGTATAAACATACTAATAAAGAATATTTTAAATTGTATTTCTCAATTTTACTTTTTGAAACTTTTTATGTCTTATTAAGAGGTGAACACATTAAAGCTATCTAATAAAAGGAAACAGAGTTAACAGAATTGTCCCCTACAAGAGATTCCACCGCACTAAAATAAAATTTACATCCATCAAATGAAAAAACAAAGTGATTTTTGAACTAATTTGCATTATATAAAAAATCACTGACAGAAATAAGTGCATAGAAAAGAAGTACCGTTGATATTTTTAAGAAAGATGCCCCATCCATTAAAATAACCAATATAAAGTCCGTTCTCTTATAATATAAAAGAGTTATTAACCATTACAACATCTAAAACCCATGGTTCTTTCTTATTATAGGGTTTTTAATATGCGGCTATTAGGTTTAAAATTACACATCCACTATCATTCAAAATTTCTTTTCTTATGGAGCAATAAATATATTAGTAATCATATTTATCTTGTTTGGAATTTAACACACTAATATTTTTTGTGAAACGTTAATCTTACTTGGGAAAGTTTATGTTCGAATTATAATAATCAATTTGATTTAGTTTCTGCACAGACATCGCAAATACATGAAATGTTATTTAAGGTTGCCAATAATGGGCTTTGCATTATTATATAATTAAAAAAATTCCCATTTGATTTTGAATGATTGATTCTTTTATTTGAGGGTGAATTGAAACTATCATTCATTGAATGTAAAGAGATTCTAAAAAATGAATTCAATACTATAAAGAACCCCATTTTATTATCCCAGAGTTTAGCAAAGCCAAAAGAAACTGGAATTTTTTTTCTTTTGGTGTTAGGCACTTAAAAAAAAAACAACAGTTTATAATTTAATTTTTGTATTAATAAAAAATATTGTTAATAACAGTGATGTGATTAGACGTTCAGAGCAATAAGAAGTAATTTTGCGTTTTCAAAACAGTTTGGAACAAAAGTCTTAAATATTTGTATCCTAAGTAACTACTTATTTTAATTTTTAACTACTTTTTCAAGAAAATATATTATTCTGAAATCCATCTCAATATTAGAGGAAATGCTTGATTTGCAGAAGCTCAAACACGAGTTTTGGAAACTATTTATTCTGGAGCAGTTTAAAGCACAGGTAGGATGAATTGGAAAGTGATTAAAATATTTTTCAAACAAGTTTGGGTAAAAATGTCTGGCTGTGAAGTAAATAGAGTGAATTAAAACAGCAGTTACATCACAAGAATTAATTACATTTATGTTATTTAAGAAACAAATACTCAAAAAACTAAAAAAAACTCAACAAATTTGATTTTGTTCCAAAGGACATTTTTCTACTCTAACAAATTTGGGTAGAAAAATGGCCATTATGACAAAGTTATTCTTTACAGTAAAACTTTAAACAAATAAAAAGGCAGTTTTGCTTTAATGTACTAAACTATAAAAAGAAAAGTAATAAATTTTTATTTGCTTATTGAAAATAATTCGACAGTTTAAAAAAAATATTAAACTTAACCAGTTTTATGTTACACAGCATAATCATAATATTTCTCTACACCATGTTTATAATTTAAGAAAATAATTGTGAAAATTCTAAAGTTGAGAACATGAAAATATCCTTAATACATAGTAGTAGTGTCCAACTCATAGAGATTGCTTCGTTGCATTAGTTATAACACTAAGATACCATAGTTTGTTGTAATATAAGATGTATGATGCTGAATTTTGAATAAGTTTCATAGCAAATTGTAATTACACATTTTTTACTAAACAGTCATTAATAAAATAATTTGAAATATATGTATGTTAAATTTGAATAGTTCGATATCAAATAGAAAGAGCCAATAGAACCTGACTGAAAATGGCAACATTTTGCAACAATGAATAAATGTTTTGTCAACAAAAATAATGAACAAAACTAGTCCGATACAAATTGTATGTTTCATAATTTAAAATGATAAGAAACTAAATCATAAGTATTTGTAAAGTAAATCAATAATCTCTTGAAGATTAAAGAACTTCATTTTATTTATAGTATGGATCTTTTCAAACAATAGATAGATCTTTACAAATAACAGATCATTAAGAATAAATAAAACAAATACATCTACGAATCATATTATATCAAGTCAGCTAATGTAAAGCTTAGAAATGCAAACATAAGATTCTTACTTAATGTCTTCATTTAAATGTTTCACAGATTTAATTTATAACTAATTAATAAAGCTTCTAAAATACAAAATTGATTTCAGGTGTTAGTTTTAAGAGACTTTAGATAGTGTCATACTCAATAAGTTAAATCGAAATTGCAATGTTTAAATTTTGGTTGAGAAACATTAATTTTTTTTAAACCTAAAAGGATGCAATAATGATTTTATGAAGCAATTAGAGGAAAACTAAACTAGTTAGAACTTTAAGTATAATTTTTTTAAGTCATAATAATGATATAAAATGTAAATACAATCTTACCCATTATTCTGAAATAAAATGAAAAATTATAGTTAAAATCATGCTTTCTAGAAAAAATTCTAACGCAGCATAAAAGCATTGAAATTATTTAATAAGGAAAAGTAAAACTCTAGTAAATATACATTAAAAATTATCCATAAAGTTGAATTCCAAAACATAAAATATTGTTTTGATTTGATTCTGTCTTTATGGGTAATTCATCAAACAAACACTTACAGGGGTCTGTTCAGACATTTTGTGAAAGGTCCTGTGTTTGTAAAATTGTGAAAAAACTACTCATAATTCGTGAATATAAAATAAGTGTTAAGTCACATTCTTTCTACCAGGGTCCTGCTTTTGTGAATTTGTGCAAATAGGGTCCTGTTATTGCAAAAATTGCTAAAAACCTTTTCAAGAAGTTTTTAAATTGTAAATCGATACAAGATTATGCTCAACAATTGCTGCTACTAAATTAGCGATGTAACATACAATTATTTGGTATTTAGCGTATACTGCTCAACACAGAATATTCATTTCGGACGAATAATGTGTGTGTTGGAAACAAAATCACTCACATTTTCAATTTCAATTGACATATTTTAAATAACACAACTTAGTTATATATCACTTTTAATATGTTATGCATGAAGTAAACTTAAACAATTTGTAAATTTATAATATTTTATTTAAAAAATTGCCAAAGATTAAGCTTTATTTACATAATATTCTATTAATTAATTTTATGAATAAATATAAACTGATAATTATTTATTTACAAAAAGAAAAATTATCATTTAATATCAATAAGAATGTGCACACGATATTTGTAAAAGTAGAAATATTTTCTTAGAATACTACATTTGGAATTTAAACGTAGGTAAACTTAGTTTGTTTTGAACCATCTTTTTTTCTTTCCCCCCCTATCCCCGGGAAGGGTTTATTCGATTAACAAAACAACAATGAAGATAAACAAATTTGTGAAGGGTCCGATTAAAAGATAAATTATTTTGTGAAGGGTCCGTTAACGAACCCAAATTTTTTCTAAACAGACTCCTGACTTATATCTATAAAAAACTTTTAATAATTATCAAATTAATATAAAGTAGGAGCCATACAAGTTTATTTTTTGATGATTTTCGACGCTCTTGTCAGAAAAAATAAGTAAATCACACAATGGTTATACTATCAACCTATGCTTACACAGTCATATTCTTAAATAAAAATCTAATTTCCAACTTCAAATATCATTTCAAAATTTAATTATTTCTGCAATTTACAGAGAATTTTTATCTTCTGTAGATAAAGGGAATTTAGCATCACTATTTCTCAAATTACCGTTTCCTTGTCACTGGCAATTGCAACCGGTGACAAGATAATTGCAACCGGTTTTCTAGATACTACTTTTTTAATATTTGAATGGCTCCTAATGTATGCATAAGTATATATAGATATTAACACAAAAACAAAATTTTTTTTACATATTCAATCTATTAAAAAAAGTTGACAAATAATTAAAAGTCAAAAATTTATGATAAGTAAATGTAGAAATATAAAGCTAAAGTGAGATTCGTCCAGCAATAAATCACATATTTTAAAGAAAAAAAGATAGATCACAGACATAATTAATGAGAGAGATAGCAGTATGTAATAAAATTTCAATTGTTTGTTTATAACCATGCATCAGGACCATGCCTATCTTTGATTAGCAACATTTTATCCAGTACAATACCATCCTGATCATCAGATACTTGCTCCATGTATAAATGCGTATTATTAATGATATTAAACCTAGTGTAACCATAGTCAGAAAATCTTGCAGCACTCCATTCTGCAGGGATGTCAACAAAAGGATCTAAATTTTCTTGGCAGCCAGCAGAACCTGTAATAATATGCACCGGAGCTTTTGGATTAGTGTAAGGTGCATCAAGGCTTCCATTATACACTTTGTAATCATAGATGGGCCACAGCCTTTCATATAAATGTTCATGAGCCCATAATTCCAAGTCAACACCATATTTGTAAAATAGATCTTCCAAACCATAAGCATGAGCAATGGGTAACCCTTTTCGAATGATACTTTCCCTATTTTTACAGTCATCTGTATCATTGGTGCTACAATACATAGGTCTGTGTCCCATTGTAATAATCCATGGGCGTTTAGCTCTGTTTTCTGGTAAATTTGCCTTTTTCAAATCATTTTCAAGCCATTCATACTGACGAGCAATTTGTATCCAACCGTATTTAACGTAAAAATAAAACTCGGTAGAGAAAGCAATTATATGAGCAGGGCCGAGATCAAAACTGTAAAAATTATTGTTTATTTTACCATCTTGATTAACCATACTAAATCGATTTACGTAATTCGAAAAATTGTATGCTTGTTCGTGATTGCCAACACACACTTGGTAGGGAAGGTAAGCAGCAATTGTTTCTATTTGCCTCATAAATTCATCACCTATTGTTGCATTTTCTGAGTCTAAATTGTAAGCCATGTCTCCTACATGCAAAAGAGCATCGTACATTCCTTTCTGAACTTCTTCTTGGATTCGTGGCAAAGATTGAGCATTATAATTACCCAAATCCCCATAAACAACAAGTCTTGGGCTCCAATTTGTACCATTTTGCATAGCTGTAAACCAATAAACAGCACTCCAACCATCTGTACTACCACAGTGGTACATGTATTCAGAACCAGGAACTAAATCATCAAGTAAAACTCTATGTATCCAAAGTACTCGAGCACTTGATCCACCATCGACAAACTTTGTCACAGTGCCAAATTTAATTTTATTCAATTTACTAGGAGCCTGTCCATATTCGACAGTGGATTTGCTTGTAGGGTCAAAAGTAACCCATGTAACAACCATTTCATTAGGAGATTTCCCAAATGATATATGCACTTGTTCAGGTTGAGTATTTAAAACAGCCAAGACAAGAGTGACGCAAAAATAAAAGAAGAAAGCAAAAAATGAAAATTTTATTTTGAACTCCATACTTTAGCAATTTTAAAGCGATGCTTAAAACAAAACGATGCTGCTCTTATGTTTGCTTATAAATATTTCTCTAGAGCTGTTACGTCAAAGATCATGATAAACAGATGATCACGAGGTATGTATGATAGAAGAAAGGAAATGAGATAAAAGTCCATTGAATGAAAGAAGGTGTATGTATGAATGACTAATTAATACTAAGAATTCAAATATATAGAAAAGTATAACGATGAAGACTTTTCTTAGATATGTGGCCTTATTTATGAGAAATTTTATAGCATAGTGTTACCTAATTTCCATATGAATATTTGCGAAACTGACAATAAAGGAGATGACATATAACATTCCTGACACACTTGTTCATGAATTTGTTTATATTTTGATTTTGAAGCTTTAGTGACAGTTAAGAGTAAGTTTTGCTTCATTATTGTTAGGAGGATGAAACTTAGAAACCGTTTCTACTGCTTCTATATCACCCGTGATGATTCGTGCATGCGCGTGCAGCGGATATTTCAAGTAATTTCTAAACATTCGCGTGCGTGACAAGGCCGTTTGGAGCCCAGAGAGTATAATTCTATCCTGCACCTCCGTAAAGATATATTTCAATAATATTGTCTTTGTGGAAATAGGTATCTGACGTTCTTCATGTAGAATTCCGAGGTGAATCCGAGTGCAAGTTGAACTTGGACACGTTAAAAAACATCACACAAGCTAACTGGGACCTTCATATTGCGTGCCCACATTTCATGTTTTTTACTCTAGGTAAAGCGAGGTGATAGCGAGTTTCCTAGAGCGGAAATCTGAAAGGCCGGCGAGAAAATGGACCAAAATTTCCCAAACGCACGGTACACGATTTGCCTTGAAAGTGTGGTACCGATGGCTGCAGATAATTGAAGAGATAGGCGGAAGCTATGCTCCGTCTTCTTCCTTCTGCAGTTGTCCCGCAGTGGGCTGATCGTTAAGACACGGTTCCCAGCAGATCACCGAAGTCGAGCATCACTGGCTACGGTCAGTGTGAGGGTGGGTGACCACTTGGATCAGTCTGCGTAGGGACCGAGGGTGTGCGGTATTGGTCCTCGTTAAACTGTGCTACCGTAAAGTGCTCGACCTCGCGCGCAGGTCGTCGGGCTACCGAAGCGGGAGTATCATCCCCTCCGCAGAGGATCAAAATTGTGATGGCATGTCTTCGGATCATCCTCCAGGATGTTTCCCAGACCGTCGTCAATAGCCCATTGTGCAGCTCTAGTGCGACGTAAATTAACAACAACAACAACCTTCTGCAGTTAACGCCGAATACTGGTCTTCATTTGGTATTGTAACTCAAGGTGACCTGTGTGTTGTTATGTATTATTTCAGTACATATTAAATAAACGAGCAGGATCTAGCATCTCGCAAACACATTTAATAACAACTTAACGAGATACACAAACACAAACAAAAACTAAACATAAATACAAACTGAAACTAAAACTAAACAGTTACTACACAGTTACAGTTAATCTGGCTGATGCCACATCTCCCCCCTTTAAAGATTTAGTCTATTGGGAGCTTTCACAATTCTTCCAGAGCGAGTCACAACAGTTTTTGAAGATACATCCTTCTTCTGAGTTAACACTGTCGGATCTGGATCCGTTATTTCTGGTAAGCTCCTTCTGTTATCTCTTTCTGAAAGAGCTTCCTCTAAATCATCGTTTAGTGGTGGAATCTGTAGTTTAGATCCTGGAATCAAATGTTTCCTATTCCGTCGAAGCACTTGTTTGCCTTCTTTAACAAAGTATGACCTTGGTGATTCAGCTTTTCTCTGTACAGTTCCAACAGCCTTCCTATCAGTTATCCATATCTTGTCACCCGGATGTATTGGTTTCAATTCATGAGCATTGTGCCTCCGATCATAATCCTTTTTCTGTCTTTCTATTCTTTTTTCTTCTTTTTCTTCCAGTATCTCCTTCTCTATTAGCTTTGGTTGAAGTAGTGAAATTGCTAAAGGTAAGGTTGACTGTAGTCGACGCCCCATCAACAACTCAGCAGGACTGTAGCCGTTCTTTAAAGGTGTTGTCCGATAACTCAATAAAGCCAAGTAAGGATCTTTAGACTTTTTGAATCTTAATTTAATTATCTTCACTGCTGCTTCAACAAAACCGTTGCTTTGAGGATATCTTGGACTTGAAGTAATGTGTTTAAAACCGTATACTTTTGCAAAGTTTTGAAACTCTGCTGTTCTAGTAACTTCAAACTGTGGTCCATTATCTGATCTTACAACATTTGGAATTCCATGTCTGGCAAAAATTGATTTGCAGTGTAAAATTACTTCTTTTGATGTTAAACTATCCAGTTTTGCCACTTCTGGATAACGTGAGTAAAAATCTGTAACTAATAAATACCATTCTGCATGGAGTTTAAATAAGTCTATAGCTACAATTTCCCATGGTCTCTGAGGAAAACTAGTTGGTTTCAAAGGTTCAGAACAGTTTTTAGCTTCCTGTATACATGAAGGACAGTCCCGAACTAATTCCTCTATTTGTTTACTGATGCCAGGCCAGTATACTGCTGAATTCGCTAAAGCTCGACATTTATTAATTCCCATGTGTCCTTCATGGATTTTGCCCAATATTTCTTGTCGTAGCCTATTTGGCACGATTATTCGGTTTTCTCTCATTAACAAGCCATTCTGTATGGAGATTTCATATCTTAGAGGCCAAAAGGGCAAACAGGATGGTACTATCTGGTTTTTCTCCGGCCAACCTTGAGAAGCGTAATTGATCAACATATTGCATGCTGAGTCAGTCTCTTGTTCTAGTTTTATCTGGGAAAGTCTCTCTGAAGACATCGGAACAGATTCTAAAACTTGATTGATAAAAGCTTCAACTTCCTCTTCCAATTCCAGATTTGGAGTTTCTTGTTGATGTGGTGCTCTAGATAGTGCATCTGCTACGCAAAGATTTTTCCCAGGAGTGTGAAAAACATCAAAAGAATATCTCATGAGCCTCATTTTGAGACGTTGTAGGCGAGGTGTTAAATCATCCAAAGATTTTCTAGTAAGTATTGGGACAAGAGGTTTATGATCTGTCTCCAAAAGAAACTTGGTACCCATTAGATAATTGGAAAATTTTTCGCATGCCCATGTAAGTGCAAGGGCTTCTTTTTCTATCTGAGCATAGCGTTGTTCAGTAGGAGTTAAAGTTCTGGATGCATAAGCTACCACCTTGATTGTAGAATCATGCTTCTGACACAGTGTGGCTCCTAATCCATAAGAAGAAGCATCGGCTGTAACAATTGATTGTTTGTTTGGGTCATAGATGGTAAGTATAGGTTCAGATAACAAAATGTCTTTTAACTTTTTTAGTGCGGTTTCCTGAGGAGAGTTCCAAACAAATTTATTCTTTGTGGATAACATAGAAATCAAAGGTGCCATAATATCTGAAAATCGTGGAATAAATCTTGCTAAATAATTTGCCATTCCAAGTAGCTATTTCAGTTCAGTTTTGTTTGTTGGGCTTCTGAAATTTTGTATGGCTTTTACTTTGTCCTGATCTGGGTGTATTCCTGAGTCATCAATGACATGACCAAGATATTTTATAGATTTAACTGAGAAACAGCATTTTTGTTTATTAAGAGTGATTCCCGTTTCTTTCAGACGGATTAAAGTAGATGTTAGACGTTCATCATGATCTTTTTGATTTGAACCCCAGACGAGTATATCATCCATGTGACATATAATACCAGGAAGACCTTCTAAAGCTTGTGACATTCTACGTTGAAAATGTTCTGGAGCAGATGATATTCCGAATGGTAGACGTAAGAAACGAAATCTGCCAAAGGGTGTGATGAATGTTGTGAGATATGAAGATTCTTCATCGAGAGGAATTTGCCAAAACCCAGAGTTTGCATCTAATTTTGAAAAGATTTTCGCCCCAGCCAAAAGTGATAAATTGTATTCTGTTGTTGGCAATGGGTGCCATTCTCTTTTGATGCTTCTGTTGAGTGTCGTTAAGTCAACACATATTCGCACACTTCCATCTTTTTTTCGTACTACCACTGCAGGAGAACACCAATCAGTAGGTTTTTCTACCTTCTGAATAACATTTAATTCTTGCATTCTCTGTATTTCTAGTTTAGTTTTCTCCAGAAGTGGTATTGGAATTCGACGTGGAGAAGTTAGAGCATATGGTTTAACATCACTATTAAGTTCAACATGGTAACTTCCTTTCAGTAAGCCAAGTCCTTGAAATAACGAAGGAAATTCATGAAAAGGATTAAAACTTGTAATGTTGAGCACAGATTGAGATTGGATATTGGGACCAAGTCCAAAACATTTTATGGCAGGTTTTCCTAATAAACATGTTTGGAGTCCTTCTATAACATAAATTTCTTCTAAGCACTTTTTTCCATTATATTCAACATTTTCAAGCAGTTTTCCCATTAACTTCAAGGGTGTTTTATCGGGGCCAAAAATCACTTTATCTGCACTTTTTAGTTCTGCATGTTTGAGTACTGTGGAGGCAATACTGCTTGGAATAACAGAATAGTCTGCACCACTATCAATTTTAAATTGGATGCATTTTCCTAGTATTTTAACAGGAACAACCCACTCATCTGTGTTTTGTGTACTTCCCACTAGTCCTACAAAACCAGCATCACAAAGTTCATTGACTCTTTTAATAGTAGATAAACAAACATTATCCCAATGTCCTCTTTTCTTGCATTTTCTGCAATTTGAGTCCTTTGCTGGGCAGTTTCTTTTTTCATGTGGCTGTTTACCGCACCATTTGCAATTTTTTCGCTGATAATTAGTTTTCGAATCTTGATATTTACTTTTCGAATCATGAAAATTACTTTTGTCTGCATTAGTTGTTTTATTATATTTCTTCTTTTGACTAATAGCATTAACTGTAGAATTTTCAACTAGTAGTGATTGTTGTTTCTTAACTGATTCCGAAAGACGTACTTTGTCAATTGCAGTTTGCAAGGTAAGTTCAGAATCAAGTTGTAATTTTTCGCTTAAAGTTTGATCTTTAATACCAACAACTATACGGTCACGAAGCAATTCGTCATGTAGATTACCATATTCACACTTGTCAGCAAGAGCATATAAAGCAGTAATAAAATCATTGACTGACTCACCTTCTTTTTGAATTCGCCGATTGAACTGAGCTCGTTCGAATATTATGTTTCGTTTAACAACAAAGTGAGTGTCGAAACTATTCAAAACCTCTTGGAATTTCTTTTTATCCTCTTCCGATATACTGAGCGAAAGAAATATGTCCTCGGCTTTATCGCCCATGACGTATATGAGAGCATCCACTTGTTCCTCTTCTGTTTTTGTTATTAGTCCAGAAGCAGTTCGGAAACGTAAAAATCTTTGCTTCCATTTAGGCCATTCCGAGGGAATCGAAAAAGGAAATGATTCTGGCGGCGTTATGTGATATGCAGGAGCTGATGTCATGATGCAATTTCGGAATATCGAAGGAGAGTCAAAACTTACTGCGTTAATTTGTTTTCTTTTACCGCTGCCACCATGTGTTGTTATATATTATTTCAGTACATATTAAATAAACGAGCAGGATCTAACATCTCGCAAACACATTTAATAACAACTTAACGAGATACACAAACAACAACTAAACATAAATACAAACTGAAACTAAAACTAAACAGTTACTACACAGTTACAGTTAATCTGGCTGATGCCACAACCTGTACTGTAATGTGAACTGAAATTGTGATCATTATAGAATCGTTAATCAAGCCTAGTAGAGATGACACTTTGGGCAATAGTAAGCTTCTTGGATACTTCCATCTGAGTACGCCAGAGTTCCTGCCGGCTGATTATTCAACAACGTAAAAAATCATCCAAATGCGTCTTCTGTATCATAAATATCCGGTTAAGGCAATGAGCAGTTTACACAATGCTTGCGAACAATTTTACTTCTTTGCTACCATTCCTTACAAACCTTTTGTTGTCTCGTTATTGTGACGTACTATCGGCGCAATCTAGCTTAGTGTAATTTAATTTGCATATTATTCTTGAAGATATGCTTGATAGTTTAGAATTTTCACTGTGGAGTTCAATTTCCGTGTGATTCTGAATTATCCTTAATTTATGGAGATAAGTGTTTACTTTTAATAAAATAAAAATAAAGTAAATCCTTTTAAATTAAACGTTTTTATATTATAAAAATTATGCTTTTTATTTAATGCCTTTAATATATTTTAATTTTGTATGAATAGTTGTTGCATCTTTTCATTTTAATTTAATAAAATGTAAGAAAAGCATTGTAATAAAACTTTGCAAAACTTGTCCTTTAGTTAATAAAATTTTAAAATTTTGGCAAAAATACAATCAAATTAAGGAAACAAAAACTATTTTCAGATTTTTTTTCTTGACTAAGAACTTTAACTTATTATTTATAGTTAATTTTAGGAAAAAAAAATTATTATTTAAATTGAAATTGAATTTATATCTTAAGATTTGAAAATATTTTTTATGCACAATTTGCGTTACTAAAATATTTTTGTTTTAAGCAGTTGATAGATCTATATGAAGTAAAACTTCCAATTTTATATCGTAACTTGCTTTTACATTGATATCTATTAAAAAAAGTAAGAAAATCTTATTTCACTTGTCACAAATAATTTATTATTTTTACCCTAGTAGTAAAATAACTTGGGTCCCCATTGCCCCAATATTCCGAAATTTTAGCTCAATTAGGGTTTAAAAGGCCGTTATTTTCCGATATTTGCCCTATATAGAGTTGACTGATTCACCCGATATTTTGCAAACAATGTATATAGAATTGTTAGATACAAACAGTATTTTATATTCATTATTCAGCTAATATGAGCCCTATATTGGCCCCCTATATAAGACCAATATTAAAAAAACTATGCATCCAATATTGGTCCCTCGGTGCATGTTCATATAGGACCTATATTGAGTCAATTTTGAGTCCAGCTGGGACCAGGGTGAAATTGTTGCTAGGGTGGATATATAAAAAACACCATATGAAAAAAGTGTGACTTCAGGAAAAGGTAGAGTAACGAATATTACGTTTAAGATAATGGAGCGTGGTGACCTGTTTGATATCCTATGGGATGTATTTTAGATATCCAAATTTGTAGAAAATCTTAATTTAGTGGAAAAAAATTCTTTTTATATCGAAATTGTGGTGGACATGTCAGTGGTATAAAAAGATATTTATTATATTTTCTTCAAGTAAGAAATGAACATTTATTTTATTGTCATCCGTAGATGGCGGCACCAGTTGCTGTAGCATCGTAGAATCTTTAACTTATTTCAATCGAAGATATCGGTCTACACTGTAAAAGCTTCCTCCAATATAGTTTGCTTTTTACTCCAATAAAAAAGGCAAGAGCAACTTTAATGACTCGTGAGTCGTATGAAAATCGAGTTTTATAAATTATATTTTTTAAAGGAACAAAATAAAAGTTTTAATCAAAATTCTTTACTTCTTTATGACTGTCACTGGATGGCAGCATCAGTATGGGAAGACAGGCTTGTATTAAATGTTACATACGTTTTCAAACGTCGAGTGGTGCCTCTTTATCCTTCACTTTGCAATTTTGACTGTGTGGAGGGGGGAGAGAGGTTTGCTGGTCTCCGGCAAGGATTGTATCAAAGGTAAAGAATATCCTACTACTGCCCAAGAATTCTTGGGCAGTGGTAGGATATTCTAACCACCATTGCAAGAGGTGTGCACCTCTGATAAAGGTGAGTTAAACAGTTTCATATAGAAGTCGGGCACGCTTTTCCTTATGTGAACGAGAAAATTTGACACAAGGTGAGTATTTTAAGAGAATGAGAATGAATTGTTTGAGAACTAAATGATTTAGTTAAATCAAGTCAAACCATCAAATTAAGAAAAGTTTCGATAAAATGGGTGTACGGGGTGCACCACAAACAGGGCTAGTTATAAGAAGCTTCATCAAGTTGTAGCTGCAATAAGAATCAAGACTGAACGTGACTTCTCATATTCTAAAAAGCTGTATGATTGTAAAATGAGCGTTCAGCTTTTACAGGTTATTCCAGTTATCCTTAATATATAATTTATAATCTTTATAAATTACGTTGGGGGGATGCAATACATTTAAGCTAGGTGAAAACGAAAATAATATCAAAATCCCTAAATTCACTACCATAGAAGTTGAGGATTAAAAAGCATTTTAACTTGTTTGATTGTCTGAGATAATGGCGAGAAGCAAAATGGAGATAATTAGTAACATTTGAAGGAATGATTACATAGGTTTTAATTTTTCTACAAAAGTGTTCCTCACTAATGATTTGTCAGATTTCGAGAGCGATTTTCTTTATAACCCACAATGTGTGTATTTTTTCTTGTCTTCATCTTAGACTAGAATACTAAAAATGTATAAAAGGTGGCATTTATAAAAGAGGCTAAGAAAATATAAGTTGTCATGTTTAATGTTTTACGGGCCTTTTTCATTTTGGGCACTCTGCATTAAGGGATGTGATTATGGATTTTATAGTAATTCAGAATACTGGTGAAAATTACAGTGGTACCTAGCACACCTTTATATACTACAACATGTTGTTTAAGCATACGAGTTTCTGTGTCTTCAGAAAACATTCCGATATAAAAGTCTTGAAGAAGCATTATCAATGATTTCATCATCAACTCAAATTGACTGGTGAGCATCAGTTTAAGTATTTCAAAGATATTAAATCAAAGTGAATTTTTAAATAGTTATTGTCAGGGCCCGATTTAGCCTAATTGGGGTCCGGGGCAAAAACTTCTTTGGGGGCCCCCCTCTGCTTCACTACTTCAGTAATGAAGAACCGGACTTTATGAAGGTATTTAAATTTTTCACCACGCTATAGATATATAACAAAAAATTGACTACAAGCTAAAATAGCTATAAATTCCCCCTCCCCTTTTCAATGGTCAGACGAAATATCATTCAGTCCATTTTACTGATTTTCAGACAATTTCATATCCATCCTTAAAAGGATATAGTACATCTCGAGAGCCTAAATTTGACAAAAATGCTATTTAAACTTATAAATAGAAAATGTAAAGCAATGTTATTTTAACTAATATATTATTTTCTTTCCATTAACTGAATTAAAGATGCATAAAACATTCAACAATAAGATAACTGATTGTTAACTTTGTCAACTAGCAGTGAAAAATTCGTATCCTCGCTATCATTAGGGCGGAATCCAGATAAATTTTCGTAATTACGATGGCTCAACTAAGTCATCCAAATGCAAGCATTTTTGTAAACATATCTCATTTCGCGATATGTAAAAACCAGGCTTTTGATTGGACAAATTTGTTCATCATAATTTCGAAAATTTAGCTGAATTCCGCCCTAGAAAGTCATGGATTTAGGATTTATAGATTTTTTGTGTTTATACGATAGATTAATAAAGAAGTTGACATAAAACTAACGGATTTTACACTGTACTGATACTTTGCTTAAAAAAAGTTCGTTAAGGAAGGAAATAAACGTAAAATAAACTTTCTATTTGATTTAGGGGTCTCTCTCTGATGTGGGGGACCGGGGCAGCTGCCCCGTATAGCCCTGCCTTAATCAAGCTCTGGTTATCATACGTACGTTTTAAATAGTAATATGCGTTGTAAAAAATAAATTCTAAAAGGATTTGAAACTTTTTTGGATTTAATTACTCTTGTGAAAGTATTGTAAAATATTTCACAACTTTCGAGGTGTATTGTGAATGCAATAGTGTAATAGAAATAAGCAGATCCATTTTACAAAACTTCAAAATTTTATTACAAAATAGCATTAAAAGACATGTTATTGCTTTCATTTATATTTTAGTGACTTGTAAAAACATAGTTTAAAATAAACAGTTTGAAACGACTTCATACTAGCATCATAAAACCGGATAAAGAACAATAAAACCTTAGCCACAATGACTAGAAAACCAAGAAACCAACCATAGTTTACAAGACAATTTAACATCAGAATTTCAACATTTCCAATTTAAAGAATTACGAAAATAAACTAACATTGTAACAATTATATGAAAGAAAAAACTTGAAGGATTTGTTAAAAAAATAACTTAAAGCACCATGAACAATTTAAAAAAATAGGAAGAAATGAGGATCAAGTTTTTGTTAAATGCACAATTGTAGAAAAAATAAAATTTGAATTAAAAAAAAATACTTTTTCTTTAAAATTCTTAAAACTAAAAATTGTAAAATCTAAAAATATAAATATATCTATTTAATCCTATTATATAATTTGAAACAACAGGATGAAAGTGCGATATAATAGGATTTATAAAAATGTATGCTTTTAAAAAATTTACATACTGGATATTATTTATTTTTCATATGCATACATATGCTTCGGAGATTTGTATAAAATATGGCAGTGTACAATTTAATCAATAAAAGCAACCTCTCAAAAGTAAACTAAAATCGCAAGCACTAGTTGGGTTATGAATCAGTCGTTTAAATAAATTGATTCAAATAATCAAAATGATGCATTGATTGGAACGTTTTGGCATTTATCGAATTTTTGATACGTTGATAAGTTGATTTAAATCAACGTATTCAAGTGAATTTTGAGATAAACTGATTGCAATGGTGATCGGAAATGGTTGTAATAATGGGAATCATGATTTTTAGTACATAAAATCTGTTTGACAACGCGTGATGCGGGGAAGACTCTTAACTATTTTTTTTTTGTTATCTAACGTACCTCACTCGTCGTAACCAGAAAATTGGTTTAACAGGTTCTATTACGTAATGAGTTCTGCCTGTTTTTGTCTGAGGAAGACGATCTCAGTCTTCATGGGAAGCGGCATCTTTTGACGTTGAACAAGATTCAAATAAATATTTATGCTTTATCTGAATGGTTGGTTAACAGTTAACTTTTTTTCGTCACAAAATAAAAGTCCCGTTCTGGGTTCATCATTTTAATCCTGGAGTACTTCTTGTATAACTATGAATAAAACTGATAATTCGGCATGTTTGAAGAGCTTTGATGATTCATTTAGCCTAACACTAGTAAGTATAAAATGATACTGATTCTAACTGGAATTTTACATACAATTTCCATTTTTTTAAACACACTAATAAAAGCACACAAAGATAAAAAAAAATAAGTAGAGGAGGTTTCAACGAATATAAGAATACAATAAAACATGATGCCAGGCGAAAATATTGTTCTTGAATAGCTGCCACTGAATGCAACATTTATAAAATGCTGTAATCATTTATATATAAGCACCAGAACTAACTTTATCAAATAAAAGGGTATAGAAATATATGTTAAATGCTGTAGAAAAAAAGTAGTTTCAAATGTTTCTTTTAAATGCTATGATAAAATGTGGTTAATTAATCATACATACATTTGTTAATAGCGATTCTCTTCTAAATCTCACTCAGGGATTTTAATATTGACCACTCATAGTATATATTTTTAGAATCTTTGTCAAAAAAAGGGCAAAAGAGTAGTTATATAAGGGTCACATTAGGTTGAAAAATACAAATATTTATTGCATTTAATAAATCACTACTGAGGAGGGAATGGAAGTATAAAAACCATTTTTATTGACAGCTGAAAAAGAGAGGCTTTAAAAGGGGATTGTTAAAAAAAAACCTCGAATTTTCTTCCAGGAGTCAAATTGAGTGTGATATTTCCATCATTCCTCACGAGATAGTCAGCCGATTTCGATAGCCTTTTTATCATATCCTAGTTTGAATAACTTGCTTCCTTTACTATAAATATTTTTCTTGATGACATTTTTGACAAAAATTTAAAAATATGTTAAGAGAAGTCATTACAGAAAGACCCATACATTAAATTACTTGTTAGTAGTATTCATTTTTTTTTATACACATTTCAGATTTCGTAATGTCATTTTGATAGAAAATTATCAATATTTTGCTCTATTACCCATAAAATAATTATAATAATTACAATTGATAACAGATAACATTATCTATGAAGAGTTTGCGAATAATAGAAACTATAATAAAACTTTTAGAGAAAAGATTTCACCAGATAAAATCATAAATGCAAATTGCATTTCATTTTTGTTGAGAATATTTAAATTAGCAAAAGTAAAACCAATAGAATTTGTTTTAATTTTAAATAATACTTGGCTAGTAAAATTCATACTTGCATAAAGCAACAACTCTATAGTTTTTTAAGTATTTGTATATACATTATGTACTCAGAATGTCTCGAAATTATTGGGACAAGAATGATAGGGTCTAACATAAAGTTCGAGAAATGCATAGCAACCCATGACCAGAAATGTTATTGTAACCTGATAATTCGTGCTTTGCATCTTACTTCTCTTCATCTTTTATAATGCTATTGTGCAACTAGCAACACTGTGTAGTTGCTGATATATGTTCCTTCCCTTCACCTTGTTTCATATATCTTTGATTTCTTTCTGCGAGGAGCTTTAAAAGCAATTGTGATCAAGAGATTGAGGAGTCAGGAATCTCGGGACATGATTCATCAAAGAAATACCTGATGTGCGGCTATCAGTTCTCCATTGGTGCCAGCTATGCATAGCGTCTGATTTTGCAACCAATGAACATATTCAGTGGCATCACGAACTGCTGTCTTCTAGTAGGCGATTAGAACACATAGTGTTCAATAATTGTTTTTCATTAATCAGTATCAATTGTTTTTTCAAAACTTCTACATCTGCTACCCCTTTCCCTAGACTTTTCTGATAATGAGTTGATATGCAATTCTAAATTATTATGATGATTATCTTTTACCTCTCCTGAACATTTTCTGCAGCATTTTAGAGACACTTAGTAAAATTTGTAAAGAAATTATTGAACAAAATAATACCCACACATTGATTGTAATTGAAATCAAATGAGAATAAAACAATTGATTCAACAAAATCAATGCAATTTACTTTTCATTTAAAGATATAACCAACAGTTTGATATTTTGTTTACTAAGAAATTCAGCAAAACAACTTAATTTAAAAAAAAAAAAATTGTTTTCAACAGAATAAGATTTTAAATAAATTATAACTTTCTTTTATACAGTTAAACTTCATATATTACAAACGGTTAATCTCTCATTTTATGTCAGTAATCGAAGCGACAACATTTAATGTGTTAAAAAAAGCTATGAATTATTATCTTCATCTCTTCCAGTCTACAATATCAGTCTCTGTAATGGATTTGATTTCCTCTCTCTCGCCTATACTAGAAACTCTATCAATAGCTCTGGTTATAGGCGAATCAATAATAACTTCAGATCTTGAAAATTTTCCTTTTTGGCGAAGTTCCTGAACGACATTGTCCATTCGCCGCTCAGTTACTGACGAAACTTCGGTTGAAGATTGTCTTAAATCAGGCATAGACATTCTAGGAATATCTTCGAAATATTCCGTAGAGGATCTCTCCAGGAAACGTGGCCTTACTGGCTTTTGTGGAGCAGATGTGGATGGTAAAGCTTCTTTGTGTAAGAAGTCACCTTCGCCAAACTCGGTGTGGGGAGAGTCTTTCATGTGAGAATTATTGGTTCTCACGAAACCAGCTGATGATTGTTCAGCATAGTAGTGTGATTGTTGATGAACTCCCCTATATTGTGGGGATCGTTCAGCAACAATCGTTGGCACATCTTCCAGGAACTCGGAGGTAGATCTCTCAGCTAAACTTTTCGAAGTTTTATATGTATATCCAGTATCAACGCTCCAAAGGGATTCTCTATCCGCATGCGCAAAGTCGACGTCGACTTCTGTCATAGATCGGAGATCATATTCAGGTACGGAACCAGATCTAGAAGTTCTTCGCGATCGGATGCTTCCACTAATCGAAGGTGGGGCATCGCGAGCTAACGAGAATTCGGTTACAGGTGGCAAGGAGCTGCGTCGATTTCGAGGTGGCTCAAATTCGCTCTTTTTCTTATAACGAGGGTTTCTTCCGTCTCCAGGGGGCTCATTTTGAACAGGAGGATACCTTTCGTCTGGTGTACTCAGAGCCCTTATAATGACGTGCCAGGTTCGAGTGTCGAAAAGTTTCTCGTATCGGGAATCTTTTGTAATACGAATGTATTCTTCTACTGTCGTTGCTTCCTGCACAAGATATCGGAATGTTTCATCAGTTGTAATTACCGTGCGCCATCTTTCCTTAATGTGCGGAGTAAGCTGATCAACACCTTCCACGGGTGGGGGTTCAAGAACTTTGTAAATTATACTCGTGTAAGTAGGATGCGGAATTTTTTGTGGAACCCTATTCAATGTGTTGTATGGGGACTGTGAATTCCTTGGAGTAGTGGATGTTGAATGCTCTGATAGATGACGTGGTCTCCTATGAGCAGGGATTTCTGTTGTCGTACTTTCAGCGTCTCTGAATTTTTCGCTTATTTCGGAGTATGCATCCCAGCGGCGTTCAGAAATTTTGTCATCATAATCTGGAAAATCAGGTTGAGATTCGTGGGGGTAATGTCTTATTCTTACATCGAATGTTGAGGGTGGTGTTTCAGAAGAGGGAGGTTCCGTTGATTGCGGGGGAGATTTAACATGCTGAGCAATGGTGTCTTTTGTTGTTTTCGTGACTGTTTCTGTAGCATGAACTTCTGTTGTCGTTGTTAAGTATAGATCATCAATATTTTGAACAATTATTTTAGGCTTTCTAGGAACTAAGGCCTTTGACACATATGTTTCCACACTTTCCATTTCTGGAGGTGATTCAGGTTGAGGTTTTGGCTTGTGTTGTAAGGTGGTAGTTTTTCTTACATTCATCACGTCATCTTCTATTTCGGTTATATTTTGAGAACTCAAGAAATAATCACTAACTGTTGCTGTTTCTCTTTTGGGTTTTCTTACATACGGTACAACAGCAACTTCACTCTCCAACTCGGAATGAGACCAGATATCGTTATCTGGAATGCTTCCTTTGAGTGATGGGGCATAGGAGGAAGGAGGTCTCTGAATAGCCATTGGTACATCTTCAATAAATTCTGCTTGAGAGCGATTATCATTATCAGGAATACTTCCATATAGAGATGGCGCATAAGAAGAGGGTGGCTTAGGGGGAGCTTCTCTGATATAGGCTTTCGAATAACTAACTGGGGGAAGGAGCTCGTGTGGTACAGGTCTCATGTCAGCGTAAGTCCTTTGAAATGCTTCCCGCTGCATCATCGCGTCTTCTCTTTCAGAAATAGTGGTTAATTGGTGCTCTCTAGCAACTTTAGTTTTTAATTTTTTCTTGGGAGCTTCAACAGGTTTCAATATCTGCTGCACAGGTATGGATGATACGCTAGCTGCTTTTTCCTGATCTTCTGGGTAGCCGGAAGCAATGCTACTAGCTTCATCTGGAATGAAAGCTGTATTTTCGTATCTAAAGTGATCTCCTCTCATGGTTGACAAATCATTTATCATCATTCGCCGACCACCCTCTATTTCTTCTACATCGGAATTCACAGATGAAGGTGATTCGCTTGGGTAGTCGGAAGGAATCGTATCACTGTGGTCACCCGAGCCATTCTGTGACGACAACGAAGTGAGCAGGGCAGCTTCTGAGCCTGATGTAGATTGAGCTATGGCTCTGGGAATGCGTATTGGGTCAAACATAGATAAAGTCCCCATCGTCGATCCACTCAATTTAGTAATTTCAGATCCTGGTCCTGATGATAAGGGTTTCCTCTTCTTAATAACTTTAATGTTCCTTTTCTTTAAGCAGTAATAAGCGATACCTATTCCCAAGAGAAGGAGTGTCAAGAAAAGTAGGGCACAGATGATGAGAAGCAGTTCTATTTCGGAGAGTTTTGGTGGTACAATAACTGGTACAGCGGCAGTTGGGGGTGGTCTAAAAAGAAAGTAAAAGGTATGAATGAATAAAAATATATTTTAACATTACTTTTATGTTCATTGAAATTTTTTTAAATGAAGGAATAAGTATAAAAATAAGAAGTATAAGTATATAAGAATAAGTATAAATTCTTACAAAACGATTGGCACTTGAGTTGGAGCCAGAGGGGGTGGATACCGACATATAATTGTTTTGATTTCATCTTCTTCAAGTTCCAAAGACCTGTGAAATCGCACTATAATGTTGTTGATAAAAACTCGTGGAGCTTCCTACAAGAGTAAACAATAAAAAATGAGTAAATAATTATTTAATTAATATTTTAGACAATATTTAGATTAATATTTCAAACGTCAAATCTGTGATTTGTTAGATTTATATTTTGATTTAGTTTTAAATGTCAAACTACTTTAAAATATCGCTATTAAAGTTTATATACTATTCTTTGAAGCATGTGTTTCATACATCATGAAAAGTGGATTTTAAAGCGAAAATTTAATATTTTGATAACAAGTGTGGTCGAAAAGTTTTGAATTAACTATAAAAAGATTACCTAAATTTAAGGGATAGAAAGTAAGGAAAAGCATTGGTAGTAACATGAAAACATCTTGAGAAAAGACTTATTACTAAATTGGAATTGAAGAAAATGTCGAAGAGATTATTTTGAAACTGTTCGTATTTATTTGTACTTAAATTTGTAATATATTCATTGTAATAAAATTTTTTTTATCATTCAAAACAAGCATATTTCACAAAAAAATTATTTATTGTAATATAATTGAGTTTATTTGAAGTGAGAGTAAACATTTTAAAATTAAATATGTCATGCACAAAAGAAAAGACAGTACAATTTCTAATAATTTCACAGCGAGACAAATCAACTTTTAGTTATAAAGTAGATTTTTTCCATCATAGAATGAACATTTTCTATTAAATATGTCATGCATAAAAGAAAAGATAGTATAACTTCTAATATTTTCATAGCAAGACAAATCTACTTTTAGTTACAAAATAGATTTTTTCCTGCATAAAATGAACATTTTCTATTATAAAGCAGAAATTTTCAATTGTAAAACGGAGATTTTCGATGATAAACTGTCTTATTTCCACCTTAAAGCAAATACTTTCCATTATAAAATTTTTTTCCCTCCATAAAATGAATACTTTCCGCTATAAAACAAATTTTTCTCTCCATAAAATGGATACTTTTCATTATGAAAAATTTTTTTAAATTTTTTTAGGACACTTTTAAAAAAATTTTCATGTGAAACAAATTTCTTGCACTTTAAAACAGATACTTTTCATTATAAAACATATATACTTTCCACGATAAAAATGATGTTTTCCACTATAAATAGGGTCACTTCACTATAAAATGGAACATTTGATTCCTAGAAAATAAATACTTAAACTACACTGAGAAAAAAATCAACCGTGTTTCTGGTTCTATAGAAACACCAAAAAGCTGGGTAGTTTTTACCGAAGCGCTTTGGTAATTATTTTGGCAAAATTAACAATAAAACATGGTTTTATAATATGTGATACAATTAGGTTATTTCATAATGATACTTTAGATTATGGCATAAAGACTATTTCGGTTGAATTTACTTTTCAGTTTTGTATTTTTTACTAAGTGAGTGGTAATAAAAATTATAATTTTGAAAATCAAAATTTTCGGTAAGCTATTACCATACGAGCGAAACATTTACCAAACGAATGGTTTAAATACCATACATTTTGGTTTTTATAACCAGAATTTTAAAAAATTTTACTAGAAATGTTATTATTGTACAGTACGGTAATTTTACCAGAATGTTTTTCTCCGCTTAATGCCAAAATTATTAAAACCAATGCAAAATGTAAATCTAACGACAATATATTCTAATATTTTTTTTTCTAATTTAGGGTGAAGCAACAGACGCAGAAATTGCTTAAATCTAACTTATAATGCAAAAAATATTAGTAATTTTGAATTTATGGTAGTAATTTTTATAACAGACAATGTTTAGTTCAAATAAAAAATAAAATGTAGAAAATGTTTGTGGGATTGACTAATTAACGCTTAAGGTTGCTCTTATACTAATCAGTTCAAGTGCTTTTTCTCAAACTGCACATACTTTTTCCTAAAAATAGATTCGAAATTTATTTTTTAAACTCATAGGAGATGAATTCTGCTGAGTTAACAGCTGATTGATTGTATTTTTTCTGTAAAAGTACATTAAATATTTATCAGCTGGCATTATTATTAAATTTTATCGAATTAAAGAGCTGATAAAGAGCTTATGAAAATACGTATAACTTCAATTTTATCTGTATTTCCTTAATTTCTTTACTTTATTTTTTTATTTGTTATCATATATTTGTTTATCATATATTTGTAAATCGTAAATGTTTCATAATTTTCAGGTCTATTTCCCGATACAATTGCAATCTTGCCTAGTAATCTTGAAATACGAACTACGCATTAGGAGCAAGTGTGGCTAAAATTTTATACATTTCGTTTTAAAACTTCTTCCAACTTTACTTATTCAGCTCTCACGATTTAACTTGATCACTTAGGATGTCTTATGAAGAGTTGATTTACTATCCAGCCCTATATGATATAAAAAGTTACGGTGAAAAGTACCGGTACTCAGGGTGCCGGTACTTTTCACCGTAAAATCCATTTCTACCGGAACATGTTACGGGACAAAAAATCTGATATACCGTAATTTTTACGGTAATAATAACAGTAGAATTAATGAATCACTCTAATTAAATAAATATTACTGTAAAAATTACGGTGCAGTATTTAACGGTAGAAATGGAATTTACAGTAAAATAGACTTCACAGATGATGCATCCAAAGTGCCAGTACTTTATACCTTAATTTTTTGAAAATTGTAATAATATTCTTATCAACAAGCAAGCGAAACTCTGGATCAAATTACGGTAAAAAGTACCGGCACTCTGGGTGTCGGTACTTTTTACGGTAAAATCCATTTCAACCGTAACATGTCACTGACTAAAAAAAAAATCTTATATACCGTAGTTTTTAAAATAATAATTACCGTGAAATCACTGAATTATTCTAATTAAATAAATTGTAGTAATCTAATTGTAATAATTACGGTATAATATTTTACAGCAAAAATATATTTTTCGGTAAAAAGGGATTTTACGAGAAAATGGATTATACCGATGAGGCACCCAAAATGCCGGTACTTTATACAGTAATTAGATCGGAAATTTTTTACTGTGTAGCAGATAGTCAAGGAAAGAAAGACATTGAATTTCAATTAACCAATCATTGTATTTCTGATTTTTTCCCTTTATTTGCGATAGTATTACTTAACTATTTTCAAACGTATATTTTCTAATAGCAAATTCATTTATTAGTCACTTAAATTATAATTCTGTTTAAAGACCCAACTCCAGCCTTTTCTGAGAAAACTCTTAACGAGAAATATGCATTAAGAGTAGTTGTGACTAAAATCTCAGATACTTCATTTTCAAAACTCTTCTAACTTTTCCCATTAGCATTCAGCTTTACCGCCATAACTTTATCTCCAAGGATGCCTCAAGAAACGAATGATTTACCCTCTAGCTCTTCAGCAGATAATCAAGGATGGCAAATAAAAAAAAGACAAACCCCGAAGCACATCAATGCTGCAAGGATATGCAATGAAGTTATCACTTTCATTGCATCACCACTCACAGCATTTTGGACATAAATGTTCAACTTGTTTTCCGATAAAAAATTAGATGTCTTCGTACTACACAGAAATAAGATAAGGCAATTCATTCAGTGTTAAATAAAAGTGAAAAGCGTCACATGGGCACGAATGCCATGTCTTGTTATTCAGCTGTTGAACTCGATAACAGAGAGGCGGGAACCGGTCCAATACCAGCGTAGGCGTCAGCGGCACCATCTGTGCAGATATCCAACTCTTTAAAAGAGCAAATTAATGCAAGAAGAGGGCATGGGCGATGGAGAGCGATGGTCCCTGATTTCGTATTCAAGACATGGATGTTGGGGACCACACGTAGGGTGGGTTTGATAGGTGAGTGGCATTTAAATGGCTACCAGTCCACTTCGGAGTGGTTATGCCTTCGTTTTGAAGAGCATGGAACAGTCTGGTTTTTTTAAAACTTTTTATTTTAAGGAATTTGTGTCAAGTGCCTTTCAGCGGCAGTTTATTCTTGCGTGATGGCCACACATTAATGACGAAAAAGCTTTTGCTAACCTCAAAAGTTTCACCGATGAAAGAAATTTTAGTCTTTTAACTCTCAGAGACAGAAAAAAAAACTTAGTAATCAAATACAATTTGAATCCACTGAGCAATTTTGGGGTTTGTGGTATTTTAAAAAAGATCCTTGTTGGTACTATCATATGTGGAAATATAAATTTACTGAAATATTTAAAGCAAATACAATTTGATACCATTAACTTTTCACATCCATTATTAGGAAAAATTATGATGATTGGCCGCCATTGCTCGTATTTTTAATTTACTCACAGTTGCGGGTTTTATAAAAAAAAAACGCTTTTTTAATCTTTATCTGAGGGGACGTTGAAACGAATTTTCATGGCTTAAATCCTTTCTATGATGATCCTAGGTGATACGGGTGAAATGTTGTTATGATTTTGAGGACTTTTCTTAGATATACTTGATAATCGAAGAACTTCATTAGTTTCAATAATTATAAAGATGGAAAAATTTTGCATATTTTGAGCACTCAAACGTGGCATCCATTATACAGACCCACCAGACGCGAATGAGGAAAAACAAATGTGAAGATTAGAAAACGAAAATGTAAAATTGCCAACGAAAAAATAAAGGTTAAACAATAATTAAAATTAGGGTTCAGAGCAAGAAACAAGTAAAATCGTGGTAGCTGAAGGAAATAGCAGTAGCCGAATGCGGCAAATCAGGGCAGGGTACATTTCGAAGTGGTATGGAGGGGTGGTAAACTTCAGACTCGGCATTCATGTGAATGAAACGTTTTAGAGCATCAATTTGAACTGATGAGACGGCGGCGGAAAGAATCTTGGCATTATTGAATTTAAATTTGCACCCAAAGTTCCAACAATGTGTGATAATACATGATTGATTTATCGAATTCTTGACGATGTTCATATCTGTCGTGATCCCTTAATCAAAATTCCAAAGAGCTTAGGCTTGTCCGCTATATCCAAGGTCGCATTGGCCATCTTGGATATAGCGGACATGTGGTGAATGCCCCAGAAATAATCAATAGGGATTTTATCATCAAAGGATTTAAATTTAATTTTGTTAACAGGCCCAGAAAATATCATTGATTTTTGATAACATTTTTGCATCAAAGTTTTGAATTTTTTTTTCTTTCTAATGTGATTTCTATGAGGGTTTATCCCTCATAAACTTAAAAATCCAGAAAAAACACATTAAGTATGGCATAAAGAATTTAGATAACATTGTTATTCAGTGTGTTGAGTTCATGAAGCATAAAAATTAAAAGCACGATATTTTTTACCTGTTTTGTTCCACATCCTTTTAATGGTATGCGAAGCTCGTAGTAGCGACTGCCATCCCCATAAAATTTGCATGGACTTGATCTGTCGTAATCAGTGTAAGTTACGCCACGAAATGGTTCAGTGAAGTTGATTTTGATAACCATCTCACCTGATGCGCAGGAGAGGTAGGCTAAAAGAAAATTCAAATAAAAAAATAAACATAAAAATCACTAAAACGTGAGTAATAATCAAATGGTATTTGTCAAAGTGTGTTGAACGTGTCTTGTATCTAGAGCTGTAAGGGTAAGTGAAAATTATGAAAAATGTGTCAAGCTTTTGTTTTCTTAATAATTTGAGCAGCACTTTCTCTCAACTTTCAGTTTTCAAATTATAACTTCTAAATTGAATTTGGAATGTATCTTGATGTAAGAAATGAGGAGAAAACAATTGTACCTGCTATTTAGTATCTCTTGTGTATGTCAAAAGGCAGTGAAATGAGAGCAGAAAAAATGTATAAAGAATTTTAACAGGGTTATATTTGACTAATATTCAATATCATCGGAGCTTTAGTGTTTTTCATTAAAGAGTAATTCACATGAAAAAAAAATTAAAAATATTAAATTTTGGAGAAGTTCTCCAAAAGCATAGATATTTAATAAGAAAGATTATTTGCACAGTAATGTAATAAAATAGTAAATTTTCATTGCAATATCTATTAAAATTTAAAATATGTTAGTGAATATTAATTGAAGGTATTTGTTTTATTTAAAAGTTTAGTATTCACGAAATAGCAAAATATAATGATTTAATTCGTCAATACTAAATTACCAATATTAATTATTTAAAATTAATTTTATAATTATATTACAAAATTAATATATATTTTTAAAATTCATATATTAAGTTTAAAAATTCATTTTAATTTCATGTACTAATATTAATTAATAATATGATAATAATATTAAAGCCCATAGTAATATAAAAATTAATTAATATTAATAATATATTCTTAATTAATTAATAGAGAGAATAATTAATTAATAATAAATTAATATTAATAAATGTTAAAAAATAATATAGGTCTTAAAGATTCATATTAATTAAAATATTACTTTTATTAAAAATTTAATTAAAACTAAATTTAACAAATGAAATTAATTAATAAAAATTTTTTTTGTTGATATTTTAAAGACGCATTTAAAAATTTTCTGTTAAATTAATAATAAAAAAACTGAATTACAATTTAGATTATATTTTCGAAATTGTAACAATTTTAAAAAATTTCCCTTGTTACTGTTATGATTTTAAAAATTTACTGATAATTTAATTTTTCTCGCAAATCATTCTGACATCATTTAAGTATAATATATTTTTACTTATCTATTTGTACCATTTGTGTTAACCAATGAATTTGTTAATATTCATCCTCGTTTGAATTTTGAGTACAACTATTTCAATTTTCTCCAAAATAGTTCTTTTTGTAAAATAGGTGCTGAATATTTGAAATGTCCTGCTCCTTATTAATAAAAAAGGTTTGTGATAATTTATGAAACCTTGTACAAAATGCATGCTTTGTATAAATAGCATACTTTATATTTCTGCTGCATCACATTATTGTATTATTACTGTAAAGAATTATTTTATTATTGTTGCCTAAAATTATTCTATAATTATTCTGCTTGCATTATTGTTGAATAAAAAAGGTTCAATAACCTAATAAAGTTTGATGTTTTTCAAAACACGTGTTAAATAAATTTCAAAAAGATGAGTGGTTTTAAAATAAAGGCTTATATCACACACGTTATAAAACTTTAAGCTACATAAAATATCTTGAAAAATTTGTTATTGTTTTTTAAAATATTTTAATAGTTAGAAAATTTAAAAGTTAAAATTTTTAAAGAAATTAAAAAAAAGTTAGCAGAAACAAAAAGAAAGTGTTATTTTTATGTAGCAATTGCTTGATTTGAGAAAAAGTTTTCATTTTAATATCCCCTTTGCCTTACTTTAATATACATATGTAGATTAGGGTTAAAAGTTTCAAGTAACTGTCATAACAGAATATTTTCGATATTTGCCATCGAATGATGTTAAGGAAAATAAGTTAGCAAATAAAGTTAAAAATATATTTCAACCCTCTATAAGTGATAGAAAAAGGAAGTGTTATTGATTAATATTTATAATCTGTTTTGAGGGATTTTTTTCTTACCTCTTGTCCTATTGGTAAGTATTTCGCTGCTAAATTCATCTGCAACTGCTTGCCGCACAACATTTTCCACGTGTGTGTCATCTCTTTTGCCTTCTTGACAAACAATAGGCTGGAATACCTAGTAAACAAATACAGTATTGTATTTCTATGTGCTTTTTTTTGTTAAAAAATCTAATTTAAACAATTTAAAAGAAAAATTCAACTTTTTTTGGAAAGATTATTTCTTTTCACATACTTGGTTTAAGATAGGGGTGTCAAACTCAAAACTCAACTTGGGCCAAATAAAAAATGCTTAACTTTAGGTGGGTCGCAAAAAAAATCAATGTTCATAGAAACAAATATTTTTATTTTGAATTGTAATAAACATATATAAAGTTAAATTATTGTTTACATCCTGATACTTGACACCTCTTCTCTGCTACTGTCTTTTCTATTTCGGGAGAAATTTTATTAGCTGAGACTACTTTCAAAATTGACCCAACGTGAGCTTTATTAATATGGTTTCAGACAGGAGATTTATTTCCATTCATAACAGAAAATAATTGCTCTCACTGATAAGTACTTCCAAACTTGGAAACAATTTCATACAGGAATTTTCGAGTTTTTTCAAACCTTGCTGGTAAATATTCGTGAAATTCAGGCACACCCACTTCAATGAATTTTGCCTTCAAATTTGAGTCACACTGAATCTCAATCACTTCCATTTGCATATAACTGGGTACTGAGTCTATATTTATTGAGAAAATCGAAGAAAACAAACAAAATTTGTCTTCCAAAGAATTAAAATCTTTAAACCTTGTTTCAAATTCTGTTCTAAGATTTGAAATTTTTTTCTGCGTATTTTTGATACGATGCAGTATCATCTAAACTAGATTTGTTCTTTTTGCACGTTGGGAAGTGTGCTAAATCTTCATTTTTAAGTTGCCTTTCCCAAAGAAATAGTTTACATTTGAATGCTTTTTTAATTATGTCAAACATGTTCGTAATGATCTGATCCTTGCCTTGTAACAATAAATTTAAATCGGATAAGTGTTTGGTTATATCAATCATAAAAGATAAATCTTACAACCATATTTGATCGGAGAACAAGCTTGTATCTTGATTTATAGTTTGTAAAAACTTACATATATTTTCTTTCAAGTCCCAGAATTGATTGAGAACCTTGGAGCAATAGTGTGAAACGGACTCCATTTCAGCCAATTAGAATTTTACATTTTCGCGCGGACAATTTAAAATGAGCCGTATAGTTTATAAATAAAGTATATTATAATTTTACATGCTGGTTTCATTTTGAATTCGCATTTATATTTTAATTTTTGTTTGCTTCGGATATATTGACTGGGCAACAACAATGTTCACCTTGGGCCGCATGCGTCCCGCGGGCCGCGAATTTGACACCCCTGGTTTATGCTATTAAAAGTTGAACAGTTACATTAATAATAAAACATATTAAGGATCGAAAAATACTAATACTTTTACATGCTTTGCTTGGCATATTAGTAATCCAAATATATATCCGAAAGAAATTTTCACTCACTTAAACATTCAATTCATATGCATAATAATGAAATCATATGAATTCCCGAATAGATCAAAATAAATGTCAGTAACAATATGAAATCTACATAAATACTTTTAATGCAAATCAGATGCATAAAGTATTTATTTGCAAAGAAGTATTGGGTATCATTAAAAATGAAGTTTTAAGCAGGATTAAGCATTGATAGCGTAAATGTAGAGCCTTGTTATCAACATTGTTGATAATTATCGGCACTCTTCAACATGTTACTTGAAAGTAATTGCGCTCTCTCGCAATCTATCGGAAAAATGTCAGTAACAATCTGATATCTACATCGTCTACATCAATTCTACTTAATACGTCCTCATACCTACTCATATGCGTAATTATACCTACTTAATGCTAATAATTATCAACTTAATGCGTCTATTTCGTTTCTATTAAAATAGAAATCAGACGTATAAAGTGCTATGGCTTTTGCATGCTTTGTTGGTCATGTTAGAACTTAATATACGTGCCTGAAAGAAACTTTTATAAACTTTCTAATTCGTATGCATAATAATGAAATCATATGAATGCATTGATCTATCGAAAAAAATGTCAGAAACAATATGATGTCTTCATCAATACTTTTAATACAAATCAGACGCATACATTGAAAAAAAGTAAAAGGCATTATTAAAAAAGAAGTTATGGTTTTTTAAGAAGCAAAGAGTAAGAATTAATAGCGTAAATGCAGAGCATTGTTATCAATATTGTTAAGAATTATTGACAAGAGCATTCACTTCAACATGCTATCTTAAAGCAATTGAGATTTCACGCTGCTTACATATTCTGATTTCAACTTTCATATTTATTATTTTTTTATGCAGAACTAATAAACTTTTTTTCGAAATTAAACATGACTCGGGGAAAAAGTTTGTTTTACAAATTCATATTAAAATTCAATAAAATTATTGTCTTATCAAATGTATCGGATTTCCCATTTTTTTCCGAATGCGGATATTTCCAGTAGCTCAACATTAGAAGACGAAAGCCTCCTGAAAAAGTTCACTGCCTTAAACTCTATAAATAATCTTGAACGAAAGATTCAGTTCTTAAAAATCGAGGAAGAACACTAGCGTTCCGCCCTGTCGTGAAAATTTAATGTTCCTCAGAGTTATAGAAAATTGTACAGGAAATGATAGAGTTTTTGAAAAGCGTCGATTTCAAATACCAAGGGCATTAAACCACAAATAAGATGTTTCAAGAGCACAATGAGTATACTTTTCATCTCTAGGAAGTGGTTAGATTTCAGAAAAGCGGAAAAAAAAAGAAAAGTGCAA
Organism: Parasteatoda tepidariorum; assembly: GCF_982258835.1. Taxonomy (NCBI): domain Eukaryota; kingdom Metazoa; phylum Arthropoda; class Arachnida; order Araneae; family Theridiidae; genus Parasteatoda; species Parasteatoda tepidariorum. Next base: position 40,961,370 of record NC_141764.1, read on the forward strand.
TATCATCCATGAAAAGTAAATATTGCGACATCGCACGATTCTTATAATTTTATGGGATGCTTCCGACAATAGTGCGGAGCGAAGCCAACGTTTGATGATGCGTTGTAATGATAGTGGTTTGATGTATGGACTACAATAGTTTTTTTTTATCTCTTAAATAGGGGAAATTTGAAGTTACTTTTTGGTGTTACTTTGATTTAAAACGATTAGCGTGCTTCAGGCTTCCGCTAACTGCTTGGGTGGTAAAGAATTTAGCAATGATTCTTTTTTTAAAAAAGAAAAACTCGCATTGTTATATATAAGACAAAAAATGACTGCAGACGCGGAATGTGGAATTGTGTAAAAATAAAGCTAGGGGAGAATGGGGTAAGACTGGGTAATGGGGTGAGACCGGGTACGTCGAATGTGACGAAATTAGTTCTGTTTCCCAGCGGAATAAAAGAGAAATCAAAAATCATATATAAAACGTTAAAAACTGCTAATTCCAAAGGAACGTTGCACAATGCAGTCGAAATTTCATAAGAAAGTTGAAACCAATAGAAAATTTTAAGGAAGAAAACAATGAAAATAATATAAAAATGACAACCGAAGTTGTCGTCTTCAGGGGGTACCAGTCCCGGATGTCATAAAAACTCAAAACCTTTGCTATCGAGAAATCACGACAAAAGTCTTAAATTTGCTCTTTCTGTACCTCAAAGGTTTTGCCGAAGTCCAGAAAGAGAGAAAAAGAAAAGAGAATACAAAATTCAAAGTAAAATACATAAACTAATTCCAAATGAGAAAAACTATTTTCAAAACACCTACTTACAAATATTCCTTTGTCAGCATAAAAACACTCTACATCTGAAAATCCTTAAGGATTTTCTTATTTGTTTCCTAGTGGACTAACTCTGAATTACACTTTACTAATAAAAAAGAAAGGCCTACCATATTGGTGTTGTTGTTGTTGATTAGTTCAAGAAGTTTGTTTTATTATGTCAACCCTCTAATGCTCTTTTGTTTTTAAAATAGCCTTATTTATTGTTTGTTAGAGTTACAAAAGATAGTTACTTTTAGCTCTTCTTATTAGGCATTACTTATACCTTAACAGACAATAAAGATTTAATTCAATAATAGCACCATTCTCTTTTGTTACGATAACTTCTGCTCTCAGGGTAAGAACGGGTACAATCCAGATCAGCCCCCCCTCCCCCCCTGATGAGAGTCTGTGCTGGGCACACGAAAGCTGCAGTGCACAAGAGAAAAAAAAAACTATATCCCAAGCTGAATAAAGGTCTTACAAACAAAATCCATTGCTGGCCCCTTCCTCAAAACACAAAACACTTTTTTTCATATTTTGTAGAATTTTTGAAGAGACTTTAAACAATACTGTAGTTCTTGTATAGATATAAAACAATTTTATTTAAAAAAAACAAACAAATCAATAAACGCAATATTTTTTGAAAATTTTGGTTGAGGCTTCAGAAGTACCCCGTCCCAGGACATTTGTCCTTTTCTCTTCGCACTATTGAGTTAAAAAGTCATCAAGTCATTCAATCATTCATAAAAAAGGTAGAACATTAATGATTTTTTAGGAATGATATATTGTACACAATCAAACAATGAATATTTGGATAAAATCTGGCAATTTGTAGAACAGTTTAGCTCCAACAGGTCTTCAAATCTTAGCTGCCCGGTGTTACCCCGCTTTTCCGTATATTTAGAGTTTTAAGCTCATGATCAAATTTCAGCTTTTTGATAAATTAAAGATCACAAAACATTATATGTTTTTAAAAGTCAACCTCACCTGGAAAGAAATTTGAGAGGAAAACTTTCCTTTTTAATTAACATTCATTTCCAGAGAACTTCAATAATTGAATCAAGATCAAGTCCTTGGTTACAAGAAGAATTACGGACTAAATGTACTTTACAATGCGAGAAATTTAAAAGAAAATGCATAGATAACTGAGGGGGTAATATTTAATTGGTTTTTAAATTCTATTTAAATAACAAGAATGTAATTGCGTAACAATTAAACTCTACTTTCAAGAAAATTCCACTGGTAGGTATTAAATAATTGTATTTTTTTTTTAATTAATTCCTGTATGTTATTCGAATAAGGACTTAATATTGGGATTACCTATAGGAAAAACCACCACGATCCAATTAAACTACGCCAATATATATATATATATATATATATATATATATATATATATATATATATATATATATATATATATATATATATATATATATATATATATATATATATATATATATATATATATATATATATATATATATATATATATATATATATATATATATATAAATAAATAAAATTTAGATATATTTAAGTTTAAGCAATGCGTGTCTCGATTATTCTTTGATTTTTAACTTACTTTAAATTATTATTTTACTCTAAAAATATTGGCAACTCAGATGAAATCGTATAAACAATATCAAATGCTTTCTTTTTCTTTTGTACTTCTACGTTTATCGTTTTATTGATTGGTTATTGGATTTCGCAGAGGGAACGACAGAGTCATCGGAGTTTAAGAAGTTTTCTTTGAACAGGCTTTTCGATTGACAATACCGTGATGAATTCACACGCTTTAGTGAAGTTCTGTCACATGGTTTGTTTCCCTTTGTCTCGTGATGAAAAGTAATTGAAAAGCGAAAGTCGAATTACGGGATACATAGTTGGCTGAATAAACTTTAGACATCGTATTACTCAGTGTTTTCTTTTCGTGAGAGGAACTCATGACAAGTTTTCCAATTTTTCACTTTATTGACGTACAAATGTTTTCCAATTCGTCTTAAAATGACGAAACATGGTTAAAAATTAAAATAAATATCTCTTTGAAAATATGACATTAAGAGTTACTTATAAATGGCAACTAAACACTATACAAAGTATCCTTGGAATTTTCACCAAACTTCACCCGACATCCACATTGATGTTTTTGAAAACAAATGCTTTTTTATTTCGTCATAATTGATGATATAAATACCATTATAGTTTTAAACTACCTGAAATTGCAGTTTATGTCTTCAAATTTACTTAGAAATCATTGTAGCCGACTTACTTTGTAATTCGTATTAAATCTAATAACATATCTGGCATATAAAAGTACAAAGATATTTTAATCAAACTAGATCAATAATTTTGCGCTGTAATAATTTTTTAAATTAACATTTAAAATTATAGGTTTATTGTTATCAAAAATTTGGCGAGTGCATAACCGTATCTTAACATTTTCGCTTACTAATCAAGCTGATATATAAAAATTTGTGCATCACATTGTACATAAAACTGATTGTTAAGTTCCTTTAATGGTAATTCATAATAACATATTAATGTAATTCATGTATAAACATAGTACAGATTGTAAAACATTAATAAGTTTAGAAGCCAATTGAAATAAGTTTATCTTAAAATGCTGCGTATTAAGTTAATATCATACAATTACGTTATAATAAATCTTTTAGTTTCAAACTCTTAATTTATAAAACAATTAAGATCAAAAACTTAATAATAGCAGATTAGAATAAGGAAAACAAATTATTACAGTTAAATACCTTTAAATTAGGGATACAAAAATATTTTATAGAAAAACAATGCCTTAATGACTTATTAATTTTATGCTGGTGACATTCAAAAAAATGTGGGAGTCAGTGAGGGAAAACTTGATCCTAATATGTGATTTTCCAACCAATACTTTATTATAAGGTCTGACTATAATATGCACTGTTAAAAATTTCTCGGAAAAATAGTTAAATAACAATTAAATAAATTATTATTTTATTATACTCAAATAAAGCAGTCAAATAAGTGTAAATAAGATGGTATTCAAACAGTTAACTGAAGGAAAAACCGTTTATTAACTGCTTTCATCTAATAGCGTTAAACAACCAGAATTTTATCACACCAACTAGACCCACATAATGAAGCCCCGTAATTCCCTGCAACTGGTTAAATATAATAGACCAGAGGGCTAATCTGTCAATTTTATTACCGAGAGAACAAGTGTTTAAGTTTCAGCGCTGACACTACACTATTTCCTCCATTCCTTTCAACGCATGAAAAGTTTCCAGTGACCTGCACCTCCCAATTTGTGACCCTCCACGATTAGAATACGATACTCTTACTCACGTATTCTCACGTCGTCACGTCTTACTCATGTACTTTATCATGGTTTTGAAACCATGATAGTTGTAAATGGTTAAAAAAACCGCATAGTTTTGCATTCCTGTTTTTTTTTAACCACACTTCTTTTCATACTTCATACATCATACATACTTTCCGTTTTTTAAATGGTTAAAAAATGTTTTCTACCGTTAACTTTACGGTTAATTGGATGGAGAGACTGTTGCCGGTTATTTCACCGTAATTTTTGAATAAAAATTCTAACAGTGAAGGAAAACTTTAGTTTCAGTATGTATAGAGTTATTCCGTGTTAGGTTTGGGGTACCTTATGCCTTGCAAAACAAATAGTTGGATAACCTCTGTAACGATGACGTATTTGCAGTTCTTTATATATTACTTTTCCTCAATCTAACAATTAAAACATACAGTTTGCTTTGCCTTGAGAAAGATGGAATTTTGCAGTTTGGATTTGATAACAAAATAAAGATGCGTTGACAGGTGCAGCGGACTCAAAATTGACTTATTTGCATGCCTTTCCGCCTGTCATTAGTCATTGCTCTTTAATTCCTGAGGTAAATAGCATGCGTAGGCAAATAGAGGTGGGCTTAAAGAAACATAAACAACAGGATTCTGTTAGAAGAAGAAAAAAATACTTTCGTTCACATGAACTCTCTTCAACAAACTTTCTCGACCCAAACTGGCCAAATACCTGAACCCACATAAGCTGCCTACATAAAAATTATTACTCATTTGGGTGGGCTAACACAGGAAAAAGAAAGTGATCATATGGTTTCGGTTTTGAAAGAATTATAATTTCTTCGTCCTTTCGTTTGAAGTGGTTTTAGATATTTGACAGTTATATGCAAGAATGATTATGCATTTTCAGTGGGCTAAAATAAATATGCATGTATAAGGGTGTAGCACACAAATTCTTTTTTCGAAATTCAGAAGCCGAGAAAAAGCTGTCAATATCGCCGGTCATGTAAATATTCGAACAGCTAGAATGCTATATTTCCCAAGATACCCAGAAATTTTTTTTATCGTATCGCATATATTTTGATTGTGTATGTATTTTTCAACCTTACATGCCCGACAGGATATGTAAATATTCATACAGAGATACCATAAACTACCGTTTAAATGTCCCTAAAGATTTGACAAAAATTTCTAAGATGCGGAATAGAGAGAATAAACGGCATCAAAGAGGGAACGAAAGAATTTATAGTTGACGAAACCTAAATATTAATATATTTAATAATACAAATAATTAAATTCAGCAATAATTATGTTATGGATTTGTTAAGCAAAATTAGTTTTTTCTTTCTTATTCTTTTAGCTACACTTCTTTTTATATAAAAATAGTTCATAACAATCATTGTACAGTGCGCCGAAAAAAAAAAACGAACCAACCTGAATAACTTTTGATCTAATGATCGGATTTTTTTTTCTAGTACTCATTCTTAATGGTTTAAGAGGATGACCTCAAATATCCTAATTAATTACTTCAAACGATATTTTATATTAAGAAATCAGACTCAAAAATGTTCTTTTTCTGAATAAGCATATTTTGTTTCAACAGATTCGGATTTCTCCTCCCTAAAATATAGAGAGTAGCTGCAATTTGGGAAATATGGTCTCCATAGTTTGGCCAGGAGAGCAATCCAAAGTTTAGACCACTTAATATTAATTTCAGTTTTTGCATTTTCAAGAGACTTTTAAGCGAATTGAAAAGTTTTTGCACTCAATTATAAAATTCATTTATTCAAAGATGTAAAAAATAAGTTTTAGTAAATATTTACTATTTTATTTAATAATAATCGAAAAAAGTTTGAATTGCAAGCTACATAATCTTTCACGTCATTTTAAAGTATGTAATTTTACACAGCAAAAACAAAATTTGAGTGAAATCGGTTGAATAGTTCCTGTGGAATCGAATTTTAAATAAAAGACTTCTTTAAATTGTATTGTATCACTTTGAGATATTTTTGAACCGTGAATGGCTGTAAAGGGGTAATGTGAAATCGAAAAGATATTCGGACACGTAAAAGTTTCATTCATGTAAGTATTTTGCGGCCTAACGTGCCCGACAAAAGTTTTGAGATTTTTCAAGTCCTTCATTAGTCACATATTTACCAAAAATAGAAACATATTTAAGTCTTCCGGAATAGGTGTTAAGGTTAAATTTTTGTGGCTAGAAACATAATTATTTTTAAATTATAAGCATAAAATAAATTTTAGTTTTTAAGTAACAATAACAAAAATTATAAATGAAATATAGCAACCAGATTTTCAAGAATCTTCATTGAAATCCTAATTTTCATAAAAAAATGCACATATTTAAAATTTTAAATGGAATCATTAGGCTTGGTAATAACTTAAATTCTGGGAATTTGAAAGTTTTCATCAAAGTCTTACATTTTATAATTTTTTTAAATGCTACTTAACATTTTGAATTTTACAAAACTTGAAAATCAAACTTTATTTTACTTTTACGCTTTAAAAAAAATCAAACTATACCTTTTTACAGTCTCCTCCTTTGCTATACCTTTTTACAGTTTAATGCAAGACCAGCTTTAACTTTATGAAAAAAATATTATAACTGTATTTCTGTTTTGACTTAGAATTTTGCGTGTGAGTTTGTTTTTTATATTTTAATTTCGAAAAGAACAAAAAACAATTATAACTTTTAAGCCTTTTAATATTTAACTTATTTTTAATCGATGACCAATCAATGGAACTAAATGTATGTTGAAAAGGTAGACGAAATCAAGTGAAAAACAACTTATTTGTAATTAATAAAAAAAGTTATTTTAATTAAAATGAAAATAGTTTTACCTTTGATGAACAAAACTATACCTTTTTTAAAATTTTTTTATCTACGGTACATTCTATAGCTAGCACTAGAGAACAAATTGTTTGTTCTCCAGTGCATTTATACAAGTACTTGATCTTGCATAATTTGGGAGTGGCGATTTCAGATCTTTAATTAGCTTTGCTCCTAAAGTTACGGATTTTTTTAAATGATAATTTTATTTTATTTTTTCGAAATGTTCAAGTTTAAAAATGTTATATATAAGAAGGGGTCGCATAAATGATGCGACAAACTTCTTCTGGAGGTAAGACATATTATCAGGGTTAAAACTGCATAGGAGCCCATGCTTAGAAATGTCACCGTGTACGGCTAGGAGCGCTTCCATAGTCTGTATACGGTAGTTAGGACATATTATCAGGATTAAAATTGCATAGGAGCCCATGCTTGAAAATGTCGCCGTGTATGGCTAGGAGCGCTTCCATAGTCTGCATACGGTAGTTAGGACACATTATCAGGATTAAAATTGCATAGGAACCTATGCTCGGAAATGTCGCCGTGTACGGCTAGGAGCGCTTCCATAGTCTGTATACGGTAGTAAGGACACATTATCAGGATTAAAATTGCATAGGAACCTATGCTCGGAAATGTCGTCGTGTACGGCTGGGAGCGCTTCCATAGTCTGCGTACGGGAGTTAGGACACATTATCAGGATTAAAATTGCATAAGAACTTATGCTCGGAAATGTCACCGTGCACGGCTAGGAGCGCTGCCATAGTACGACTCATTGAGAAGCACACGAAGAAACAGTTAAGAAGTACCCCTAGGAAAACACCCCTAGTGACGAATGACGACATTTCCGGGCACGGGTTCCTATGCAGTTTTAATCCTGATGATGTGACCGAACTTCCATAGAAATTTATCACAACATTTATACGACCATTTTTTAAAGAACGTTTTTAAACATACAAATTTTGACAAAAAATAGACCAAAAATGTCATTTAAAGAAAAAAAAAGCCTTAGCTTGGAGAGAGAAACTGAATGCAGATTAGAAATCAGTCCCTTGGAAATATCTAAGATTCGTTAAAAAATATATTTCAACTGAAAAAAAATGTTCCTTTGTGTAAATCAACAGTTATAAATACACGTTCATGCAATTTTAGTGCAGTGTAGCATTAGTATGTGCACCCATGAAGGAAATGGAGATTAGAATTCTATAATATAAATAATTTATTAACTAATACTTATATATTTATAAGCTTTCTACCATACTGTTAAAAGGATTATCACTTTGAAAAGATAATAATTTTTTTTCATTATTTATGAGTAAATTGTTATTTTAATAAATAACAGTTGTTAAAATAACAATTAGGAAGAATAAGTGTTTCAGTGCCCAATATTTAAATTTTTCCTTAATAAATATTTAAAAAGAGATCAAAAATTATTATTTTGTTCAGTAAAATATAAAAAAATGCGTATGATTTTAATGCATGAAATAATGTTCTTAAAAACTTTTGAATAGGAAAGTAATTTTAAAGATTTAACTTTTGGAATATCTTATCAAGTTGAACATGATAAGTATTTCACTTTAGTTTTTTATCTCCTCAAATTTTTTTTATTATAAAAAATTGCAGACACTTCACAAAATGTTTCCGATTTCTGATGAAATTTTAAAATTGTAAAAACATTATACATATTGATATTTATTTTCAAGTAAAAAAAAACTTAAAAAAATAATTTTTTAAAATACATTTGCATTGGGATATGAAATTAAGTGTTAAGTAGATAAATAATTATATGAACTCAAATTACAAAACAATACATACAACTTGACAAATGAGAAGTGAAATTAAGGCAACCAGCATGATCCACCTGAAAAAAAAATTATTCACATTATTTTCCTTCGTCTAGTTAATATTTTGAACATGCATATTTTTATTTCTTAATATTTACATATTTGAAAATTGAAAAGAGATGGTAAAATAGGTAAAAGGGATATATATATATATATATATATATATATATATATATATATATATATATATATATATATATATATATATATATATATATATATATATATATATATATATATATATATATATATATATATATATATATATATATATATATATATATATATATATATATATATATATATATATATATATATATATATATATATATATATATATATATATATATATATATATATATATATATATATATTCCAAATTTGCGATGTTATTTCAAACAATTCAATAAAATTAATATTTGGAAGTTTTCAATTTTTTAAAATCTATTCCTTTTTTTTTGTAAGTTTTCATAAATTGTAATATTGAAGATTTAATTCTAGATAAATCTCCCGAATTTTTATATTTTACTTGAAACGATGAAACTCGGCTCGAAACTTGACTCGGTGAACGAGCCTTATAACCTCAATTTTAAATTCTTTTGATAACTGAAACTTAATTAACAGTCGAAGAAAAAAAATGTAATTCATTACTTTTCTTTAAAGTTAATCACTTCAATATAGATATTCAATTTTCATAACACTCATAAGAATAACACTAATTTAATATAATTAAATAACTAAGCTTCCTGGGTAATGCTTGAAGAACTTAACTCAACATTCAACAATAATTATTGCAGAAAAGAAAAAGACTAAGCAAAAAAAGAAAAAGAAAAAAAAAGAAAAAGAAGACTAAGTAAAAAAAAAAAAGAGAAAAAAAAGGCTAAGCAAAAAAAGACTAATGCTGGATTTTGGGAAAGAATGTTAAAAATCTTTTTATTTCTTTCAAAATATACATTTCATCGAAAAATTTTAACGCAAATTCTTTATAAAGGGGTATAGCTTCTATAAGAAGAAAAAATATATGATGAAAAGCGTTTGTTTTTCTGAAGAGAAGACCAAATATGCGCATCCGCTTACTTTAGTCACTCGACCTTGGGGTTAAACTGTTTTTGGGGTACGCCCTAAATTTTTCACTTTTTTGGTAGAAGAACAATGAAAGCATGAGTCTAAATAGGAAGTGAATATGCGTTGAACGATTAATAAAGAAAACATTTTTTGAAAAACTTTGGAAAGAAAAGACTTATACTTCCGTGTTTAATTTTCTTTCATCTATAAAATAAATTAATCTGTGGTAACACTTATTTTGAGAAGCTTATCGTTAAGGTTAACATAAGCATTAAATGTTTAAATAAACTTCGCTTTTATTTAATGATATGTAACTCCTGGATCAAGTATTGGGAGACATTTGCCTTCGTGGAGGACTTTTGATGGAACTAACCAGCATTTACGTTACATGTAGAGGAAGAACACGAGAACCTCCCTTGTGGCAAAGGGACTCTAACCCATGATCCACTGAAGATATTTCATTTCAGCACTGTGGTTTTTGAACCCGGTTCACCTCATTGGAAAAAAATACGAAACTGAAGAGTAAATTAAATCGAATAAATAGTTTTCATGCCATGCTCTAAGGCATCTTGATAAAATTACCATATTTTATCTCATATCAAAAAATCATATTTTATTTTTAATTTTGCCAAAATCATTACTAAAACGCTTTGGTATAAATTATCGAGCTTTTAGGTGTTTCCATACAGCCAAAAACACGATAAATTTTACCTTATTCTAGTAGTTTTGACTTTTGACCATACTTTTTGACTTCGGTGCTGAAAATTATATCTAAGGCACAATCCTGAAAACTCTTCGTAAGTACAAAATTACTACCTGAACTATGAACTATTCTTTTTGAAATTTTTTTTATTTATAACCAATAGTAACTGAAGAAATAAACAATAAAAAAGGAATATTTACAAATGAATACCACATCTATGAAAAGAAAGTAATTTAATATGAGTTTAAAAGCAAAATTTTTCATTATCGATAACCAATAAAATGACAGTCTTTTTTCCACCATCTAATTCTTTTCTTCAATATTTGTATAGGTTTCGTGCAAAAATAATTCGAATTTACATTTTTGGAACAACCGATGATAATTTTTATTAGTAATTGTGGTTATTAATCGAGCTTAAATAAACATATAAGAGATATAGATTCGTCATATTTGAAACATTTTGCAATGTGAACATTTGCTTAGGCAAAAATTTTGGAAAGTTTAAAGCCCTAATATCATTCAGATTCTCAGGAAACTTATATTTGAAACGTTTATTGTTATATTTGAAACATTTGCAATGTCAGCATTTGTTTTGGGAGATTTTTTGGAAAGTCTTAAGGCCTTAATATCATTCAAATTCTCAGCAAACTTATATTTGAAACATTTGCAATGCGAGTATTTGCTTTGGGAGAACTTTTGGAAAATTTTAAAGCCATTACATCATTCAAATTCCCAGCAAACTTACATTTGTAGCATTTATTGTTTTATTTGAAACATTTGCAATGTGAGCATTTACTTTGGGAGAACATTTGGAAAGTTTCAAAGCACTAATATCATTCACATTCTCAGAAAATTTAATATGGTGTTAAGTTTGACTATACAGGCATCCAAATTAAACCTTTTTGAAATTGATTACTCAATTATATAATTAAACTTGAACGAAAAAATGCGATAGTTTAATACATTATTTGTGGCAAATTTGGTTCTAAGATGACAATATTATAGTTCTGCATCAAAGCAATTTTTCTAAACATCCAGTGTCATAGAATCCAGTGTCACAGAAAATGTACTTGTTAAAAACTAAGTCCATATGGTATAAAAAAAGTAATTCTAAATTTAAATTATAAGGAGTAAAATGTTTTGTAAGCGATGATGGAATTATAGAATGCAAGTTTCCAAAATAAAGAAGAAATTTCTGAATCAATAATAGAGAATCGTAAATTTTACTTTGCATTGAATGAAAGTACTTCTTAGAAGTATTTGTCACCATATGTCATATGAACCAAGCATTCTTCGCCAAATATGAAACGTGTTCTCACGCACACAAAAGGTAAATACTAATATTTCGGGCATGAACTTTGGCGAGTGAGAACATGAGTCGTAAGTTTACTCTCCAGCATCACAGTTACAGTTTAGTAAATGTCGACTTGTGCTTAATTCTATATTCTATTAGATAGACATAAGTGCTCATTGTAGGGTCACGATACGGTCTTTTGTTTCTTAAAATCATTACTTTCATTTTCTGGCTTCTTCTTTAACGGTAAGCTGTATTGATGAGAGAAAGCATAAAAAATGGCTAAAGATGAATGAAAAAACGATATCCGCACGCAAACCCCCGGTATTCTAACAAATAACGAATCGTGCTTTGCTGTACATCACTCTGTTGTTATTTATAATTCTTTTTCAGATGTGGACGGTCAAAGTTCTAAAGGTCAAAACTCATCACTGATTTCGTAGACTCCGTAAATACAGTTACATTTTAGTTCATTACTCTTTTCTAAAATTGGGACTTTAATAATAGTGCTTGTTCGCCAAATCGGCCTTAATTCCGTGAAAAATCTATGATTTTTTCCCCGTTATTACCCTCTTGGATTTCGAAATCTAAAGAAAGTAAAGCTTTTTTCAAGTGAGCTTCTAGTTTTCAACACGGTTGACTGTAAAATTCGAATTGCTATTATTACGTTTAATGGAATCACGACCGAGTATTTTTAAAAATGAACAGGATTTAGTTTGTCACAATTTAGTTCGAAATTGAAGTTCTTGAATTCAATTTCGGTGAAAACTTTGAAAAGATTAGAAATAAAAGGTTATGAATAATGCTTAGTTTTTTATTATTTTTTAATTGTTGGTAGTTTTTTTGTAGAATTATATAGCTCTGCTCAATTTTAAAAGGTCAAAATATTGCTGCTGGTTGGCTAATAAAATTTTTCAAACCACAATTCCGGTTTATTTAACTATTTTTTTTTTCAATACGAATTTTTTTATTTTTTAGTTTTTTTATTGTAGCAGTTATAAAGCGTTTCAAGCATTGTAAGGAATCTATTCCTATCAAAGTTTTGAAACGCATTGTATAGAAATAATTTTAAAATTTTGGAACGTATTGAATATTGTAAAGAATTTAGACAGCTAGAAATTTTGGAGCATTTTGAATGAATCTAGAAACCCAGAAATTTTAGAGTGTATTGAACCTATATAATTTTAAAATTTTGGAACATATTGAATATTGTTAAGAATCTGCACTGCTGGAAACGTTTTGAACCCATAACATTTTGAAATTTTGAAACGTATCGAGCCCATATAACCTTGCGATTTTGGAAGGCTTTGAATTTTTTCTTTCCTCACCGTAGTGAACATCCAACCCGATTTTGAGTTTACGACTACCAATGTTCAACTCCGTAGCCATATAATTTTGAACACGATCCAGAAGACAAGGGAACTTCTGGAATCAAGTATTGGGAGAAATTGTTCAGAAGTAGAATGGACTTAGTAGAGGACTTTTTTGATGGCACTAACTTGCATTTGCGTTAAATGGAGAAGAAAATTACTTAAACCTCCAGGTTTTAACCTGACAAGGGGACTCTAACTCATGATCCATCTACCACTGAGGATATTTTACGTCAGCACTGTAGTCGGTGCGAGCTGGGTGCCTGATCAACCGTATGTGATAAATACATTTTTTGATCTAATAAGCCATAATTGAGCTAAGTTCTAAATATGTGTATTTCTGTGCAAATAAACCACTACATAGTTTATTTTATCAGAAATAAATAAAATAGTAAAAAATGAATAATTTTAAATACTGTTTCTTACCCTTCAATCAAAAAGAATCACTTCTTGCATCCCTTTTGCTTTTTGTTTAATTATAAGAAGTCTCCTGAAAGAAAAATACAAAATATATAGAAAAAAGTAAACTGGGAAAAGTTATAAAAATATATAAATTACTAGTTTTAGTCAAATAATTAACCATTATCTTTAGATGAACTTTAATAAATATAAATAAATTTTTACTCTAACTTAAGAGCAGTTAAATAATGTTATCTTAATAAGACTAGGAAAACAATGCAACAAACTTGGAGCACAACTCGTAGAAAGCATAAAACTAACAAAAACAATACAGCTGTTACATAAAGCATAAAACTACTAAAACAATACAAGTTTTTTTTGCCGAAAATTAAATTTTTGCTGCAACTTATAGTATGTGATTAAAAATATATTATATATCTGATTAAAAATTAAATTATAATTTTTAAGAGTATAGGGCTAGTTTAAGAGTATTGGAGCACAACTCGTAGAAAGCATAAAACTAACAAAAACAATACAGCTGTTACATAAAGCATAAAACTACTAAAACAATACAAGTTTTTTTTGCCGAAAATAAAATTTTTGCTGCAACTTATAGTATGTGATTAAAAATATATTATATATCTGATTAAAAATTAAATTATAATTTTTAAGAGTATAGGGCTGTTTTGATGTTCTTGTTAAGCATTATCAATGGAGCTGTTTTGATGTTCTTGTTAAGCATTATCAATGGAGCTAACATAAAGAATAAAGTTTCAGATTGAAGTTCAATCTTAACTTCGGATAATAATGCTTCTTAAAATAGTCGAAACAGTTGTTTCCTTTTAACTATTTTTCTGTGATTAATTTGTTTTGTTTACATAGGGCAGCACAGTTACCCCACACTTATTATTGTGGATTTAAATATTATTTTAACAAACAACTCTTTTTCTGTAGAAAAATATATTAAATTCTTTTGTATTCAATGTGATATGGATTTTTGTTTTGTATTATGCTCACTGTTAAAAGTTTTGAGTATAAATACTCAAGAATCTACTTGTTATTATTTATTAAGACTCTCATGGATATAAAAATTCAAAACGAAAGGTTTCTGTAAAAATACAAAAAAAAAATCCTTAGCAGACACAGTAATTAGACAGACGTAAATTAAGTATAACTATCTTGGGTTACGGGCTGTTACTTACTTTTGAAATAATTAACAATATATTGAAATATCTAAAAGAAATTCCTTTGGAGAAAATAGGAAAAAACCTCCCAGCATTTTTTATAATTCTGTTACCGAGATACTTAATTTCCGTAATTTAATAGAGATTCTTGTATTTCTTTGTATAAATTTTTATAAAAATTTTTTGCAGCGTTGAAACTTAAGTGTTTAGAAATATAACATTTTATTACTAATAAAAAATTGATCTTACATTTAAAATCCTGAAATTCTATCTGAAATTCTAACACTATACAATTCTACATGAAAGCAAAATTCTATTTCAAGCAAAATTTCATTGAGATTGGTACATTATATTTTTTAGAACAAATCATGCCTACTGATTACGTAAAAGATAATTTTTCTGTTTTCGTTTCTGGTCGATTAAGTACAGTATAAGAAGTTTCCTAAAGCCCTCCTAATAGAGTTAAACTTCAAAATTTAAAGAAAACAGGATAAAAAAAACAAAAAACAAGACTTTTTAAATTCTGAAATCAATGTAACATCATAAATGATATTTTTCATTTAATATATAGTATCACTTATACTATCTGAGTTTTAATTAATTTAGATATTATTTTGACCAGCATTATTTTCTTCTTAGAAATTTCTCTTTAATTATTTCCCCTAATGAGATAACGAAGTTTTATTCAATTATAATTTATAAACAATAGTAGTATAAACTTTTAACACAAACTTAATAGCTTTAATTTAAGCAAATGTCAATAAAATATACTTTTGAGTAATATTTTTACTCACTTAATTATAAATATTTGTTTAAATATTTTTTATAGCATAAAAAACTTTTTTTTTCATAGTCTCATAAATTTTAACTAACAAGTCGGATTCAAGCAAATGTTCAACTCTTGCAAAGTTTTGATCAAATCCGACTCCATAGTCCTGGTTTTCACAACGCTATCAATAATTATATTATAGCTTTATAACTTTCAAATATTTGAACGAGCTGCTTTTTTGGTGTAATATCATGTTAGATGCTTTTAATTTGATTGTTTAAGTTCCATTTTATCATTTTATCACATAATTTTGGATGTTCACTTTTATCAAACAAATTGTGAATAAAATATTTAGAGCATATTTTTTCGTAAATTTCGGCCTGATTCGTAATGTATCTTGATTGGTACAATTTAAAGATAATTAATTTTTAACAACCTATAAGATTCAAAGTTCACAAATTTAAAATTTAAATACATAAATTCTATACTCTTTTTTAAATTTATTAAAACTTTTTTGATCTATAAATAATAATAAAACAAGTTCTTAAAATGAAATTTAAGGAAATTTTAGTAAAACATTTCTTTATGTAATTTAATATAAAGCAAAACTCTAGAGAAAAAAAAATCTGAAAAAATATTTACAGTTTCAGTATTCATTAAATTAAAATATACGGAGTTAAATACTTTTGCATTTTTATACACAAAGTTCTAACAAGTTTACTTCTGCTACATAGTCTTTTCAATCTAAATTTATTTATTTTCTTACATAAAAGAAATATGTTTGTGATTTTTGCGATCTTTAAAAAAGAATGAGGTTGGAATAACTCTGAACTACAAATAAAATTTGTTGTTATTATTCTAACAGTATAACAGTTTTGTTTAAATGATAACCGGTTGGTTATTTAGTTAAAAAGCATACGCAACAGAAAAGCATTCTATTACAGCGTTGTACGAAAGACTAAATAAAACAAAAAATCATGAAGAAAATAAACCAAATAAACCAAATAAACCAGTTTATTTGAACGGTAAGAAATTTCTGCAAATAATTTTAAAAATAATAAAGTATATTAAAATTGTTCAACATCATTTTAAAATCTATTAAAATAATTTAAAACTTGTATGGAGAAAACTCCTTGATGTAATTGAATTTACAAAGTGATTTCGTAAACAATCCCTTTTCTTTCAAATTGTGACCTTTAATGAAAAATTATATAAAATGAAAAAGTCGGTCATTTTTTAATTTTTTTAAAAATATTTGGCTACTATAACTTGCTGGATAAGGCAAATGATTGTCTTTATTACTCAGAGAATTTAAATTGATTTTATTAAATAAAATTTATTTAAGCTCAGTTTCTTAAGTGAGATCAGTTTCTTTCTTTTTGGTAGAGCAACTGAAAGTAAAAAAAAAGAAAAAGATTTTTCTATTTTGTTGAAATCTATGAGCAGTTATTTTTATTTTTTATCATGTATCAGTTTCTTTCCTCTTGAAAAACTCTAGAATTGCAAGTAAAAAAATAAAATAAAGATTATCTTTTTTTCTTTTTAACTGGGGTAAAATATTATCGGGCAAAACCTCAGCCGGAGAATAATTTGCAATGGCGAAATCTATCGCGGGAAAGAGAATCTATGCAATATTTCTTAATAATTTGGTATTCTATATAATTCTGTCAGTGTTTTGTTAACTTTTCTAAATAAGATTTTGTCTGGAAATTTAATTAATATTGTACCTCTTGTTGCAATATTATTTTCCACGCACTTAATTTATCTTCACTACATTATCTCTCTTAAAAAGTTCTTTTTTTATTTTACAAATCAATAATTTTCTATCATATTTATATTAATTTCAGACTTACTCTATCATTTTACTTAAAGCAAGTTTTATTTTTAATCCCTTCATCCTCTTAATCAGTACCAGTTGTAACTTAAGTTTTCCCATCTTAGGCAATTAATTTAATTGCAAATTTAAAAAATAAAATTCTCCCCAACGTCAATCTATGAATATCAAGTCGAAAAAGATACCCCAGTTATGGTATTGTTTAGAAAGTTTTTTTTCTTCCTTTTTATCATTTACAGAATGTGACCTGAAGATTACGGACGAAAAACGGTTTATGCCCATAAAAGCTGTCTGTGTGTGTGATTCGGAGAAAAAACAATATTGAGCGCCAAAAAGAAGGGCTTTTCCACAGTACGGCCCATCTTCACTCTGCTATAATCTTAGAGATTTGTCAAAGTTATTAAAGTGCAACAGATGGCAATCCGATTGTCATTTTTGGGAAAAATGGACAAAAATCGTTCTTTCCCGTTAAAAATCGTTCATTTATTGTACTCTTTTATTTTTGAATGATATGGAACACACTTTACTTTCATAATGTAATTTAGGAGGCAATACATATATTCTATAATTGCCATTATAATTGAATAAAAATATAACTTTTTATCAATGTAGGGTTTCTTTTTAATTTTTTGTCGCTACATGGAAAGAAAATATGCAGTGATAACAAATATTTTGGTAGAAGAAATTATATCTTCTGTTGATTCATATTAATAACTTTAATATTCTAATTATGAAAGTTATAGAAGATTTTTTTACTAAAAATAATAAAAACTGTAAGTTTTTCTTATCCAATGGAGGTCACCAATAAATCATAGTATCATAAGAATCAGACACTTTTTAAAATGAAATTTGCAAGAGCAAAATCATAATGGTATCAAAACATAATAAAACAGTACTTTAATAAAATCATTATTACCGTTTTGAACAAAAATTATGCTTTAAAAATTAACATTAAATTATGAAGCAACGAATTATATAACAACTAATTACGAAGGTTATGGGATATTTTTTGATTAAAATTAATTAAAACTGTAAGCTTTACTTATCCAGTGGCGGTCCCCAATAAAATCATAGTATTATAAAAATCAGACACTATTTAAAATCAAATTTGCAAGAGCAGAATCATAATGGTATCAGAACATAATAAAACCGTTCTTTAATAAAATCATTATCACTGTTTTGAAAAAAAAAATTATGGTTTAAAGATGAACATTAAAGTATGAAGCAAATAATTATATAACAACTAATTATGAAGGTTATGGGAGATTTGTTTATTAAAATTAATTAAAACTGTGCGTTTTTCTTATCCAGTGGTGGTCACCAATAAAATCATATTATTATAAACATCAGACACTTTTTAAAATCAGATTTGCAAGAGCGGAATTATAATGGTACTTATGCTTTATAAAATTAAATGATTTCAGAACAAACGTGATTTTAATAAACTGTGTGCACTGAATCTAGCAATAAATATACCATTCAAATTTGAAAAATTGAGAAAATTTGCGCGACACTGTGTTGGTCATAAATAATAAATGCGACTTTTATTCACTTAAATTTGTTTAAGTATTAAGTTTACGGATTAAACAGGTTTTCTTTAAGGAATTTAATGAAATCTTTCTTTCGTTAGATTAAATTTCCTCTTCTTAAAAGTTGAATTCATTTTATGATTTTATGCTTGATGCATTAAAAGTTATTTAAAAACTGACGACCATTGCATATTCAGAAGAGAAGATTAAGGAAACTTTTAATTTATTCCTGGATCTAAATTGATGAAATTGTTGCGTGTCTTAATTCATTAGTGCTTAGTGCTTTGTGAGATCGTTTTTAATAGTGTGACAAAGGAATTTGAAATATACAAATTCGGAGCAATATGTGGAATGGAAAATACAGGATTTGAAACAAATTGAATCGTATTTTTTATAAGTAAATCGAAGTTTTTTTTAAGGAATTGAATTTCATAAGTAAACTTAATGAGAATATATGATTACGAATAAAAGTAAATGCAATTGTTATATATCTTGAAAGATGTTAAAATGTAAGAAAATTTAATTGATCCCTTTTACGAAATTGATAAAATATTTAGGAATGTAAACGCTCGAGTATAATATGTAGTTTTTATTTCATTTATATAGAAATTTGAAATCGAGAAAAAAAGAAGATGAAGTGAAGTGTGTAAGAAGTAAGTGAAAAGAAAATCAAATCTAATATGCAAAACTATGTAATGAGAAAAAAAAGAAAATATAAAATTTTATATCCAGGAGAATGGTATATGCAATGGAATTTTTTTTAACTAATTTGCTCTCAATCATGCCATGTTTGGTCAAATATGTATTTAATGTACAAAAAAGCTACAGTGCAAATTTAAAAATGTACTGATATTGAAAACAACAATTTTAAAGAAATAATAGATTGAGTAATACCAAATCTTATTAAATTATAATATGATTGCGAATAGTTATAATTTCTTATTTTGTAAGGACGAAAGAGTATAAGAATAGTTCTCTGATAAAAATTTGTTTTAAATATTTGTGCATGTTATTTTATTTTCTAGAATTTCATCTACAGAGAGTATTTGCAATTATGCGACCATAATAGTTTTGAAAAGCAATTTTTAATAATACAGAAGTAAACGAACAAAGATAAAAATAATAAATAAGTAAAAATTATGGCTAATAATCCTTAATAATCCCCAAACTAATGGAATTTAATAATCCCTAAGGTAATAGATGTCCCGTGATTAGGGACGTGCGACATAATACTGATAATAAGCTTTGAATTTAATAATTTAAACAATTTATTTTTTTTTAAAAATGCGAAAAAAACGCCATTTTATAATTTTCCTGAAGATTTAAAATTAATTGAAATTTTTTGAAACGAAACGAAAAAAAAACGCTATTTTATAATTTTCCTGAAGATTTAAAATTAATTGAAATTTTTTTTTTACATGCGGCATGTGTTTTATAAATTAGAATTAGATGAATATTTATAAGACGGTTCAAAAAAGTGATTACGTTGCTAGTAAAACTTATTAAAGAGAAATACTACATAGTGAAAGTATACATTAAGCAAGAATATAGTCGTTCGAAAAAGACAAAAAATATCTTATCGTTGTTCATTTACCTTGATGAAAACTGTTGAAATCAAACAACATTGCTAATTTTTTTATTAATTATTGATGATTTCAGAGTATATTTATAACAATCTGAATATTTCTATGTTAGAGTAGTTTTAAATTAAGTTATTTGGATAAGGAGTTTTTTTTAAAAAGAATAATAACAGAATATTCTCATGGGTATTTCAGAAAGCAGGTTGTTTTTACAAAGTAATTCATTGCACTCAGTACAGGAAAATTTTTTATTATTTTAATAAGCAAAGAAAACATTTTAATGATATTAAAGACTTTACTTTTCTAAAAAATATTTCTTTTTAATGCAAAACTTATAATAAATAACGAAAGTATAATTTTCTTAAATCGAAATAAATATTAATTGATATTTATTAAAATGAATTTAGAAAACTAAACAAAGTAAATTTTCAAAAATTTTTTGATTATTTTATAAATTTTATTCATCATCAGCAAGCAATACTTTTAAAAGAAACGAATTTGAAACAAAAGAATAAACACATACTTTACATAACTTTGCTTGTTAGTAGTTAAATAAACAAGATGACCGTAAAAGCTGATCTAAAAAGTAAACAGATTAAAGTTCTTCTTTTAATCACTTAACAAAAAAGAAAAGCGATTCTTATCCGTTATCATCGTTTACATCAGTAATCTTCACTAACAGGTATAGAACGCACGTATCCGTTTAAGAAAGTATCATCTCTGCTTAAAAAGATAGACTTGCTACTTGAGAATGATCTATGTTTTTTTCACCATCTGATAAAGAATGGTGTGAACTTCTAGCCCATCCCTGATGGACAAGAATATCTGTTACCAAAAGTCATGGTTCAGAGAACTTAGTAGTTACTTATCATATGGTTTTTTGAGATATCTTTGTCTTCGAGGTAACGGTTACTTGTCGCTAATGAGCCGGTTATGGTTTTTTCTTTGAGTTTTCGTATCTGAAGAAATTAGCTTCCTATTTCTGTCTATTTTTATTCGCGATTTCGTGAGAATCACGAAAAAAATTCTCTAAAGTATGAGAATTATTTCTCCAATTGAGTTTGTGTTTAGACAATGTAATTAATTTGACTTGTTCTTGATTTGTTTGACACATGTAGTTTGGTAAAACTAGAATTTAGTACCGTAAAGCAATGAAGTTAATGAAGTGTTTATTTCTAAACCTCGTTTCAAATAATATTGAGCTGTGTATACCCAATAAAAATAGGAATAATTTAAGAAATTAAAAATTATGTTGCCTGAAAAAATAATTTAAAGGCAAATGAATTATATTTTTTTGATACCTATATTGAAAAAAAAAGTGTGGTCAAAATTACCAGAATATGATAAAACTTATCGCGTTTTTAGTTCTATGAGGAAAGCAGCACATCAAAAAGCACGGTAATTTTTACCGAAAACCTTGTTATTATATTAACAAAGTAATATGACTTTATTATCATATTGTTTGGCAGTAGTAATTGTGGTAAAGTTAAGTGATTTTATAATGATACTTTAGAGTATGGTAGTATGGTACTTAGAGTATTACTTTTTAGTTTTGCACTCGCAATACACTTTCTTAATAACTTCGATCTTTTCCCAATCATTCTTAAATGAAAAGAAAAAACACTTGATTAATTATTAAAAAAAATGGAAAGAATTAGGCTAACTTTATTTAAATTAAATTTATAAGATTCTTTTTATATTATCATTTTTCGTATATTTTCCATTATTGCAGACGAAACTAAATTGCTTTAAACACTAAGAAAATAGAAAACTTTACACATAAGTATATAAGATGTATCATTCGGAATCACGTTTAATAAATGCAGTAGATATTAATATTACCAAATTCTTTAATTAATAATTCTTTATATAATATTAAAATACAATAACAAGTGCATAAATAATTTAAATTAAAAAAAATCAGTATTTCTATTTAAATTATTATTTTAACTTTTTTGATTTGATCAAAATTAAATTTTAATTGATCAAACTTTTTTGATTTGTGTACTTACCATTGTGTATTTACCAACCCGTTTTAAATTAAGTGTATCATCACTTAATATTTAAAAAAAATTCTAGAAACAATGTCAAATTAAATTAACCTATATTTATCCATATTGCATATAAATGCGAAAACGTGAACTTAGAATTATTTTTGTATTAAAAGGACGTCTTCAATGTTTCTCTTAGAAAAATGCTATTTTGAATGTATTGCTCTTTCCAAATCATTTTACAAGCGATGTCCAATTAAAAAAATGTACATATTATGCAAATTCTGAGTTCAAGTATGTTTTATTTACTGCAGAAAAAAGATCTATTTTAAAAGTTTCATCAAGGAAAAAAAATCATAAGAAAAAAATCCTAGTTTATTAACAGAGTTAGAAAGTTCCATGAAGAGCAATTGTAAGAACAACAATGAACTTTTAAAAAAAGCAAGTAGTAAAAAAAGTTCGCGAAAACAAACCTTATTAATAAGGCTTTGAAAAAACTTATTCAAGCGAACGAAGTGAATTTAGCTGTTTACTTAGATTTAGTTTTACAATCGGGAGGGATCGGATATATATATTTATACTTCAATTTCTTATATAGATTCTAAGCGTAAATTTTTATCAGATAATCTACTAAGTTCGAATCCATAGACGAGCCGCCATTCAGAGGTCATTTTATTGGTAGCGTCACCTTTGATGATTTTCTTTATCGAATCAGTACAAAAGTTCCGTACTTTCATTCGGTCAAGCTTTTTTTTTATCTGATCTTCCTTCATCAGATTTAAAAGAATTAAGAAAAGAAAGTTGATTATCTGAAGGTGTTTTCTTTTTCTTTT
Organism: Parasteatoda tepidariorum; assembly: GCF_982258835.1. Lineage (NCBI taxonomy): Eukaryota > Metazoa > Arthropoda > Arachnida > Araneae > Theridiidae > Parasteatoda > Parasteatoda tepidariorum. The sequence goes on from NC_141764.1 coordinate 40,984,718, forward strand.
TCACTGACCAAAGAGAGTAAACTGTTCAGTTTAAAAAGAAGAAAAGATTGGGCTTTAAAGAGGTCAGGCATTAATAAAATAAAGTAAGTGTTACTTAAACATTGCAGGTGGAATAATACAGTCCAGAATGATAAAAGTGATAAATGCATGTTTTGGTAAATGTTAATTGCTTAAAGAATTCTTAATTGTTTAAGTGGTTTCATTTGAGAATGGAAAAGTTTGAACAATCAGCTTTCTTGAAATATTCTAAGGCAAGTTTAGAAGACTACTAAAAATTTTCAGATTTTCAAAGAAGTTGGGTTTTATGTGTGTGAAATTTTAAGCTTATAAATTAAATTTTCTGTTAATATTAAGAAAAATACACACGGGATTTTAAAAATACTTAAGAATAGGAAATAGATATTTAAATGATTTGAAATTAGATAGGTATAAAAATATTTCATTGCATTTTTATTATGTTTATTAACACTATATTCTTTTCTTAAAATAAAAAGCATAAAATAAAATAAAACGCTTAAATAAAACAAAAAGTTTAAAGTTTTTTATTCTTGTCTAAACAAACTTATATTTAATTTAATTTATATTTAATTTAATTTTACTAAAAACAAATACTTTTAAAAATAGGCAAAATTTATTTTTAAAATCGGAGTTATATAAATATATTTAAATACTGATAACTATACAATATGCTTATATAACTTAAAAATTTTGAAAATAACTTTAAAAAATCACACATTTGGTTCAATTATGTGTAAAATTTAAGCAGAAGTTAAAGGTTTTCAATGCATTTAATTATCAGAAATTTTTTTTTCAAATCACATGTCATTAATTTTAAATGCTAACCATTGTGTTTATTTATAAAGGTATTACTAACTAAATATTTCTATTTAAATAACTAATACAAGCGTGAAATAAAGTTACTTTTATTTCATGCATGGTATTTTTTCGTATTACTTCGCATTTCTAGAATTTACGTATTTTTACATTCTTAGATTTCTTTAATTTAAATCAGTTACAATACAATTTTAAACAGTTAATTTCATAATGTTTCCTTCTATTCATAATAATTTTTGATTTCTACTATTTCATAAATTAATAAACCAAATGTTAATTATAAAATACTAAGCTTTTAATTTATTAATCTGTCCAAATTGATAACAAAATTGAGATAAATGTATGTAATTAACTTTTACGCATTTTTATATTTATTAGTAATATTTTTCGGCAAAAATACAATTTAAAGTTGTTTTAGAAATAGTTTATAGCTGCACTATGAAAATGGGCGGTCAAAACTACTAGAATATGGTAAAATCTATCGTGTTTTTGGCTCCATAGCAATACTATAAAGTACGGTAATTTAAACCGAAGCACTTTGGTAAAATTAACAATAAAATATGGTATTATTACCATGTTTTCTAGTAGTAAATGTGGTAAAATGAAATAATTTTAACGAAAAAGATAGTAATTTTAACAATACTAGTATAATTTGACATGAGGCAAAAAATTTAGTTTGATAACCTCTATTTTTTTTCAGTAAACGCTTCTTGGATTTGTTTTTCGTTGTTAACCTGTTTTTATTTTTATATATTATTGTATTTCTATATCGGTTGTATATTTTTCGATCTTATATATTTAATTTTTCTTGTTTATGAATTATCTTATTTTTCATACATTGTCTTTCATTCGTTGTCTTATTTTTCATATGTTGTCTTTTAAATCTGCTGCTTAGTGAAATCGTTAAATGCGTTCTTTGTGTAAATGATTGAATTAAAATAATAGGAAATTTTGAATTAACTTAAAAGGAAAGTGAACTTTTTTACGTGAGTAGACAAAAATAATATTTTTCTTCTCGGCTTTTCCAGGTGAAAAAACTCTTGACTAAATGTGCAATGATACAAAAAAAAACTTTTATGTTTCATTAACAGAAGCAATTCCATTCTTAACAAAAATCAGCAATGCTGATTAATCTATTTTTTTGCACAATTTTGTGGTTGATTAGAGTTTCATGATATCAAGAGAAAAAATAAAAAAATAAAAATAGCGGATTTTAAAAGGTAGGAATGTTTCCTTGAAATTTTTCCTTCCAGAATTTATAAAAATATTCTCTTTTAAAAGTTAAATATTTTTTTAAAATTATAATAGATTTTTATAATAAGAAAATTGATTATTTATTTAAATAAGGTATTGAACATATATTTTGATACTGAATTCAATGACTATTTAAATATTGAATTGAATGGATTTAAAAATAAGGAACTGAATGATTGCTTGTATATGAATGGGACTTATTTTTTTAAAACAATACTAGAGACGCAAAAAGAATCGGTACGAAAATTTAATGAAACGTTGTCACTTGAGGAGGAAGTAAAAATGAAAGATTTTGTATTTGTATAGGTTTGTAACAATTTCTAACAGTGTAGAGTGTATGGTGTTGCATATCCTTTATTATCTTATATTATCTTTTATATTAAAGATTTTGTATTTGTATACATTTGTTAAAATAATGTAGGATGTGTCGTGTAGCATATTCTTTGTTATCTTATATTATATTAAATATTAAAAATTTTGTATTTGTATACGTTTGTTAAAGTTTCTAATAATGTAGGACGTGTCGTGTCGCATATTCTTTGTTATCTTATATTATATTTAATATTAAAGATTTTGTATTTGTATACGTTTGTTCAAATTTCTAATAATGTAGGATGTGTCGTGTCGCATATTCTTTGTTATCTTATGTTATCTTTTATATTAAAGATTTTGTATTTGTATACGTTTGTTAAAATATCCAATAATGTAGGATGTGTCGTGTCGCATATTCTTTGTTATCTTATATTACATTTAATGTTAAAGATTTTGTATTTGTATAGGTTTGTTAAAATTTCTAATAGTGCGAGATGTGTCGTGTCGCATATCCTTTATTATCCCATATTATCTTTTATATTTAAAATTTTATATTTGTATAGGATTTTAAAATTTTTTAATAGTGCAGAATGTGTCGTGTCACATGTCCATATCGTTTAAAAATGTTATGCAAAAAAAAAAAAAAAAACTGCAAAAGCGATATAACAGGTTTTTTTTTAAAAAAAATGGAACAATAATTTTTTGTCTTATGAAAAACAAAAATAAAAATTCCTAATAAGTACTCAGAAAGAAAAACATGAGTTTAGATGAGTTAGTTCACGAAAAAAAAAACCACTCGAGAAGAGTGATGAAAAATCGAATCACAAATAACAGGAATTAGGGATTAAAAGAGCATAAATGCCAGAAACTAGCTAAAAAAAGCTTAACAAGTAGTACCTTGTAGGAATGAATGTCCGTTATTAATGATGCTTAAAATTGTGCAAAAAAATGCCGCTTTAATGACAATGCCCTGTTACAATAGCATACATTTTTTAGTAAATGAAAGCGCATTAAAAAAAAAAGAAAGTTTTGAGGTTTTTGGGTTCGTGTGTTGTGTTTCATGATTTACTTTATCAAGTTTTTGTAGTAACGATAGTAAGTGGACTATACAAGACAAGGTATATAAAAAATGGTTTTAGAATTTATGTTTCTAGATTTAGATGGGTTGGAAATTGCACGAGTTCATGATACTATTTGGAAAAGACTTCATTTTTTATGGACTTCAAATTTTTTTTTTTACTTTTAGGGCTTGGATTTTTGTTAATAAATGAAACTACAAAACAATTAATAATAGCTACATTAATTATTTGAAAATTGCTTACAGGCTATGAAGTTTGGAATGCAGCTTCATAGCTTCGCATAAGGTTTCGGTTTTTTTTTTCATTTAAAAATTAATCAGATAAACCAGTTCTCACAAAAATTTAACAAAATTAATACAAACTTTGTTGATTATTTTGAGAAACTATCTTTAATTATAGAAATTTTTAATTTCAAGTCATGTCAAAAATTTAAAATCGCGAAATCAAATCTGGAAATATTGGAATAGACAAGTAAATTGCCTCATAAACTGATTTTTAAAGTATGATTAAAAATATTTATATTATTATATATTTTATTTTAGTTTAAATATATTTAAGTTTTATGCAATGCTTACAAATTATTGTATTTAAAATCAATATAAAAGGTTATGAAGAACTAATAGCTATTCGCAATTTTTCAAAATTTCTTTTAGAAAAATTTTTCAATTTTTCTTTTTCTTTAAATTCTAATCTTTCTGATTTCTTTCTCGTTAGTATTTCTCTCTTCTTGTTCCTAACAATAATTTAAAATCTCGGTAATTTAAAATAAATCAGAATTTTAAGTTTAACATCATTGGTTCTATTATTTTGCTATCAAAATTTTAAGCATATATTGTGCTTTGCTGTACGAATTAATACATAAACTAAAAAGATGAATAATGAAAAGTTTTGTTTTCAGAAATATGGAACGTTTTTTTATTAAACCTTTTTAAGCTTTTCCATCACTGAAATACATTAATTTACTTCTAAAAATTCAAACATAATACTTATGATTGCGGTTTTAAGCTATTAGAGAATTTTTTCTTTAGCTTATGCCTTTTTTTAAATTTAATAATAATAATATAGATGAGTAATAAAATAATTTAGAAGTTTTTCGTTAATGATCAATTAGATAACGTATAAATTGGATGAGATGGTTTTCATTAATGATAAATTAGAAAAATTAAATAGATATACTAAATGTTAGATAAATTAGATGAGTTAATTTTCATTAATGACAAACTAGATAATAGATAAATTAGATGAGTAGGTTATCATTTTTACAGCAAATTTATGTGAGCATAAGTTTCACCTTTCGTTCCCATTTTCGATACTTTTCACATGTTTTTATTTTTTTGAAGTTTTTAACAAGGTACTGAGTAATGCAATTGCTGCATCGATATTACTTGAGATAATTATATATCATAGTTAATAATTTTATTACTTTTTAACTTGAAACCATTTATTTTTTTAACACTAATCTGTAGCCATTATAATAAAAAACGCTGTTTTCAGCCTAAGAAAACAAATTAAAATTTTACTTGAAATAATAATATCAGATGACAATAATATCAGATCTTGAATAATTTCAGATTTGAAGCGTTTCCAGTTTCCGTGCCTTTTTTCTACGCTGTATTTGAATTTCACGCTGTTTTTAATAAGCCGTAATAATATGAATTAAATTTAATTCAGTTTTTCTCCCTATGAAAAATAATTGGATATTAATTTTGATGCTACCTGAACCAAATCCAGTATGTGCTTCGCTCATAAATATTTCTTTCAATATCAAGAATTTCCCTGTTTTGCTAAACGCTTCTAACTTATTAATTTTGTTAATCGTACATGTATTTCTATTTTAATGAAAAATTAGTGATCTCATATTTCTACAAAATATGAATATTACAACATTTTATTTCTGCAAAGCATTCATGTTATTTTTACAAAACGCACATATTTCGACGTGTTGTTCTTACAAAATGCACACATTATAGCAAGTTATTATTTCAAAGTGTACATACTTCAACTTGAACCCAACACTGTAAAAGATTCCGGATCAAATTATGGTATAAAATACCTGCACTTCGGATGTTAAAAATCCATTTTATCGAAAAATTCATTGTTACAGCTTATAATTCATTGTTACATATTATGCTTACAAGTTTTACAATAATATTTATTTAATTAGATTGACTCAGTGATTTTTTCTGTAATTATTACTATAGAAATTAAGGTATGTCAGATTTTTCGTTCCGTAGCATGTTTCGCTAAAAATAGAGTTTATGGTAAAAAGTATCGGCATTCTGAGTGCCAGTACTTTTTACCTTAATCTGATATGGGAATTTTTACAGTACAGTCGAGCCAATGTACCGGCACTCAGAGTGCAGGTATATTTCACTGTAATTTGATCTGGAATTTTTTACAATGTATGAAATGCGCCGTCATAAAATACTTAGAAGAATATTTTTCTATTAAAATATATCGAGATTGTGCCTTGTTTAAATTACTAAATTGACAAATTTTAAAAACGTACGATAATACGACATTATTTTAATATTTTCGGAATAAAAACAAAAAAAAACTTGCCCTAACATAGTTAGTTTTTCCTTCATAGTTACTTTACTTCTGTAACTACTCAGACATTTTTTTATAAGCCGATAAATTATTACATAGTAATTACAAGGTATGAAATATCTCTGCTTAGAAAATATTAAAAAAAAATATAGCTTTCATAGAGAGTACATTTTTCTTGGTTCGTTATAAAAAAAATAAAAGAAAGGTGTAAGACCTGTTTTTATCATAAATGCAATTAGGTCTAAGAATATGATTCTCAAGGACAAAATGGGCTACCTGTTACAGAGATCGAAAGGTTTCGTTAGTGTGTCAGAATGAAAAACTTTCTCTCCTCAACTATTACGAGAAGTAGGTCAGGATGTGGTATTTTATTTCATGTTTCCTTTTATGGAATATATTGAAGTGACAAGTGAAAATAACGCTAAAAGCGAATATTCAGAAAGCGAAAGTTGTAATAGAAAAAGTTATCTAATCATTATGATGTTCAAGTTGAGTTTTGATTCTAATTTCAGTTAGATATATTTTTAAGAAAATACCATTATTTTTCTTGTAATAAGTTGAGCTTTGCATATTTTAGCCGAGATTTAAAAATTAATATGTTATAAAGTAAACATTTTAATATATTAAATGTAAGTGAAAATAATAATATGTAATTAGAACTAATAATAATATTTATTAGTAGCTAATAATCTTAAACTTTTTTTATTTAAGCTTTAAAAGTTCATACATTATAAATTATAAAATTTAATTTATTAAATGTAAAATAATAATATGTAATTAAAAATAATAATATTTAATTATTTATACAACCGGTAATTAATTAATAAATTATTAATATCAATTTTTTAATTATGTAAATTAATGAAAATTGATTCTTTTAATTGTACTTTAAAGATATTTAGCTTGATTATAATTTTATATAATAAATTAAAAAATATTTAGAGATTTTTTTTGTTGAAAAAATAAATATGATTTAAGAATAATTTTTATAATTTTAAGTAAGTAATTTATTTATTATGTGTTTTCCTAAAAGTTCAAAATTTTAATTTTATCCTAATGTACACATGTTTGAGGTTTGATTTTACAGATAAAGTTAAGAAATGGATGAATATTTTCAACTTAAAAACTAATACTTATTTTGCAATGATATAATGTGAGTAAATATTTATTTAGATTGTTTTCATGGTTTTATTTATGAAAATGGAAAATTGACAATGCTTTAAATATATACTTTATCAACTTAGACTTTAATGTAAAAAATTTATGCATTAAAATGCATTTTTAATTGTGTTAACTTCCATGTAAAGGAAATAAAGTTCAAGTTACAATAGTTTTAATCAGTTAAATCAAAAACCTGCGTATTAATTTTTTCGAAAACTGCTTTCTGCTTTGTAAAATAAATTGTTAGAAATAGATGTATAAATTTCATTACCCTTGATAGAAGGAATCAGGAATTAATATTAGCTAATAGCTTCGTCTATTTTTCAATAAAAGCATTCCAACAAACAAAAAGTAAAGATAAGAAATGATTATCGAGCTTCCTATTGCTTTAGCTTATCTAGGCCAGATACTTTTAATTAACAAAAATAATTTTTTTTAGTCAAACACAGTAAGATTCCGTTTTACTTAAATTTTGTTGTGTTTTACTACGTGAATTTTGTTGTTTAATTATATTTGATTTAGCGTCCTGTCATCTTTAAAATATTTTTATGTTTTTAAATAGACATAAATAATTGATTATACTTGATAACTGAAGATAACAGATATCAGTAAATTTCGAAAACTAATCATTTCATTTTCTAATTATAGTTATCATTTTATTTGTTTATGAAATCTTTTTTCGTAACGAAAAATTGGTTTTGAATCACATCACGTTTTTAGATTTTAGAATGTTCCGGGTCAAAAAAAATGATAATTTAAGCACACACAAAAAAAAAAAAACAATAAGAAAATGGATTTTAGCTGAATAATCATATTTATTGATGATGATGAAGGATTACACGAAGAGCAAATCTAGTTTCAATTCATTTTTTATATTTTAGTATGGTTAGTGCATTATATCCAATGAAAATTTTTTATTTTCAAAGAGGATTAAAAAAAAAATCTCTTTTTTGTTGATAAAACATTATTTTGTTTTCGCATTTAAATTTGCGAAGAAATTTTTTTTAAGCAAGCTAAAATCTATTATAAAATCAAGTGTTTCCGCGAGTTCAAATAAAAATAGTTCGATTAAGTCTGAGAATCTTAGTTCGAATCAGTTATGTAGAATTAATACTGCAAACTTGTTGAGTAATCAAAGACTTCAAGAGTATTGTTTAAAATCACTTTTAAATTTTCATAATTTAAAGGGGTAGAAAAAATGTTGAATTTGGTATTCTTGTGATTAATTGTGATTTTGAAATAGATACCTTGTACATAAAATCTTATAAATGTTTACTGTCATTACGCATAATATTTTACGAATGTTATTTTATACAGTGTTTTTAAACAGAGGCTTTATGCTTCTTGTCCATATCTTAAAATGTTCAACATATTCTAATCTTAAGAGTTTAATATATAAAATACTTAAGTTTTGTTTTACTTCTGAAGTGTTTTTATATACATTACAATTTATACTAAAAACTGGAATTTTTGCAGAAACTTGAAAAACGGATTACATGAATTTCACCTTGAAACATTGGGAAACTTTATTTTTTGAAAAAAAAATAGTTTAAGTAATAAAAAATTTCCATAAATACAGAGAGTCATATGTTTCATCATAAGCAGTGTTAGAATGGCTATATTTTGACGCAATTCTCCTCAGAAAACAATTGATCAATTTTAAATTTTTTTGTTTTTTATCCTCAAATGATGCAAATTTTAATAAATGGTGAAAATGTTAACATTTTATTAAATTTGAAAAGTTCACCTTTTGAAGTTGAGCTTGAATTAATTTTCATTTCCCAAACTTAAAAATTTATTTATTAGGCGAAAAAGCTACAATTTGAAAATTTTTTTAATATAATTTTGGCTAAAATCTGATAATTGAAAGAAACTAATACTTTCATAGAGATACTCAATAAAATTTTCTCTCACTATTTTACTGTAATTACAACTCCTTCTATAAGTAAACTTTGAAACCAGTTCAAAAGTCAAACTTAAATTAAAAGAAGCTAAAGTACTTTTTTAAAATTTATTAGTCATCATCTGTAAAACTAGGTGCACAGTATTCTAAAGTATTTCAGAAAATATGTTATCAAAAAATTGCGACCTAAATTGTTTAGTACCTAAATTGTTCAGATAACTTTACAAGCAAGAAGACAGTTCATAATAAATAATAATCGTATTTTTCTTAAATTAAAACTTTTGTGAAGCGATTTTAATGTAGTATTAAATTTTTTATAGTTAAAATTAGAAGTACTACTTCAAACATTTCGAATAATAAAAATAATTAAAAAAGGATGATGTTTACAAAATATTTTCCTGCACTACCGAAAGGAAATTGAACTGCATAAAAAATTGGAAAATAATTATAAAATATTAACACAGAAGTGTAAACAATTTAGATAAAGACAACTTAATATGTTCAAAGCATATTTAGAGATAATCTAAAAATTAAGTAATAAATTAATCTAAGCTTATAGAAAATCAACATGCAAAAATAATACACGATTTTTTGAAAAAATATAAATTATCTACACCATGAAAAACATTAGGTAAATATATTCTTTTTGGTGATAAAAGCAGTTTTGTGCTTTAATTTTAATGATCTTTTTCATTCAAAAAACCAAAAATTAATTTTAATTATCTATTTTTTATTGCAATAATAAAATATTTCAATGAATGTTTTAAGTTAAACTAATAATAAAAAAGCAATTCATTCTTAAATGAAATTTATAGGTTAATTTGTTATTATTAAATTAAGAAGTAAATTAAGATAAGATTTTACCTGTGGAACAAAAAATAATCCACGCACTCTTTTAACTCAGCACATCTTTTACGGTGATTCAAAAAAATTCTTTCACTTCAATTAATTCTTTTTCTTTTTTTTATTAAATCCAAATGTAAAGAAAAAACGTAAACGTAACACCCCTTTCAATGACAGATGCACCGCAAATCTCTCAATTCTTGCCGCTGCGACCGGTTTTCTGAATTTCAAGACCGATTCCCGTGGTTGTTCATTCCATACTAAAAGATTCGAAAATGAAGTCGAAATGAAGGGATACATCTGGTTTCTGATGTTACGTCAGAGAGGGCGGCAAAAGAAAGTAAAAAAAAGTGAAGATGGGATCAAGAAAACAAAACTGGACTTATTATCTACCCAACCCTTTCTGCGAGTACGTTACACTGGTAATTAATTTTCCTTTTTTTCTTCAGGGCCCGACTATGGTGTACTTTGGTTTAGAGCCTGAACTTCATTTTAGAACTCCCTTTAAAGCTCTATTTTTAGTTTTTTAAGTCCAAAAGCTTATATTACACTAATGGGCCCGACTATGGTGTATTTTGGTTTAGAACCTGAACTTCAGTTTAGAACTCCCTTTCAAGCTGTACAGTTTTAGTTTTTTAAGTCCAAAAGCTTATATTACACTAATGCCTGTAAAAACTGCAACAGCATGAATGAATTGTCTGAAATTAATGAAATTTATTTAACACGTTATTGATAGTGGCATAATAAATAATCAAATCCCTTCTTCTATTGGTTTGACAACCCTTTGTGGGCCCGAGCCTTCCCTAGAATCTTCCTCCACTCTGCTATTTTCTTTGCGATTGTTCTCCAGTTAGTAATTAAGATTTTGAAACCCTTTTTCACACAGTTAAGGCATCTGATCTTGCGTCAATTCTAACTCTAGTTCCCATTGATTTGTGATTTTAGATATTAAATGTCAAGGAAGAAGGGTCCATTCAACAGATTTGACAAGCTTAAGTAACTTATTTTTATGTATTTGTTGATATCAGCTTCCTTGAATAGTCTATAAAGTTCAAAATTTTGCTGCCTCCAAAAGCATCCACATTTATAGCATCGAAATTTTTCTCAAGGCTATTCTGTCAAAGACAGCTAGTAGGTCTGCTTGATTTAGTTAGTGGTTTAGTTAAAGACTATGTTTCGGATCCCCAAGTTAAGACAGATATAATGATTGCTTTATAAAGCAAAATAATAATCAAATTTAATAATAATCAAATTTGCAAGATAAAAAAGCCGGCATTGGAACATTCACGTTATGAATGTAATTCTGGGGAATAGCATTCCACATGGTTTTTGACTGGACTCTTGACACTAATGTTCAGTGTTACTGTGTTCCACTAGTGGAACGAGCGAGGCACCGATTGATGAAATCCCAGATATGTTCAGTGCATGACATATCCGGAGAATAAGCAGGCCATGGAAGAAGCGAAACATGTGCTGATAAAGAGCTGGTGCTCCTTCCCTGCTTTTCCTTACTAAACATTTGAACATTTTACGCTTAACATTTCATGTAAGTTTGGTTATATTTGCATAATTCCTTTATGGTGATGTAATTTTCATAAACGTGAGCGTTAATAAAAGTTACAGTTTTTTACTTCTTCCAAAAATGTTAGCAAACCTTTTAAATATTAACCATTCGAAAAAAGAGGACTAATATGCAACACCACTATTGAAACTGAAAGTTGTGGTGATCTGAACCAAAGATAATCTATGACGCCATGTGAAAAGACATGTGAACATTGCTCGAAGGCGACATTAAGAAAATAAAAGCCTTCTGTTGGCTGTAGTGTGTAGCATGGACGTTGTTAGAAAAAGTTTTTTTTGATGAGTTTTTAAGTTCATCATTAAAGTGTATTATTTTTAGTCAAATGCGGCTGAATACTTTTTTATACTTTATACATTCTTTTTTTACCAAAAAACTAATTTTCTATGAATAACCATGGTTTATTATTATAAGAATTAGCTCTTACATATTTAATATATTTTGGTACTACCTTCTACATCAACTTCTAATTTTCTAAAAAACTAGTTATTAAATAAATAATCCGAAGAAACTGAAGTGGTAAGATATTTTTTAGTTAAAAAAACTCATTGGCTTCAAAAAAGTATAGAGAGGAAATGAATATTCATATGAATGCTGATTTCTTGATTAACGGAATTAGTTCCTCACCACCTCTTCATAGCAAGTGGAAATGCATTTTCCTCTCAGCCAAAGTAGTTTTTCTTGTTCTGGTTTTTCATCTTTACTTTTATTCTCTCTCGACTTCTGAGGTTTTTCCAGTTTGTTTCTCACCTTTATTTTTACTTTTCGGTTAACAACTTTACGTTTAATATTTCAAATTATTTATGTTTCTTCTCATGCACGTCTGGTTAGTCTTTGAAATAGGTTCCTTTTTTTGAGCGATGGAAACATGTAGACTGTCATTTTCAAATAGTGTAATTTTAAAGCGAATGAAACTTTTTAATCAAGAAAAAGTTATTTAGTTATTACTATGCTTAGAGTGTGTGATTCATGACTAAAAATGCTTAACTTAATAAACCTTTCCAAAGGTTTAAAATTTTTTATCTGAACAAAAGGAATGCAACTGAGACTAAATAGTTGTATGTGATAGCCTTTGTCGAGTCTGCATTGAAATATGTTTTGACATTATCATATTTTGTCCTAAAATAAACTTTGGAACATGTTTGTTCTATATTGTGCTTAACAATTATGGTTGGCATTGATGCTAAAGAGGACATTTCAAATTAACTTTATAAACTGGTATTGTTACTGATAAATTTCATTCCTGTACACGAAGAAGTGCTCTTTCTAAGTTTGCAGTACAAAATCTGCTCTATCAGAATCTGTTCGAAATATGATCAATCCATCAGGAAAATCTGTTCAACATTGAATCAAAGTATCATTTAATTATCGATATTATTATCCTTGAATAATAATATCGTGCATGAGAAAAAAGTGTGGTCGAAACTACCAGAATATGGTAAAATTTACCATGTTTCTAGCTCTATGGGGACATCAAAAAGCAAAGCAATTAGAACCGAAGCATTTTGGTAATGATTTTGGTAAAATTAACAGTAAAATATTGTTTTATAATATGAGATAAAATTTGGTAAATGTGGTAAAATTTGATAATTTTATTATGATATCTTAGAGCATGGTACAATAATCATTTATTCAGTTAATTTTACTCTTTACTTTTGTATTTGTTACTAGACATTTGATAAAAAGAACTATGATTCTGAAAACCAGAATTTCCGGAGAGCCGCTAACATATGAATGGAAAAATTGCCAAATGAATGGTTTGATTACAGTTTATTTTGATTTTATTACCCGGTAAACCGTTACCATATGATTGGTTTAAATACAGTATATTTTGGTTTTATTGCTAGAATCATATATTTTTTTTTACCAGAAATGTCTTTGCAATACTTCGGTAGTTTTACCAGATTTTTTTCCTCAGAGTAGGAATTTGCAGGAATTGCTAAAAGGTATTAAATTGAATCACCTTGATTTTGAAATTGAACTGCAAAATTGCATAATCAAATTTAGGCTTAATTTTCATACAGCATAGTTTTATTTTGCACTGTATTAAAATTGCAACAAGTTTGAAATTTTTTTTTAATAATGAATATATTTTTTGTGAGTTGTGTGATCGTGTTTAGCCATAGTCATGAACGATGTTTTTTTAAGAACGATTATAAAATTAGGTACCATGTTTGTGACTCTTGTGAAATTTATTATAATTTTATAAAATTTTACTAATATTTGAAATAGGAGGTTTAGTACCACATTACGAGTAAGGCTCATAAACTAGTTATCAGAAAGCGTGTAAGTAACATTTACAGACTATTTATTTTGCTTGGTATGAAAGCAATATTTTTTTAAATGCGTAAATTTCTTGCCATTTGAAAAAAAAATTGCGAAAATTTTCTGATAAACAGCATACAGCTTTTCTTGCAAAAACGTCAACCATTTCTTAGGAAATATTGTATTGGAGGTGTTTACAATAGAAAGTGTTCTACTATAAAGTTATTTTCACGAAGACAGAAATAATAAAACTTAACTTTTATACCTGAGTCGTTCTACGAGGCATTCATGCGAGAAACAAGCTTTTCTCTTTCATAAACTTTATAGCTTATTGCAAGCAAATAAATAAGGCAAAATTGTGAAGATTCCCAGCATTTGATTTATGAATCCAAAAAATCTACATACAATTCTTGTTCAAAAGTCTGAAATCCCATTGCTAATCATTCGCTATCCTTTGCTATAGATCGTATGTTAACAAAATTAAAACAAAATTTCTTTGAACGCCTTTTAGAACGTCTGAGCTGAAATATTCATTCCATTACAGCTAATGATTTTTTTTTTAATTCGAAGATTTCGAAAACAGTATATCACTTCAAAAACAGGTAAAACATTATCCCTTTTTCGAAACAAACAACTTTTCATTAACAATGAGTCTGGAGGATTCGAAAATCATCGCTTCTTTTGACATCAACGCTCAATTAACATGAAACATCTTGATTTCGCTATATATGAAGCAAGAGTGTCAGGATTCCCTATTCTGGTTACTCAATGGTTAAAAAGATAGTTACGTATAGATTATTTTTCGTAATTGAGAACTAGAAATATATATTCCATCCATATTACATCTGAGTCTACTGTTCCACTATATGCATTTATTACCTTTGAAATTTTTCTTCAAAGGGTTTAATAAATCCACAATTTTCCTTATTTGAATATTTTAATCACTTTTTTGTGAAGTGCGTAAAGTATGGTAATAGGTGGTTTATTTTTAAGGTGAAACTTATTCAGTTTCTGTCTACCTCCAAATTGGCGTTAATTGTTCGTAACCTGTGTTACGCTATATGCTTAAATCATAAAAATCTTAGTTAAATGTGCACAAAAGTTTAATATCAAAATCAAAAACTAACATAGTTGGTTGTTTCATAAAAAACTGATTCATGTAAGTTTTTCACCCTTAAATGCAATTCTTAAAAGTATACATTAAAATTAAAAAAAGCAAGCTGTATTATTATCACATGTTCGGCAATATTAAAAGATGCAATTTAAATTTTTTAGATGGAATTGAATGTATTATATTCAATAGAAGCAAAAATAAAGTAAAATGGATTTGTAAAAATAAGCCCAGTATTTATTAGTTATGTGTAAATATTTGCAGTTGTTGTGATGTAATAACCTCACGTTATTACGTCGCTTTTTATTTGAACGACAGTGGTGGTTGTATAGAGTTTCTACTGTATTCAAAAGACAATCATTAATTTGTGTTAACTGAATATTATAATCTTCATGTAAACGCGACTTAAACATTACAATCTTCACGTAAACATTCATGTAAACACGACATTCCATGCAAACCTTGCTTTAATAACCGTGTGTTTTAACAATTATAAACTTAAAAAATCTGATACGCTTTCCAAATCTTCTATCTTTTACATCCTACCATATTTTCTGTCTTTTTATTTCCATATAATTAATTTATAAATGCTTCTTGAGCAATTTGTTTTGCAAATATTGTGTCCATCAATCAAAAATTTGAAAAGGTTTTGACATTTGATGACAAATATCAACGTGATTACGACAGAGAGACAACTATCATTATCTTAAGATCGAAAATAAAACTCTAATAATAATTTTTTTTAGGATAAGATGGTTTGATATTTGTGAATTTTGTTTTATTATTCAGTTGGTGATATCGTGTGTATAATGAATTCTTTTTTTGTTTTGATACCATCTTCGTTTAAAGTTATTTATTTGTTTTTTGTATCTTTAAAGAAGAGTTCCTGTTTATCACTTAAGCAAATTTTCAGTTTTTTCTAAATAATTATGTTTGAGATTTACCATATATAGGTAATCATATTTCTTTCAGTCCTTAACAACACTATTTAACTTTTTCTTGGCAACGTTTTCTTATTAAACACTACTTAATTTAGAAATATTACTAGATTTTGACTTATATATATTTTCCTATTTATCATTTCAGTATTAAGATAATTATTTTTATATTTTTTGAACGTGTTTTGTGGATTGTTTAAGATTAAAACGAAAAATAATAATGAATATGAAGAAATTAAATTGCACAGGAATTCCTTTTCCCTGTGGATTTTTCTTTCAATATCTCATTGATTAAATTAATTGTTGTGGTCAATTAGTTGAGGCTGAAAGCTTTATTTAAGGATTTAATAAATTAAAAAGTTCTTATGCATGTTATGTGTTCTCTTAGTGTGTTATTCATGCATTTCAACATGTTATTGTTTAAACGTGCATATACTTCAACCTGTAATAATCCTTCACTGTGAAAGATTTCAGGTCAAATTACGGTATGAAGTTTGGATGCATCATCCTTAAAATCAATTATACTGTAAAGTTCATTTTTACCGTAAAATATTAAACCGTAAGTTTTAAAGAAATATTTATTTAATTTGAGTGTTCACTGATTGTATAGTAATTGTTACACTAAAAATTACGGTATATCAGATTTTTTGTTTCGTAACATGGTCTGGTAAAAATGGATTTTACGGTAAGTCCCGGCCCCGGTGTTGGTACTTTCACCGTAACTTCATCCGGAAATTTTTTACAATGTACGATTGATATATATATACTCGTATATATATATATATATATATATATATATATATATATATATATATATATATATATATATATATATATATATATATATATATATATATATATATATATATATATATATATATATATATATATATATATAATTTTCAAATTTGTTTAAGTGTTTCCCAATGCTTCTATGCAATATTTTTGTCTTACTATATGAAATAGTAGTCCGAAACACGTAGTTTTTGGAGAGCTGATAGTCTTTTCAATAAATTTATCTGATGCCCTAAAGTGCAATGAAACAAATAATGTCACGATAACTTTTTTAATATGAAACTATTTTCTAAGATCTGAACATTTAGTGCATAAAATATGAGAGTTCAAAATTACTTGCAGTTTAAAGTATTGTTTCCAAATTTTGAGAAGTGTGAGTTATAAAATTAACGAAGCCAATATGAATTAAATCATAGATATTAGTATTTCATTTAATCCTTTTGTATCGACATTTGAAAAGTAAAATTTTTTGATGACGCATTATTATGGCAACTTATTAAGTGATCATTATACTGAATAATCTTTTTCATATAGAATTTTTGACAGTGAGAGAAAAATTTATCTATAAACATAGTCTTAGAAAATAATTAAAAAGATGTTAATTTTCATTCACTTTTAATAATTCATTTAGAAAATTAAGTAAAAAAGTAACAAAAAAAAACTTTCAAAAAAGCATTCTTAAAGTTAAAATTTGCAATCAAATAATTTGCAAGTTAAATTTGCTGTCGATTTAGTGTAAATATATTGCTTGTCATCAAAATATTTTTCAGTATCTTTTACAAAATATTTTCCAATGAAACTAGAGATTAAATATATTGCAAGGAAAACTTTGAATTAAATTATTTCTATATAAAACTTGCAATAAAATTATTTGTTACTTATACCTGCAATAAATTTTTTTTAATTGGAATTTGTAATCAAATTATTTATATTTGACACTTAAAGTAAAATTAATTTTTAGAAAATTCATAATCAAATTATATTTTTAAATAAAATTTCAACCATTTGCAAGTGAAATGATCATTAAGCAAGCTTCGTAATTAAAATATGTCTAAAACTTGTCTTGTAAGCAAATTATTCGTAAGTAAAACTGTCTGTAAGCTAATATTTGTAAATATAACTTAGTAATGAAGCTATATGTAAGTAACACTTGGAATAAAACTTTTGCAAGTAAAATTTGTAATAAAATTATTCATTAAATTGGAGAAAAAATAATTTTTGTATAAGTAAACTTTGCAATGGAATGAGGTGTTTCTAAATCTGGTAATAAAATTATTCGCGAGTAAAATTTGTTTGACCTAGCTTTTTTTTAAAAGTAAAACTCATTTTATGTACTATTATTACAATGTAATATAATGAAACATTTTTTTAGATGAAAAATAAGACCGTAAATTAAAAATTTGCAATTGCATAATCTTAGCTATTTCAGGAAAAAAATGGTTTAAACGACCAAGGCCACTTTTCATTAATATCATTATAAGTTACTACGCACCAGAAAACAAATTCACATCAAACCTCATCCACATGCGCTCTACCTTTTGACCTGAGATGCACCCCCGATGTGCAACCCTTTACCACAGATGCATTCAAGCTACCCATAGAGAAATTACCGAATTCTCGCTGGAACGCTATAGAGGTGAAGTAATACACCGTACCTAATCACGTCCTTAAAGGAACTCCAGCCGTTAGGTTGTAACATTCTCTCAACGGGACATCTTCGACATTCTTAGGATGCGGGAATGGAATATTTTGTGTTCCATCAGAATCCTGGAAGATCTTCCACTCATCCATGATAGGTAATGGATGGCGCCTGCTGGAAGCAACACGGAAATAATGTTTGTCAGTTTTATGTCTTCAAGGTTAATGAGTGAAAGATGTGTTGTCGTTTCACTGAACTAAATTGTCAGTGTTATTTGTGGGATAGTTGAGAAAATGGCTATATTTATAGCATTTAATGACACTTTTGAAAAGGGAGTTTGATTTTATTTGTAACGCATCACTGTTAGAAATTTCTCGGAAAAAATGGTTAAATAACAATTTATTGAATGGTTATTTTACCATACTTAATCAAAACAGTCAAATAACCATGAATAAAATGGTAATCAACTGTTAAGTTAGAGAAAAACTGTTTATTAACTGCTTTCACCTAATACGGTTAAACAACCAGAATTTTATCGCACAAACTAAAACCACCCAATGAAGCTGCTTAGTTCTTCGCATTTGCGTACATATCATAGCGGGGCAGTCTGATCTGTCAATCTCATGACCGGCAGAACTGAAGTTCGAGTCCTAGTGTTGACACCACAATATTTCCCCCATTCCCTTCAACATATGAAGAATTTCGAGTGTCCGGCACTTTCCAATGCCCATTACCTATGTCTAGTTAAATAATTAGTTGTTTTTTTTTACTTTTTTGAAAAGTGCTAGTTGTAAATGGTTAAAAAACCGTATAGTTTTGTATTCATGGTTTTATAACCATACTTTTTGTAAATGGTTTTAAAACCATAAAGGAAAAAAAATGCTCTTTACCTTAAACTTTACGGCTAATCAGATGGACAGACAGCTGCCAGTTATTTTACCATAATTTTAAAATGAAAATTTCAACAGTGCGTGAACAATCTTCGTGGTAAAGATTTCACTCAAATTAAGCAGTTGCACACTTCATTTGGTTAACTTTCCTGTTTTTGAACATTCACCTGCGTGGAATAAACATTTTCATTATTTACAACAAGCTTTATGTTCATATTTGTTTTGTGTTCGCATTACCTTTAAGAGATTACTTTATTAATTGTAAATGTATTGAATTTCAAAAACGAAAGTAAAATTACGAGCTTGAAAATTTTAAGTAAAATTGCAGAGAGTAATGTTACTTTGACTTGAATATGTTATCTATTTTGAAATCAAAAAAGAAATTAAATTTAGAAAAAATATTTCTAATATAACTTCAGTGTATTTGATTGTTGACGATATTTATGGGATACTTGATATGTCAAAGGATAGTTGATATTTATGGGAAAGATGGAGAAAAAATTCTTGCAAAATTACCGTAGAGAAAGATAATGAAATTTCTGATTAAAAAACATAATTCTAGTGAAAAAAAAAAGCTAAAATACTCGATATTTAACCCATTCATTTAGTAATTTTTCCGTTTCTATGATAGTGATTTCCCAGAAATTCTGGTTTTCAAAAGTATATTTCTTATTATAACACATCAGGTAAAAAATTCAAAATTGAAAAGTAAATTTAACCGAATAAATGGTTTTTAAGCCATGCTCTAAGGTATACGTAAAATGATCAAATTTTATCTCGTTTACCAAATATATATATATATATATATATATATATATATATATATATATATATATATATATATATATATATATATATATATATATATATATATATATATATATATATATATATATATATATATATATATATATATATATATATATATATATATATATATATATATATATATATATATATATATATATATATATATATATTGAAAGGATCAAAGTTTTAGTCTCGCTCTAGACTGAACTATAGAATCAATATTTCTAGACCGTTACTATCCTCTATTTAATAAGGAAGATACCCGCTTTATAATAATCTGAATCTGCTAATAAGCTTATTTAAGGAACTATAGGATAGAATCTTAGCAAGACGAAATCTGATCATTAGATTTAAAGTTATTTACTACAATGATATCTTTTTAACACCAGTTAATTCCCAAATTCTGTCGCAAGTTAAGTTAGCAATGTCTGAATGAATATATTGCAAGCGTAGATGTAATTTACAAATGAAGTTAAAAGAAGTATTTGTAGGTGATGTGTTAACAAGCCTTTTGTATTTTGTTATGAAAATTGATTAAAAACTACGTTTTTTTCTATTTGCAAAGCGGGGGATACGTACTTATCACTGTGTAAACAAAAAAGTATAAAAATTTATGAGACGAAAACAAAGTTATAACAGCAAGGCCCTGACCTTCTCAGTTTACATATACATTTTTATGATGCTTCAGACAACGGTGTATTGCTTTGAATTTTTATCAACAGCTGTCTGTCCAAGGACGTTAGCCTCCCATTTTTGGAAGTGACAGAAGTCAAGAAAATCAAAAGCACTGTAGCAACGACTTTCACGTCTTGGGTAAGAGGAGCCCAGCCAACGTGCTTCAAGGCCACTCACACCAACCAAATTGCAATTATTATCGATTCCCACACAAAAAACGCCTCTACATTTGTGGAAGGCCGATCTTGCCCAATCCTCTGCAGCCCACATTCGAATGTAGGAGTTGATTCCTCTGAAGACTAAGTGTCAACCTAAGACAAGCTACAGAAGGATCGGCACATTAACTCTTGCTATTAATTGGCTCTAGGTAGATTCAGACTGGTTATTGATAAGATTATACCCGGAGATTATTTTGTTTTCAAAGGACAGGGATTTATTATATGTGATGAAGATAAGTAAAAATAAAACATGTCTTTTAATATAAGAGGTTTGATGGGAGTCTATTGCGAGCTATGCCTGCCCGAATAAATTTCCAAAAAGGCTTTACTTAGCTACACTGTAACAAATTGTCATTCTTTTTTCAGATTTTCTCTGTATATTTGACGGTTTAAAGCCCTTTTGTTGACAGAATGATTTTTCTCTGTTTTTCCTCCTAATCATAAACGGATTAAAAACATCAGTTCAAGTTCTGGTGTTTCCCATTCTGCTTTGCTTACCTTACAATAATTCTACCTTTTTTTTCAGATCATTTTGCGATTATATTCCATACTTGCTATTATTTTTCAGCAATTATTTTACGGTTTTGAGCGTGGTATAAAGAAAACTGCTATTCGATTTTGCCACATTGATATTTTACCTCATTATTATATTTCTTGAGGGATAATTTTTTGGTAAGTTAAATTGTCAGACATTTTTGTACGGGTAGGCCACTTAGCGTTGAGCGCTTTTACGCTTAAATAAATAGTTTAAGAAATTTTAGTAAAAATAGTTTAAGAAATTTCTTCATACAGAGACAGCTCAGAGAACACAGCGGTCACTTCCCTATTAGGTCAACCAGGTTCGAATCGTGTCGTTGATTGGTAGTACGAATGCTGACACTAGCTCGCACCGACCGTAAAGCCTTATGTAGTTATTTTATAAAATTGTTTAATTAAAGTAACAGAGTTGTTTAAAATAATAGAGTTTTTTTTCTTAGAATAACAGTACTTAACTGCTTTTAGAACAGGCGTCTGTTTCAAAATAACAGTATTTTTCAGTGAAATAAATGGTTTTATGCTAGTACACCAGATGATATTTTTTCTCCGTTAACTTAAATTTTTTTTAAATTAAAGAAAGTTATTTTTACAGTGTATGTACAGTTGTCAAAGTAAAAAAGAAAATGTTTTGGTCTATTTTTTAGATCTTCACGTAGTGCGAGGTAAAACTCACTAACTGCTTCGCAAGAAAAAATTATAATTTCACTAAATTTGAGCGATATAGGGAAATATTGACCTATCTAAAACACAAGCATTTCTCTTTATATTAAGTTGAAAAACTAAATGAAAAAAGCAATTATCAAAAGAAATAAGGCTTTTGAAGGCTAATTAATATCGTTGTCTCATTTAACGATTGGGAAATGAATTGAAATTAAATGTTCACTGAATAGCCTATTAAACTATGAAGAATTTGAATTCTTCATTAATCATCTTTACTGATTAAACTGTTATCTGTAAGCATTAAGCCAGACAAAGGTGCAGCTGTGATCTCAAAAGTTTTATAGATTTAATAGGTCAACAAAAAGGTCGAAAGTATTTATCTTTCTAATTTTTTTTACTTGTAATTTTCGTTATTTATTCCGATATATTCTCGAAAACTAATTTCGTAAATTGAAACAACTGAAACACGTAACTAAAAATAAAATGTTTGACTTAAAGATAATTCATACAAGACATACATATTTTAAGTGTATTTTTTATTTTACAATATAATTTATAGGTATATTTTATGATACCACATCTTGTATACAATCTTGTTTAACGATGCAATTTTAAAAATTAAATATAAAATGTTTTTTTAAACTTTTTTTAGATGCAAAAAGTTTGCATCGATTCATAAAACTACACAATGCAAAATTTTATATTATTTTAAACTATGTTTTATTTTAAATACGATAAGTTAACAAAATTAATAACTAGCTGATATTTTGAATAAGGATATTAGTGTATTAAATAAGCGAGTTTTTTTAGAAGGTTTATTTTTTGACCAACGAGGGCGTCCTAATGGTAAGGAACTTCTAAAGCTTTTAATTCAACAAAAAATATAAGGTATAGGAAAAATTAAAGTTTTATATCACGTTTAAAGGAAGAAAGTAAATATAATCTCATAAAAAACAACCTATTTATTTTAGGAACATTCATCTTCAAATACAAGCACGTATAAAATTTTCTGTTATTCCTAGAAGAAAGTATACGAAAGTTTGAGGAACTCCAAACCAAAATTAAAACCCAGACAACTTAACAGGAATGTATTTTCATGTCATTTTTTTCATACCTTTGAATCAAAAGCAAAAGGAATGCTTATATTTATTACGGATAGCCAGACTCTATAAGGTCAAACAAAACGAGGCCATTGCTAGATTTGTTTTAGAATTTATGAGGGAATCCCACGTAAGAGAAAACAAATAAAATTAGGTTAAAGAATGAAAACAAAGTTTTCGTTTTTTTAAAGCTGATGTTATAAGACTTTGTTGTCAGGTACATAAATAAAATTGGATTTTGAGGTGTAGGTTACAATTTAAATTTTTAAAACAGGTTTAATTGAGTCTGTATGCTGCAAAGAACTACACTTTTAAGGGACAGAGGATTCACCAAAAAGAAATAAATTCTCTTTGTTCTAGTACATTGATGAAAATTTTGGCAATATGTCGCTTATATTTGTCATAACCGTTATACAAACCGTAATAGCACTATATTGTTGTTCAAATTAATTCCTTTTGAATTGGATAATTAGAGAAAATTAAAACTTGTTTATAAAGAAGATTTTCTAGAAAGAGGGTGATTTTTGTTTCTATAATTTTATCCCGGAAAGGGGGTAGAAGTTTATGTTTACAATATTAATTAATGATTTTTACTGGTTTTTTTCATATAAAATTTTTTTGAAGCAAATATATTTGGAAAACGAGTAAAATAGGAACTATTTATTTATTTTTTTCATTCCAAACGCTTCGTTGTACTACATTGTAAGAAATTCGGATCAAATTATGGTGCAAAGTACCGGCACTTTTGGTGCATTAACAAGTCCATTTTACCGAAAGAGTAGTATACCGTAATTTTTATAGCAATATTTATTTAACTAGAGTGATTCAGCGATTTTATTGTAATTATTACTGTAAAAATTGCGCCACATCAGTTTTTTTGTTCCATATTTGCTTCGTCGAAAATGTATTTTGCGGTAAAAAGTACCGGTACCCTGGCTGCTGGTACTTTTTACCGTATTTTGATCCCGAATTTTTTTATAGTGTAGGAATATCACATGCATTATTATTTATGTATATGCTGAGATATTTGAAATATTTTAGATGTGTATTGCAACGGATGTATGTAGTCAGCTTCGTTTGCACAACCGATGATCCAGTAAGTTCTACTGGTTGTAGTACTGATGAGATAATAGTCGGACTATGATTTGCTAGTAAGTTATGGTGAACTCGGTTATCCAGGACTTATTTCAGGACTTATTTAACGAGGATTAACAGCAAGTAATTTTGTTGGAACATCTAACATGACAACTTATTGGCCTTCAGAACCTAACAAACTTAATCAAATCTACCTCGAATAAAAAATGCATGGTCCAAACTACCAGAATATAGTAAAATTTATGGGAAACCAATATATATTGGAAACCAAAAACCTCGGTAATTTTTAACGGAGAGTTGTGGTAATGATTTTGGCAAAACTAACAATAAAATATGGTTTAAAATATGTGATAGAGTTTGATAAATGTGGTAAAAATTGGTAATCATGAAAATAATTTATTTCGTTAGCTTTATTTTTGATTTTTATACGTTTCACTAAGTGTGTGGTAATAAGAGCTGAATTTTAAAAAATCAGATTTTGCGGTATACAGTTACTATATGAATTGAAAAATTACCAAAGTAACGGTTTAAATACCGTATATATTATAGATACAATATAATATATCTATCTATCTATCTTTCTATATATATATATATATATATATATTCTTTTAAACCCAAAACTGTTATTACCATATTACTACGTAGCATGATAACTAATCTCGAATTGTTTTCTTCTTGCATGTCGAGTGTGTGCCGAAGTCTACTGGTAGTCAAAAGAATGATGATTAATTTTATTTGTAATTAGTATTTAAATTTATTTCCTTTTTGAATGTCATTTTTCATGAAAATCCCTTATAGACACTTTGGTGTCGTACACGCTTGCTCTGGTTTAGAGCTGGGGGTTGTGAATTCGATCCTGGCTGGTGACTAAACAACTGCAGCATTTTAAAATTTTACGCGACATCGCATGAAGAAATTTTTTTCTTCATTTTGTTTTCATAAAATCGGTCAAGTAGTAGCAATAATCTGTAACGTAACAAGCATATTTCAACATAGCAAAACTCAGAGGAGATTTTCTTAAAAAATGTCTCGAGCTATAGTTAACTTGTTCAAGTTAAACACGATCTATGATGCTCTTTTTTCTTTTTTTTCTTCTTAACCATGAAAGAAATTAACTGAACATAGGATCTAAGCGTTTCGTGAACGAATGGGCATTACAAAGTGTAGGACACTAATTGGGAAGTACAGGACACAGGAAACTCTTCACATGAAGAGTTTTGTCGGTCAAGTTGTCTCAGTTGTGTCGGTCAAGAGACTGACAGATTAGCTCTTTTTTGGCAACAATATGTGCTCATCTGCATAGAACTAAGTTGATTCTTTAAATGGGTCCAGTTGATGAGACAAAATTTTGGTTGTTTAGCCGTATTAGGTGAAAGCAGTTGATAAATGGTTTTTCTCACAGTTAACAGTTAAAATATCATCTTCTGTTCTGCTTGGATATGGTAAAATAAAAATTAAATAAATTGTTATTTAACCATTTTTCATAAATTTTTTTAACAGTGTACTTGTTCTAGAGTATAAATATAACTAAAGGATACTTTAAATTAAAAATATAATAACATACCATATAATCGAAATTTCCCAAAATGAGCTCCTATTTATTAAGATATGCATTCTAAGAAAACATTCGAAATAATTGACGGAATGAATAATGACGCAGTTTAGTAGATAATGATTTACAATAATTGTTTTCAAAATCCTTGCTTTTTTAAAGCTCTAAAAGATGAAAAATGTAATCATTTTTATTACAATGATTTTTCTAAAATTCGTATCTCCGCTTGTTATTCTTAAAAAGAAAATGCGTATGGCATGCTTTCATTAAAGTTATTATTTTTTTACAATTTTTTTTTTGATAGAAAGTATGCCTTTTTTGAGCTAGCTCGAAAATAAGTAATCTCATTTTACTCAGAGAAATATGGCCATTCTTAATAAATAGTAATTTTTTTTTATCTGTAATCAGATGCTTTAGTCTTATTGGTTTATTTTAGGAATGTCTTTACATTTGTTTACTTTCACTCTTTCGTCAAATAGTATTTACATCCATAATATTTTTTGAAATATTTATATGATAGGATTATCAACATTTAAAATTATCTTAGTTTAATTAATTATTTAAATTAAAATTTAAGTTTAACTTTATTTAAAATTTCAAAACTCTAGAATTAAAAGATATTTTCACGAGAAAAATGAATTTTTCTGAATACTTGATATTTATTATTATATTTATTACTGAGCAACGATCGTAAAATTTTTAAATTGGTAACGTATACAAAATATTTCTAAGAAATTAAAATTTAAAATTCGTATTTTCGATATCTATTTTGATATGTTATCGATATGTATTTGATTTTGAGAAACTATTAAAATCATTTTTTCTCTAAGAGATTAATTTCAAGTTTTTTTAAAAATAAAGTATGATGTTTTTCATCTATATAATAGGAATTAAATTGTTTTTCGTATAAAATAACAATTAAAAGGACAATTAAACTGTTTTTGAATACGAATAGGCAGTAAATTAATTTTGAATATCATTTAGCAACAATCAAATGAATAGTTCTTTTTTAATAATTTCTTGAATGTTGCGAACAATTTGAAATTGAAACTAATTTTATTTGCAATTATTTCAAAAATGTTAATGCAAAATGTGCCGGATTACAGCAAGAGTAGCAGTTTCACAATGCTATAAAAATAACGTAAACTGATTTAATAATTAAAATAAATAAAAATATTTAGAATTTTTTTTATTTCAATTAAATTTTAAATAAAATTAATAATTGGTCAGTTTAAGCGAAACTACATAAATAATGCAGTTTTCATTTTATATATATTAAAAACATATATATAAGTTATAAATATTAAAAATATTAAAAGTTTCACGGATGAAACTGGAAATTTTAACCACATACTCTTGAAAATTTTAATTGCTAAGCATATTATAATTTGGATAAATTATTAACCATTACACTAAACTATCAAATTAATAATATCTGTTAAATAAAATATTAATGCAACTTTTAAAATATTAATTTTCAAATTTATAACATTTAAAATTAATTCTTTAGCATATAATCTTAACATATAACTTATTACTTGTATATTAAACATGAACTGTTAAACATATCACATTAAACACGATTTATTAAACTTATAATGCAAACACATCTCATTAAACCATTAGTATATCATATTTATCATTAAATATTAAACATTCCGCATGAACCACAAAACCGTATTATATTCAATCATAAGTATATCATATTTATCATTAAATGTTAAATATTCCGCATGAACCACAAAACCGTATCATATTAAATATTAACTGTGACAGATTTCAATAACTGTATAACCCTGCAATTATGCATTAACTTCATAAAACATTAATATTCATATCATGTTTAGTTTTTATCTAAATAAATGATCTAAAAATTTATTTGCTTGCAACATTCATAGAAAAGATAAATAGAAAGTGCAATGAATAGCATTTACTGCTTTATCAATTTATCAATTGTTTAATTGTTACGCAACAACACGTATCGAGAGTTGTTGTCATATTGTAAATAACGCTACCAGTTTTATCTGAAAAAAGCAGTTTCAATATTTGTTAGTATTAAATTGTTTAGATAAAAAGAAAATAAGATTCAAGATGATTATAAATAACATTAAAAGCATTTATAATATTATTTTTCAATATTTGAAATAAATTAATAATATAAATTTATTATTGAATGCTATTAAACTTTATTTCTTAAAATATGAATATAAACGCTTTTTTATATGGGTATTTAAAAAAATTGAATTTCTACAACTTATGGTTATTATATGTAATGTGTAGAATACATTTTATTCTTATTTTATAAAATGTTTTCATCATTTTTTTGTCAATTTAATGTTAAAGCAGAATTGAACAGGGCCAGGAAATTATTAAATTAATCGTTTTCTTTGATTTTAGTGTTCAATAACTCAAAAGAGCTAAAAAATTTAACTGTTTCGATCTTATAAAAATTAATGACTAAAATTACGCAGGAAAAAAGTTGTGAATGTGCACAGAGAAAAAAAAATCTGGTACGTAATTATATATACTGAATGGTAATGACATTTCTGTTAAAAAAACCTTAAAATTCTGGCTAATAAAACCAAAATATGGACTATTTAAATCATTCATTTGGTAATTTTTTTGTTCATGTGGTAAACGGTTTACCCTAAATTCTGGTTTTAAAAACTGTAGTTCTTATTACCACACATTTAGTAAAAGGGACAAAACTAAATAGTTAATTTAACCGAATAAATGTTTTTATTTCGGCCATTATCTAAGGTATCATAAGGAAGTTACCAAGTTTCATCGCATTTACTAAATTTTATCACAAATTATAAAATTATATTTAATTGTTTATTTTACAAAAAACATTGCCAAAGCACTTCGGTAAAAATTATCGAGTTTTTTGGTGTTCTTATAGAGCCAGAATTTCTCATTGCGTATTCTTAGTGTTCGTATATACATAAATATGCTTGAGTAAATTTTAATTAAGTAAAAAATGATCTCATATTTCAGAAAGTTATCGGAGAACGTTAGCTCGTCGTTTAACAGTAAACACATTACTGAAAAATATGACTACTAAGTAACTACTTAGAGTTATTGTCAGATCGCGATTTCCTTTAAAAAATTTTATTTGCATGAAAATTATTGTACTTTTAGGTTGTAGAGTATGAATGTTTTCTGAAAACCCGAATATATAAAGTTTTAAGTATCATTTTAAACACTGATAATCAAGTTAAACAAGAAGTTTTAAATTAAAAATTTTTATGCAAAAATGTAATCTAGAAAGCTAATTAAATTACACTTAGAAAATTCAATTTTGATGAGATAGGTGGATAAAGTATTATCAACTATTTTTAGTTGAAATGGAAAACTAACTATATTGATGCATATAATGTTAAATAATTTAAATGTGTGTTAATTTTTTTAAATATAAAGATTGTGAATGAAAAATGAAAACTTTACATTTGTGCAAATAAACTGCGTGTTAAATAATTTTAATATAATATCCTAGATCAGAATGAGATAAGAACATTAAAAATGTGAAAATTGATCCAGTTGAAATAAAATTTATCGGTAACTTAGAAAACTGAACTATTCTGTCAAAAATTGAATCTGTTCAAGAAAAAACTGTTCAACATTGAACCATAGTATCACAACCTTGAATAATAATATCTTGCACTGAAAAAAAAAAAAAAAAACGTATGATCAAAACAACCAGAATATGGTAAAATTTTCCATGTTTCTGGCTTAAAGGGAAAACCCAAAAACTTTGTAAATTTCATGGCACGAACTACAAATAACGCACGACGCATTTACAAATAATTACTTGACTTTTAAATATTTTAAAAATTTAAAAAATATTTGCCTTTAAGTGTAATTTTTAATGCTTTAAGGATAATTTTTTTTAAAAAAAAAGAAAGATTAATGATTAGATTTGTGTTAACATTAATTCATTTGTGGAAAATGAAGCTATTCGCTCACTGTTCGATATCTATCATATATGTGCTTAATACGTTAATGCCGTATTATATTGTTTACATATAAATTTTTACGTAAATTTTTATAAATAGTTATGTTTCATGATTTTTTTCAAATTTGTTTGAATTCGATTAAGTTTTCTTCATCTTTATTATTTTTTTTTGAATCTCAAATATGTTTGCTGAATTTCCCCTTCAATCTGTTGCTCTCATAAAGGAAAAATTCAAATGTAATTCGATTTTTACAAACTTCTTAAAAACCAAGATTAGGATATAAAGAATACATTTTTTGAGAAACCAAAAGAAAAATATTAAACAAGTTTTCTTTCGAAATAGTACAAATAAAATATTATAAGATAGTTAAGATACAATATTATAGGAGATAAAAGATACAATATAATTATAAAAATATATCTTATAATAAGTACTCTTATGGTCAATAGATGGCAGCAGTAAAGTTTATCACTGCTTCTGTCATTCTCCATCTCCATCCTCCTTCTGTCAATAGGATGGTCAAGTAAATGTTTTTTTAACTTTTCTGGATTATTTTGCGGTTTAATACTACATCTTTATAGGAAATTTTGTTTTGAGCAATGTTTCAGTGCAGTCATAAATTCCTTGTATCCAAGTCTTTTTTTTTATGAATTCTGTTTTAAATGTTTTCTTTTCCTTAAATGAAAAAAATGATTTTTTTAAAATAAACTTATAAAAATAAAAAATATTCTGATTTTTTGCATTAGTTTTTCAAACCAGTGCAATATTTAGCTTAAAATTCGGAATTAAAAGTGCATAAAATTCAAAAACTCATACTCTTATTTATGCTTTAATCATTTATTATTTTTGTGCATATTTTAATCTTTATTCAACTCTTGCGCATAAAACTAAAAAAATTTTTAAGAGCCTTTATGTTCCCCAAAACTCATAGTTAAATTATTAACTGTTTTGCTGTTTGATAAGTATATGATTGCGTTTAAGTTTATAAAAGTGAGAAAAGCCATGTGGGTTAGATGTTAGACAGCTTTTTTTTGCAATAACTTCAAGTCGAGAAAAGTGGAGTGAAAATGTTGCAAGCAACGTAACTATTTCTAAAAATAATACATTTTTTGCACTGCTGCTGGTTGTTCTTTTAGGCGAAATCTATTGAATGTGTTTTATAGTAATGGAAAAATCAAATAAAAATCTTTTTTATAAAAAGAAAAAAAACAATTTGATGATGAAGTTGAAATAATAGCTGAATCAAACAACAGGATCTAAATTTTATCATAATAGAATCGGAAACTAAATTTGAGTTAATAAAGACTTTTGGGACTCTTTAATCGAAAAAAAAATTATTTTAATGCTATATTTTGTTTATGTTAAGGAAAAAAGTGATTGTAAAACAATTTAGGGGTTGAAGATTGAAGTCATTACTGGGAGAGCTTTCTTGTCTTAACATGCTATTGATGAAGCACCATAATTTATTTTATTGTGTAATAAGGCTTAAATTAATACTAAATTAACAAAGAAAAATTAAACATTAATTTGACTTTCATCTGATGTTTTTATTATGATAATAGATTCTTAATGAATAATCAAATTGATATGGTATCGTGAAATCGAATAATAATATTGTATCGTCCGCCAAACATTAGTGACGTTGCTATCTTCACATACTCATACGGGGGGGGGGGAGTTGGGTAGAAGTATCATATGACATTGTATAGATTAAGAATTTTCAATGAGTTTAAAAGTATCATATAAAAAATATAACCTTTAGAAGTGTATACTATATAAAGTATGGTTGAAAAGAAACTTATTTCTAAAACTTTTTTAAGGGAAAAAAATTTAAAGTTCGGAATACATAATTATGATAAACATTATTTTTTCGAAAATAACTTCTTCCACGGTTTTTATAAGAAACCACTAAAGATTATAAATACTATAATAAAAATGGCTACTAAACTTATCTCTACAATTACTTTTGCGTAAGATTTTAGTTTAATTTGTTTGTAGACAAGAATATTACTATTATAATGAAAAAGAACTTCCTTAATGGATTTTTGAAATCAAAAGTAAATTAGCCAATGGTTATTTAGATTCAAGGAAATTACAAAATTACAGGAAACCACAAATAAAAAATTGTTAACGAGAATTTCAATTAAATATAATTATCAAAAACTTACCCAACAATTGAATGCCACCTTCTCAATCCGAGGCTTGCCTTTTTTGATTTAACGTACTAATATCGCTTTCAAGGTTGAGGACTATGTAAAAATACCGCCTACCACGTGACACTAACCCACTGTTATTTGCATAACTTTTACGAACGGGGAAAAAGGTGTGTTCCTTTTAAACAAAACACCTCTTCAAATAGGAAATGGGATATCGTCTTTCTTATAGAGAAATCCGTATAACGGGATGTCAGAAATTCTGAAATCGGGAACGATGACTTGCATCTGATTGAGCTTTAAGCTGAAAAGTTCTTTTCACAATTGCATGTTATCGACCTGGTTTGAAAACTTAACCTCGATTAAATTGTAGTGGGTGACTGTGATATTTAGTGTAGAAATGAAAATTAATCATGTAAATGAGCGAAAACTATTGATTAACATCCTAGTTTTGTCCGAGTTTCTTTAACTTTCGAACATAATACGCTGACTTCATATTTCGAGTTTTTTTTAATATATTAAAATATTTTATGCTGGAATATTTGTTTGAATATTATAGACAATTTTAGTTATTTTTAAAAATTGAAATTAAAGGTTATGCTATATGATTTATAATCTGAAACAAATTCAAAAAATGCATTTTTTAAATGATAATACAATTAGCGATTGGAAAAAGGTATTCTTTTTTTTTTTTTTTTAATAATTTGATAGTTTGTATATTTGAGACAATTTTAATGTTCGTTTGTATGTACCTACTGTAAGTTACCTACTATATTGATAAATACACGTCTCTAATACATTGATACCATATGTAGAAGAAGCAAACTTTCGTACACTCAGAAAAAAAGTGGGGTCAAAACTACCAGAATATGAAAAAATTTGCAGTGTTTCTGGCTCTATGGGAATATCAAAAAGGTTGATAATTTTTTCAGAAGTTCCTTCGGTAAAATTAACAATTAAATATGGTATAATAATGTGTGATAAAATTTGGTTAATGTGGTAAAATTTGGTAATTTTATCATGATTCTTTAGAGCATTGCAAGAGAATCCTTTGTTCGGTTAAATTTACTTTTTAGTTTTATATTTTTTATTAAATATGAGGTAATAAGAACTATAATTTTGAAAACCGTAGTTTCGAGTAAACCGTTCGGGTAAACGGAAAAATTACCAAATGAATGGTTTAAATACCGCATATTTTGGCCTTATTAACCAGAATTTTGATTTTTTAAGCCAGAAATGTCATTACCATACAGCATGGTAATTTTACCACAATTGTTTTCTCCGTGAAAAATTTAATTGTCCTTTTTTAAAAGCGCTTTTTCTTATTGAAGAAGAACAAATTTTTATTTGAACCAATTTGGTCTAGAATTCCATAACTAATGTGATGATAGTACTAATGTAGTTCTCTTTGAAAATAAAAGTGTTTTGTAGTTTTTGATAAATTAAATGATAAATTTAGATTTTTTTCTGAGAGAGAAAAATCTGAATTTATGGTTGAATTTTGCCAAAAATAAAAAAAGTAATAAAACAAAATCATATGTGCAACTATAACTTAATTAAAAATGCGCATGCTGGGAAAGTTTTAAACTAAATCGGTTGAAAATAAGAGAAAATATTAAGATTATGAGCAAGAAAAGTCAATTTTAGAAAACATCATTTTCAACTTAAAGTTAATTTTATTCGTACTCGCGTCAGTGTAAAAAAAATCTGTAACTTTCACATTCACATTAAAACATGTGCTATAATGTGCCCTTTAAAAAGGTAAAAGAAAGTGTTTTATCACAACATATAACAGAGTAATGACACAGACAGTTGTATCTCAAGAATAATATTTTCGATTTGTTCAGAGGTAATGAAGAAAATAACTTATTTTCCTGTTATTTTATTAAAGAAAAATATTTAGTTAAGAAAAAGTTTTTTTTAGCAGTCGTTAAATGACGTGTGTTCGAAATATTGGCTAATTTTAATTATTTTCACTCACATTGGTAAATTTCTGGTAAATACCATGTACCGTAAATTTGTTACGATAGAAAAGCAACTTACTAAATCATACTTACAATCATAATTTACCATTACACTGCAATATGTTAAACTTTTAGAAATCATTTGAGCTTATAACAAATAATTTTCGATGTAGTTTTTACTACACCTTCCACCAAAGTACCAACTCGACATACAATGACAACAGTTCAAATTTATAAGTGATAAAAATTGATAAAACTTAATTCATAGATTTTTCTTGAGATATCAGGTTTTAGTTTTGCTCCATTTTTGAATATGTTAAATTTGGTATTTTCTTGTTATCTGATTTCATCATTTTTGCCATCAAATCTGCCATCATTTTACGTTTATTTAAAACTTAAATACAATAAAGATAAAAATTTAGAAAAATTGAAAATTAGTCACGACTAAAGCTGTGAAAGTCACTAATTTTTAAAATTATAAAAATATAAAAAATATCTGTAAGGAATATAAAACACTTTATAAGAGACACTGCAAAAATTTTTAGGGTTTCTCTAAAAAAATGGTTACAACTAATTTATATAAGATACCAGAGAGAGTAAAGTTTATCATTACGGTTAACAACATTTTGGTCTAACACTAAAATTTAAAATAAGAATGAGATATAAAACACAAAAGATCAAGAAAATTTATTTTTACGTTATAATTTAAAATAAGAACTTTTATTTCAGAATGTGTACTCACACTAATTCTTAGAATAAAATTACTTCGTAAATTGGACATACTCACAGCATAGGGAAAATATTAATACGAATTCGAACTAGACTTAATAGAACAGTAGCGAATCGAATTTAAACATTATAAATTATTTCATACAATTGACGGATATTTTGTAATTAAAGTATAATTATCGTTATTACACAACTAAAAACAATTCTGTAGATGTATAGCAGTGTGCAAAACGAATACAATGTCGTACAATTTCATACTCGATTGTAAGCTATCAACTGTTGCTAATGGATTATATCTAAACATACGCCAAAATTGGTGTTTTTGGAAGCAAAAATATTTCTGAATGCTTGAATGCGTGTAAGTTTGATGTAAGCACTATCCATTTACTCTTCAAAAAGTATATGAACGCACGATTTTGTGTTAATTTGAAATGAAGTGTTCATTCACACAATTTTCAGGGGTGTTCAACACAAAATTTGGAGAAATATTTAACCACAATTTTTACAGTG
This sequence comes from Parasteatoda tepidariorum, assembly GCF_982258835.1. NCBI lineage: Eukaryota > Metazoa > Arthropoda > Arachnida > Araneae > Theridiidae > Parasteatoda > Parasteatoda tepidariorum. The sequence goes on from NC_141764.1 coordinate 41,019,833, forward strand.
CAGCAATAGAGCTTATTACACTGTTAGAAATTTCTCGGAAAAAATAATTAAATAACAGTTTATTGAATGGTTATTTTACCATATTTAATCAAAACAGTCAAATAACCATAAATAAAATGGTAATCAATCTGTTAAGTTTCAGAAAAACTGTTTATTAACTTCTTTACCCTAATACGGTTAAACAACCAGAATTTTATCTCACCAACTAGAACCACCTAATGAAGCTACTTAGTTCGTAGCAACTGCTGCATCATAGTCGAGCGGGCTTATCTGTCAATCTCATGACCGGCAGAACTGGAGTTCGAGTCCTAGTGTTGACACCACAATATTTCCTCCATTTTCTTCAACTCATGAAGAATTTCCAGTGTCCGGCACTCTCCAATGCCCAGTACCTTACGAACGAAAAACCGAGCTCCAAGACTAGTTAAATAACTATTTTTTGCGTTTTTGAAAAATGCTAGTTGTAAATGGTTTCAAAACCATAATGGAAAAAAAATGTTCTTTACCGTAAACTTTACGGTTAATCGGGTAGACAGACAGCTGCCAGTTATTTTACCATAATTTTAGAATGAAACTTTTAACAGTGTAGAGGGTATGATACAGTTCTTCACAATAATCGAGAATATTGCAAAAAATTAATATTGATAGAACTATATTTCTCATGACAATAAAGATCTCAATATAGTGAATCAATCATAGAAGCATAATTTTTGTTTCACTATTACCTAAACATACTTCTCTACTTGTTCTGTCATGTTAGAACTGGCTAACATGTTAAACTAGAAAAGTACAAGACTAACATGACAAATCTCCAGAAGTGAATAACAATAAAAGCATGAAAAATATTTGCAAATAATCTGTGGCAACCACAATATTTTGGCTACACACACATCAGGAGGTACATCAAAAAGGTAGAAAAAAGGTGTTTGTATAATAATGATTGAAGTATAAAGAAAAGTGTTTGATAAATTCAGTATTTTTTTTATTAATGAAAAGAGTAATATTGGTAAAACCATATTTCTCATTCTTCCGTGAGTTTCATGAAGCGGAAGATCTCAATATCGTGCCTCTATCACAGAAGCATCAACTTTGTTTTTATTATAACTTAACTACTCTTCTCTACATGTCTAGTTCATCTCACGATTTTCATATTATTCACCTGCCTTTGCGTGATCCATACCTTAAAAGGGTTAAGTACCCTTGTTTTGTATTAAGAATTTAACGATTTCCACCGTATAATGATGATTGAGCTGTTAGTTTGATAGAACTTGCTATGGAATGTTCCCCTTCATTGATTGGCACAGGCGAGCCAAAGAACTGATTTTTATCGGCAAAATTCTTTTTATCCGGTATTCGATGATTATGCTAGATTGAATCAATTGTGAGGATCTAAAACGTTTCGTTTTGGCTCGTATTCGATAGCGGAATGACCGTTTCAGAACGTGTTTTGCGGATGGCTATCGACAAGGTTTGGCAGATCTTTGAATCTAAAACTTATAGTTGGAATGCATTACCTGAATTGAAGCATTGGCGCCAAATGGTTTTATAGGAGGATTTTTTTAAAATACTGAACACTCCTCATTGAAGCAAAATAAACATTTATTAACAACAAGTTTTCTTTATGACACTTTTATGAGTAGGAAGAAAAAAATATTTAAATATTATCACTCACTTTTTGTTTCACTTAGGCTAATGTCTTGTTAATGCTCTCTTAGTTATTGTCTTAGTTAGGTTATGGCTAATATATTTTAATTTATAATTAATATATTAAGTTATTTACATTTGTTTCCCTTATTTTTACATTGATTTCATAACTATTAAATATAAAACAATTTTTATTTGCAAACAATCTATATTTTTTACCACGTTTATATCAATTTGCCTTCGTGTTTTATGTCTGTTCGGGTGGAATTTTGTAATCGATTTTAAACTAAATTCCCGACTAGCTACAGACTTCAAATTTGGCACATAGTTCAGAATTGGATGACAATGCATGAAAATGAAGAGAAAAAAAGACATACAAAGTAAAATAAAATTAAAATTAAAGAAAAATTAATATTTTCGCGATTGTCTTTTGTTATCGATTTGATTATGTCAAATTAGTGTCACATGTCAGTTTAAAAGTTTTGTGTACAGTGAGTGAAAAAATTGAGATTTTGGAAGTAAGTACAAAAAAAAGTAAAAATAAAAATAATATTTTTAAAAACCATGTTTTTGTAGTGGAGAAAAATAATTAAAAAACAAAAATTTGAAAAACAAAAAACGTGGGGTTCATGAAATACATAACAGTACATATACACATACATATACACATTTTCTTACTCATACACATGCACAGTCACATCCACCTATACATCCACATACACATGCATATACACAAACATATTCCACATCCACATTCAGATACAATTGCAGATATTCTCATGAGCACACATACTGTTACTGTTGTGTATTTCATGCGTCCCACGTTTTTCGTTTTTAAAATTTTTGTTTTTTGATTATTATTATCCACTACAAAAACGTGGTTTTAGAAAGTATTATTTTCATTTAATTTTTCTTTTTTTTGAATAAAACCAATTCAAATAAAAAGCAATCCCCATAACAAACTTTTTTTACTTATTCACTACAAAAAAAATGTTGTATAGTTGCCACCATTTTCAATGTAGAGGTAAATTAAACACATTTTTAAGTACAGAATTGTAGTTATAGAACAAAAAAATTATATAAAGTTTGTATAATTTAGAAGGAAAAAGAGACCGGTTGTTTTCTTAATTTAAGGCGCCACTTTTTTGTTGTTGAATCTCCACAAGGAGAGTGGTAATTTTCAGGTCTACCTACATGTCACAATTGAGAAAAAGTTTTAATGTCTCATGATTTAAGAAAAATCAAAGTTTTTCTGAAATTATTGAAAAAGCTTGGGAACGTCTGCTTTAAAATTTTACTGCAATGAAAAGTGACGTTAAAAAAAAAAGGACGTTCGAAATATTTGCTGTTCCTGCTTCAGATGGCAGACACTCAATACATATGTTTCCTTTTTCTTCGAAAGTATTCTGTCAGGTGCGCAGCCTGGAACAAACACTCCCATTAAAATTATTCACTTCACAAGCTTAAAAGTCATTTTAGGGTTTTGCACGACTTGTGCCTAATAAATATTTTGAGAAGAATTCAATTGCAGACTATTCTATGCTCAATGTACCGAAGAGAATAATGGTTATGTGTGTGGTCTTTATTTACTCAGAACTAAGTTTGAAAATGTTTTTAAAACCTGTGATCATAGCTATTAAAAAATTAAGTGTTTGACGCCTTTAACTCTTAATTCTTGAGGCCCTTAATTTCATCAATTTTCTTAAAAAGCATGATTTAATTTAAAATTAAATAGAAATTTTTATTTTTATATCGGAAAGAATAATGAGAATTAATAGTTGTGTGCATGGTCTTTATTTATTTAGAAATAAATCTGAAAATGTTTTCAAAACCTGTGATTATAGCCATTGAGAAATTAAGTGTTTGAGGCCTTTATTTGTGAAAAGGCAGAAAATATTATTCTTAAAACTGAGTTTAAATCAGTTTTCTTGAAAAGCATGACTTAAGGTAAAATTAAAAAAATATATATTATTTTAACACCGGAGAGAATAATCGGAATTAATAGTTGTGTGTGAGATCCTTATTTACTTAGAAATAAATCTGAAAATGTTTTCGAAACCCTTGGTTACAGCAATTAGCAAAATTAAGTGTTTGAGGCCTTTATTACTGAAAAGGCAGAAAATATTATTCTTAAAACTGAGTTTAAATCAGTTTTCTTGAAAAGCATGACTTAAGGTAAAATTAAGAAAAGTATATTATTTTAACACCGGAGAAAATAATCGGAATTAATAGCTGTGTGTGTGATCTTTACTTACTTAAATAAATCTGAAAATGTTTTCAAAGCCCTTGATTATAGCAATTAGCAAAATTAAGTGTTTGAGGCCTTTATTTCTGAAAAGGCGGAAAATATTATTCTTAAAACTGAGTTTAAATCAGTTTTCTTGAAAAGCATGACTTAAGGTAAAATTAAGAAAAATATATTATTTTAACACCGGAAAGAATAATCAGAATTAATAGCTGTGTGTGTGATCTTTATTTACTTAGAAATAAATCTGAAAATGTTTTCAAAACCCTTGATTATAGCCATTCAAAAATTAAGTGTTTGAGGCCTTTATTTCTGAAAAGGCAGGAAGTGTAATTTTTTAAACAGAGCGTAAATCGTTTTTTAAAAGCATAGTTTAAGGCATAATTTAATGAAAATTATTATTTTTTATTAAATTATATTAGATACTATTCTATGATCAATGTACCGAAGAGAATTATGGGAATTAGTGGTTGTGTGTGTGGTCTTCATTTACGTAAACTAAATATGAAATTGTTTTCAAAACCTATCATAAGCATTAACAGATTAAGTGCTTATGGTCTTTATTTAAAAAAAAGGCAGGAAATATTATTTTTAACTGAGTGTAAATCGGTTTTCTAGAAAAGCATGATTTGAGATACAATTTAAAAAAAAATATTATTTTTACACCGAAAAGAGTAATGGGAATTAATAGCTTTGTGCGTGGCTTAGAAATGAACCTCAAAATGTTTTCAAAACCAGTGATTATAGCCATTAATAAAATTAAGTGTTTGAAACCTTTATTTCTGAAAAGATAGGATATTTAATTTTTAAAAGCGAGAGTAAATCAATTTTTTTTGAAAAGCATGGTTTAAGGTGTAATTTTTTTTTTTTTACAATGAAGTGAAGTATTTTTACAATGAAGCCATAAATTATTCTAATGCACATGAACATATGTGTTGTAAACATACAAAAATGAATAAATAAATAAATGAAAGGCCTAGTACTAAATGTGAATATGCATTATGAATATAACTTAGAATTCTGATTTAGTTTTTGACTTTGAACTAAATCGGAAAATGTTCTCAAAACCTGTGAACATAGGCATTAAATAATTAAGCGTTTAAGCCCTTTATTTCTGAAAAGGTAGGAGATTTTATTTTCAAAATCGAGCTCAAAACTTGTCAATGTTTTTTTCCTTGATTTTTATTTATACATAATAATGGACTCTAAAGAAATTGTCGGAATGTTTAAAAATGCCGGCACTAGTGAAATGCTTCTTAAATAATAGTAATAATAACAGAAATTAGAATTTAGTGTAATAAGTAATCTTTCAGACAATAACAGTATTTAATTCATTTTTTTTCTATAATTTTTAAATTTATATGGTAACGGTTTACCCGAAATTCTAGTCTTCAAAATTATCATTTTTATTACCACTCAAAAGAATCATAATAAAAATATACAAAACATAGTAAAAAATACAAAACTAAGAAGTAAATTTAACCGAATAAATAGATTTTTTGCCTTGTTCTAAAATATCATAATGAAATTACTAAATTTTACTGCATTTACCAAATTTTAACTCATGTCACAAAAACCATATTTTATTGTCAATTTTACCAAAATCATTGCCATATCACTTCGGTAAAAATTACCGAGCATTTTGGTGCTCCCGTAATGCTACAGAGCTGGTCGTTTTAACCATACTTGGTTTCAGTATATAACCATCGGAGATAATATTTTATGTTATGTTATTTATTGTTATTAATTATTTATTGTTATTAATTATTTATTGTTATTGATTATTTATTGTTATTAATTATTTATTGTTATTAATTATTTATTGTTATTAATTATTTATTGTTGTTATTATGCTATGTTATTAATTATAGGTTTATTTTTCTTAGGTTAAAAGGCGGAATGAGAAACGTAGATGAGGCTGTTTATTGTAACTAATTGTTGTATGTCAGCATTTTTTTCTCTTTATTTTTAAATGCTAGTTCGGTTTAAATAGCAATGTATTTTACACTTTTTATACATGACTTTCAATTTACATTAATTTAAATTAACTTAATTAGCGTTTTTTACTAAATTTAAATTCCTAGTTCATTAACTTAAATTTTATGCAAAAATTGCTAACAAAAAATATAATGCAGCATTAGTAAAATGTGTAGTATCATTTGTTACAACATTGTTTTGAAAACTACGAAACACTTTAAACTGCATCATAGTTAGCATACTATTAGTAACAAAGAATATATATCACTTACTTTTATTTCTCCAATATTTTTGATATTTTCCAATATGTTGTAATGGAAAAAGGGTTGAAGGAGCTGGAAGAAAAGCATGTTGTCATAAGTATTTTGTAATGATTTTAAAACAATTTATAGCAAATTACTTTTTTTCCGTCGAATACTGAAATGCAATACCGTTTCATAAACGCATTCTTAATACTTATTTAAAATCTTTTATAGTTGTATTTCAAACTAGTGATAATTATTTCTTTACAAATAATGTGTTGCAAACAAAACTTAACAAAATGCATTTAATTTATTTATCTTTATTACGTTTAAGCTACAATTAACATTCGTTTTAAAATAGAAGATGGCTAAGCCCACTGTTCGCTGCTGTTCACCAGCTCCAATGATTGCTTTCCACTGTGAGCCAGAAGACCATGATCTTCGGCCAAAAGTCAAAAATTAAATTTCAACTAAAATATGTGTTGGCTGTTTCAATATAGCCGAAATTAAGTATTCATAATCATTCCAAACATTATAATTTACTTTTTGGGCTGACAAGAGTAGAATGCAATGAAAAATTTGTTAAAATTTTTTTTTCAAATATAACTTTTAAATTTTTTTCATGTATATATATATAGGAATTTCACCTTACTGTTACATTTTTATCAGAGTAATTAGTCTGAAATTGTAGTACAATTTTTCAATTTGTTGGATTAGTTTATACTCTTGACAAACTTACAGTTTATATCTTATCATTTGACATTTTGAATAACTTTCGAAACTTAGTTCCAAAAAATTCCGCTAGATAATTAGCTAAACTTTTTTTTGTTGTCTTTTTTTATGTTTCTTCTTTCGAAAAAACCTGCCCCATTTTACCCATATTGCAAAGGTGGACTAAATATACCGAAAAACAAAAATTATGTTTTTTTTCTTCATGTTTTATCGCTATTTTGTAATTAATTCGCGTCATTTTGTAATAATACTTCGGAAATATAATTTGCTTTTCATTTTTAATATAAAATTACGAAAATTATTATATTTTCATTGCTATATTTAATTATTTAAACGCACTATATTAATTTTTTTATTTTTTCTCGCCATGTTTCAGCCGCCATTTTTTTGGGGGTATTTTTAATGTATTTCAAAATTTCAACTATGAATTCAATTTACCTGCTCGTAAAAACTCCTAAATAAAACTCCCCAAATTGCGAAACAATTTTTTTATCGAAATACTAATTTTGGCCACGAAACCTTGAATGCTGGCCCACTGTGTTTTCCAATAATTGTTGTTTCTTAGCATAACAGTTTTTTTTTTACGAAAGTGGAAATTGTCCACTTAAAATATATGTTCTAAAAATAATTCAGTTTAACTAAGCTTGTGCCCTCACTTTCCACGTCCAACACATAAAACAAATTAAATTATTATTTTGAGTAAAATCGATTATGATTGGTTATGTGTCAAATGTAATTTGTGCATGCATCTTATCATGCACGAAATTGACAGTTACGTACTAAATCATTTAGCGAATCTCTTTATTAGTAAGGTAATCACGCTATAAGATAAAAATCGCGTTGCAACAAAGAAACAATTTTTTTAGATTTTTACTCTCAGCTTAAGGAAACAATCAAAATAAAAAACGTAATAATAGCAGAGTATATATATATATATAAGAAAAAGAGATATAACAGGTAAATACATTCAAATTTGGGATACAAAAATATTGTACAAGAAAACAATAGCTTCATGAATTTTATTAATTTCATTCCAAAGACAAAGGGAAAAAATGTGGAAATTAATGTAGAAAAATAAGATCCTGTGATTTTCTATTATGTGAAATCTACCATGCTATTTTCTTGCCAAAAAAATGTTCATTGCGCAAATTAAAAAGCGAACCTTACTGAATAACATTTGATCTAGTGTTTGGATCTTCACGTTTTAGGACTCAATTTTAATGATTTGAGGATTTTTTTCTCAAATATACCAATTTATTAGTGCAAACAATATTTTAAGTTACGAAATCAAACATAAAAACGTGATGCCCACCTGTAGAATGACCTTTCGTCATACAGGCATTTGATGGGCAGACTTGTTGGTCGCTCTTTCATGGGTACCATATTAGATGGATCAACGTTGCTCCCACATTCAGGACAGCTACTACAGAAAATGAAAGAACACCTATGCTTTGTCGGTCGGCAGCTTTTCTGAATAAATATGCCTTTTTTTCCCTTGACAGATTTGGATTTCTGACGCTCAAAATATAGGGTTTAGAACCAATCTGGTAAATACATGATCCCAATTGCTTAATTAGAGGAGCGATTCAATTTTTAGATCCCTTAATGTTAATTTTACTTTTATTAAATAAAATAATAAAAAAACTACAAATATGTACTGAAAGTAATTTTTTGCATGAAATTTTGGATAAAAGAATTTTGCAATTGTGTGCAAAAAGTTTTCAATTCGCCTAAAAAGTTCTCGAGATATGGCAAAGTAGACAAAAAGTACAATTAACATTAAGGGGTCCAAAATTTGCACTGCTTTCCTGGCCAAATTATGGAACTATATTTCCCGAATTGCGGTTACCCCTTACATTTTGGGGGTCAGAAATCCAAATCTATCGAGAAAAAGGTATGTTTATTCTGTGAAAGTACGTTTTTGTGTCAGATTTCGCAACTTAAATTATCATCTGCACTAATTAATAAGCATATTTGCAGTCACCTCTTCGAACCATCAAAATTGAGTTTTAGAATATGAAGATCCGATTATTCGATCAAAAATTATTCAAGATGGTCCGTTTTTTATTTTGCACACTCTACTTGCGATGTTAATGCGGAAAAACTGCGATATAAACCTTATGCGAAAATAGTTGATACATTTTCCTACAAAATAGACACTATTAAAAGACACACGACGCCTAGAATGAGAAAAATCCTCTAAAAATCCTTTATTTGGTTTTTGAGATATTAAAATGATTTACTCTTTACTATATAATAGGCAACAAACCGTGTTTACGTCAGAGTTTTTCTTACCGAGTTATAAGATAATGAATTTATAAAGGTCCATACATCAATATGTAGTTCTCGTTGACAAATTTGTTTTTCCTCGTAATGGAATTTTTCAATGTTCTCCTTACTTTAAAAAGATCCTTACTCACCAGTTTTTGTTTTATTGTTATTAAAAAATTTTCAGATACACGCATCTTGTTTAATTCAAAATGCATTTGATTAACTTAATATCTTAATTTAATTTCTTAGTAATTGAACAAGCATAATTAAAGCGTGCTTTTTGAAGAAAGTTTTGGTGACAGAATAAAAATCTAATGCCTACTTACATTATATTTTTATCCGGTTACCATAATTCTTTAGATTTATTTAAAGACTAATAAACAATACTAATAAAGACTAATAATATTTAAGTAAAAATTAGATTAAAATTCGTTCACAAGAGAATTTTTAATTACCAACAATTAAAAACTAGACTTTTAGTTATAACTAATCATTATTTCTTTCTAAAACTTTATATATATAATGCCATTGCTACCAATATTCTGTTAAAAAAGATTGAATAAAAATCACCTTTTTTTGTTTTTAGCATCCCGCGTCCCCCTAAAAGGAGGAATCAGAAATCTTTTGAAAATTTAGAAACCCCTTTATAAGAAATATATGAGAGCATCAAGCTAAATTTTACATTTAATTTAGAAAACGTCTTCCAGTGTGCATTGTTTGAAAACGGAAACATATAGATCAGTAGAAAACAAAGTATATAGTAAAATATATTGACCCACCATAACAAGTCTAATTAGTTCAAGGTGGTTGACTGGGCATTTCTTTTATTCTTGATAAACAAAGATTGAATTGCTTGGCTTAGTTTGGTTCACTGCATCAAAACTCTAGTGGAGTGAGACACTAACTTAGAGGTCTTTACAAAAATGTTATTTCCTTGGGTTAATGAATATTAAATAAAACTTCCAAACTTATTGAAATAAATCATTGCTTAAATAATGCGAGAGTTATTCAAATAACTTAAATAATGTGTCAATTTAGCTAGGTTTTTTAAAACTCTAATGGTATAACTAAGTCTAAAATAAATAATTAAGTTCCATTTTTACAATGTTTATCAATATTTTTTTTAATATTTTATGAGTCCCGTAGTGGACTGATCGTAAAGACACGGTTTCCTGTGGAACACCGAAGACAAGTATCATTGGATGCGGTCAGGATGCGGGTAGCTGACCACATTGATCAGCCTTCATAGAGACTGAGGGTGCGCGGTATCGGTCCTCGTTAAACTGTTCTACCATAAAGTGCTCGACTTCACGCGTTGGTCATAGGGCTACCAAAGTAGGGGAGACATCCCCTCTGCAGAGGATCAAAATTGCGATGGCATGTCTTCGGATCATCCTCAAGGATGTTTCTCAGACCATCGCTCAGACTATCCTATAGTGCAGCTCTAGTGTGACGTAAATAAAGTACCTACCTACCTGATATTTTATGGAATTTTTTTAATCAGCCAATCCAAACTAGTTTCCTCCTTTCAAACTGGCTTGAGGGTTCTACATATTTCACCATTAGAAGCGGTTTCAATGAAAACAATTCTGTGATAAGTGATCTACATTCATGACCAAAAGTTAAGGAATAAACACATTTTCACGGATAACTTCAGAACTAGGAAAGTGAAGTTTTATACAAAAATTCATTTAAGTATGACGAAAATGGGGATAACAATAAGGTAATAGGAAAGGTTGGCAACTGTTTTGGGACAATAAACCTAATGTCTAAGACATTGACTAAGATAAATCGCAGCGTCAACCAAAATTGGTGATTGTGTGTAAAATAGACAGATATTCAACCGTTAAAATGAAAATGTAATAGAAAAGAAAATAGATTTTGCTTTCATTTCTGTGAGAGAAAAACAGAAGACCTTACTTTTTGAATTGATCTTGTATGACTCCGATTTTCGTTTATTTTTTCATTAATCTTGTTCATTTTATTACATTATTCTACAATTAGTCAAAGTCATGTCATCCCTATAGGTACATCCATATTAAGTGCGATAAGTCAAAGTATTAAGTTCGAAAATGTATACACCATAACTTAAACGATAGTGAAAGAATTTTCATCGCACGTTAAGCACCATCAAATCCCAAATTGATTGAAAGTTCTCAAACAAGTTCTTATCCCATTAGCGATTAATCAAAAATCCCAAGTGAGAGAATACGTGTGATCGGAGAATAATGAATGGAAGCTCAAGAGAAAGAAGAGTCATGTAGCATACTAGAGGAATAAAAGCGAATGATTGAATTCGAACGAAAAAGAAGGTTGGTGACCTCAAGGATGCTTCATGTTCTTCATCGCCCTTTCTACTACACCTCTTCTACTTTCTTGTGTCACGCAAATCAAGGGTCAGATTAAATGGTGGTTTAGATCTTACAATTCACTAATTTTTAATAAGCCTTACTGAACATATTTTAAAAACAAGAAGAAAATTGTGACGTATTAGAGAACATCAGTTCAAAGTATGAATTTCTGTTTAGTCTGTTAGCTTAATGTTTAAGTCTAGCCTACATGAATAAAATAATGTATAAAAAGAATAATTTCCAATACACTTATACGTTAATAGACTTATATGTTATGTTACTGCACGAAGAAAGAAATTCTGGTAAAATTACCGTACTGCATGGTAATGATAATAGGTGATAGTTATAATAATGTATAATAAGATTAATTTCCAATACACTTATACGTTAATAGACTTATATGTTATGCTACTGCACGAAGAAAGAAATTCTGGTAAAATTACCGTACTGTATGGTAATGATATTTAAAGAAAATAAAAACCGTAATTTTGGTAATAAAATCAAATATATGGAATTTAAACCATTCCTTTGGTAATTTTTCCATTCTTATATGGAAATATTAATCTTCCATATAAGATTTTCGAAAATTCTGGTTTTTTAAAATTATAGTTCTTATTACCACACATTTAGTAAAAATACAAAACTGAGAAAAAAATTTAACCGAATAAATTGCTTTTCGTGCTAACTTCTAAGGTATCATGATAAAAGTATCAAATTTTACCACATTTAACAAATTTTATCAGATATTACTAACCCATACTTTACTGTTATTTTACCTAAATCATTAACAAAGCGCATCGTAAAGAATTACCGAACTTTTTGATATTTTCATAGAGCCAGAAAAATGGTAAATTTTACCATATAGTGGTAGGTTTGACTATACTTTTTCTCTATGTGCTAGTTATCATGTTACCGCTAGTAAAATGCTACTGCTAGTAAAATGCTACTTCTAGTTATGTTACTATTAGTGCTAACATAATGTCGAATACATTATACTAAATAAATGTTTAACACTGTATAAGTCAATAAAATAAGGTCAAATATAATATGCATAACTGAAATAATGCTAAATTACTTATAAAACTGCGATACTAGAATGATGTCCAATACATTGATAGAATTAAGCCTATTTCACCATACGCTCATTGAATAACATTCATTGCATAATATGTTAATGTAATAATCAACACATTATTCCATTACTTTATTACATTGTGAGCTGTCAATAATGCAAGATTAAATGAATTTACAGTTAGGAAAAAAAAACAATAATATCGAATATTACATAAAATACACGTATTACAACAACGTAAATTTATTTCTAAATCAATATATTTAGCTCAATTAAACTATAATATTTAAATTACTCATGTCAAAATAAAAAAAAAGGCGTAAAACTTAGGATTGGGGATATTTTCTAATAACGGTCTAAATAAATTCATATAAAAATCATTAATTTTCTTATAATATTTAAAAAAATGTACATTGTTACCATAGTTTCTACGGCAAGGATGTTACATTTCTTAAAAATATTTTGTTAAAAAACAAAGGCATATTTGAAAAAGAAATGACCAAAAAATAAGAAGATATCATCCAATTAATCCGAATATAAAAGAAACAACATAAAATAAACATGCATATTATAAAATTTTAAATAGACTAGAACATTGAAGAAATTGTCAAACTTGTAAAGTAAGCTAAAAAATGCATATTAGGAATGCTATTCGGTTATTTTTATCATTTGTATAAAAATCCTTTATATAATATCATTTATATCACTTATATAATCGTTAATATCATTTAATAATTTATATCATTAATATCATTTATATAATTTTATCATTATATCCAAAGGTGTTAAAATTTGAAAATTTAACAGTGTTATTCCCTTTCCTCAAGATACAAGTTTGCAGCTGGAATTAGTATTATCTTCAATTTTTGCACGAAAAGAAATAGAAAATAAAAGTATATTTCTCGAATAGATTTCTTATCTAATTACTTCTTGTAATAGGTTTTACATTTTAATTTACTGTTTTGTTGATTTCATACCTCCGCATATACAAGTTTACAATCATGCTGTAACATTATAAAAGCAGATGTAAAATGTTTCTTTTTCTTTTTTGGTTAATTTCAGGAGAAAACATTAGAAATATTTTTTTCACTCAAAACATTGTAAAACTAAACTATGCATAGATAAATTTATGCATCAATGGTATAATTAAGGTATTCATAATAATTATTCTAGTCATCAATCGTGTTATAACATTATAAAAGCAGAAGTAACAGATTTTAGCTTATTTAGCTAGTTTTATGAGAAAACTTTTTAAGTGATCTTTTTTTCACTCGAAACATTATAAAACTAAACTGTGCATGCATAAATTTATGCATTATTCGCATAATTATGTATTAATAATAGTTACTTTAGGTTATATAAATTACTATAAGGAGATTGTAATAGTTAATCTATGTTCATATTAGTTGTTACTATAAAGTGCTCAGATAAACTTCTAGTAACTTTTCAGTATTCTTTGAAAAATTAATTAGTGTTTGTATTTAGTGTGATTAAATTCGATAACAGTTCGTCAATTATTTTGCAACTCTAATGTGTGAATTTCAATGATGTGGATCTTTTGTGATAATGACTCAAAAATCTATCCATTAATGGCCGACAAATATGGAACATCAAGTATTGATACACCAAAACAAAGTGAATAAAGCTCAAATAAAGGTATAAAAATGGATATGCTATAGTTTCGCTCCTATAAAAAAGAACAAGAAAAATAACTTTCCGTTTGTGTTTCGACTCTGAGGAAGGTTCTTTTTTATAGAACTGAAACTAAAGTATGTTCATTTTTGCATCTTTATTTGAGTTTTATTCACGTAGATTTTCTATCTTCAACAAAATATATCCTTTATTCATTTGGACATTATGCATAGTTTTGTAAATTTTTAATATAATATATTTGGTAAATATATCGTTTGTTTTTAAACCTAAAGCTTGATTTACAACAATTGATTTGTTTTAAATCTCTCTTTACGAAGTAAGCTTTGATTGAAAGTGCATCAATAGCAAGATGTAAGTAATTTTTTTTGGAATAGAAAATCATTGCTCGCTGAGTAAACTAATATAAACTCCTCTTTTAAAAGTATAGGAAAAAATATTCATGCTACAACACAATGAAGTAGTACTAAAATAAAAATATCGAATAAAATCCTTGTTTAATAGGAGCAATTATATATTATTTAATTATTCCTAAGTTAAATTTAAATAAACAAATTGTATATAAATTAATAATTAAATATAATATGTAGAGACTCAAACTTTCTCTATTTTGCATCTTCAAAATATCTTGAAATATTTTTTTCAGAATTATAGTGTGGCTAACCTTTTAATTCTTAGAACTGGAAGATTGCTGAAAAAATCTACCAGAAAAGTTTCTGATTAAAGTTGAATCAAACTAAAAGTTTCGTGACGAAATTTACATTATCCAGACAATATTGTGATAAGCCCCCTGAAAAACGTCTTCTTTTACGTGTTTTGATAATATTTCCAAGTAGATAGTTAAAAAGGTTTCAGAATACTTTCCAGGAGACTGCAAAATGAAAGAAACATTGTAATGTGAGTTTTCTGGCAAATATCCTCTCCGGAACATTTGAAAATGTGGCTTATCATTTTATTCTTCCAAAAGCATCCACTGTATTTATTGAATAAATTGTTGTATACAAAGAAATTAATGCTAGATTAATGAACAATCCAAAATACAATTTATAAGAGATTTTTAAAAATAATAAATTAATTAAATTATAAAGAAATAAATATTAATGAATAATTAGCTAAAATTATTTTTCTAAAAGAGATTTATTTAAGTTTTTAAAACCATGCCTTAAGACTTAGGTTTGTCATTAATGGGTTATGTTAAAAGAAAGTATTGTTATGCTATTTAAAAAGGCCTCCGTGAAAAAAATTCAAACTAAATGGATTTTTATCTTAACAATAGGTAATAACATCGTAACAGTTTCGTTTTCTACATCAGTAAATCTTTTAAAAACAATATATTTTCCAAGCAACGCTTAATTTAAAAGGAATAGTGCCAAATACAGAGTTCTATGACTTTTCAAGGCCAATATTGCATTTTCGGTTTCGTGTTTCGAATTAAAGTTAACAGAACCATGTCACTTACCTTTAGCCTTGAGTTACGTGATATACAGATTTACCTCGAAAAAGACACCCAGACACCACGTTTGTGACGTCACATTATTGTCGTTTACAATAGTGTGTTAATAAGAAAAAGATTTCTGTAGCAAAAACTAAATTGTTTCGAAATGTTTTTGTTTAACAATTATAATCGCTAGCCCTTTGCTGTTCGTGCTATGAAGGTTAAAGATAGGAAGTCCGGTGAGCTTCCAGCAAGATTCATAATTTAAAATAAACAAATTGAGGAAATATTTTTATAACTCGAAATTATTTTATTTAACCTGAATACTAAAAAGTAAACAAAATAAAAATACATTCTTAAGTTCTGAAAAGATTTAAGCATTATAATATAAAAGAAATACATAATGACGAATAATTACGAAAGATTGTAAATTGTGATCGTATTATTGCGTTCACTGGTTACACATTGGTTAAATGTATTTTTTCTAGAATAGACTTTTCTAAATGTCACAATATTTTAAGTCATGGATTATAAAAACTGTTTCAACTGATGATTGTTCTCCTGCCATCCAATGGGCTGAAATGGTTATCAATTCCAAGTAATATACGTTTCTTAAGATTTTACAACGTTCTTTTCCTTTTTTAATATTCGTATTGAAATCGCCTCTAAGACCATTATTATACGTTAATCATAAAAGAACATAAAAACATTTTTAATTTGATATTATGCAAAAACATTAAAAATGCAGGCTGGTGAAAAAGAAAAGAAAAGAACCAACTCCAAGAAGTTCCAAAATTATCGTCTGCTTTTTTTATTTGTTCTGGCTGTGTCTCTTTTTTATTAATGTTAGTCAGGTGTTTCAAGACTCTGAGAACTATTTATTTGATAAAAAAATGGAATCAGTTTAGCTTTTTTAACTGCATTTATATATGTTTTTCAGTTTTTTTTTTGCATGATTTTGTAGTGCTGTCACGATGAATTAATAATTGTTCACTTCTTTAATTCCGTATGGAGAACGGGCATTCAGCTAGTATAAAATAAAATAAAGTTCTGAAGCACAGATCAAGTAAAACTTAAACATTTCCAACACCTCTAAAACTTTCTCTTGTTATGAGTACCAACTGTATATACTAATTGCAGAATTCCTCACCTAGGTGGCGCAGATATATACACTGGTCCGTGGTACGTGCGGTTGAAGGTACAACACTCTACCCTATTCTTATACTCGGTTCACAAAATACATAAAATTGCGACTATTTTTTTCCAAAAGCAGTCTTAGTTACCTACTGGCTTATAAAAATTTCCATATCATTATTTCCAAAGCGAAATTGCTACCTTCCCTTCAGCAGCTAACTTATTTACATTCAATAAAGATGCTTTACCGACCGTACCTTGCTATTAGCTTTAAGAATGCTGTAAAAAAAACTCATGACATAAAAGACAGCTATCATGTCGTTGGTAAAAGGAACTAAACTACTAGTTTTAACATTTGACTATGAAGAATATCAATATGCTAGAAAAATCTATTTTTAAAGACAGTAATTTGTCGGCCTAAAAGGATACTAGATGGATATTTTTTTTTTCTTCGTATCATCTCCCAATGAATGGGAATATAAGTAGAATAGTATTTCGATTCTGTGTAGCTTATATGGAATTATAAGCATCAGTGATTTTATTCTGGAAAAAAGATAAGTTCCAGGTAAAATATATTTTACTGGAAAAAATGCATGTGCTTAAATATTTCTGCTTGCTACGAAGAATTAGTGCTTGGTTTTAAATTGCTCGAACAGATAGTGTAGAAGACGCAAATGTGCAACGCTTGGAAAATTCACTCTACCTTAGAAGAGAACTATTAGAATTACGTAAACTTCATTTCAAATTGCCCATAACAATATGTATACGTATGTAAAATATGTAGATCTACAAAGATGGTGGTTTGATTTACACTATTTACTCGAACTAACAAACCACCCGTCAGAATTGCATATGCTAAGTCTTAATTTATTGGTAAAAATATGTATATAGAATATACATGTACGAGGGTAATTTAGACGTAAAAGGGTTGAGGATGAATTACACAAAATTCATTTTGGCGTAGACTTCAGAATTATGTAAGCATAACTTTAAATTGCTCGTAAAGATGAATAAAAAATAAAAGTAGAAAGAACTAAAAAGTACTTTTCACCAAAAAATACATTTTTGCCAAAATACGAAAGTGTATTGAGTATTGTACAAAACAAAAAATCTGATTTGCCGTAACTTTTACAATAAGAATTACAGTAAAATAACTCTAATTAAATAAATATTGCAGTGAAAATTACGGTGTAATTTTTTGCGGTATGATGAAAGGCATTTTACAGATGATGCACCAAAAGTGCCGGCAATTTATACCTTAATTTGATCAGGAATTTTTTACATTGTAGATAAAAAGTCCTAAAAATCAACTCGTCCAAGTGAGGAATAACCTGAGAAATTCAGTGAAATGTTGTGAAACTCATGAGTTGAGTTTCTAAATGGCGATCAAAAACTTTCAATAAATAGAATTTGAAATTTCAATTTTAAAATTGAAATTTATTTCAAATTGAAATATATTTTATCGTTGTTCCAACATTGTTAGACCAAAAGCAGGTACAGCGCACAAAAATAAAATCGGACATCCCTGAACGACTTATAATCTAACGATTGGATTTTCATGAACCAGTAAACAATCAATTGATATAAACGTAATTTATGTAACGTAATTAAAATAATTTATGAGCTTATCGCTGCATTGTTTGGTATAGGGTGTTCCAAAACCTTCTTTTTCATTCGCAATTAATTGTCTGTCCCTCAAAGCTTTTAACTTTAGTGATATGTATGACAAATCGCATGATTTAAACACTTCTAAAGTATTATAATTCTCGATGTATTCTTGAGAAACATGAAAAAATGAGTTAGTATAGAAGTGTTTCCATTATTTTGTTCAACCCCTGTATGCAATAAACTTTTTAATTTACCCTTTAAAAGTAACGAATTCATTGAATGACAGTTATATATAGAAATTTTCTAAAAATACCTATTGTTTAACAATCAAACAAATCATATATATATATATATATATATATATATATATATATATATATATATATATATATATATATATATATATATATATATATATATATATATATATATATATATATATATATATATATATATATATATAAAATTCAGATGGAATCAATTTTTGAAAAAGTTATATTGTTAATTCATGCAAAAAAGCAATTATTTCATTCCGATGTTAAATAAGTATGAAATATGGGGTGTTTGAAACAATATAATTTTGCTATCTTATTGCAAAAATATATCAATTATATATAATTATATAAAAATATATATATTTTTTATCTGCAATCAAGAAAGAAATTTTCTTCATTGCATATTAATTTAAAAAAGCATCAACGAAATAGGGCAATAATTACACCCAACAATAATGGCGATATCGCTTCAAGGATCTAAAATTTCTTTACATCATTTTTAAATAATAAGCATTAGTTTTATTCCGTTCATTTATAACCCTGCTCACCTCGGACCTTTTCAAAATCAAGTCTAGTTTCTTATTTAAAACCAGTTTAGTAACATGTTAGAATTGTTTCTTTGTTTAATTGAGTTTGTTTCAAAATTAAGTTTAATTTCGTACGTTCTGACGAGATTATTAAACTAAGCGTCTGTGGTGTTATTTTTTTCTAAAAAAATAATGAAATAGCATGGAGCTGTTAATAATCATAATTTTTAAAATTTCTTTTTAAAATTACGTAATTTAAGTAAAGAAATTATTTATTTGAAAGGATGAATATTTGTTTTGCATTCTATCAATAAAAAAAATTGTCAAGTAAATAATGTCCTGAATAATATTTACTGTAAACCCAAAATTTGTTCGTAATATATTAAAAAAAAAGTTTTTAAGACAAATAAAAAGTCAGAAAACGATTGCAAAAATGTATTTGCAATCGTTTGCTAAAGAATTTTTACTTTTCTTTCTTTAAAATTTATGGACATTTTTTATTAATTCGGTGAAAAATATAGCAAATTCGGACCATTCATTTGGTAAAAACTTTATTTAAAAATTATTTTTAAGTTGTATAAAATTTGGAAGAATACTTATTATATCGTTTTATGACTGGAAACCGTATTTAAATTAAAGTAACCTTTTACATCCAACAGTGCTCTTTTACTGCCAACTATAAAAATTGGCATTATATTTGGCGCGACTGTTTCAAACAACATATAACTTAATACCTTGTTCAAAATGGAGAAAAAAATTTTCACATATTATTTCCGAGTCTTAACATCTATCTGATTGTAAAATTTTAGTTGCATTGATGTGGAACTCTAGGGTTGTTTACTACACGGAGAAAAAAAAGCTCTGGTAAAATTACCGTACAGTGTAAAACCAAAATATACTGTGTTTAAAACCATTTAATTGGTAAATTTCCCGTTTACTTAACAGTTTTCAAGAAATTCTTTGTAAAGATATGAAACTGAAAAGTAAATTTAACCGAATAAATCATTTTTATGCCATGCTCTAAGATATGATAATAAAATTACCAAATTTAAGCACATTTACAGAAATTTATCACATATTTTAAAGTGAGGAGTAACTACCACTATAAATATTAAATACCGATTCCCTAGTATATTAGACATGTTAACTTGATTCTATCTTAAAATATGCTCATTACTAATTCTTTACTTTCAATTTTAGATAACAAGGACCTCAAGGAAACACCACAAGGATCCACATCTCATGATGAAGGGGTAAAGGGCCGTTCCGGCCTCAGGCACCCCGACCAACCAACAGGACTAGGACTCTATCTTGAGGCACTTTTTGATAGATGAAGGTTGACATAGTCTAAGATTAAATCCCCACATGGTGAAATGATAGATGTTTCTATCATTATTCTTAATCGATAATGAATCGATTAAGCAAGATGATTATGAATTATTTTTTATATTTTGGATGGCAACAGTCTGGATAATAAAATAGAACAGCTATGGTGAATAAAATATTTGCTAACCTACTGAATGAGTCTTACTTGTATTAAGGTGATAAAACAACACATCAAAAGCCTTGTTTTATTGTTAATTTTACCAAAATCATTTCCAAAGCTTTTGTTGCTCACGGGCCAAGGTAATAAATACGGTAATTAAATACGGTAAATTTTACCATATCCTGGTAGTTTCGACTGTAGTTTTTTCTCAGTGTAGTAAGTACACTGCAAAAAATTTCGGATCAAATCGCGGTATAAGTTACCTGTATGTAAAACCATAAAATTTACCGTAAAATTATACCGTAATTTTAACAGTAATATTTATTTAATAAGAGCAATTCAGTGATTTTATAGTAATTATTACTGTGAAAATTAATGTTTATCTGATTTCCTGTTCCCTAACATGTTCCGGTAAAAATGTATTTTAGTTAAAATCCATTTTCACAGAACTGAAGAAACTGAGTGTGGGGGATTTCTTAGGGCATTTAACATTCACCTTAGGAGAGATATTTCCGTATCGGTGCCTAATCGCGCCAACATAAATTGGCAAGGCACCAGGTGAAACTACCCAATTTTTGTGCTTGGATTAAATTTAAGACAAATTTTTATTTGCTTGTCAATGGTTGGTTACGATTTGCATTATTGTGTGGTGATATTTATTTTAGTTTCTTGCGTGCCACTGTCCAGATGTTGTCAAACCTTAGGGATTATTTGCGTACAGGTACCAAAACGAAATTTTTCCCGACCTCTATATTCTTGTAATTTTGAATCCAATTCAGCAGATAGGCGAACACATAAGTCAAGTACAGGAACAAAATTGTCCTCAAACCCAAGTTTTTCTTTTTCTTTTAAATTTTTTTCCTCGTATTTACAGCAGTTTTCATATATTTTTAAAAATTCTTGCAAATTTGCATATATTTATAATAAATACTTCTTCAATTCACTTTTTTATATCACATATCAGTCGTATATTTCATCAGGAATCTTTAAGATCTATTTTCTAATGATTTAATTTTTATTCTTACTAATTTTTAGTTATGTTTTACACATATCAAAACGATGTTGAGAAGTTAATGAAAGTTTCTGATTTAAACCATTAAAATTGTTTTAAAATTTTCAAAATTTACTTTTATTAGGTCTTAGAAGTAATTTTTTTGTAGTCAAACAATTATTCTTTTATCAGTAAAATTTTTTTTTCAAGAAACGATGTTTAGGATTTCATCCGGAATTCTACTATAACACAATATTTTTCATAACATTCCAGCTAGCATCATAAGATACTGATCTAAGCCATTTGACATTTCTGTCGGTGAAATCTTATTGGCCAGTACATCATATGATATAATCAACAAAGAATATCTTGATTTTTTTTTTAAATGTTCATTTGTATAATATTATTAGAAATTATAAAGATATTTTTAAATCTGCAAATTATTTACCTTCATTCAACGGTATTTTTCTGAAATATTTCTTATAATCTCTCACTATTATCTTTTCACAATATTATGCTTATCATCTTTCCGTATAATTAATTTATACTACTAAGTATTTGATTTTGAGTATTGTTCAAAAGATAAAGGGTAAAAACTAAAATTGGTGTTTCTGTATGATAAAATAATATTACATTACTTTATTATGCAACATTTAGAGACAAACATACATACTGTGTTTGTAATACATTATACCGTTTGTATAATGTATTAAAACATTATACAAACGGTATCTTACTGTTCCACACAAAAGTGAATAAGTTATATTTATTTTTGTAATAAGAGACTTATGTAAAACTATTCCCAACTGGGTACTTGCATTTATTCACATGGTTTTGTCTAATTATGTGGTTGTGTGTGGCGTGTTAGTATTGCAATTATTAGATTCTGGTTTATCATAATACTGAATCAATTTTCGTTTCAGATTGAATTGGATACCTGCAAGCGACGTTACTCGTGCGTGTCTCTGATTGACTGAAACACGCGTGACGTCGCTTGCAAGTATCCAATTAACATGTAATTAAATCTATTAAATATTTTAGGAATAAATATTTCACCCTACTGCACATTTTTTTTAGTGAGAAACATTTTAAAAGTTTTATAATAACCTAAAATTTAAAAAAAAAAAACAAAAATTCAAAACAAAGTTGTCGATGAAGATGTAATTGTAATCGAGCAAATTGATAAGAATAAAAAATTAAGTTAACGAGAATTAAATCTGTGTAAGAAATTGGGATCTTTTAATTGAATAATATTTAATTGAGATGCAACAATCTGTTTATTTTAAGAAGTAAAAATGACTGCTTATAGCGATCATAAGTGTAAGTGAGCAAAGCTAGTAGGAAGTAGAGCCCCAAGTTATAAATATTTTTGCAAAGTTTCTTTTCAGACATATTTCTTAAGAAGTACACTGGAGTCCAAAAATTAAGAATAATTCAAAATATTGGTAATGTGTCGAATAATGCTCAACCTTTTGGACAACTGTGTAATATCGGTTCAAATTATCAATCCAGAAATTCAGATTAGTTCGTGCTGTTTATGGATCATAAATAAAAATTATAATTGTTTCTGTAAGTAAATAAAAAAATATGAAAAACCTTAGGAATTTTTTTAAAAATATTTTTGTGGCATATACTTAACTGTTTTTCTTTCATGTGTAAGATATTTTGTGTAAATATCTAGACTTCCTTTGTTTCTTATCTTCTTAACTACTTCCGCTTTTCTGATCTTACCCTGTCTAAAAGAAATGTTTAGGATAACACTTCAACGAAGAAAAAACCTCTTTGTTTTCAGTGTTTAGCATTTAAAAAATACAACTATTTACACTCTTTCCAGAACACGCTCTAATGATAGAACAAAAGATAAATATGCGGTTTTTACATAAAGAAGAATACCGTACGAAAAAATATTCTTTGTTCAACTAACATTCCGGACAATCCATTCTTTTCTTACCCTGAAACACGACGGGAGGTTTGAACTTGACGATTGGATTTGTTGTATGCTTTTCATGACCTTATACCCCTTATAGCTCACTATGTCCAACAAAGAAAAGCTTAGAAATCATTTGAGTCGGGGGTGTACTAGAACATTTTAGAAGGTTAATGGACCCATTTTCGCTCTCGAACTCTTTTTTATTTTGTTTATGGTGAGAGAAAGTGGGAAGATAAAGAAAGAAATAAGACCATTAAAGCACCGTACATTAACCCTTTTACGCGAAGGTGCAAGATAATCAAGGTAAACTTGCGCATCGAATGTTAGCACAACCGTTCTTTAAAGTATCGTTCAGTTATAAAAGAAACGCTTCCTACCTAATGTTCGAAATGGTTAAGTCACCCGTAGCAAAAGTAAAAACTTTGTTTTCTGAAAGCAGATCATACGATGTCTGCTGTACTTGAAAGTCCTTTTTAAGACTAAGCATTAGCAATAATAATTGTCAACTTAAAAATTGAAAATAAAATTATCATTTGAAGCAGAATTTTTATTAAAAATATTTTTTCTACTTTTTTTATTATTTTATTAATTTAGGTTAAAGTAAGTAAAAAAATATTATAGTTAGCATTCAAATAATTTATGGTTATGAAACACCAGTTTTTTTTTTTCTGCGTTAGAGGTAAAATTTTCCAAACACGATTCACTTTCGAACATTTTTTTTTCAAATTTGAACTTATATTTACAGTTATTTAGATCTAAGAGAAACAGTTATTCATCGTTGAAATTTCATTAATTTGAAAAATCAATTACTGTTAAATTCTTGAATATGAATTAAAAAAATTCTAACAACTTTTTTTTTGGATTTTATGTTTTAGTACAAATATAATTCCGACAATCTAACAGATTTTCCTTCTAACTATTAGACTGTTTTGATTTTTAAAAAAAGTGTTGAAATATATTTTTGCTTGAAATTAGAGTGCCAGAAAAATATATAAAAGGGACACCGGTATAATCCAATGAAAAACATATATTATACGGAGAAAAAAATATATGGTTATTTTTATTCGATCGAATACTAATGCAATTATTCATAACTGCATATCCTTTACATTATTCTTCAATATTTGTTATTATGAAAAAAAAAAACTTAGTGTTCAATTCGACTTTTCTTCCTATGTAAATATTTAAGTTGAAAATGTATTATAAGAGATGGAAAACTATAACATATTTTGAAAAAATTTCAAGAATACTGATGAATGTTATAAGACGATTTATAAAATTCCTAAGCAATATTGATAAATAATGCAGCAGACTTAATAAAAAGTATACGAAGAAAGAAAAGGAAAATAATATAAATTTCTTATTGTGAAATCTTTAAGGCATTAAAAAAAGAGAAATCACATCTCTCAGATATGTATTTTTAATGTCGTAATGTTTTCTTTCTTCCAAAATATTATGACTTTAAATGTATCGAAATTTCTGTTCTAACCTTTAAAAGGCACTAAGATATTTTTTATTCTGAATCTTATTTCTCGAAACACCAAAACTATGAATACCAGTATTATTTAAAAAAAAGTAAGAAAGTTCTTCAGAAGAATCTTTTGATGCTGATTCAAGCCTCGAATGAAATCTAATGTCGAAAAAATAAATTATAAATAAATAAAACAAACTTTATATCATACACACGAGGAAATTCTCAACTTATAAGTTGCCGTCTTTAATTATTACAAAATTAAATGTTTGAGAGGAATTTTAATACTATTTTAAATTTTTAAAAATTACTATTTAAAATACTATTTAAAATATATGAAAATTACTGTTTTTATATAAAATTACAAGTATTATTTTAGTATATTGAAATTAAATGAATTTTTTTTCCTTCAAAAAAACAAAAAATTTAATTGTCTCGTTAAATTACTTATCATAAAATACTTTTAGACAAATAGAATAATAAAACAAACTCTATGTCATGCACTTAAGGAAATTCTGAACTTATAAGTTGCCGCTTCTAAATATTACAGAATTTAATTTTTGAGAGGAATTTTAATATTATTTTTAAATTTTCAAATAAATTAGCGTTTTTATGCAGAATGACAAGTATTTTTTTTTAATATATAAGAATGTTTTTTCGTCTGTCTAAATGTTTGTTTTGTTGAATTACGTATCATACAATATTAAAAGAATAAAACAAACTCGATATCATGCATATAAGGGAATTCTTAGCTTGTAAGTTACCGCGCTTAGTAGTTAGTACAATTTAATTTAAGAGGAATTTTAATATTATGTTTGAACTTTCAAATGAGTTACCATTTTTATTTAAAATGAAGAGCTTATTTTATATATTATAATTAAAAAAAGTTTTTTTCTTCAAAGAATCTAACAATTTAAATGTCTTGTTGTAAAAACTACTTAAAATACCAAAGTAATTTATACCAGTGATGAATAATATAAGTAAAATAAATTCGCAGAATTTTTCATATTTTAAATGAGTGAAGGCTTAGCACTTACTTTTCTCTTGCATTAATTTTCCTTTTAAAAACGAGACTGCTTTATATGTAAAATAATGTAATAAAACGTTCCTGGTTTAAATGAGCTTTAATGTAATTATTGGTTTTATATATATTTATTATGTTCCATTATATATATTTATTATAATCCTTTAATATTTATTATATTTCATGTTATATTGCATTAAGATATGTGTAGAAAATTATTTAAGAAAAATAAGTTTACTATTAAATAAGATACATACATTTTAAGACTTTAAGTACTTTTGAAATTAGGATGAATTGTAATATTCGTAGTTTATTGTTATTTGGATTTAAAAACAATGTTTCCCAAACAACCCCATGGATTTAAAAACCATGTTTTCTGTAATTTTGCCTCAAATATTATGAACTACATACTTTTTAACACATATGGATAAATAATAAATCCACTTGCGTATTCGAAATAAAAACAAATTTTGCATCAAATTTATTAACTACATACTTTTTAACTCATATGAATAAAGAACAAAGCCCCTTGCATATCCAACAAATCTTGCACCAAATATTATGAATGACCTACTTTTTAACGCATATAAATAAAGAAAAAAAACTATTAGCATATCTGAAATAAAGACAAATCTTGCCTCAACTGTATGAACGACATGCTTTTTAACACAAATGAATAAAGAACAAGGCCAGTGTCATGTACAAAATAAAAGACAAATAATATATCTAACATTAACTGAATGCTTTTGAAAACACATGGATAAAGAACAAAATTACTTGCATATACAAAATAAAGACAAATCTTGCACCAAATATTATTAACGACTTACTTTTTAAAGCATATAAATAAAGAAAATAAAAACTAATAACATATCTAAATTAAAGACAAATCTTGCATCAACTATATGAACTACATGCTTTTTAGCACAAATGAATAAAGAGCAAAGGCAGTGTCATGTTCAAAATAAAAGACAAATAATCTATCTAACATTAACTGCATGCTTTTGAAAACACATGAATAAAGAACAAAATCAATTGCATATTCAAAACAAAGGCAAATCTTACACCAAATATCATGAACGACATACTTTTTAACGCATATAATTAAAGAAAAAAAAAGCTATTAGCATATCTGAAATAAAGACAAATCTTGCATCAACTATATGAACGATATGCTTTTTAACACAAATGAATAAAGAACAAAGCCAGTGTCATGTTCAAAATAAAAGACAAATAATATATCTAACATTAACTGCATGCTTTTGAAAACACATGAATAAAGAACAAAATCACTTGCATATTCAAAACAAAGGCAAATCTATTAAGGCGAGAACCCACAAATCTATTCTAGCATGATATGATCGACGTATTGGTTGATGAGGTCTGGAGATAGCATTGCCGATGCCCTTTCATGATATTTGGTTTTGATTGCTTTTTACTACGTTTCAAACGGCTGAGAAGTCAAAGAAAACAATAATCGAAAATGTTTTCCCTTCAAAATTTCTCACGTATTTAAAGTGATTTGTTGCTATTTTTAAGGAATCGTGTAGGTTACAGTTGTAGCTATTATTTATTCGGCGGCAAGAAACAAGGAAGAGGTATTGAAAAGTATGGGAATGTTTGAAAATTTCTTTCGGTAATGTAATTTATTCTAAGCCGATAATAGAAACAGTATGTTGATACAAAAAATAATCTTATTTTTGAATTTTATCTTTCTTTTTTCATTATAATGTAATTAATCTTTGCGATAATTCTTTAATTATAGATTTTACTAAATAGTTTTGATTTTGAGATAAGGGTTAAGAATAAGAAAGAGTAATGAAAAGGAGTACGGATGTTATACGAAATAAGTAAATTTAAAAACGTTGTATGTTTTATTTTAATTAATAATTTCTTATCAATTTAGTTAAATACGTTCTGTAATGTAATTTATTCTAAGCCGAAAACAGAAACAGTATGTTGATTCTTTAAAATAATCTTATTTTTGAAATTTATATTTCTTTTTCCGTCAAAACTAATCTATGTAATATTTCTTTAATTATAGATTTTACTTAGAAAATTTGACTTTGATATCAGGTTTAAGAATAAGAAAAAGTAAAGAAAAGAAGTACGGATGTTATACAAAATTAATAAATTTAAAAACGTTGTATGTTTCATTTTAATTAATAATTTCTTATCAATTTAATTAAATGTGTTCTGTAATGTAATTTATTCTGAGCCGAAAACAGAAACAGTATGTTGATTCCTTAATATAATCTTATTTTCGAAATTTATCTTTCCTCTTTCGTCAAAAAAGTATTAATCTATGCAATAATTCTTTAATTATAGATTCGACTTAATAATTCTGATTTTGAGATCAGGGTTAAGAATAAGAAAAAGTAAAGAAAAGGAGTGCGGACTTTATACGAAATTAATAAATTTAAAACGTTGTATGTTTCATTTTAATTAATAATTTCTTATAAATTTAAATAGTTATTTTTTCAACTAATAGTAATTATTTAATGATTTTAAAGTCCACTGCTAAATGTTTTAACTAATAATTTCAATTTTAAAGTTTTTTACAAATACTTTTCTTCTTCTTGTTTTCGTCAAATCGTAATTGATCAGCTATAATGACTTTATACCGTTATAGATTTCCCCATTTTTATAGATTATAATGGCTTAGTTTTTTTTAAAACCTGTTCTCAGAAATTAAGAAAAAATATAAAACTACTGTGAAGAGATCTCAAAATTTACGAAAGTGTTAATGTCATACATCGTTATATTTTATTTTAAGATATTTTTAATGTAGTTATTGGTCCTACTAATAGATATTAGTTAACTGCTTAATCTGAAATAAGAAATGCTAAAATAAGAATTAGTTTTTGATCTTACGTTTGATCTTTGAAATTTCTCTTCCTCTATTTCGTCAAATTGTAATTAATGACTTATTACGAAGCCTTTTTTGATTTAGATTTTACTGTTTCGATAATTAGTAATACTTTTGAATTTTTATTAAATTTCAAGTATAAAAAAAATTAAAAAGCAAGAGCGCAAAGAGTTGAACGATAATCAAAATAAAAATGCTGTACTCCGCTACATTTCCTTTTAAAAAATAATTTTTATTAAATTAGTTATTAATTTATTAATTCAACTAATTGTCATTATTTGAATGATTATTCGTTTTAAGATAGGATTATTTCTTTGAAAAAAAGGAAAAAGATATTTTTTTGATGACCATGCATTATTTAACATAGCATTATTTAACATAGCATATGCATTATTCTGATGACTATACATTATTTAACATAGTTCAAAAATATTATGCTAAAGGATTAAAAATTGGCTTTTGAATAAAAATTTTCTAAATCAGATTACTCTCTTAATCCATCAACCATTAAAGTAGCATATGCAGCATTTAAGCAATTCATATGGTAACGGTTCACCGGAAATTTTGGTTTTAAAAATTATAGTTCTTATTAGCACACATATAGTAAAAATACCACACTAAAAAGTAAAATTTAACTGAATAAATAGTTTTCATGCCATCTTCCATGGTATTATGAAATATCTCTAAATTTTAAATCATTTTCCAAATTTTGAAGCATATTATAAGACAATATTTTATTGTTAATTTTATCAAAATTATTGCCAAAGCTCTACGCAACGACTACCGTGCTTTATAATGCTTTCATAGAGCCAGAAACACGGTAAACGTTATAATTTTCAGGTAATTTTGACCGTATTTTATTTCTTTTTTTTTCTCTGTTTATAAATCAGAGATATAAATTTTAAAAAAAAAGTTTTTAAAATCAATACTTTCAACTGAAACAAATAGATACGCTTTCGGGTTTGAAATATTTCGATCGACACTTCAACCCATAAATTGAGATAATCACGTGAACTCGATAAAGGATGTTTTTGAAACTTTCAAAGCAAGCTATAATTTTAGTAATTTTTTTAAGATCCGAGTCCGAAGCGTTTTACATTCTTTCAACATTGTTTCCCTCTAACTACACTGGTATTTTAAAGAAAATGCAACTACATAAATAAGTGCTTTAAAAGCTTTTTTAGCATTTACCGAAATAATTACAAGCGATCAGTCTTGGTCGTCCCTTACACTGACGAGTAATTGCAACAGATCAAATACTACAAAAGAGTTTCTTAAACGCTTATTTTTTTTTTTGCAAAGAGATAAAAAGAAAAAGAATCTCGATAAATAGACACGTGTGGGAAGAGCAGGGCAAAGGCAAATGACATTACAAGAGTCAAGAAAATCCAGAAGGCTTAATTTGTGATACGATTAGTTAGTGTTTTTCAAGTGCCGAAAAAAGGGTTTCACAACATCCGGGAGTAAGCAGAAAGTAAAAAAAAAGTAAGAATGTTTTATAGACTATTAGGTAACTTAAGTAATGGGAATTTGAATTTTTTTTAAAAAAATTTCAGCAAAATATCGAAGTAAAACGGAGAAGAAATTCCGTAAAACTAACTATACTCTATAGTAATTACATTTCTGTTAAAAAAAGCACCATAATTTTGGCTAATAAAACTAAAATAATATACGACATTTAGTATTGTAACATAACCTTACAAACAATCTGTTGTATTTAAGCATCTGTTAAATAAAATTACTAAAGAATATTAAATTTTTTAGGTTTTTTATCTCTGTTTATTATTTCACCCAAGGTCGCGTAATTTAAAAACTTTAGATTTGCTTTCTAAGTATTAATAATACATTAGGTACATGTTGTTTCAATATTGATAATTCATTATTAATGATAATTCCATTGCATATTTCAGATTTACTAGTCGTTGTAGGGAAACGTTAATATGTTTTAAAGAAGGCTGCACAATCCTGGCATTCCCATCAAAAGGATTTATTTTCATTGGTTTCCATTGAATGTTTAAAACCATAATTCGATTGAAATGTTTCTAAGTAATCGGAGAGTGCAATCTCAAATTTTCTCTTTCGTATTTTTGGATTAAATGTAGTGAACCTTAAGATGAATTTTATTTTATCTATATTTTCAATTGTTTATGTTTTTGTTTTTGTTTCAGACAGGTTACAGGGCACATTTGAATGTAAATTCCGGCATAGGGCACGCGGTGGAAAATGACGATATTTTACTTTCAGTTATTTTTTTTTTAATACTGCACACTCTTAGAAAAATTGGATCAATCTTAAATCATAAATCAACCATGTCACCATTCAAGTTAACCATGATATTGAGTAATTAAACTTAAGATGGTTTAACTTATTGCATGATTATATGTTTAAACTTGGTACAGCATTAAGGTATTGTTGTTTAACTAAGTGGAGGGAAAAAATATTGGTAAAATTAAAGTTCTATATAGTAATGACATTTTTAATAAAAAGAACCATAATTTTAAAAGAAATATACGTTTTTTAAAATATTCATTTAGTAATTTTTCTATTTATTGCTATTTACCGCAAATCCTGATTTTCAAGATTATAGTTCTTATTCCCACACAATTAGTAAAAAAATACAAGACTGTAAGGTAAATTTATCCAAATGAATGGTTTTTATGCTATTCTCTACGATATTATGAAAAAATTACCAAATTTTATCTCACCTCACAAATTTTGTCCCATATTATAAAACCATATTTTATTGTTTATTTTACTAAAATCTTTACCTCGGTGATAATTACTGAGCTTTTTGAGGTTCCCATAGAGCTAGAAACATGGTATAAACTTTTTAACAATATATTCTCTAAAGTCAGGATTTCATTATCTGACCAATAAAGAGAAAAAACTATAATTTAATCGAAGTTTTTCTTTTCAAAACTTTCTTAATATCATTTTATAATCGAAAATGAATGAATAAATAAATAAATAAATAAATAAATAAATAAATAAATAAATAAATAAATAAATAAATAAAATAAATAAATAAACAAATAAACAAATAAATAAATAAATAAATAAAATAAAATAAAATAAAATAAAATAAATAAATGAACAAGTAAATAAATAAATAAATAAATAAAATAAAATAAAATAAAATAAAATAAATAAATGAACAAGTAAATAAATAAATAAACAAATAAATAAATAAATATCTATATATAATATTGGATAAAAAATTTAATAAATAAATAAATAAATAAATAAAATAAATAAATAAACAAGTAAATAAATAAATAAACAAATAAATAAATAAATATCTATATATATAAGAATAATATTGGATAAAAAAATTTAATAAATACATGAAACATAGACAAAAATATTTAATAAACAAATAATAAAAAATTAAGCAAAAGACTTTAAAATAAAACTGAATATTAATTAGCATAATCTAAAAAAAACTGTTAAAATAAAGTTATATTCAATAACAAATTCTGAATAACTAGTCTTCTACATTTACCATCTTCAATATCAAACAAGCATGACATTCACTCGTTATAGCCGGTTTATCTCTTTAACCTTAACATTTGTGATGAATATGACAGACGTGCAATGATTTATGGCGGTAAGACTGAAAAGCCATGACAAAGTCGAAGAGCAAAGCGGTGCAATTATGGATAAAGCATGAAGCATAGAGTACCTTAAGGCACGAAGAGTGAAAAAAAGAAAAGAAGAATCTGCAACCGTAATCTCTGTCAGTAAGAGTAAAAAAAAAAAAAAAATACAAAATAAGAGCGAATTTACTTATCGTTTGTCATAAGGTATAGCTGTATGGCTTTTAGAAGTTGTAGCTTCTGCTCGTTTTATCGCTGTGTAATTTTGTTAAGATTTGAGAATAGAAAAAAAGGAATTGAAAGGTCGTGCACCCCTTTATTTTCAACAAATGAGAAGGGGTTACAGGATTTGAACTCGTAAATTATTTTTGTCACTCTTAAATGTTAATGCTTTTGTTACTATAGTATGAAAGTTTTTTTTCCTTTTCATATTGAGGAATTCTCCTCCCCCCACTCTCTTAAGAATAAAACGTAGAATAAAAGCACTTGCCAAAAGCAGTACAAAATATTGCAGAGATAATCTGCTATTTTTTGTGTTCATGAGATGCATAGTTATATGTTATAAGTTGCAGTAATAAATGTGATATTATTTATCATTTTTAAATATTCCACATTGTTGTTAAAACTAATTATTACATTTAAGCATCATTAAAATAAAATTGTCTAGTATGTGAGGTAATTAAAAAAATCGTATTTTAAAAATTCGATTTCTTTGACCGATTTCACTCAAATCTCGTATTTTGTCATGAAAATTTATGTCTTTAAGAATAATGTACAAAATTTTATACCTTATCATTCAAACTTTTTTTCATTCCTTATCATTCAAACTAATATTAAATAAAATAATAAGAAAATAATAGGTATTTTGCACTATAATATAACTAATTATAAG
Organism: Parasteatoda tepidariorum; assembly: GCF_982258835.1. Classification (NCBI taxonomy): domain Eukaryota; kingdom Metazoa; phylum Arthropoda; class Arachnida; order Araneae; family Theridiidae; genus Parasteatoda; species Parasteatoda tepidariorum. The sequence continues at coordinate 41,053,255 of NC_141764.1, forward strand.
CAAGTTCGCTACTTTTATGAATGAATCTTAAATCAAATGATGATCGCAACCAAAAATCTGCTCAAAGAAAATAAATGGGGTCAAAACTATCAGATTGTGGTAAAATTCAGAGTGTTTCTGGCTCTATGAAAGCACCAAAAATCTCGGTAATTTTTTCCGATGCACTTAGGTAATGATTTTGGTAGAATTAACAAATTCCCCCCCCCCCCCCATGTCAGGGAATACAAACAATAACACTAGTTTTTTAATTTGTGGTAAAATTTGGTAAATGAACCATGATACGTAAGAGCATGGCATAAAAAGTCCCCCCTTATTCAGTTAAATTTGTTTTTCATTCTCAGTTTTGAATTTTTTTACTGAATGTGTAGTGTAGTAATAAGAACTATAATTTCGAAAACCAGAGTTTCGGTTTTCAGAAAATCCCTACCATAGATAGGAAAATTTACAATTAAATGGTTTAAATACCGTATATGTTGGATTTTTTTTAACCAGAATCAACCATGATATATTCTTTCGAAATAATTTTAGGATTGTTGTTAATAAACATACTTTTATTTACAAAGAAATTTTTTGATAGTTTTTCTTCACTGTATTTTTATTAAACGTGTATTATTACCAGTTTAATGATCATAATTTAAGTTAACTTTTCTGAAATTCTTCAAGTTTAGACAATGCATATAATAAAATACCCTTAGTTAAAAAATATATTTTGAAGTAAAAAATGTAGTGAAAGTCTCGAAATATCCCAAAAGGAATTTTCTAATATTTGAGTTGAAAACCTGTTTCATACTTCAAAAAATAAAACTAATTAAAATTTTTGAAAATTTATTTATCTATTTTTTTAATGTGTGAAAACTTGCTTGGCCTTTTACAGATATCCTCAGTTAGATCCTTATCATCAAATGCTCCGACATTCTTTTAAATTAAAAAAAAGACTGAAGCAGACGATAATCTAAAATCTTCTGATTATTCGATTTACTATGTTATGAATAGACCTGGACATTGTATATTGAAATAAACTGCAAATGTTTGTAAGACAACCGCTAAGCCGCGAACACGCTAATAGAAGTACTTAACTTGCTAAATCTGGTTATTGGCAAATCGTGATGATTATAATTAAAAACAATGAATTCGGTTATTGTTGAGTGTTGGAACAACGTGACGTGCTTAAATAGGTTGTACTTAGGTTCAGCATAAAAGCGCTTTACCCTCAGCCGCAATTTTCAGCTTCTAAAATTGAAAGCATTGTTAAATATGTTTTGGTTATCCAAATTAACAAAACGTGACAGTTAACAATGCGTGTTAAGTTGTTTCAGTGTAATTTTCTAATATCACTTAGAGGTAAGCTAATTCTGTATGCTTAACAATGAGACGCTTAAGAAACCCTTAATAGCATGCTCAAAATACACTTTGGTGTTCAGATAAGGATAATGATTAATGATACCTGGCATTATGTGCAGTGATAGTTTTTTTATAACAATGATGGGGGTTACTTTTTTTAGAAACTAATCTAACGTATTATTATTTATTTTGAAATGGTCGGATAGTTGTAAGCTTTAAGGTATTATTTTAAAGTTAAATAAATATCTATTCATTAAATACGTTGAAGTTGTCAGGGTTGGACAGGGATGAAATTACTGTTCTTTATTTATTGTAACCTATTATATACGTATCTAAACAACTCTCAAATCTATAATTTGTGCTCAAAGTCAATATTTTGTTCTCGAACCATAAAACATTGCTAACAAAAATTTACAAAAAATGTATACAATAAATAAAAGAAAGAAAAATCAGTTTTTTGTTTTACGTAATAAGATGAAAAATGAATGCATCCAATATTAACGCATATATACTCAGAATGGCCTAGAAGAAAGAGTACCCACCATTGTCACAGACTATTATAAAATTTAAAAAAAAATGGTTTTGTTATTTTCATATAGATTGTTTATTCCGTTATTTTCGAATACAAGACTCTAAAGATATCCAAGTACCCCATATTTACATAAAGTTTTGCTTGTATGTTTCTGGTACTCAGCATTATAATCTATGTTTCTTTTGATTAATTTGAAGGTACATAATTTAAAGTAACCCACATTTATTGTTTCGATTTTAAATACGGAATTTTTGGATTTATTGCTTAAGAGATTGTTTGGCAAAATTAATACATTATACATATTGATAACTGATAATAATAAAACCATAATTCAACAATATAAATTTTTGAAAAAAATTTCGAAAATATAGGAACTTATGAGAGGATAAATTCAGGCATACTTGCATATCACCGTTTTACTTAACCACAAAACCTATTCAGGCATTTATCGGAACAATTTGTTCATCCCTTTGGAGAAGCTTGTCCTGCGTTCAAATAACATTAGGGAAGAATTTTTTTTTTGTTTTCTGTTGCATGAGACTTTTTAACAGATCTTAAATATTTTTGTATACCGCTAATTTCAAATCCGCAATCGGTTTCTCTCTTCTAGCTACAGTTTCTTTTTTTAAATGACATTTTTAGACCATTTTTCGTCGAAATGTAATAGTTCAAAAGCGTTTTATTTAACAGAGGGTGGTATAAATCTTGCGAAAAACTTCTAGAGGTGTTACAGCACATCATCAGGAGCAAAATTGCATAGGAACTCATACCCGAAAATGTCGTCATGCGCTGCCAAGGGTGCTTTTCTACTCTAAAGCATGCGAAGAAACAGTAATAATAGGAAAGTGTTCGTATGACAATATTTACGGTAATGGATTTTTACGCAATTTTGTTCTTGATAATGTGCCCTACTTCCCCTAGACGTTTGTCGTATTATTTATGCATCCCCCCTTTTATATGTATAACGTTTTTAAACGTATACATTTTGACAAAAAATAGACTAAAAACGTTAAGACTAAAAAATTGCAACAAAAATTTTTCTCTCCAGTGTTGTTCATGGAGGCGAGTTTTTGGTAGTTTTAGATTAGATTTTTTTTAAAAATTGTAACCAGGAAAAAGTCACTGAGTGCCAAATCTTCGCTTTGGCCTGGAAGAAAAGCCTTGGCATGTTGAGTGAGGATTTTCTCCTCGAGCAAAGCAATTTAAAGCTTCATAGTGCTTGCAAACACTTTGTGACAGGTCGGGAGCCATCGCTTTGAACAACCAATATTTTAGAAAGCAGAAACTATTTTCTGATTCCGAACTTGAAAAGAAAGTTTATCTAGAACAAGGTTATCTTCTGACAGTGTTGTGAAAACAGCTGTCGAAGAACCGGCTCGTTAGACAAGGACGTGATTTAGATGGATTGAACTGATTGGTTCTGGATTCCGATAAATGCCTGGATAGAATTAGTGATTATGTAGACAAGTGATCAACAAGTATATCACCTCTTAATATTATTTTTTATTTGTTGTGCTCTATTAAAAATAATTTTTACTATCTTTGTAGCTTTTTGCTTGGATCCACCCTTGTTTAAAATTTAAATTGCAATTCTAGCAAAATTTAATATCTGTTAAGTTTTTATATATATAAATAGGAATAAAACTATTTTATCAATTAACATTCAATTTAGAGATATTTCAAAAACAGATGCACCTTAACAAAAGATGTTTTCCTGAAAGACTTGCGAGGAATCGCGCAAAGGTAAAGTTAAAAAACTGCTTTCTCGAAACAGTGTAGACTCATTAACTTCTTCAACTTTTGTCATATTTACTTAATTTAACTTCATGTATGTATAAGTTTGACAAATATTGAGTTACATGAAAAGCAATTGAAGTGATTTTTAAGAATTCGGCCAGATTCAGTTAAAACTGGACAGTTGAATGCAGGGCATATTGTTTCTTTGTGAGCATGCGCGGTTTTATTTTTGACCATCTTTCAATAAAAATTTTGAAATTTAGCGTATGTCTATTGTCAAAATCACCACATGCTCTTGATATCATCCTATGGACTCCTTTTTATGGGAGTATAAAGACCAAGTTTTATCAAACAATCCCAGAATTGCGATTCTGGAGCTTATTGAGACCATTGATGTGGCGATACATCAGCAGGTTTTGCAGAGTTTAGTTGTTCATCCGCTCCTCATCATAGACATTGATGATTATAATCTAATCCATATTTTAAAAATAACTTATATTTTTAAACTTTTAATAAAGTGTTTGAACTCTGCATCTTTTGAAAAATTTATTATTTATTTGACATAGTTCTATAATATCCCGGGAATTTATGCGCAATTTTAATGGTATGATTACGTTTTTGCTTGTGTTAATTATTTTTAATAGTTTAAATATTAAAATCGAAAGCTTTAGGTTTTTTTCTTGTGCACCAGTTCATTGGAATAAATTTAATGAAAAACTTAAATATAGAGAAAATTGTATCAATGTTATATAGTACGTTAAAATCGGATAAACATCGAAAGTTTCATTGAATTCTTTGTTTTTAGATGTCTCCAAAGAGAAATTTTATATTATAATCCATAACTGTGTTTATATCCTTATAATTTATTTTGTTAATAATATTAAGCCTTGTTCAAATATATCTTAAGCCTACTTCAAAACATATAAAACATACATGCACACGTTTCTTTTATTACGCTATCCGTCGATTTACTTAGAGAAAAAAAACTGATCTCATTTAAGAAAGCCACCGCGATGTTTCCCTTTAATCCTAAAATCGTTTCAACCGTTACCCATTTTTTTGCTATCATTTGCAGAAGTCTTAAAATAAGTAACTGTTACTGATGCAGTCACGATGTTAAAAAAAAAGTCTTTTTAGACCTTTCATTTGTTGAAGGGTTGTGCCATTCATGATGTTTTTTTATATTTTACTTACAGTATTAAAAATTTTGCGCTCTTCACGCATCAGTGCATACCCAATATGTAATTCGTTGTGCGCGTGGTCTTGGATTTGGATCTGTTTGCCAGTTATGTTTTTTTTTCAGGGAGTGAAAACAAATTGACACAATTTTTATATAAAAGTTACCGTGCTAGAATAAGTAGTATGAAGTGTAAATACGCTTTGTTTATAAAAGTTATTAACATAAAATAAGTTACATAATGTATGGAAATATTAACTTTAAAATATTGACTTTAAAATATTTAGTTTAAAAAGAGAACATGGAATGAACGTCAACTATTTTGAAAATCTCAACTTTACTTCGAATCAACAATTTCATCTCCGGCTCAGAACTGACTCAACAAATGTCCCATGAGGACATGAATCAGAAAATCAAGATTTTGGTACACTGCTGGAAATTTCTCAGAAAAAAAATGGTTCAATAACAATCTATTTAATTGTCATTTTACCATATTTAAGTAAAACAGTCAAATAACTATAAATAAGATGGTTTTGAAAATGCTAACTGTGCGAAAAACAGCTTTTTCCTAATTCGGTTAAACAACCAGAATTTTTTTGCGCAAACTAGATCGAAAAGGACGAAAGGGCTAATCTGCCAATCTTATGACTGACAGAATGGGGATTCGACTTCTACCGTTTGCATCACAGAATTTTCTATAATATTTTTAAGACATAATTAGTTCCCAATGACCTGTACTCCCCAGGTTCCGACCCTGAACTATTAGAACACGATAGACAACATTAGATAGATTATTATTATGATTATTATTATGATTAGATAGATGTCATTCCCGCATAGACAACAGCATCATAAAGCTGAAAAAATACCATAAGTTTGAATAGAAATTTAGTATTTCCCATCTCTTATGATAGATGAAACAGACATATAAACCAATTCAACTATGTTCCATGGTTCATTTGATTAAACATAACTTAACTACAACCTAGCTCCAATGTCCAGTTAAATTTCATTTTCATGGTTTTGAAGCCATGCTAGTTGCAAATGGTATTTTAACCGTAATCTTTACGGTTAATTGTATGGACAGACTGCCGTTGTTTATTTTACCATAGTTTTAGAATGGAAATTCTAACAGTATATCTAACTTTACTTTCAATAGACCCTAATGAGTTCAGACATCTATATATATGCTCTCAGAAAATTTGGTTCAACGCTGAACTATAATACGGTGAAAATTTTTTTTATTCTTAATAATAAATGAAATTGAACCATGTTTGTAGGTTGGATTAAGTGAGGTTAAGTGTAGCTGAAACAAAGAAATTAAATAATATTTGTCAATTTCGGATAAATCTGCAGAAAATTTGAACGATATTACAGTTCAACATAATTATAAATTTCTAACAGTGTAGGTCTTAGTAGGCATAATAGTGGCAGAAACATATATTCTGAATCCATTAAATCTATAAAGACTAAACACAGGCTGATTAATCACTGTAAAATATTAGTTGGCTTAGGCACTTCGGAACCTATTTAGGCAAAATATTAGCTGATATCGGATTCCATAGCGTTTATCCAGCCATTATTTCGAGCATTGGTCCTATGTTGGTCTGAGTTATTATATTGCTATTAGGGCAATTTTAACTATGATTCATTTTATTTTGCAAAATGTGAAGTTTGGCATACTTTTAAAGGCAAGTATAGTAAATTTAATTTAACTAAATTTTTCTTATTTTTATATAGGATGATATTTAAGGGAGTATAAAAAGAGAAAAAATAAATTTATTTAAATCAGTTAATTAATGTATATTTGGATAAAACAACATGCAACCAAACATTTAGACAAACCTTTAAACTTATATAACCTACTTTGAAATTTTAAATAACGCTCGATTTTTTACAGAAAGTTTAAAAAATCTTCAAAAAAGAATTTTTTTTCTATCTAGGATAAGAAAAATATTTTCTATAAATTATATTTCTCTTTGAAATTCTCTCATATAATGGAATGATATTTGAAGGTTAATAAACAAGGTAAAATGTAGTTTCATGGGCTTTGAAACAACCAATGTGCTTGCCAAGTTTTAGAATATTTGCAAACCAAATTTGAGTTGAATTGATTAAAAATTGTATATTTTGATCAAAACATTTTAACGGACATTCAGACTAACCATCACAACAGGACATTTATTTCGGAATTTTTAAACTAAATGTTCAAAAAATAATTATTAAAATTGACTTGTCTATGCTCATGGAAATGATCGGAAAATCTACATAGAACACACAAAAATGATGATTGAATGATGCAGCAGATACAAATCGAACTTAGTAAAAAGTCCCTTTTATCCCTCTGCCTCCTATTTGAAAGAATTCTTTGGCTGTTAATACCACGTTGTTACGATTTCTGTCTTGTTAGAGTTAATAGCTCTCCTGTTAAAAAAGAGCGCACATTCACTAATTCTTTTCTTAGCGAACACGGAAGCATCTGTAGCTGGTAATAGAAATGTAATGTAAAGAAGTCACTGCGATTTCCGGTTAAAAACCAAGAGGTCATTTCAATGTCCGTGGTCAGCGCAACGCCTGTTACGCATGAGGGGTCGGTTTGCGAGAAAAGCAGTTGGATGGGTGCAAGTGCATAACGGGCAACTGTCGTTTTTTTTTCTCTCTTTCTCCCGTTGTAGTTATTCATTCAATGCTAAGATCTAATAAGAAAACATTCTTTTTTTTCTGTTGATCTTGCTTCAATAAATCTTATGTGTGAGCTGTTACGAGAACGGTTTGGTATATACTTATCTCTGTAACCCTGATAAATTCTTGTTTGTTTTTAGAAGCTAGAATACACCGAGCTTATGTCATTCTGTAAGCCTTTATTTTATGTTAAGCCTTTATTTTATATTAATCCTTTATCTAATGTTAAAACCTTTTATTTTATTTTATAACAGACGTTGAACAGCAGAGCCATTTTCGGGTTCACAGTTGTCCATGTTCAACTGTAACCTTTTGAGACAAGGGAGCACCTGGATCAAGCATTGGAGAAAACTAGCCTTTTTGGAGGGCCATTTGTAAGAACTAACCAGCGTTTCCGTTGCACGGAGGGAAAAAAAAAGAAAATTACTCATGGTTAGCCCGAGGGCAAATACTGTGGTAGGGGAGAACTGGGAGCAGAATTCGAATTGACCAGTCAACGCAGAGATTCGAGTCTGGCTCACCTTTCTGTGAGACTAGCTCTTTCTATGAGTCACTGCGGTTCATATACAGACCTATGTAGTTTGTATAGGTGATTTAGCATATCGGTAACAATTTTGGTGGTGTGATAAAGTATATCATAATGATCGAGACTCCCATGACCGGAAATGTCATCGTACATCACTAAAGCCATTTCTTTTTAATGATGTTTGTGTGACTTTAAACTAGTATTTTTATACATCTATACTGCCTTAATTTCATGCTGACTGATAGTTAATGTCAAGAATTGTAACCAAAATAGGCCAGATTCAGATCTTTTATCAAAGATTTTAATTTTGAAGTTTACTAGCAAAGTTCATCAACTTTGTTGCTGGGACAAACTGAATACAAACGTCAACAACAATTATAAGGAAACATAAAATTAATATTAAGATAATTTAGATAAATGGAAGTACCAGTTCAAATGCGATATAGCTATCTATCTATCTATCTGTCTATCTATCTATATATATATAAATAAATAAATAAATAAATATATATATATATATATATATATATATATATATATATATATATATATATATATATATATATATATATATATATATATATATATATATATATATATATATATATATATATATATATATATATATATATATATATATATATATATATATATATATATATATATATATATATATATATATATATATATATATATATATATATTTATATATATATATTAAATGAAATATTAAAAAAATAAATAAATTATTAATTAGAGAAAGAGCCTATCACTTAACATAAAGAAAAACCATGTTGCAAATAGTCTCGCATAGCATGGTCTGTTTATTTAAAAAAGAAATATCGAAAGATATTTGCTCGTAATTTCCCCATTATATTTTTTTTAAAATAAAAAGTATTGTCCTAAAATTTGTTATTTGTACTTACTTGAAATAGAGCATATATTATTATCTATATTTATATCCTGAGAATACATTATATACTGTTAAACTAAATTATTGTTCTATATTTTACAGCTGAATTGAAAAAAATATTAATTTTTTTCGTCGTTTTCGTTAAATATTTTGCGTTATTAACAGTTTTATTTCCTAAGTTTCATATTTAAACATGATAATGTGAATAAAATTAAAAACTAATAATAATTAAAATTTGAAACTAAGTTATGATCATTTATGGTAAAAATTCGTTAAAAAATGATGTCTTAGATGTCTTTTTTAACGATTTTTTTGACCAAAATATTTAAAAACTTTCTCTTTTGAAGTTTCCATGTATTAACATCTTGTTTTGGTTCATAATGCATATTCAAATCCATATTAGCAATTCGTAGCTAAATATTTCAAAAAAAGACTTTCAGTGGTATTCGGGTATTTTAATATAACTAAAAAGCGAAATGTTTGACTTTGCAGGAAGTTCACACAAGAGATAACACCAGTATTAAGCTTTATTGATTATTTATTTATTATGATATTTCAAGTTGTCTTGATAAAATAAGCTCCATTCTCAGATTTTCCCACCTTTTTCAACTTAGCGACTGGTTTGAACTTATCGTCCTTGAAAGGGTTAATTTGAAACAGGTTACAATTAATTACAAAATATTTTCGGCTTAAAAGCAGCACAAGAAAAAAAGGATTTACCTATTATAAACCATAAATAAATAAATCCCACCATTCTCAATGTTGAAACCTATATGGATCACATTGCGCAAAGCCTTCTTTATTTCAGAAAAATCAAGGGTTAAAGTTTTTTTTAGTAGCCCTCGAATCGGGCTATAAACGAGAATAAGGTGTTGAAATGAAACAAAAACCAACTAAAATCAGGAAGTGAGGTCGATTATACGATGTTTCGATTCATTTTTGATCCTAGAGAGGCCATAAATCTTTGCTCCAGTCACGATAGTGGGCGAAGTCACAAAATTGCAGAGGTGAAAGAAAAACGTCTTCAACTATTACAATGGAAATCTCGCGTGAGTTAATGCTGAGTTAGTTACGGTTGTCTCAATCTAAGCGAACCGCATCATCCCGTGTTTGATATACTATAACGACCATCTCATTTTAGAAGAGTTAAGTTTCCAAGTCAGTTTTTAATTTCAGTGCAAAAATGAATTAATAAGTGGTAAGAAATAATGAAATGATCAAAAGTGATTATTTTTTTAAAAGAAACATTGTTCCGCGAAAATTGAGAAAATAATTTTATTTTTGCTACAGTTAAAAAAAATAAAATAAAATAAAAGAACAAGTGAGTTGACAATTTAGCAATTTTTGAGGTGTATTTCGTTAATTTTTAGAATCATTTCGACGCGAAATCACGTGATTTATGACGGTGTGCGAACTCTCCCATATATGCCGAAAATGTTTCCTCAACTTGGAACCTCATCACAGGACATTGTTTAAGATTGTTAACTAGAACGATTAAACTAGAATGAAGACTAGGCGATCGAAACTAGAGAACCGAAATATGCCAACCGGACTGCATAGTGTTCAAGGAGCTGACACCTATCATGAAGATCTCGGGTTCTAATCTCGCTTCGGGGCGTAGATTTCGCTGTTCTATCTGTTCTTCTTATGTTTTTGGAGCAACATTCATATACCTTTACAGTGCCCACGAAAAAGTGATCAATAATACTGCCCATTAGATATCAAAAAGCCACGAGTCTTTCATTGTATTTGTTAATGAGAAAAGAAGGAAATATGAAATATTTCCTTACTTTTGACAAAATTCGTTTCCTCATCAGTGACGATAGTTATTCCAACACTTTGACGAAATGTTCGCTCGGAGCATAGATCAAAAAACGTTGATCTTCCTTTATGGTACTGACGAAAAAGTGATCAACAATACTGACCGTTAGATACCAAAAAGCCAAGAGTCCTGTACAGTATTTTTTAAAGAGAAAAAAAGAACAATGAAATATTTTTTTACTTTTGACGAAATTCGTTTCCTCATCAGTGACGATAGTTATTTCGTCGCTTTGACGAAATGTTCGCTCAGAGTACATACCAAAAAAACTTTTTTTGATCCAAAACGAAGAAAGTTTCGTGAAATTTGAGTATCCATTTTTTACAATGTGTTTTATTTTAGAAAAAAACATACGGAGCATTTTACGAGGTGATAGAGCTCTAAAGTGATGCACTTCAGGCCTTTCGCCTATCGTTTGCTTAAGACGGAAAGTAGTTGGAATTTAGATCGTAACGACTGATTGTAATGGTTAAGAAACAATTGTAACTTTTCTGCCCTTTGGCACAAGACTCCAGACTAAAGCTTAGCCCACCCTTATATTATTACTTTTCAATGTCACTCTTTTGAGTGACGATGATAAATATTAATAGATAGTATTTTGAAAATTTAATAGATTGTATTTAATAGATAGTATTTGATAAATAGTATTTAATGGATAGTATTTAATAGATAGTATTTTGAAAATTTAATTAAAAAAACTTATTAAAATGATTTGAACTCTTTGATTACTTTATTATCTAATATGGGGATTTCACTTTGTACATTTTTAATGATTTATTTTTTCTATGTAGGGAAGCTGTATAAGTTTGGAATATTGCCTTTTTAGCACATTGCGTGTGGGCAACTTTTTCAAAAACTGTGTTACAGTTGGTATAGATTAAAATTTCAAAAAAGTGGTTGGCAAAATCTCTTGGAGGTTATGCAAACTTGTCACTATAGCTAAAGCTTCAATTAAAAAAATTTACGACAAACGATTGTAGTACTGATTATATATATATATATATATATATATATATATATATATATATATATATATATATATATATATATATATATATATATATATATATATATATATATATATATATATATATATATATATATATATATATTGTGGTAATCAAGAATGGAGAATTTCTTTGAAAAACAGAACGAAAATTAACTAGTTTGGCTACCATTTTTTAATCTTTTGTATGGATCGTAAAAATTTCATAAACATATTTTTACGCGACCCGCTTCCAATGTGTTGACATAAATTTCACTAATTCAAGCTGTAATTGCAAACATCATAATTTTTTTAGTATTAAGTTATTTAGTGTTAATTTTAAAATTAATTGATTTAGTTTGAAAAAGACATGTTAAATAATTTGAGAAAGTTGATCAAATTTAAAAATTTAGAAAGTGTAGCATTTAAATTTGAAAATGAATCGTTATGATAAAACGCTATGGTTACTTTTTCAAAATCTCGTTTATCTACTTTTCAAATGAAATGACTTTGTTTTAAAAATGATTTCGATACATACACATTTAAAAATTTCGATATATACATACATACACATTTAACTAAATACTATTACTAACTTCGATTTCTCTATTTTCATATTTCTCAAGCAACTTCTTTAAAGTCATAATTCTATAAGCATTCTTACCTAAAACAAATAAATAATTTTATAGTTTCTGGTAATCAATTTGCTTATAAATGAATAATTAGTTATACACATATCTCATGGTTCATGATTCAATTGTTATTCTTCATTAACAGTTTATATAGAAAGAAAATAAGTTAAAAATTTCCGGCCCAATCGATGAGAGTTTAGCACTCACCAATCACAGCTTACAGCGAAGTTCGATTGCCCGTAATGAACACTGGGTATCTGTTTGGGTTTCACTTTCTGAGATTGTGTCTCAAGTTCACTTTCTGAGATTGGATCTAAACTAACACAGCGTTCTGAAAATATTTGTTTTTGACGCCATGTATATTTTGGTGATTGAAGTACATGGTGCGGAGATAGTGTAATACCCCCCCCCCCCATTTGTCCTCCAATTTATCAATGGGAACACCAAAAAGCTTGGTAATTTTAACAGAAGCACTTTACTAATGAATTTTGTAAACTTAACCATTAAATATTGTTTTATTGAATATGATAAAATTTAGTTAATTATGTTATCTTAGAGCATGGCATAAAAACCATTTATACGGTTAAAATTACTTTTCAGTTCCGTATTTTTACTAAATGTGTGGTAAAAAGAGCTGTAATTTTAAAAAACCAGAATTTTCAGTAAGCCGTCATCATATGAATAGAAAAATTACCAAATGAATATTTTATATACAATACATTTTGATTTTATTACCAGAAATGTCATTACCAGACAGTACTGTTATTGTACAGGAATTTTTCCTCCGTGTAACAATGTAGAAATGTTTATAGGATTTACATAAAAATACGTTGCATGTTTAAAGGAATTTTTTCAAATATCTGTTTCTCTTACCTGACTAAAAATTGAGGGTTTATAATATATCTGTACATTTACTATCTGTTTTTCAATTGAGTCTTAATTTATTGATAACGATTTAAAACATAAGAATTCATTCATAAAAAATTCAATTCGGAATCTGATGCATTGAATAAGTTTCCTAAAAACGTTAACTTTCAGCATTTACTTAATATTTTATCAATGTTCTGCTTGAATATAATGCTTTTATCGTTACAGCGAGAATACTAGTAGTCTTTAATACCATTTTTAATTATTACTGGTGTCAATAGCAGTTTTTTTTACTGTCTTTACACTAAGTACCGATGTTAGATCGAAAAACATGATTTCAAAAATATTAATGTCGTTACGAATTGAATTAAACTTCGATATTTTGTAATAAGTCAAATTAAAATAAAAAAAAGGTTTTGTATTAAAAAGCTAAAGTAAGGATGAAAATGTACTTATTCGTATATGTGAATCGTACAAATTGCCACTTTGTTATTGACGCCAATTATGCTTAACTAATTTTGGCAATAGATACAAATTAAAGCAGAAAAAAGTAGTTTTTTTTCTAAAACGCTTAATCAATGGAAAAAAGGTACTGATTCGTCTAGAAGAGCTATAAAGATATATCATATTATTACTGATGCTAATTAAGTTCGGTAACTACTGGTATTATGTTTATTGGTGTTTTTAGTAGGTACTAAATATACTAAAACTGGTACCAAAATACCTAGTATACTATAAAAATAAGTTTTTAAAGGACCACCGAAAAAGATAAGTACCTGAGATAATTAATGATTATGGTAATTTTTGACCTCTCGAGCTATAGAATTAGGCCAAATGATACTCAGTTAAGTTATACTACTTAATCTTAATTTTGATGGAGATAACTTTTAAAAACGCGTTTCACTTTGTTTAATAATGTAAAGCCGCAGAAAAGGGCAACAAATTATAACGAATAAAAGAAAAACTGGCACTGTTATTAATTGGTTATTAACTGGCACTTAATTGTGTCAGTATGCGTCTATAGTTTTGCGCATAGTTTCGATTTGTGGTTCTGGTTTAGTGATTATTTTCCTTCTCTCATACCGTATGAAGAACGGGTATTCATCTGGTTGTTAATGATATTGACATATTTTGTTATAATCTTCACAGAAGAAATATAACAATGTTGCCACACAAATTCGATATCTTATACTTTATAGAACAACTTTGTTTTCTGAACCCTGTTAGTGGTTTCTCACCATACTGGTGGGGACTTTTAACTATTTCGTCATGATTCCATATGTGTACCGGATGTTAGAAGAAAAAGCAAAGCGATGATTGAGTATGATCTTAAAATTTTCACATGATCTTTGGTTCCTGTTCGTTCTCGGCTACTAGCTAAATAAGCTATAAGATCAGACGTTGGGGACAAGGGAAGAGGAAGCCCCAGAGCGTGGTGAAGATTTGTTTCGCTATCTTGACAAGAACGGACACGTACGATTGCACTCCAGCGAGTTTTCACTCCCGTAACGCCAGTGTTTTCTTTTGTGAACGAATTTAAAAAAAAAAAAAAGAATTTTTTTTTTCTTGAGTAAATAGTGAAATTAACAGAAAATCGCCTTTTGTTTTTTGCCAGATTAAAAATTACATAGCATTATTATAAAGTAAGAAAGAGTTTAATTAAACAACTTTTTTTTTGGTGTCAATTCGAGAGAATGATATAGTGTTGCTGTTGTATGACGCCTTCTCAAATGGTGTTCTATGGTAAGGTCACAGGGGTTTTGATAGTGTAATTTTTTAAATCAGTTAAAATTTTTGTCATGATATTAATCAATAATAAATTTGTATTTGGTTAATCTGAAATAATTTTGTGTTTACTTGTAATTATATTTATATCAAAATAATAAACATTAATTTCTTTGATAATGGAATAATATGACAAAGGAATAATATGAATAAATTTACTGAATTATATGATAATCTTCTGCTCTTTATTGTACTTAATAACTGAATTTTAAATTTTAAGGTAATATATAGTTTTGAAACATTTTAAGAATTTAATGTTTTTCGAAGTTCAAGCATTAAAAACGCTTGCAATCTTAAAATTTGCAGATTGCAATTTTTTTTTTAAACGGAGGACACATTTATAAATAAAATAAAACAAAAAAATTTTCAAATATATTTAGTTTCTTAATAAGTAAAGGAAATATATTCAGATGAATATCTGTTGGATGACATGTAAGAAGCAGAATTTCTTTCTCTATTGAAAAGTAATCTCAAGAGGGGACGCTGTAATTCGGGAGAAGCCCTTCATGACAAATTCTCTTTTACCTACTAATGTAATTTAAAATATAAGAAAAAGTGAGTTCCTGTGAGCCTAGAATAAACCCTAAAGTTTCAAATGCTGAAATATTTCCTCTTAAAGCGTCAAAATGTAAACAAGTTATGGAAGAATTACTCGGGATTAAGCTTTGGGGAAATAATTCGGCAATAATTTGCTAGCAATCGGATTTTTTGTTAAAATTTTTGCAGCAGTTAAAACTTTACGATTTACTCTACTTTTATCTAAACTTACTTTTTACTAAAAATTAAATTTTATAACACGAATGAATTTTTTTTCTTTCCTTTAAATTAAGTTTTATTTTAGCAACTCCTCATGCTTCACATTGTATAACATGAAGCTTATAGAAGTAAGTGGGCAAAGTAAAAAGGAAAAAGAAAAGAAAATACTAAGAAATAGAATAAGAATTAAAAGTTTAAGCTGTATACAAAATTTCGTAAAATAGTAAGGTATTCAGTGCAGATAACTATAACACCAATGAATGTGGAACAAAATGTGCCATAAAAAGTTCTATGGTATAGTATCCTCAATGTAAAAAATGGATATTCAAATTTCATGAAACTTTCTTCTGTCTGGCGAAGCCGTTTCCTGGTATATACTTCGAGCAAACATTTAGTCAAAACAAAGAAATAACTATCATCGCATCTTCAAGGAAATGAATTTTGTCAAAAATTAAAAAAAAATTATTTCATCATTCTTTTTTTCCCGATAATAAATACTATAAGGGACTCTTGGCGCTTGGTATCTAAGGAATGGTATTACTGATCACTTTTTCGTGGGCACCATACAGGTGGATCAATGTTGTCCCAATAACACAAGAAGAAAAAATAGAACAGAGAGATAAATTACATCCCTGCCCGGAGCGGGATGCGAACGCGAGGTCTTCCTGGTATGAGGCCAACGCCTTGACCGCCATACAGTCTGGTTGGCTTATTTCGGTTTTCCAGTTTCGATCGTCTAGTATTCATTCTAGTTTCGTCATTCTAGTTAAAAATCTTTCCCAGTGTACTGCGATAAAGTACTCAGTTGAGGAAACATTTTCGTCATAAATTTGATAGTTTACAAATCACGTGGTTTTGTGACGAATTCCCAAAATTAACGAAATACAACTCAAGAATCACTGACTCCTTGACCGCCATGCAGTTTGGTTGGCTTATTTCGGTTTTCCAGTTTCGATCGTCTAGTATTCATTCTAGTTTCGTCATTCTAGTTAAAAATCTTCCCCAGTGTACTGCGATAAAGTACTCAGTTGAGGAAACATTTTCGTCATAAATTTGATAGTTTACAAATCACGTGGTTTTGTGACGAATTCCCAAAATTAACGAAATACAGCTCAAGAATCACTGAATTGTCAAAAGTGAAAGTTTTATTTCTGAGAGTGCGAGAGTGCTCTTAATAGAGAATCATCGAAATTTATGAAGCTTTTTTTAAAATTCATATATACTATAAAATTTCTTTAAGCATTTTAACCACTCAATAAGAGCGCAAAATTTGCTTTCTGTGAAACACTAAATTTTTTTTTTTATTAAATCAGTTAAAAAAGTGATTTCCTTTACTTTTGATTCTACTAAAAATGTTTTGTATAAGTAATCATGTTTTTCAAAATTGATTTTTAACTAGTTGAATACCAGTTCACCGTACGGGATGAAAAAATTGTATTATCTAAAAATCAGTACTGAGCAGAACAACACTACAAAGTCATCCGCAAAACTGAATGATATTTACTATCGCAATTAATAACGATATAATGATTCCAATTTCCATACTTAATATTATTTTTAATCCTTATTGGTGACTTTACATTATTAGATTGAACGAAACTCATTTTTAGCAGTTCATCCTAACAAAATGAAGATTAACTGTATTCAGTATCTTTTGGCATATTGCTGTTGCTCGAGACTAATTTAGAATAGTCAAAATTTACCGCAAGTTAGCAATTACCTCTGCTATTTAACGTTTTCGAATGCATGTAAAAAAACCTCTTTCCACACTATATTAAAGCTGCATAGTATTGATGCAGTTTTAATAGGTTCCAAATAGGTATTCAATTTAACATAAAAAATTTGCGAAGAACAAAAAGATTAAAAAAAAAAAAAAAAAAAAAAAACGAAAGTAAAACATTATATCTAATGTCAAAAATGGTAAAGGAAGAGGCCTCTTTAAAAAAAGCATATAATTCAGCGTAAGCAAAACCTAATCTTCGGTTTACTTTTCCTACCAAAATTTATTTAAATAATAAAAAATATGTTGTTGTTTTTGTCTTGTCTATTCCAGAGGTAAATGAAAATTTGGAGGATGGGTTTTGTAAAATCCTGCACTTGAAAGTCGAATATGATGTCTGGTGATCATCCGAGTTTAAAAAGTGTAGCTGGAATGGCCTGGCATTTGGTAATGTGATCTGGTTTTAATTGGATTTAGGGTTAATAAAAAATATGTTATTTCGTATATTTTACATAAAAAGGATTATTTTAGGATGTACATCTCCTTTCCGTAACTAATCATATGTAAAAAAATTGTAAGTTAATAAAATTTTATAATCTTGTAAAAAGAAAAATTTTAAAGCTATTTCATTCTCGTTCATGAAGCGTGAATTATTTTAAACTCAAATATTTCAGTAACTAATGAGCTTAGTAATTTTATTCCTTATCACCAAAAACCGGTATTCTTATCATTATGTAGTTTTAACCTAAGATCAAAAGTCAGATTTGTTTCAGAACCTCATTCATTTTTACAAAATAATCAAATGTTTCAAAAAATGCAATAAATGTTAGAGTTTTCTAAATAAGAATAATAAGTGGTGGAAGAAATGGTTAAGACGAAAGAGCTAAACCGGTAATAATAAGAACTATCCATAATAATAAATTATTAAAATAAGTTTTAATACAAGCAAAAACCTAAATAGCAAAAAAATAAGGCAATTAATAAACCAAGTAATATAATTGCAGAATGTTTTTCGATTAAAAACTGCATTCACTTAACAAATATACCAGTTGGAAATAACAGTCAACATATTCCAAGCGTTCAATAGTAGTTGCCCGTTTTCAAGACTTGTCAGACTTGAATGAAAAGAGACATAAGTGATTTGAAATATAAAATGCAGCGGTACGAATGAAAAATGAATAAATAATGGTGAGAAACTAAACAATCAAAACCGCTGTTGCCGTGAGAGACAAAAGATGAAAAAAAAGAACAAGAAAAATCACCTTAGCCGAAAGAGGCAAATTAGGGTAAAATGCATATCCACGTGCTAAGGAGAGGTAGGAAGGAACTCATGTCGTTAACAAGGGAATCAGAATTCATATGAATAAAACGAATTTCCAGGGCATTTAGATGAGCGGATGTGACTGGGGTGAAAATAAAGAAGTTTTAAATCAAGTAATATCTTACCACTTCAGATTTTTAGAATTATTCTAATAATATTAGTCCCGCAGTGTATCCTAATAATATCGTTAAGACACGGTGCCCAGCAGATCACTGAAGTCAAGCATCACTGTCAGTGCGCTGGTGGGTGACCACTTGGATCAGTCTGCGTAGGGACCGAGGTTGTACGGTATTGGTCCTCGTTAAACTGTTTTACCGTAAAGTGCTCGACTTCGCGAGCAAGTCTTCGAGCTACCGAAGCGGGGATGCCATCCCCTCTGCAGAGGATCAAAATTGTGATGGCATGTCTTCGGATCATCCTCAGGGATGTTTCCCAGACCGTCGCCAATAGCCCATTGTGCAGTTCTAATGCGACGCAAATGAACAACAACAACAATCTAATAATATTACGTTTGATAATTTGAAAAAATAACAACATAAAAGTTATATGTTTGATACACAAAAACGGTGGGAAAATAATGTAATTGATTAATTCTACATTATAAGAAAATTGATAACCGAAATCTGCGAATTTTATAATATGTTTAACATAAAGAAAATGTTTCAATGAAAGAAAAGAAAAATTGATTAGCGTTCTCTACAAATTTTGATATTCCACCTTGAAACGCTTCATCATACAAGTTTGGGTCAGAAAGCATGAAAAGAACAAATAATTTCAAAACGCATTCTAGAAATTATTTATTTATTCAATTTTTACTTTTATTTCACAGGTTTAAATTCCAATGTGCGTGTTCTTATAATACTTGTTATCTTTTCTTTTGATTTTATCTCTTAAAGAGAGTCAGTTCCATACTGTGTGTTGGTTTTTTCTTCACGCACCAGAGGCTGCCAATTAAAGCACACAAATTTAATGGTCCGATGAAGAAGATCACTAATTAAGACAAGAACTTAGTCAGTTCATTTTCATTGGACACGTGGGCATTTTGACCTAAAATGTTTTAAGCGTTTGACCTAAATAATAATTGACTAAGCAGCGAACAAAAATCAATGCATTATTTTAAAAATAACCGTCTATTGTATTGATTCCTTCTAACAAAACGTTATTTGAATATCTTTTTTGGTTCATTTAGGGAGCCTTAGAAAAAGGTGTTGCAATCAAGACATATATTTGATAAGATTATTAATTGCTCTTCGTAATAATGAAAGAAATATGATAAGCTAATATAATGCATGTAATACTGCTGTATTTTTCATATAATTGTTAAATTTGAGGTCAGGCAAAATATCTTTGTAGCTAAAGTACCATTCAACGATGGCGCTTCTTTTAAACTGCAAAAATAAATGAAGACATATATAATGATCCATTTTGATAGTTAATAGAAAATATTTAGTAAAATTGTATCCTCAAAATAGATTAAAGGTAAATATTTGTTACGAATTGATGTTTATTCTACCTAGCTTGGTATCAGAAAATTTGCAATTTGTTGCTAAATTTATATATTTTTGATTCAGCAATTTTAATTTATTTGTTCTTTTTTAAAAAAGATTGAAAATTAATCTTTAATAAATTTATTTTTTGGAATTGCAGAAAATATTATGATTTTTGACTTTTTCGATAAGGTAAATTTTTTTACTGCATCAAATCAAATATTTCATTCATGATTTAAAATTTCGCCACTAATGTTGAAAATCCTTTTTTTTTTGTTTGATCTCCTCATCCTTTTTTATTTCACAACATCTTTTTTTTATTTCGCCATATCTTTTTAATAACTGTATTTTATTATAAGTAAAATATAGTTATAAAGTCAAATTCATTAAAATACAATTTAGTGGATAAATCTTAAAAGATTTTAACGAAATAAGAAAGTATTTGTCTTGCAGTTAACATATTGAAAGTGATTTGAGATCCTGTTTATTTTCATATTTTGCACATAAATTTGCCGCTTTAACATTAAGTCAGAAAAAGACAAGATTGTAAATTTTTAGGTTCAGAAAAATGTCAATTTTTGATACATTTTATGGTGTTTTATTCAAATTTGTCAGAGGTATACACATACATATAAAACAAGAAGTAATAATGAGAATTTATCAATCTATATATATTTCATTTCAGTTTAGAAAAAGAAAAATTTCTTTCTTTTATCAAAAATTGCCTTTTTTTCAGTGTTAAATTCTATATCATATGAAGGTATATAAACTGTTTCGGTAAATTAAGTATAATGTTCATAGTTTTAAATAAAATAATGTCAAACAAAACTAGCAACTAAATGGAAATGTAGCAACTGAAAACTATTTTTGATAGCTATTTTTGTTCGTTTTTAAGCCATTTCTCAATATCTAATAATTCAATATTCAAATAAAAACCTCTCCCTAGTGAGTTGGGTATGAAATCAACCTGGAAATTGTATGTTTAAAAAGTTTTTTTATCTAATCTTTTTTTTTGTACATATATATTTTAAAATTTATTTGTCACTTTTTTTTAAACATATTACATTTTTATTAAAAATAATCCGAGTATTATATTTATTTAATGAACAAAATTTGATTAACAGTTACTAAACAAGTTTTACAACTATAGGTAACAACAAAAGGTAATCGTATCAAAAACGATAGTTGGATAAAATTTTGAAGCCATCCTGGGTAACTGAACAATATATAAAAAAGAAAGAAGGTCTGTTTTAATTGCTTGTTATAATAATTTTTATTACGTTATCTGAATTTTATTTTTTATCAAAGTGAAAGAATTCTATTTTAACTTATGATTAATAAAATCTCTCATTTTATAGTTTCAAAAGTTGGTTTTAAACGTATTGTTTTAAAGTTAATTTTGTGTTATTTTAATCTTATTATTTTGTGTTCATTATTATTAACTTTAAAGTATAGAATTTTACATTGTGCTCTGCAAACAGAGCAAATTTTTACAAAACAATTGTGACCATTCACGTATCTTTTAGGTTGTGTGTATTAATAATATTGTTTTTTTTTATGCAAAGGAAAAATTTGCATTTAAGAAATTGGTAATAAATACATTTTAAAAGACCTTAAATTATAATCAACTCATCTTTTATAAAATATCAAAATCAGCAGCAATTTCTGGCTTATATAAAAATGGTCCCATTTGCTATATTTTACGTTTTTATTTTAGGGTAAAATAAAATTTTTATTATAAACGCAAGAGAGCTCTGAAATATGCTTAATAGTGTTAGAGTCAAACAATTTATTTTCAATACGTTGACTTAATTAAAGAATTTTTAATGAAGACATTCTTTTAACATGCCTGTTATCTGTTAGGTCAATGAAAGATTACAGTTTTGCATTATAAAAGATTTTTATTAAATCACTATTAATGTATGCAAAACTATGTTTATTAATCACACATAACGCGTCAGTCTTAACGAATAAAACCAAGGTTAAGATTAAACCTATTTAAAGTTTTCTGTGATTTAAAAACTTTATTACTTTTATGCTAATGATGAGTTATTTCTTATTCTAATTATTCCTTTTTTACTTCATTAATCAATTCATAATTTTTATTAAAAAATAAAGCTTCAAATTACTCCTAAGTATTTTTAAGAAAAGCTACCGACTATTTCCATAATTAAAAAAAGTTATTACTTTGTGATAATTATAAAATTTATTCATTTGAACTTCAGAAAACATCATTCTGTTTTTTTTTTCATTTTTATTTTTTCCACAAATAACTACAGCTTTCTCATCTTTAATACGTTTGACTCTAAAAACATCCAAATATTTACATATTATGTACCAATTTAAAAGCTTTCGTTAGCATTTTAATCAAAGGAACTACTTAAAAAGTTTTTTTACTTTTAATTTTTTTAAAATTCTTTACAATTAGATTTTTTTAAAAATATGTCTGCAATAAAACAAATCTGAAGAAAAAGAAATCAAATATATTTTTTGTAGCTTTTTAAAAAGAAAATACAGATATATATATTTTAAATTTTATAAAAAAAGTATTAGTTTAGTTACTATTATCTTTTAAAAAAACAGCGCCATCAACATTTTGCCTTCAACAAATTGCCATCGTAATAAATTTAAAGGGCATTAAAGGTCAAAGCAATTCAAAATTTTTCATATTGAAAATTAGTGGAAACTTGGTGTTTTTTAAAAATAAAATAGCAATGTTAGAATTGAATAATTTCACACAGCAGAAATTTTTTGGAAAAACATCAAAATGACTAAAATATGTTTCCCTCCGGGATTAAACACTTTAAAATTGCAATAATCTAAAATATTGGAATTTCAGAAAAAAAAAACTGCTGCTAAGTAAGAAAAGATGACTCTTTCAGTATTCCAAATTTTAACTCCGGAGTTGAATTTCAGAGAGATCGACTCATATGGTATTTTCCCTCTTCAAGTTAAACAGTTAATAATTTTAGAACAAATTATCGAATTTTAAAATTTTTTTCTGTCGTACTCTCATTATATTTTTTCCATATTTCGTCCTAATTTAAAATTTTATTTTTCGCGCAGTGAAAGCAAATTTACATACAAAGCTCTCAATTTTAGTAACTTTCAATCAAATTGCAATTTCCAAAGAATATAAACTCTTGTGAAGTTGATAAAAAGTATGATTCTTTCAAATTTCAACCATGCAGTTGCTTTTCTGCAGTACTTATAGCGGTACAAATGTTAATTTTACTACACATTTATCAGATAATTTTCGAATTAATTATTTAACGTTACATTTTTAATTTTATCGTAGTACCTTGACATTTTTCTACACAACTTCATATTTCCAGTTTTCTAAGTCAAATAGTTTTTGGGGAAAAAAGCAAAATGTAACATTAAGTTGAATATTCAAAACTTAGGCGAGGTAGCTTATAGTTTCTTAATGTAGAGAAAAAATTTCAAACTTATTTACAAAAAGAGAAGAGTAAAATTTATTTCCTTCTTCCAAAAAAATTTTGAAAATCGATTAAGCTGGTTTTGTAAGCAAGCACCTCATTTAGGCATTTCAGAGTAGGTCAAAGTCAGCGAACTGAAATTCTTTATGAAAGTACAACCAAACCAACTGACTGAACCAGAAATAGATATGGTTCTTAGATTCCTCACAATTAGCAATCACTTGAAAAATCTGAATCCTTTTAACAGAATCTCCAGGATCATTGAGAAGAACAAAAAAAATGATATCTATTTTCCATCACGTGGAAAAAAAGAGATTATTTGTAAAAAGTAGGACACAACCTCACGACCCAGCAGCTCTCTTAAATCCTATCGAGGACAGCCACTTTTTATTTACTTATTTTGTTTTCAGTTCCTACACACCTTAGACTTAGGCTTCTATATACGATGCAATGTCCCACTTTTAAATAAAGTGAAATGGATTTCATTCATTTCTCTCTCTCTCTCTCTGTCTACACTTCGCTTTCTTTAATTTGTTTTCTTTTCGTTGACCGCCAACGGATTTGTCCGTGGGATATTTTTCAATTGTTTTGATTGTGAGCTCAGGTGTAAAATAAGCATGATTGAAATGAATTGTCTCGTTTCACTATTTATAGCAAATCAAGAAGGATATTTGTTATAATTTTAGAGTATTTTTCAGAGAAAATATGAAGGACATTCCTCTAAGTACTTATTGCGCAGCCAGTGGATCGTTTCTAGTTTTTTGGCTCATTTTGTTTTTTTATGTCCATGCAAAATGTAAAGTATATGCTTATTTTTGATTACATATTCGCTAAAGAGTCGTGTTTGATTTAGGAAAAAATTAGAATTAGAAAATATTCAACAGTTTGCTTTAGTAAAAACATTACGAACGACTTAATCATTTTTCTCAAGTTCGAATTATTTACTTATATTTATCAGAATTCGCAAGAGTAGGTTTAAGTACGTGCCTCATAATCATATTGCAGTGAAAATTTACTGCAATTTTAAGTAGGTATTAAATTAAGCTATGGGTTCGTCCAAGTTGAACCATAGTATCATGTAGTCTAATTTAATAAGTAAGACAATATGGTTTAAATTAGGACTATATTAACCTTTTGACGACAACTGGTGCAATGGTTATTTAAACTAGTGAAATATCTCGGTTCCAACTTTTTTGTTATAAATGAGTTCTACTGATTTTTTTAAAAGCTAGATTCCATTGATACTGAATCGTGTGTATAGGCCATGCTGAGGATGAGGACATAACAAATGTGGTATCGCAGAAAATTATTCTTGCAGCATATATATATATATATATATATATATATATATATATATATATATATATATATATATATATATATATATATATATATATATATATATATATATATATATAAAAGTTCAAAATGAAGATAAAACAAAGAAAAATTATAGACATATGAAAAAAGGGGGGGGGGGAAATAATAAGTAAAAAAATAACAAACAACAGTTCAAAAAAAAAGAAAAAAGGATGAAATTTTATTTAAAAAATCCGGAAATAAAAGATATAATCTTTTCATCAGCCCACACGATTACATCCGCAAAAAAGAGTGCTTTCTGATATTGTATCAATATAGCCAAAGCAAAATATATTAATACAATAGTGTGAGGAGCACTCAAAATTTTTTTTTACAAAAATTACAACAAATAAAATAGAACACAATAAGTAAAAATAACATGTAAAAACAGAAAATTAAATAAAAAGAAAAAACAGCATAAAACATAGACTATAAAGCGAATAGCGAAATCAGATGTACTTACATGGATGGGAAATTTTTCAAGAATGATTTAAAAATGTTTTCGCAACAAGATTGCCAGATTACAAAATATGAAAGCAAAAGCGCAAATTGAGTGTAACTAGAGGGTTTTAAAGTGCCGTTTTTACTGCACTGCTGAAGTGATTTGTTATTCTGTGCATTGATTTGTTAGTTACCAAGGATGGGCCCGAAATGGATGTGCGCAAGGTAATATTACACTGGATAATTTAAAAAACTTGACCGTAAATAGTTTTAGAAAATAGATGTTTATTTAAGAAAAAGTATAAAATAGAAAAGAGAAATATAAATTGCCTGTTTTGCAAATAATTTTAGCCGTTTTTCTTAACTTTCTTCGTGTTTTCTTGTATTTATTTATTTATTATATATATATATATATATATATATATATATATATATATATATATATATATATATATATATATATATATATATATATATATATATACAAATATATATATATATATATATATATATATATATATATATATATATATATATATATATATATATATATATATATATATATATATATATATATATATATATATATATATATATATATATATATATATATATATATATATATATATACATATATATATATATATATATATATATATATATATATATATATATATATATATATATATATATATATATATATATATATATATATATATATATATATATATATATATATATATATATATATATATATATATATATAGCTGCAGCAGGATTCTCTAAGCACCGTAGTTGTTAAACCCAGATTACAAAGAGTTAAATAGTTTTATGTTGTTGCCACCGCAGTGTTGCATCATGGTTTCTAATTTCCAATTTCAATGGTACAAAGTGTTGCAATTTGGAAAAAATGATCACAACAGCTCAGTCAAGAGATCGGTAATTTTAATTTCACTTTTTGCTTATTTCGCTATTCCTTAACATTTTTTAAGAGAATAAGATATGAAATACAATTTTGAGAAATCTGTTTCTTATAGTGATACTTTTGAAGAAAGGAAAATGAAAAACAATATGGATAAAATGAGGGTGGAATGGATTAAAATTGAAATATAATTCAAGTCCAAAGAGAGTTAGATTTTCATTTTTGTTTCTTTACTATACAAAGTTTTAAGGGCTTATGAAAAAAACAATTACTTCAGTTAGAACATATCATATAATACGCAGATTCTTCAGATTAAATAACGAATGATGATTAATCGCTGCTGTTAAAATCGATAAATATTATCAAACTTAGTTGACAGCCACGATAAAAATCGAGAGGCACCATGATAAACGTAAGTAGGAAGACATTCAACAAAAAGCATGAGAGTGCCCTCCCTTAAATTCAAATCGACGATGGCTTAAGCACGCGTGGTTGCACAGAAAGTAAAATGACAAGAATGACTAAAGATGAAGCATTAATAAAAGTTGCAATTAAAGAAGCGAAGTGATACATTCTTATTGTTTTGTGACGGATACGTGATACATATAATAATTAGACGAGAATGACCTGTCAACTGACATTGGTGCATCTCTTGACGGAGGGACACTGATGAAGTCTTTTCTCACGATTCATGTGGACACATTAAATATAGTATGCAAATCTTTAATTATGTACAACGACGAGAAACTGATTCGTGACCACTCCTGGATAATTAATGCTTGTCAATATGGCCTTGTGAATGATTTTTAAAAAAAAATCGGATTAACAGTTAGAGGAAATTTAATAACTACTGCTTTTCAAGAAGAATTTTTTCTGGGGGGGGATCAGAAAAATATAAGAGTAAAATAATGAAACTAAAAACTAATGTATTGATAAAGCATTGTGTTTCTATTTTATAATTTTAAAACCGTCGTCGAACAGCAGACTCAATTTTTGAGTTTAAGACTTCCAATATTCAACTCCGTAGGCTTGTAATTTTGAACCTAATCCTGACGACAAGGAAACTCCTGGATCAAGTATTGGGAGGAAGTTTGCCTTCGTGGAGGACTTTTGAAGGAACTAACCCGCATTTGCGCTACATGGAGAGGAAGACCAAGAGACTTTCCAAGGTGTATTAAAATACCATATAGTTTTATTCTCAGTTTTTAATATACCAGTTGTTAATCGTTTTAAAAATGTAAAGGTAAAAAATGCTCCTAACCGTAAACTTTACGCCTAAGTGAAAGAACAGACTGGCACCAGTTATTTTACAGTAATTTTAGAAAGAAAATTCTTGTCCCTGTAATTGGAAATGTTAAAGTTGGATCATTGTTTTTAACACTGATATTGAGTGCATATCTTAGAATACTTTTTTATCAAAATTATTTTCGGTAATTTCTAATGTTCGCATTCGTTGGCGAAGTCATTTTACAATTAATATGCATTTGCTTTTGAAACGATCAATATATATGGTGCAGTCTTTTAGAAAACATCTTTTCACTTGAACAACAAAGGTTATTCAAAAATGCGTTTATTATTCGCTAAAATAAATTATATCATAGCTTTTATTTTTTTAGAGAACACATGCAAAAACTAATAGTTCAATGAGTTGAAAATTTTAAAATTATCTCTTCCATCGTTTCAAAAGTTTTCAAATAATAAATAAACAAGTAAATAAATAATAAATGAATAAATAAATAAGTAAGTAAATAAATAAAAAAATAAATAAATAAATAAATAAATAAATAAATAAATAAATAAATAAATAAATAAATAAATAAATAAATAAATAAGCTACCAGTTAAATATTGTCAGTAATTATAGAAATGTGCTCTACTAAAATAAGTGTATTTAATACATGTTTAGTCACCAGAATATATAAAGCTAGACATTTTTTTTTAAAAATCTGACTCAACAACAAGATTTGTTTTAAGTTTTCTAACATTTTTCTATTTGAGAGCGGTTTGATGCTTTAAGAAAAAAAATTATCGTTGTTCTTGTTCAAAAAACAATCATTATTTTAAATAAATTTTTAAATTTTATAATAAAAAAACTTTTTTTCAGCTACATTTGAAAAAGGTATATCAAAGAAATTTTGTGAAATCAAATACACGTGTGGTCGATGACGCATGACTCTAATAAGAAAAATATTCGAGCTTTACATTCGAGATTCATTATTTGTATCAAAGACCATAAAAATTAAAACCTAATTAGTTAATAGTTTTTTTTTACACAAAAAATGGCGTGAATCAAGTGCAAAACAGTTGAAGTATAAAAATAAACTATCTCCTAATTGTATCTTATTTGAGATTTATTATTTTTATTCATTCTGTTTAGTTTATGACATTACAACATGTTTATAAAAATACAAATATGATTGAAAAATAAAAACTTTCATTAAAATATAGCTTAATCTCATGTTTTGAGGTGATATAGGGATGAGTCAGACTTTTCTTCAAAATATGACATTTTTGAATAAAGCTGTTATGTAATGTTGTTTCCAGATAGATATATTTATTAGAAGTCTCTTATATTTAAAGTCAGAAGATAGGTATTTTCATTAGTTAACATCACCATTCACAGTATTGCTTTTATCTTCATATGCACAGTATTGCTACATTTTATAACTATCAGCTTATTATTTATAAATCGCGTTTTTTTAAATCAAAAATGCGTTCTTAAATAATCTGAAAATGCATTTTATCTTTATACCGAAGACAAACCATAGAGCATCTTTTATATTATTGTGATCGGTATCGAACACTCCGAAAAAATTATTTCTTCCAAAAAACAGACCAACAAATTTTTGCAGACAAGGTTTGTAGAGAAATTATCAAGATTATCATTAAAACTACTCTTGAGGAACAAATGGAATTAATAAACAAAATTGACAATAACTAAAATTTTAACCTGCTTAATCTAACCACCTTGCCAAAACTTTTTTTTGGACCACATTGCCATTTTAGTGTTTTAATTTGACTTTTAACTTGACTTTGCATTTTATACATGCTTTAGGTTTGTTTACAACCTTTGGATTTTAATACATTTGGTATTTTACATTGCGATTGTATTTTATACATGGTTTTTAGATTGTTATACACCCCTTTTAACTCTTACCTTTTAGTATCTATTGGTATTTTGTCCTCTGTTTTTTTGTACTTTAATTGAATTTACTCTGCTTTACTTGTTGTTCTTCATTTTAACTACCTGTTACTACTTCACCCTCACTATTTTGGTTCCACCAGCAGGATTCAAGCTGGCTTGATTGGCTGGATCCTTTCAATGCCCTATTGGCAAGTGTATACATCTGTGATTTTGTCTTAGTTTTAACTTTTCAATTTTAGCACTATATTCATTTATGTCATTTTATCCTTTCACCTTTTGGCGAATTTATGAGCTGTATTTACGGCGGTTTTTGGTGAATTGTTAGATTTTTTGTCTTGTATTAAGGGTTCCACCAGCTCTGGCTCACAGCTCACTCAGTTTTTACTGGTTGTCTCAGGGTTCACAATTTTTGTATTATATATATATATAATTTTTGTATTCTATTTATATGAGGGTTAATAAGTTTTGTATTGTATATATACATATAATTTTTGTATTTTATTTATATAAGGGTCTGTTGACCTTTTAAATGATTCATTGTATTTGGCGTATGGGCCTATTGGCCTAGGCCGCTGTATATATATTAAATTATCTTTATACCGTCTCAGCCTTTCAATTACTTCAAACATAATTATATGCATAATGGTGTTACCTTATCTTATTGTAATCACTCTACAACTTCCAATGAAGAACTTAATTGAAATTATAAAACAAAAAGGGACAGTAATTACTGTTTCTATGACCTTCGAGTCTTATAAACACAAATAATGACTTTATACTATAATTTACATATTAACCAAGGACATGTTTCAACTAGTCACAACTGTAAAGTTTTCTAATCCGTCTGAAAACGCGACATTATCTTGAAAAAGAATCTTAACTCTCTCACATTGTTTGTCAGAAACTTAAAGGAGTAACTGAAAATGGGGGAAGCATTTATTGCCGACAATGAAGATGTTGACAGGTGACAAGCTAAAATTTTTTATCTTAAGAAATATCGCAAAACATCTTTTTGACATTACAATGACCTGTCATCACTGAAGGTTTAATGATGTAATTCATATTTCAGAAGAAAAAAAAGGTTGATTAGAATGAAAAATGTTGCCATTTATTTCTTTGGGGTAATGAGTGATTTTTTTAGAGAAATTCTGAGAAGATGGTTTGGCAAAAAAGTTGAAATGTTTCCGATAAAGCAGTAGAATTGGTAGTTATTTGTTATTTGTTTAGGCGATAGATAAATATCGCTTACGAAGTATTAAATAGGAATAAATTTTAGCTTTTTTAAATGAATTTATATTCAGCGACAAATCATGCATTATTAGCCATCTTATTATCCGATAGAGCAAAATTGAGATACAAAAATATCATTATTTTTATTACGATTCCTATCTGTACCATCTTAATTGTATGAATCACAATAATTTCCTCGAAAACGTGTTAAATTCAAAGCAGAGTTAACATGTAAATGTTTGAAATAAAAAAAAATGTGCAATTCTTTTGCACTGCATTATTCCGAACTATCATATTTTTTAACTAACTGTCCTACAAAGTGAATAAAAATATATAATTTAAATAATTACACTGCAGAATTTAGTTGAGACAATGAAATGCATGGAACTATAATTCAAATGCCATTACAGTATAATTTTGAAATCTTACGCGTGGTAAATATGTAAATTGTGATATATTAATTCTATATACAATATATGTGTTGTAAATATGCATTCTTGCACACACCTCTAATTTTAAAAGTGTCGTTGATAAAATAAATAAAAACTGTAATGGTTTTAGAGTATTTGAAATGCAAAATGTAAAATTATTATTATTTTTCTGGAAGTGAAAAAAGGGATACATACGTATATCATGAATGAATCATATCTATACAAAATATGGATTGAACTGTGTTGCTTATAAACAAAAAAAAATCTTATATTTTTTGCTTTTCTAAAAGGACAAAAAAAAAAAAACCCACTTCGGGTATGCATAAAATGAGTAAGAATCAATAATCTCCCCATCATATTATTATTTTAACTTATATAGATGACAAATAAAATACTCATAGAACAATACAAAATCATGAAAATTAATACAATTATTAAAATCAATAAATTATTGAAAATGATAAAAATTTAATAGAATTGAAAAAAAATATAAAATTATCAATAAAATTGTGGAAAAATACAAAAATATTTAATAAAAAAACTTACTATGCAAAATGTTTAAAAAATATTTCCATTGATAAAAATTTAGTAATTTGGTAATTTATTTTAACCTATCTATGTTTTCATTCCTCGACTGGATTATTACTCCCAATTACTATCTCTAGACTAGTCTAAGGTTTTAATATTACATTAATAAATTAATTCCATGATAAAATAAAACCATTTATTTATTTCCACGATAAGGTAATGATTTTTAAACTTTAATAACGTCTAGATTATTAGTTATGGTTGAAAAAGAGCTACATTTTTTAGAGTCATTTCCATATTTTTTTGTATTTTTCGACGTTCTTCAAGAGATGGTGATATTCATTAAATTTTTATTGATGTTTTAAATCATTATTTAGTCAGATGCCTTATTGTCTTTATGGGCACGTTTATAACCTTAAAACTAGTTTAATAACTCACTATAAATTCTAGATTCACAGCAGAATTTAGATTATAGGGACTAGGCATGTAAATTGTCATTTCGGTACCCCAACATGACTTTTTCGTGACATCATGACCCTGTTCTACATCTAGTGAAAGTGAATAAATACTTTCTTTGTTTATTGTTTTCGACAAGAAATTTCTGTCTTCCGACAACGTCATTGGTATTATTTACAACAATACAATCAGCCGTTTCAAAATAAGTAAGGCGGAAATTTCGTTCACAGTAAAAGTCAATTTATTTAACCTTAGCTAGGAGTTATGATCATTTTCGTATTGTTAATAATGCCTTTAAAAGTATCTAAGTTTGTTTAATAACACACATTATTTAAAGTATATACAATATTTCAGACTTAGTTTATATTTCTGATCAGTTCTCGTATAAGTTGTAGCTGAACATTAAAGGTAGAAACTTCTTGCACGAGGGTCATGTACCAAAACTGTTAAAATTTTCATTCTAAAATTATGGTGAAATAACTGGCAGTTGTCTGTCCATCCGATTAGCCGTAAAGTTTACGGTAAAGAGCATTTTTTCCCCTTTATGGTTTTGAAAAAATTTACAAAAAATATGGTTATAAAAGCAATACAAACCTATACGTTTTTTTAACCATTTACAGCTAGCATTTTTCAAAAACGTAACAAAAAAATTAACTATTTAACTAGACATAGGAGCTCGGTTTTTCGTTCGTAAGGTAATGGGCATTTGAGAGTGCCGGGCACTGGAAATTCTTTATGTGTTGAAGGGAATGGAGGAAATATCGTGGTGTCAAGAATAGGACTCGAACTCCAGTTCTGCCGGTCATGAGGTTGACAGGTAAGCCCGCTCGGCTATGATATGTACGCAGTTGCAAAGAACTAAGTAGCTTCCTTAGGTGGTTCTAGTGGGTGCTATAAAATTCTGGTTGTTTAACCGTATTAGGTGAAAGCAGTTAATAAACAGTTTTTCTCAAACTTAACAGTTTGATTGCCATTTGATTTATGGTCATTAGACTGTTTTGGTTGACTGTTGTTCTTGACTGGGAGGAAGCAAGATCTATTGCTAAAGACAGGAGGCGTTGGAGGAATATGCTGGAGGCCTTAAGTGCCCAAGGCACGTAGAGGATAAGTAAGTAAGTAAGACTGTTTTGGTTAAATATAGTAAAATAACCATTCAATAAATTGTTACTTAACCTTTTATTCAGATAAATTTCTAACAGTGAAGAGTAAAAGTAAAACGACAAATCTAATTAATTTTACAAACATATTATTAAATCACGAGTATTATTAATAGCATAATCATCAATAGAAGTAGTTTGAATATAGGAGTTATTTATTGATTTATTATTATGGCAACGTATAATAAATCAATCCTAAACTAAATTTATAAAACTACTCAAATCAGGACTGAACTCTTACTGAACTTTTAAGTGTTTCAAATCACTTGTTAAAAATAAAATAAAAGTAGAATTCATGACACCACTAACTAATTGAATTTTTTCTGAAGAATAAGTTCTTGGAAGTGGCTATTACGGATTGCAATTAAACAAAGAAATATATAACTTATAATACTGCGATAACTTATTTTTAAGGAAGTAGCAATATCTTCTTATGAAAATTAATTTTAATTTAAGAATAAAATTCATAACAATCCTCACCATATTAACGAATAAAATTTTTCAGTGACGAGCTTCAAAATTTCTTCGGAAAATTTTTAAGTAAATAAAGATTAATAAAATCGTAATGAATTGTTATTAAAGAATTAGTTTTATTTTTAATAATAATTCATTACAGTATAGAAATAGAACTCATAAGTACTTATCTCATACGAGACAAATTTTTTTTCAGAGGTAAATAATATAAGTTCTTACTGGAAATGATTATTATATTCATTAATATGTATTGTATTCGTAAATATTAGAGATTATAGAGCTTTGAAACAGCAAAGAAGAAAGATTAAGAAAATAACATGCATTTCAGTAAATTCGTATTTACCACCGTGTTTAATTTTTCCAAAAAAAATATATCCAGTTACGAAATATTTAATTTTGGCAATGTTTGCGTCTGGTTTTGTAAATGAAAGTTAATAAATAAAAATTTTTTTAATTACAATATGGAAACATTGAAACAACCTTTTTAATTTTAAGAGCCGATGATTCTGATTTTACAGACTGATCATATTATCCGATTCTACAGACACAGAATTTGATGAATATCTGTGTTAACTGCCAAGAAGCTGACTGAATAAGATGTGTATTGTGTAGGCAGTATTGTGTAAGGGGCAGGTAATGACTCCATAAAACATATATAAGCTTTGAAAGCCTTCGCCAAAGTTGTAGTAAAGTTTTTTCGAACGGAGAGAAACATACAAACCCTGCATATTGCATTTCGATTCTACAGGGCTGACATGTTATACAATGTAATACTTCATATTTTCCAATACTGCAGATTCAGAATTTGATGAAAATCAATGTATTAGCTTTGAAAAAGATGTCTGAATAAGATGTGTACGGTCCATAAAACATTTACAAACTTCGAAAACTTTTACCGAAATTTATCAAAGTTGGCATATTAAATCTATAAATTGGATTTAGTTTATTAAATTCTTTTTACTCATTTTGCATGATTAAAAAAATTCATTTTTTATAACTTATTGTACGTTTTTCATGGTAAACAGTATGAAATGTGTTTCTTTCTATATTTTAGCTTCATTTTTTCTTTACTCTATTGGATGGCCGACTCATCTCGACTTTAAAGAGGAGTGTTCAGATGTAAGTTTATTTTCAAGAAATTTTTTTATATTTTGTTCTCAATATTTCATGATTTTTTGCTTGAAATATGTTGAGTACGTATATGAGAATTTAAAATATGCATTAACATATCTTGTGCATCCTATCTCAGTATTTTTATTTCGATTTGAAAAAAGTATGACTATCTATCCTGGATTTAAAGTATATAAAAGCAAACAAAGATAGAAACAAATGGATAAATTTTAAGGTATACAACGAAACATTTTGTTTATACATAAAATATAAAATCCTGCAGTAAATGTAGTATAAAAAATAGCCTAAGTGTTTGTGCTATTTTGCGAGTATTAATTTTAGAGATACATCCATCAACTAGGCCCTATTATTCTGACTTTTTTTGTTTATTACGCATTCATCTGATGTAAATAACTTTTTAAATGATCAGATGCTGTGATAAAAACAAGGTTAAAAAAGATATTTAAAGCGGCCATTATTATTTATGGAACAAAATGAGCACATAGGAAAAGTTTATTTTTTCCTATTTAAGGGGAATTTAGTCTTATTTTACCTCTAATTAAAGTGGAAAAAAATAACGTGATTTCTCTAAATTAGTTTTTTTTAAATAAACAACTAGCAATGACCACTTACAAAAAGCTCTGACGTATTGTTAGCATTTTATATATCTAGATAGAAAGGAAAATATTTAAGCGAAAAAATGCAGTAATTTTAAAATGATATTATTTTAGCTATTTCAAAACAAAAAAAAATAAGTTATCAAGATGCATAAAACTCACCTGGGTTTAATATAAATCAAATTTAATTAATCTATACAATTCAATATTTAGGGTTAAAAAGATGAATATAATTTTAGATTGTGATTTTATCAGGTTTTAAATCGCTCTAACGTGGAAAGGTGTTCAAAAATCAATAAAATTATTTTTTTTTAAGTATTCAATCAGTAGCAAGCTTTTATAGCGAAATTTGTCACCAAAAATCAGTTTAATGAATTACCTTTTATGTTATATATATTTAATATGCAGTTATGATGTTAAACTTATAAAATAAATATTAAATTAGTTTGGTGATTAGCAATAAAATTGATAACGGAATCTAATTTGAACTTATTTTAGCCAATAATAAAAATTGAAAGAAAAACATCATTTGAGTGAGTTTTTAAAAAAAAAATGTATTTTGTGTTTATTTATGTTTTTTTAAGTGGGAGCCATCTAAAATCCCCCATGGAGTTATTTTGGGCTGTGGACTGGACCCGCACTGGGTCACCCCGATGCATGAAGTTTGAAATCGTAAAAATTTAATGGTCTCTTTCAAGTTTAAAAATATCAATAAATTTTGTATAAGTCTCCAATTGGTACAAAACTTAGATAAAAATAATGTTTATTACCAAAAATCAGTTTAATGAATTATTTTTTATTTTTCCTCAGCAGTTATTAAAATAAATTGGAAGAACATTTTCTAATTGGTTTAATGATTGCTTTGAAAATTTATTAAAAATGCATCTTAAACTGACTTTAAATAAGGAGAAAAATTGAAAAAAAGAACCCGATTGGGTTAATCTAAATATGATTTTTGTTCTAATAGATTCTATCTTAAAAATCCTATCGATTTCTTTTGAGCTGGACCCACATTAACAAATATCTATTACATCTCATATTACGTCTGACACTATACGGAGATAAAAATTCTGGTAAAATTACCGTTTGCTATGGCAACGGTTCGCCAAAAATTCTGGTTCCTAAAATTAAAGTTCTTTATTATTGCTTTCAGTAAAAAATACTAAATTTTAAACTAAATTTAACCAAATAAATTATTTTTATGTCATGCTCTAAAGTATCATGAAATAATTACCAAATTTTAGCATATTTATCAAATTTTATCACGTATAATAAAACAATATTTTATTGATAATTTAACCAAAATTATTATCAAAGCGTTTTGGTAAAAATTATCGAGATTTTCAGTGTTTCCATAGAGCCAGAAACATGGTAAATTGTACAATATTCTGGCAGATTTGACCATACTTTTTTCTCAGTGTAAGAGTATAAAGTATATGTGATTCAAAAGAATAAAACCGTAAGAATTTCACTATCGCTTTTTCATAATTTTTGCAAGCTATTTTGAAAAATAAATCGTAAATCAAAGTCTTGCAAATGCACTTACATCGCTTTTACTAAACGGCTAATTATCACAGAAATCTGTTTCCTTCAAAATATTAAAATAACATAAATTTCTTGCTATGTATAATAAATATATGAAGCAAAATATCTATGTGTGATAAATCTATTTAATAGAAATCTTATCTAATATAGAAATCTTATCTAATATAAAAATCTTATCTGATATAGAAATATTATCTTGTCTTTCTTATTTATGACAAATATTTTCATTATTCTTTAAGCTCAACTAGGATCTACGATGTGAAGAACTGGGGTTCTATCTTTGGCAGATGTTGGAAGTCCATTCTGCTTCAGATCAATATGTATCAACTTAATCGAGAAGAAATGGAGGCCAACTTGAAACTAAGAAGTCTTAAGCTCCAAACTGTCTAGGAGTCTTATACACATGCTTATTTT
The DNA here is from genome assembly GCF_982258835.1 of Parasteatoda tepidariorum. Classification (NCBI taxonomy): domain Eukaryota; kingdom Metazoa; phylum Arthropoda; class Arachnida; order Araneae; family Theridiidae; genus Parasteatoda; species Parasteatoda tepidariorum. Next base: position 41,090,803 of record NC_141764.1, read on the forward strand.
TTTAAAAATAATTTTTCTTGAAAAATCGAAATGTTTTTGAAAATGAGTAGATGAAGTATGTGACTTAAAAAAATGTTATGTTATTTAAAGTCAGAACAGATTTTTTTAAAAACAAAAATCCTAAATAATAGCATTGGAAAGGAATTGTAATTGCTACTAGATCATAAATCACAATTATTAGGAAGTTAATTTTATATTTATTCTCATCTATTTTAGACTTTTGAAACGTGAACATAATTTAAAATAATTTTTTTTTTATTTTTAAGACCATATCTTTTAAAAATGAGTAAATAATATTTTTAAATATACTTTTATATTTTTTTAGCAATTCTTAACCTTTCCAAAATTTTCTCTCAATTTTATTACATTTTTTTAAAATTAAACCAATTTATATTTTAATACAAAATGTTCCAAAGACAGGTTTTATTATGAAGTTCAGACGAAAAAAAATTTATCAGCAGAAGAATTATGATTTAAAATCAATAAAAACAAATACACTTCGAAAGAGATTGTAGTCAAAACAATTGTAGTTATTAAGAGTTAAAGTTATTTTTTAAAATTATTTACGATTCGGCCAAAACACGAAATTAACATTCTTCGTTCAACTAAGCAAAATAACGAAGTATGTTATGAAATTATAGCAATAACAAAGAAGAAATATAATTAACCTAGATGGCTGCATCTTAGAAAACAAATATTTCGAAACTAAAGAAAGCAACGTCTGGAGCATAAAAATTAAAAATTGCTCTGTTATCACTTCCACTTACCATCTAAGGAAGTGAACGTTCCAACAAACCAACAAAATATATAACAAGTCCATAGCAGCATTGTGTACGATCGCACAAAGGGAAACGTGCACGTGACTTATTTCGCTAATGAGTGGATTCTATGGGCGTTTCTGGGACAAGTTTTAAAACCGTTGATTAGAATGCGAATATCAAACTTTTTGGGGCATGCAGGTGAACTGTGTGAATTCAAAAGTTTAAAGAAATGTATTAAAATGTTTTTAAACTGATTTTTTGAAATACTAGCTGCTTTTTGTGATCAGCTTGACTCAAATTATCATGTACAGCATATAAACTTTAATGGTAACTAAGTCGAAAGCACAACAATATTTAAATGTTCTAATTCTTCCACCCCTCTTCCAATGCTAAAAACTTGAAATTAGTTCTATACAATACATTAACCAAATTTTTTTACCGTCCAGCTGTTTCTTGCATGGCAGAACTTCGATTTCTATTTTAGCTATTTCAAGAGATGCCCACGATATTGTCGAAGTTCCTTATATATCGAAATTATTAATAATTTAAATTTTGCCATCAGTCTTTAACTGATACAAACCGCGGTAATTTGTTCTCCGATATTTCGACGTAGTGGGCAGCAAAAGTATTAAGAATACGTGACTTCTATCTCTGACGTGAAATAAGATAGGAAACTCATCCTAAAACTTTATTATGTGTTGCATTACTTGCTCAAGGATTCATAACTTTAGTATCATATATATATATATATATATATATATATATATATATATATAATTGTTAATATATATGTTTTTAAGTTTATATAAATTTTCATATAACATATTTCATAAATAATTTTTTTTAAATTTGATTGAAGCATGTAGAATATCGTAAAATAAATATACTTGATTTTATTTGTTTGTTGTTTATCAATTGCTTAAGAAAACAGGCCTTTTGAGAAAACATCGCAATGTTGTTCCTTTTTAGTGCGATAGATTTGATCGATAGATTTGAAAGCTGCAGTTAATAGTTAAGGTTAATTTTCTTTTCGAGGATTATAAATTATAATATAATATAATATAATATAATATAATATAATATAATATAATATAATATAATATAATATAATATAATATAATATAATATAATATAATATAATATAATATAATATAATATAATATAATATAATATAATATAATATAATATAATATAATATAATATAATATAATATAATATAATATAATATAATATAATATAATATAATATAATATAATATAATATAATATAATATAATATAATATAATATAATATAATATAATAACTTTTAATGAAACAATCCTTTTAAACATTCCCCCTTTAAAATGAGTTTTCAAATTACCTGTCAATTTTTCAGTTGGTATGAAGAACTAGAATAGGTATGCCGGCAGTAGTTTAAGATTTTTTGAAGCAAAAAAGAAACCCGGAATGTTCAAAAATATTTTTTTTTCAAACAAATTAACAAGAAAATCTTACAATAATGATAATTTTACTTTAAAGAAAGCATTACATAGTAGAAATAGGAAATTTTTATTTTTATTGTTCCTGAAATAAATCAAGTGTCATCGGGCAATAAATTTCCAGAGTAATGAAATTATGCAATCAAAATGATTAGAGCACAGTGGATAAAAAAAAATTTCTTACATTTCTGAATGAACTTATAAAACATAGTTCCTCAACTTGATTGGGCATGTTTTTTCTTCTAATTGTATTTAATTGTTTCGGAAATAATAGAATAATTTCCGAAGAGTTTTTTCTAATAATACTTAGTCTTTTTATTTCCTAAGAAAAAAAAATTGTATTCTTTTGTCGAGCAACTGAATTCAGGAAGTACAAATCGTTACTTTTCTTTCCGTAGTAAAAGAAAAAGGGTTCTTTGATCTTTGTCATATCTATTACATCAATAACTTGACATGAAAATTGAGGAAAAGAGTTTATAGAGTATTATAGTAGAGTACATAGTAAAAAAAAAGTTATATTGTTTATGAAATATTGCTAAGTTTTAACTGGAATCTGAAGCAAAAGCATTCTTTTTTTGGCTAACTCTAACAATATTTTTATTCATATTATTTAACTAAGCAAATGAACGAAGAAATTTTTTTTTCAGGCAATGAGTTAAAGAAATGTAGATCAGCCAACTCTCAGGCTTTTGTATCCAATCTCACACAGAGAAAATAATTATGGTAAAATTTTTGTGCTGTATGTTAATGATATTTCTGGTAAAAGGAACCCATAATTCTAGTTCATAAAACTGGAATATATGGCATTTAAATCATTTATTTGGTAACTTTTTCGTTTACCCGAAACTCTGGTTTTCAAAATTATAGTCCTTATTACCACTCATTTAGTAAAATATAGTAAACTGAAAGGTAAACTCAACTGAATAAGTAAAATTTTTGTGCTGTATGTTAATGATATTTCTGGTAAAAGGAACCCATAATTCTAGTTAATAAAACTGGAATATATGGCATTTAAATCATTTATTTGGTAACTTTTTCGCTTACCCGAAACTCTTGTTTTCAAAATTATAGTCCTTATTACCACTCATTTAGTAAAATATAGTAAACTGAAAGGTAAACTCAACTGAATAAGTAAAATTTTTGTGCTGTATGTTAATGATATTTCTGGTAAAAGGAACCCATAATTCTAGTTCATAAAACTGGAATATATGGCATTTAAATCATTTATTTGGTAACTTTTTCGTTTACCCGAAACTCTGGTTTTCAAAATTATAGTCCTTATTACCACTCATTTAGTAAAATATAGTAAACTGAAAGGTAAACTCAACTGAATAAGTTAAATTTTTGTGCTGTATGTTAATGATATTTCTGGTAAAAGGAACCCATAATTCTAGTTAATAAAACTGGAATATATGGCATTTAAATCATTTATTTGATAACTTTTTCGTTTACCCGAAACTCTTGTTTTCAAAATTATAGTCCTTATTACCACTCATTTAGTAAAATATAGTAAACTGAAAGGTAAACTCAACTGAATAAGTAAAATTTTTGTGCTGTATGTTAATGATATTTCTGGTAAAAGGAACCCATAATTCTAGTTCATAAAACTGGAATATATGGCATTTAAATCATTTATTTGGTAACTTTTTCGTTTACCCGAAACTCTTGTTTTCAAAATTATAGTCCTTATTACCACTCATTTAGTAAAATATCGTAAACTGAAAGGTAAACTCAACTGAATAAGTAAAATTTTTGTGCTGTATGTTAATGATATTTCTGGTAAAAGGAACCCATAATTCTAGTTAATAAAACTGGAATATATGGCATTTAAATCATTTATTTGGTAACTTTTTCGTTTACCCGAAACTCTTGTTTTCAAAATTATAGTCCTTATTACCACTCATTTAGTAAAATATAGTAAACTGAAAGGTAAACTCAACTGAATAAGTAAAATTTTTGTGCTGTATGTTAATGATATTTCTGGTAAAAGGAACCCATAATTCTAGTTAATAAAACTGGAATATATGGCATTTAAATCATTTATTTGGTAACTTTTTCGTTTACCCGAAACTCTTGTTTTCAAAATTATAGTCCTTATTACCACTCATTTAGTAAAATATAGTAAACTGAAAGGTAAACTCAACTGAATAAGTAAAATTTTTGTGCTGTATGTTAATGATATTTCTGGTAAAAGGAACCCATAATTCTAGTTAATAAAACTGGAATATATGGCATTTAAATCATTTATTTGGTAACTTTTTCGTTTACCCGAAACTCTTGTTTTCAAAATTATAGTCCTTATTACCACTCATTTAGTAAAATATAGTAAACTGAAAGGTAAACTCAACTGAATAAGTAAAATTTTTGTGCTGTATGTTAATGATATTTCTGGTAAAAGGAACCCATAATTCTAGTTCATAAAACTGGAATATATGGCATTTAAATCATTTATTTGGTAACTTTTTCGTTTACCCGAAACTCTTGTTTTCAAAATTATAGTCCTTATTACCACTCATTTAGTAAAATATAGTAAACTGAAAGGTAAACTCAACTGAATAAGTAAAATTTTTGTGCTGTATGTTAATGATATTTCTGGTAAAAGGAACCCATAATTCTAGTTAATAAAACTGGAATATATGGCATTTAAATCATTTATTTGGTAACTTTTTCGCTTACCCGAAACTCTTGTTTTCAAAATTATAGTCCTTATTACCACTCATTTAGTAAAATATAGTAAACTGAAAGGTAAACTCAACTGAATAAGTAAAATTTTTGTGCTGTATGTTAATGATATTTCTGGTAAAAGGAACCCATAATTCTAGTTAATAAAACTGGAATATATGGCATTTAAATCATTTATTTGGTAACTTTTTCGTTTACCCGAAACTCTTGTTTTCAAAATTATAGTCCTTATTACCACTCATTTAGTAAAATATAGTAAACTGAAAGGTAAACTCAACTGAATAAGTAAAATTTTTGTGCTGTATGTTAATGATATTTCTGGTAAAAGGAACCCATAATTCTAGTTAATAAAACTGGAATATATGGCATTTAAATCATTTATTTGGTAACTTTTTCGTTTACCCGAAACTCTTGTTTTCAAAATTATAGTCCTTATTACCACTCATTTAGTAAAATATAGTAAACTGAAAGGTAAACTCAACTGAATAAGTAAAATTTTTGTGCTGTATGTTAATGATATTTCTGGTAAAAGGAACCCATAATTCTAGTTCATAAAACTGGAATATATGGCATTTAAATCATTTATTTGGTAACTTTTTCGTTTACCCGAAACTCTTGTTTTCAAAATTATAGTCCTTATTACCACTCATTTAGTAAAATATAGTAAACTGAAAGGTAAACTCAACTGAATAAGTAAAATTTTTGTGCTGTATGTTAATGATATTTCTGGTAAAAGGAACCCATAATTCTAGTTAATAAAACTGGAATATATGGCATTTAAATCATTTATTTGGTAACTTTTTCGCTTACCCGAAACTCTTGTTTTCAAAATTATAGTCCTTATTACCACTCATTTAGTAAAATATAGTAAACTGAAAGGTAAACTCAACTGAATAAGTAAAATTTTTGTGCTGTATGTTAATGATATTTCTGGTAAAAGGAACCCATAATTCTAGTTCATAAAACTGGAATATATGGCATTTAAATCATTTATTTGGTAACTTTTTCGTTTACCCGAAACTCTGGTTTTCAAAAAATTTTTGTGCTGTATGTTAATGATATTTCTGGTAAAAGGAACCCATAATTCTAGTTAATAAAACTGGAATATATGGCATTTAAATCATTTATTTGGTAACTTTTTCGCTTACCCGAAACTCTTGTTTTCAAAATTATAGTCCTTATTACCACTCATTTAGTAAAATATAGTAAACTGAAAGGTAAACTCAACTGAATAAGTAAAATTTTTGTGCTGTATGTTAATGATATTTCTGGTAAAAGGAACCCATAATTCTAGTTCATAAAACTGGAATATATGGCATTTAAATCATTTATTTGGTAACTTTTTCGTTTACCCGAAACTCTTGTTTTCAAAATTATAGTCCTTATTACCACTCATTTAGTAAAATATAGTAAACTGAAAGGTAAACTCAACTGAATAAGTAAAATTTTTGTGCTGTATGTTAATGATATTTCTGGTAAAAGGAACCCATAATTCTAGTTAATAAAACTGGAATATATGGCATTTAAATCATTTATTTGGTAACTTTTTCGCTTACCCGAAACTCTTGTTTTCAAAATTATAGTCCTTATTACCACTCATTTAGTAAAATATAGTAAACTGAAAGGTAAACTCAACTGAATAAGTAAAATTTTTGTGCTGTATGTTAATGATATTTCTGGTAATAGGAACCCATAATTCTAGTTAATAAAACTGGAATATATGGCATTTAAATCATTTATTTGGTAACTTTTTCGTTTACCCGAAACTCTTGTTTTCAAAATTATAGTCCTTATTACCACTCATTTAGTAAAATATCGTAAACTGAAAGGTAAACTCAACTGAATTAGTAAAATTTTTGTGCTGTATGTTAATGATATTTCTGGTAAAAGGAACCCATAATTCTAGTTAATAAAACTGGAATATATGGCATTTAAATCATTTATTTGGTAACTTTTTCGTTTACCCGAAACTCTGGTTTTCAAAATTATAGTCCTTATTACCACTCATTTGGTAAAATATAGTAAACTGAAAGGTAAACTCAACTGAATAAATGATTCTTATACCTTGCTTTGAGGCATCATAATAAACTTACAAAACTTTATAACATTTATCAAATTTTATCACACATTATTAATTTTACCAAAATCATTACCAAAGCTCTTCGTTAAAAATTACCGAACTTTTTTGTTTTCCCATATAGCCAGAAGAACGGTAAATGTTACCATAATCTGATAGTTTTGAACAGAACATCAGATGATTAAGTATTATTAGGCTTTTTTCCTTATAAGTGAATGAATTGGAAGACTCATGTACTGTTTTCATAAAGCCCTCAAAACTTTCCTAGATATCAGAGATTCTATAGTTCAAGTGTATTTAGTTTATTGTGAAATTCTTTTTAGAATCTTTTACTTCATTTTTTTGAAATGTCTGAAAATTTGAAAGAAAAAAAGAAGCTGAGCACTTCTTTTAATTAACATAAGCCTAATATTGATAGAGCATATGATGTGTTAATGATAGATATGATGTAATTCATGTTAAAATAACTAATTTGAGTAATATTCAAATTGTTTCTCTCTTGATCACCAAGTTTTTTTATTATATTTTTTCTATGTCAGTAAAAGTTTTAAGAAAAGGCGACAACTCTTGATTTTTTATATGCCAGATGCTGTAGAGTTGCGTAAAGATGATGTAAAGTAAGTAGAAGAAAAAATAATACTTGGTGGTAATGACCATACAAAAACTTGACTTCTGAGATAATATTTAGTCACATAACCAAAATCCATGATTAATCTTTTCTTTTATCAAAATGATCTTAAGAGAAGTTGTTAATTAGAAGCAAACTAAGAAGACTTAGAAAAAGTTTTCGACAAAATTAAAATTAAAATGTTAAATCAGTCACTTAATCAGTTTAAAAAAATTAGATTAATTCATTAGTTTGTAATTTTTAAGGGAAAAACTTACCTATTTAAATTTAGTTCAAAAATGTGTGAATTTATTTATTTATTTTAATTATCTTTTGATTTTTAAATATTCCATGTCATTGTTGCAAAAAGTCGCAAATTTTTAGCAATTTGCAGGTTTGTACTTTTTAGAAAGGTTTAATTTAAGTTTCGTTTTAGTATTTTCTTCTTAAGGCATTATTCATTTTCCAAAGTTTCATTTCTGTAGCACTGACTTTAAAAATAATTCATTTCATTACCATAACTTACTTTCGTATTCATAGTTTTAGTTGAAGGAAGTTAATTTTATCATTTCTGTTTCATTATTCTTTCATATTCTTTTATATTTTTTACTTTTTGTTTGCTAAATTGAAGTTTAAAGAAACTTACTTAAATATTTTAAGTTCTTAATTTAGGTTTATTACATTCAAATTTTTAAAATTCTTACATTATATTTTTAAATTTTATCTATCCCGCTATCATTTAATCACTTCTTTCTTTATGTATGCGACATTTTTACTTTCATAATTTTGATTTAATATTTTCTAAATTTAATTGTAAAAATCTTACCTACAATTTCTTTTGTTCGTAATTTAGAATTTACTAATTTCTAAACCATGAATATACTGTTATATAATAAGTTTAAAATTTTCATTTTTATAGTAATTATTATTATTAATTTATATTTCGTATATTCTTACTGATAAACTTACTGTTGGTTTCCTTTTTTAATTACTTTCAATTGTATTCTGATGAGTTAAAAAGTTCTAAAAATAGCAAGACGTACACATTGGGTAAAACAGATTATAGCAAGAAATTAGGATTAAATTAAGATTATTTCAAATTTTTTATGTGATACTAATACGCATTACATACGTAATTGTAACTTGCGTTACATACGTAATCGTGCGATTGGTCAAAAACTAATTTTTAAGAATGCCATCCACTCATAGTTTTAGTAATACAATGTCATATAAAAATCCTTTTTTTAAAATTATAAGTGTCATGTATATTATAAGTCTGAAGTATTTATCTTTTTATAGGGTGAGGTAAGAATTCTACCGTAAAAAAAAAACTAAAATACAAATTTTTCTTTCAGAAAAGTTTAAACGGTGTAAAAATGTATGAACTGAATCGCATTGACGCCGATTCAGTTTCAAAGTGTAGCGTAGCTACCACCACAACTATTAAATTCCAATTCACTAGTATTTAAAACATTAACTTAGTTCCATCACGAGGTACAGTTTGATAAATGACGATTAACATATATGAGAGTCAGTCCCAAGAGAGATTTACGAAAAACTAAGAAACGCGCAAAAACGCTGCAAATAATATGTATAAAAAAACAATCCAAAACAGCAAGAAATAAATGAAAATACTTCAGAAGTAATGCGAAATGTTTTTGAATATTACAGAAGGAGGTTTCCTAAATATTCAGAAACGTCTTTGAAAACTACATGCACCGCAGCACCATATATTCGGAAACATTTATGAATTTTTTTTTTACAGAGTACGTTAAATAAAATGATGAATATTTTGGATTAAAAATTTATATTATCAAAACTCTTAATTTTAATCAGCAATGGAAAAATATTTGAAATGCTGTTAAATACGTATAAATAAAAAAAGGAAGTTTTGTATTCAAGGAATGATTTTTTCCCTTATCTTTATCGCTTTTCTTTTGCAAAACTTTAAAAAATTAGTATTTTGAAAAAAATTATATTTGTGTTGCTTTCTGATGTTTACTGATTCTTTCGTTTACTGACTCAGCAAATGTTTGATTCGTTATAAGTTATAATACTGCGGTGAATCAAATACTTATTAGTTCGCTATTAAAAAATAAAAAAGACAAATATTTCCGGTAAAAAAATTCTTTTATTAAAACTATTATTTTTAACAGCTGAATAATCGTTTAACTCCTTGAATTTTAAAAACTAATGCTTCCAAATTCTTTCCGTTATAAATAAGGGATTATGATCAAGGAATATTTTTTATCCATTTTTTTTCTTTAGCGAAACATTTACAAAGTAGAAGTGCTACAGTAAAATCAGAAGTCAGAAGAAGTGCTACAATAAAATTTGCTTATTCTTTTGAAGTTATGATAGTGAGTCCAATCAAATACTTATTCGATAGAAATTCCGTTAAACTAAAAAATTAATATTTTCAGTTAAAAAAAACTGTATTAGTGAAATACTTAATATTATTCAATAGCTTAACGATAGCTTTATTATTGCAACTCAAAAAAAATAGTATTTCAAAATGAGTGCCGTTGTACTTACGGAAATTAATGATCGTAGAATTTTTTTTCATCTGTTTAAATTTTATTATTTAACTTTGTTGCATTATTTTAGTATTACTGAATTGCAAATGGATAATTCGACAGATTTGACAGCTATTTATTGTGCATTATTTAAAGAATTTTTGTTCTTTTGTCTAAGTAATTGTACGTAAATGTACGTATAAAAATTTAAAGAATATAAAACAAATCCGAAAAATTTGAAAACAGATTTTAAATGTAAAATTTTTCATGCATTTACATTTTTACGAGTAAGCTATTAATAATATTTTATAACTGGTTCTTATTATATTTTTATTTATAACTTAGAAATATTTATAAAGTAAAAAAAATTTTTTATGTTGTCACAGAAGTTTAAAATAACAACATTAGTTCAGATGTTAGACTTTATTGCATTTCGAAATCATTTTGCTCAAGAAACTTTTAAATTTCATTCTAGGCTATAAAAATTCTGGTACATGATGAATCGTAGAGCAACACTTTAACCTTGATTAGTCATATATGGCACCAAAATGTATCACTAAAATAATCTTTTCTTCAAGTTGATTACTTGATATTATATGTTAATTGTAACGGTAACGCGATGCTTTTTAATATTAGATGAGGGCTACAGCAACTTAGTATGGTAATGTGGCTCTAGGTACTGATATTGTAGTTCAAAGTTTTTTTTTTTACTGCTTATTTTATACAAATAAAATTAAAAATATTAGTAAAATACTTTAAAAATTAGAAAAACATGCTATTTTTAGATTTTGTTGTTTGTATAGTCCTCTTCTTGTACTTTTCCTGATTTTACAATACACTAAATTCTTTAAGAAGAAATATCGTTACCTTAGCAAATAATTTATAACTAATGCTTTTTTTGTGTAATTACTAAAAATAATAATTTTAGAAAATAATGCGCAAAATTTTCAGTAATTTTTAGTCTCCTCTACTCTTTATAAGCCATAAATATTTTTTTTAAAAAACGAATCAAAGAGATTTTAAAGTTCTAAAGGAATCAAGGAGAAAAAATGCTTCGAAGGTTTTTTTTAGAATAAAACCTTTTTTACATTGCTGTAAAATTAGGTTCAAAGAACTGGTATAGACAACTTTGTGTTCATTGGTTTTGCGCATTTAACTTTATATAAATCCTAACTCTAATATTATTTTTATTATCCAAGGAAAGCACATGAATGAAAAATCCCTATTAAATAGCCATGTAACCATAGCTGATCATTCCTCATTAAACACTTTACATCAAATGAAATTAATCTCTTGAAACTTAAAACAATGTTTCGCAGTAAATTTCGTATTATTTTGCTCATTAAAAGCAATTGTTTTTTTTTTCATATTACCCTGTTGCTAAGATAAATATTGTCTAATTATATTCTTCTTGACTTTTGATTTGTGTCTCGTGCGATTTGTATTAAAAAAGAAACACAAATTCTTCAGTTTGGAATATGCTTTATTTTATTGTATTACATAAACATACAAAATTAAATAAGTGCCTCTTATTTTAAAAAATATTTTTGAGCCTATCAATTGTTAGATTTGAAATATTAACTTTGACATCACGTATTTAGGATGAAGCTTATTTATTTAGTTTACCAGATAAAAAAATAACATAAAAAATAAATATTTAAATGTTTCTCTTCCTAAAGGTTTTCTTGAATAATTTGAAAATTGGACTTATTACATTGCCTTTAGCTCCTTAATAGTTCAAGACTTGTATTAACCGGCAAGGATAGAGCAATAGAATGCAAAAATGATAGAATGTTAGCTATTTATCATTGCTATATTTTGATGGCATGAAGATATTTTAAAAACATCGTTATGTCAAATTAAAGTATTAGTACAACCAGGAAATTTACGACCAATGGTCTCGATACGACGTTTATTCTAGAAATGTTACCTTTATGCATCGTTTATATTTTGAAACAAAAAATGTAATCAGTTATATAATTCTCAGAAAATAACGGATTATAACATATTTATGCACATATTTGCAACAAAAGGGGATTATCTAGTGCAAGTTTATACCAAAAAAAAAATTGACTTTCAGTTTTTCTATCAGACGTCAGGTTCTATCAAAACATTATAACATTATATATATAACTTATAATCTTTTAACAGTGGTTGCTAACTGTTAATCTTTTTTATGTAGCCGTTATGCATCGCTTATATACAAAACCCTCTTCTTCGCTAAAAGTACGATAAAATGCCTTCAACGTATAATAAAATGAATAATTTAATGCTACAAAAGACTGAAAATATTTTAAGAACATGATTATACTAAATCATAAATGAATTAGTTGCAGTTATTTTATAATATAGCTTGCTTAACAGTAGCATTCGAGCTATTTTATATTCCTGCCGTGTAGGAGGTTTAATCATTCATAAGGCTACCACAAAATCACAAACATACTTAGCATGGTTTGAAAATTTGTCAGGCTAAGAATTTTGATGTATTATGGGCAAAACTGTCCTCATCGATCTCCACTCAGACATTTGTCATGATTCAATGCAATATTATGTAGAATCAATCATCAATTTGCAACCTAATCCGTAGAAGCAGTATGTAAATAAAGGAATTACTCTTTGCCTTTTGAGACACATCAGACGAAGTTTTCACTAAATGATTTGAACCGTGCATAGGCAAGTTTAACAAAACCCATTTAGAGTAAATGATCAGTAGAGTGTGGAAAGACGATCCGACGGAAAAGGTGGATTTACCTTTAGTGTTCGCAATCAACGAAGCTTAAACTCTCGTTCTTGAAGAAAAAATAAAAGCGAGAGAAAAAGAAGGTGTAAATGTTTGAAATATGAAATCTTCTTCATATAAATATTGGGTTTGAGGCAAATGTAGCTTTGTTTACATTGATAAAAATGTTATTTAAATGTTAATTACTCTTAATTGTTTTAGTGTTTTAATAAATATAACTTCGTGCAGATTTTGGAGTAATTTATTTTTACTTTTTAGGAACCACCTAAAGAAAAAAACCGATCATTGAAAAAAGTTTACTGTTTTTAGATCGATTTGGATGAAAGTTTAGCATGGTATTCCATCTGCTTTTGCAATATAATTATATTTCGAGATTGCAATTCTGTTTCGAATATAATTTCGTCCGTGTGAGAAATTTATGCTTTATAATGTGAACTAAAAATTTAGGTAACGTCAGAGGAAAGATTTTAAAAGAGTTGAATCTTTGCAAAATAACTTAAAACGTAAGACTTATAAAAGATTTTGTTTTTGTATTCTAGGCAAAAATTAATGAAAAACTCAAAATAATGAAAAAAATTCTTTTATATTAAGAAATGAGTGATATATTAAAATAAAATAAAATATTTAATGACTAAATCTTACCAAAAATAGCAAAATGCAATCATGAAATTAAGATTGAGTATAGAGTTTCAAAACAATATCTTGATAATTATACATATAGCAATCTACTAGAAATCAGAGAAGTTTAAAAAACTTTTTTCTAGAAAAAGGATTCAAATTACAAGTTGTTAAGTTTTTTTCTCCGTTATATCTCTGTACTGTTTTTTTAAAACAATATATTTAAAACTTGCATTTGGCAGTTAAGAAAATTAATTAAACTTGAATAACACTAGGGAACAAATTTTTTGTTGCATTTATACGAATAGTTGATCTTGCCTGATTCTGGTAGGGTGATTCATGCTCCTAAAGTTGCAGATTTCTCTAAAGGGATATTGTTTGTCAAAATGGCCAAGTTTAAAAACGCATATTTGCGTGCATATTATATGTTTGTTAAATAATAAAAATACGGAGCGTTGGGATAATATAAAACAAAATTGAAAAATAGGAAAAAAGAGAAAAGTTTATATGGCAAATTTTTTTCTTTATCATTTCTCCAAAACGTATCACAAACGGTGAGAAATTAATTTCATTTCATTTATCAAGAAGTCGCATTTTAATTGTTTAAATCATAAAAGTTTTGTAGAGATGAGGAGGATAAAGTAGGAGGAGAGGAGAAGAAGGAAGCAGAGGAGATTATGTGCCCTTGCATATCTATAGTTCTACTGAAACGTAACACTAATTATGGTAAATTTAATCATTAGATCAGGAAAAAAGTCATTTTTTTAAAACTATTTCTTATTGGTAACGTTTTGGATATAAAGAAGCACAGGTTAAAAATAGGAAAGTATAAAACTAGATTAGTTTAAAGCCTTCACCATTTTTGTAAAACCTATTGTTACAAGTAATGAGTTAATTTGTCTTTTTTTCAGAGAACGTCTTATTTTCCGAATATATTATATATATATATATATATATATATATATATATATATATATATATATATATATATATATATATATATATATATATATATATATATATATATATATATATATTCATTTTTATATATTTTTTTGCGATATCGACACATATAAAGAATAATTTTTATCTTAGGATAATTATTCTTCATTCAGAAATATCGCATTTATAACAATAGATGTGTCTTGATAACGACTATTGCTTTTACCATTCTTGTTACTCTACAATTTAGTCTTTTTATTTTATTCATGTTTTTCATGTATGTATATATATATATATATATATATATATATATATATATATATATATATATATATATATATATATATATATATATATATATATACTTTATCTTCAAAACTTTCCTATTGCTATAAAGTGGATAAGTTACTTGATGTATTTTATGAATATACTTTGGGAGAACATTATTACACTCTGAAAAAATATATTGCCAAAATTACCAGAATATGGTCAAATTTGCCGTGAAAAATTTATACGAATGGGATCAGTAAAAGGCTTAGCAATTTTTACAGAAGCGCTTTTGTAATGTGTTGGTGAAATCAACATAAAAATAACGTTTTATAATACTGTCTATGCCGTTCCCGACCCCTGTTTTTTTTTTTTTAACTAAATAGGAAATTTCTGGAATGTCGAGAGTATAAGTCAACCGATGAAAAAAAAACAAACATAAAAATTTCTAATTTATTGTAAAATCTTTTAAAAAGTGTGAAATTTCGAATTTTTTGGATGGAGGGGAAGACGATTTTTTGTGGGACTCAGCAGATAAGGATGAAATAGAATCTATAGCAGAGTGAGAAACCGACACAGTTGATGTTCTGAAATTTTAAAATTTGTATCTTTATGGTATATTTTAAAAGTTATCATTGCTATATTTTTTGAGATAATCTTGAATAAGTTATCGTAAATTTTCGTATTTTTTAATTTTTTTCCAAGCATCATTTAAAGTTTAGTTTCTCAATTTATGTGTGACGAAATTATAAGGACAGAAAATGCAAAAAATGAGAAATTAATGGTATATAACATATTAAAAATTGTCTTATCTTTGTAAGGGTTATTCACGTTTCTGTCTCTGCTTATAATGCATCGATATTTTACAATCAACCAATGTCTGACTTTATTGCCGGTGTATAAGTCGACCTCCTGATTTTTGTATAATGTTGAAATTTAGCAATGTGCTAAAATTTAGTAAATGTAGTAAAATTTGGTATACGAGAGAAAAATTACAAAATAAATCTTTGATTAAAATTACTTATTTTTTTAAGAAGAAATGTCGATACCGTACAGAACTGTAATTTTAGAATACTTTTTTTCTCCGTATACTATCCCTGCTTTATGAGGGGTCAAGAGAGGTGCTGAAGGCTTATTAAAATAATTAGTACTGTACATTTACGCCTTTCTTAAATCAAATGGGGCGAACATACAAATTGGTCCGAATCCAATTTGGAGTACCTTTCAGAAAGCGTGTACGCTCATTGCACTAAAAGCATTGATAAAAATAAATAAATGCGTAAATGCTTACTGTTTTATTTTAATAAAATAAATGCGTACTTTATTAAAATCAAACATTCTTTCGCAAATTTTTAATTTATCATTTCCCGCAAAGGCTATATTTTTAAGTATTTGAGAAGTTATATATTGTCACTTTTCTATGGAAATACTTACATATTTATATAAAAAATCCAACGTTTATTTTCATTGCAGAAATTTCTATCCATGCTGATTTTTTTATCAATTTTAAGTAAGAATAATGACAAAACGAAAAATATCATACCTTTTATGTAATCCGTAACAATTTTAATCCATTTAAATTCCCAGCAGAAGAGGATGAAATCCACTAAAAATATCACCACCAAAAACACTGGAAAAAATAAGTTTTTTACTTGGCTTAATACCCGATACAATGTTTATTCCTTTTAAAAAAACCAAACAAACACTTCGAGAAAGTTCAATTGTTAAACTCTCACGCATCCAACCTACGCGAGTTTCGGAATGACTTGAAATTCTTACTCACAACGAGTTCCGAAACTTGCGCTTCGAGAGCGATACTAATGCGCATGCGCAAATGCCGTAAGTGGAACATGCGGAAAAAGTGAAGAATAGTTACTGAACACCTGTGAATCTTATTCAGAGCGTTCTTACTTTTCTCACTTTTACGTTACCCTCCGGCAAGTTAGAAAGTGGAGTTAATTCGCCTAATTATTTTACCCTTAGTGGCTGCTTGCTACACGGAATATGCTGAGTTATGAATCGAGTGTGTCATAAATTTCGCCAAAATTATAAATCTATTAATTTTTTTTCTTCTTCTGGGTAATAACTATTATTGACGATTTGATGATTTCAGGAGATTAAAGTAACAATAATTGCTAAAAATTTAATCACATGAATCAACTGACATACTCATAGTCACTTTATTTTATAAAGTTATGTATAATTTCATAAGTGTATTTTTTTTTTTCGTTTTCATTATTTGACTTTCATCAAGCTTGATAATAGAATTGTTTTTGAGAAATATATTTTACCTGGATGAAAGTTAAATCGATATCTGTTCGAAAATTGTAAGAAAATTAGAAATGTAATCCGAATTCCCCAGAATTTTTTTCAGAAAAATTTGATTCTAAAAAAATAATAACAAATATATTACGCAATTAGATTTTTTCAAATTAATAATATAATACTAAAACTTTACAAGTTTATAAAAATATTTTTATTCTGATTAATTTAAAAGTATTTTTAAACATGTAAATCCGATTTCATCGAATCTTCTTCTAGAGCATCTTTACTTTTCTTATTTTTCCGTAAATCTCTGGCAAATTAGAAAAAAAGTTTTAATTATAATTATCAGTGCCTGTTTGCTACACGGAGTACGTTGGATTTATCAATAGAATAAGCCACAAATTTCACTAAAATTCGATTATTTTTTTTTATCAAAATAACTGAGATAATCACTGAATGATTTCAGGAAAAAAATGAACATTAATTCTTAAAAATTTAATCATTTAAAGGATTTAAGGATTCTTAATTAATTTAGGTAATATATGCGTATTGAAATAATCTATGTTCTAAAAGGTAAAATTAATGAAGCAAAGGTACTTGTCCGTTTAGGGGAACCATAAAAAATTGCCATACTATTATTGACGACAATGATGTTTAATTAATGTTGTTAAATTGAAATAAAAAATAACCTATCTACTAAAAAGCAATCTTAATGGAAAAAAGATACTTATTTGTTTTTGAGATATTATTATCCACCATGTTATTGATAGCAATGTCTATTTATTATAAATAATAAGTATTAATTGAGATAAAATATAAATTGTATGATAAAAAGCAAAGTAAATGCAGAAAAGTTAAAATGTTATTCGTTTAGGGGAACCGCAAGAAACAGCCATACGCACATGATGCTTAATTAATTTTGGTAAAATGTACTATCGGTATAATGGCAATTGGTGCAGTTTTAATAAGAATTCCACAGCCGGTTTGCCGTAGTTCTAGAGCATATTTTTTTCCAGTGGTTGCAAATATATAGTGTATTAATGTTTTAATAAATTATAATGAAAAGAACTTTCTCCACCACTACTACTTATAAATATTTTAAACACTAAAATAAAGGTCAGATAGCAAAATGCTTATGCTCCAAAGTCCGTGGAAATAAGTACCTTACTTACAGTTCAAAGGGATATGCATCGGAAAACTGATAATGGTAAATTTTGACTATCATGAGTTGGCCACGAGTAATATCATCCCGCCAAGTGATGCAAAATCTCTATAACGATTAATGATTATTCTCTATTCTTCATTAATCTCTACTATGATAAATATTATGATTAATCACTATTCTGATGATGGCTCTTCAAGAAACAGGTTTTTCTTAATATAATAAAGTAAAGTTACCGAGAAGGGTAACAAATTATAATGAGTAAAAAAGGAAATTATTTTAACTTTATTAAATGAAGAACTTAGTGTAAAAACCATGTGACATTTTCTGAGGGACTACAATCAGGGTAAGAAGAAAAGTAGCATTCGAACTATTTTATTACAAATTTGTTAGAAGTCAGGACTAATAATTTTTTGTATTATTTTGTTTACCACTGCTTAATTTTAAAACAAATCATGCAAGCATACTAAAAACTAATGTGGATAAGTTATGTTAAGATTAAAGTGAAAGTAAAAACAATTCCGTTAAATTACACATATCCAAATTGATGCAACTACTTTGTTATTTTCACTGATTCATAAATACCCCTATAAATGCCATTTACCTGGTTCTTCCACTAAGCACTTCAACTGTGTCGAAATATGTCTTTCAGTTTTGTCCATGACTACGTAGTGTTGTTTATTCGCAACGTATGAAGAACGGATATTCAGCTAAAATTTTTATAAAGAACACAGCAATCATCACACGGATGAGGCTAATACTCAAATGTTGCTCACTTATTCAAAAAATTTTAATTTTAGCCTCTTACAAGGAGTGACTCTGAGACTTTTAAATGCAATGATGATTAATGCATCAAATGAAGACAGGTTATTTATAACCATTGCTTGAAAGTACCATTCTCAACTTTTTGTCAGTATTTTAGTCCCCATTCATTATCATGCAATTTATATTTCATATTTTTAAAGACACTAAGATCAACAATGCCGCAAGTATTTTTTGCTTTCCATGTTATAGATGAGATTATTCTACAGACCACTGTATGGTTCTTTAATATTTTCTGCCAGTATGTAATAATGATGGTGATAGATGCATACTAAAGAGCCTTTATATACATACATATTCTTCTTCACTCCGAATTGGAGCATAGGGCTTCTATCATAGCTTTCCATCATACTCTATTTGTGGTCAGATATTTTGCCTCTCTCCATGTTTTTCCTATAGTTTTCAATCGTCCTGCTCCGATTATTTTTAGGTCTTCCTCTTTTTTTATTGCCCTGAGAAGGCAATAGAAAAATATGAAGACCTAAAAACCTTTTATACCCGGGGAAAAATTCGGTAAGAATATGGTACTGTATGGTAATGGTTGGTTAAAAAAAAAATGTAAATCTGGTGATAAAAACCAAAATATATGTTTCTTAAAGCATTCATTTGTTATTTTTCTCGTTCACATCTATCAGATTACCGAAAATTCTGGTATAATAACATACATAATGGTTTTAAAATTTTAAAACACGTTATAATCAGAGAACTTTTCGTGCGCTTTAAAAAAATCTTATCTTTAAAAAAATAGGACATTATAACTATTCGCTGTCATGTTATAAGTTCATTAAATTTGGTATTACTCAATCTATTATTTCATTAAGATTGATATTTTTCTTCAGTATATATTAAATTTGTGCTGATGTCTTTTTTGTACATTAAAAACATATTTACATAATTTTTTACGAAGCAGAAATATGTAATCACACATGCCATGGCTTAGAGGGAGTTAGTTAAACATTTTTCAATCACATGTGCAATTCGTCTTTATTCAAAATTTTGTCATCGATTTCAAATTATATAGTTATGTATTTAAGTTTTTTTTTCATGTTCTTCTTTCATATATTTCGTTTAGTTTTTTTTTCGATTTTAAATATTTGTATAAATGAAATACGAACGAATTATTATGCTCTAACACTTACATTCATAAATATTTTATCAATTTCGTAAAAAAAAACTTTTTCTTCACATTTTAGCATCTTTCAAGATAAATAATGATTGTATTAACTATTATTCGCAATTTTATATTCGCAATTATCTATTCTCATTAGGTTCATTAATTTTTCTTATGCTTTCAATTCTTTCATTTTTTATTCTACGTAATGTTCCAAATTTGTATATTTTATATTCCTTTGTCACATTATTAAAAATGATCTTGCAAAGCGATGAACACTAAGGAATTAACATGCATAACATTTTCATTAATTTAGAACAAGGAATAAATTAGGAGTTTCCTTAATAAATGTCTCTTTTCTGAATATGTAATGGTAAATTTTCAAATAACTTTTAGTTCATCATGCGTAAAATTATAAAATGAATTCACTTTTAAGAAGAGGAAATCCAATCTAACGGAAGAAAATTTAATTAAATTCTTTAACGAAAACCTGATTAATTATTAAACTTAATTCGTAAACAAATTTATGTAAATTAAAAATCACATTTGTTATTTATGAACGACACATTATCACGCAAATTCACTTAATTTTCAAAAATGGAATAGTTCATTCATTTATACATGCAGCTTAATCCGCCTATTAAGATCGCTTTCATTCTTAAAACACTTGATGTTATAAAGCGGCTGATTTTATAAACCGGAATATTTACAATGAAGAGTAATTTCATATTTAAACTTTATAAACGCACTAAAAGTTTATAAATAATTACTATTTTTAAAAATTATATTTTTTTCTGAATCTTTGCGTAGAAAAAAATTCTGTACAGAATGGTAATGACATTACTGATAAAAAAATGTAATTCCGGTATTTATATACTGGTACTCATATTTGGTATTTGTATCAGATATTTAAACCATTCATCTAGTAGTTTTTCGGTTCATATGGTAACGGTTAACTGGAAATTCTGGTTTCTACAATTACAGATCTTATTACCACACATTTAGTAAAAAATACGAAATTGAAAGGTAAATTAATGAATGAATGGTTTTTCATGCTACTTTTACCATTTTTTCACCTATTATAAAACCATTTTTATTGTTAATTTTATCAAAACCACTCCATTACCAAAATACTTTGGTAAAAATTACCGTGATTTTTGATGTTCCCATATAGCCAGAAATGCGATAAATTTTACAATAAAAGTAGTAAAAACCGTAGTATAAAAGGCAGTAAAGAAAGGTAGTAAAAAAAGTAGTAAAAAAAGGTAGTAAAAACCATATTTTTTTTTCAGTACAGCCACACATTCTTTTGTGTGAAGTTTGCAGAACTGATTAATGAATTCTTTTCCTATTTAGCATAATTATTATTCATTCATTTGCCATTTTCTAAAGATTTTATATTTTCTCATTAGAGGAAATTTAATTCCATCATAAGAAAAAGTTACGAAGTATGTTTTTACATCGATTTATTTTGTTCATGGTTTTCAGATTTTCAAAAACATGAATTTATTTTTAAGAGGATTATCAGATTAGTTATTGTCAAACCAATCATTATTTAAACCAGTTCCGGTCAGTTTAAACAAAAATAAAAATAAGTTTTAAAAAAAATAGAAATAAACAAATTTACTGATTTAAAATTACTCATCTAATATTTAACAAAAAGGTTTGTTTATTTAGGGGAATTTCGATTACTGATTTCGTTATTTAAAATATCCACTGCACTACGTAAATAAGCTCGTTATATTAATTATTAAATTAAGGGGAATTCTTTGAAACAACAAGATTTCATATTACAGTCAAACCCCGCTATAGTGAACCTTCAAGGGACCGAAATTTCGGTTCACTATAACCGGGAGTTCACTATTTCCGTTATGCAGGCAATTTCACTAATGGTTCCCAAACTCCTCCCTTTTATTACATTATATTCAAATAAATGACTGAAAAATATTATGTAGTAGCAAAAAATGCGTAATTTTTCATCACTCTTCGTCTTGCGTACAAATAAAAATTAGTAATCTTTAGCTGATGAGCAATCCTCAACATCAGATATGGAAACACTTCCTGACTCTCAGATAATTTTTCGCGAATTTCTGTTATTCCGCTTTTTAAGCCTGTCTAACATGCTATTAGAGCACATAAAAGTAGTTTCTATAGATGGTTTTAAAAATCGGTATATGTATTTATTTTAAAGTAGAAATTTCAAAATTATTACAAAGAAAATGGGGGGAAATCAGTCGAAGATAGAAAAAAGTTCATTATATCCAACTTCCTCACTTTTTTGGTTCATTATATCCACTAAAAATAACATTACACGTGTATAGCAAGGCACGGGACCGAGCATTTCGTTCACTATATCCGAGAATTCACTATAAACCGTGTTCACTATAGCGGGGTTTGACTGTAATACGTAAAAATCTGTTTATTTGGTTAAGAGTTATCAGGTGTTTTCTCCTTTTTTCCCCTTTCCTTTTTTGTTTTTTGGCGCACAGTATACAAGTACTCTAAAGACGATTTTCTTGTTTTTCCTTTTAGATATTCATACAACAATTACATAAAATGTAAATCAGTTTTGTGTATGCAAATGAGTTTAACCAATTTCATTCTGAAAACACACGGAAACACTACTAAGCTATTTTAATAAATACCTTTATGTTGTAAGTTAGGATGGGATGTAAATAATGTGAAGATCATTAACGGTCAAAATTACTATTTACTCAGCCTTTCAACTCCGCCTTTTGACCAGTCCAAGATCAGATAAGCTGAGTCCACGTTTTCGACCGTTAACTGAAATCTAAGCTACCAGCACAATTTCAATTGACTACATCTGAAATGAAGGGGATTGAAATGATAAAGGAAAAGAAAACAACGGCTTTAGGGCTATAAAAAGAAAGTAGAAACTCATGTTACTGATTTTATTTTTACAGTTAATGGCAAATAGAACTGGTTTTTCTTTTTTTTTCTAATCTACTTTCTTTTAGAATATTCCGTTTGGTACAATGAGTGACGAGAGGAATACCTAAATTGCGTTGTAATAAGCTGCGTATGCCCCGAAGACAAAGTAAATGAGCAACAGCATGGCCTGTCATAACCTTAACTGGATTTGATGTGTTTGGTTGCAATAAAAAAGGAATTTGAGAAAATCCGCACGTGAAGAGCTGTGAGAAAAGTATACAAACAGTTTCATAGAGCTTATTTCTATTTTTTCTTCTTCTTTTCTTACGGCGTGCCTTGAGAATTGACGAGTTTCAGTTTCTGTTGCATCTAAGCATGACTGAAGTTCTGATTTATCAATGATAAGAACTTTGTTTTGATTCGATAAAGAATTTTATTCTTTATTTAGACAATTTTTGAAAAATACTATAATTACAATAAATAGATATTCTGTAACTATTTGCTTAGTAAACAAAGTTTAAAAAATACTACCCTTTTAAAATTTTATTTGTAGAAATGTTTTAAAAATTTTATTCTCACAACTTTTGTAACCGTCGTTGAACAGCCGACCTAATTTTTGGGTTTACGACTACTAATGTTCAACTCCGCAGCCTTGTAATTTTGAACCCAATCCAGAAGACAAAGGAACTCCTGGATCGAGTATTGGGAGAAATTTGACTTCGTGGAGGACTTTTTGATGGAGCTAACCCGCAATTGCGTTACATGGAGAGGAAGACGACGAGAACCTCCCACGGTTAGCCAGACGGCAAAGGGACTCTAACCCATGATCCGTCTACCACTGAGGATATTTTGCGTCAGCACTGTGGTCGGTGTAAGCCGGATGCGGATTTCATATCGACTAGGATTCGAACCCGGTTCGCCTCATTGGAAGACGAACACTCTATCTCCTGAGCCATCGCGGCTTTCTCACAAGTTTTAGTATTTGACAAAATTTTTCGACTTGCTATACTAAGTAGAAACTAACCAGTAGATATAGTTTGTCTATGGTAAGAACTCCCCCAGCCACAAAGTCTGAGGCCGTATACTGCTATGGAAACAAAAATAGCGCATTTCAGGTAGGGTAGCTTCTCTTCACTAGGGCTAACACAAAAGACTGATAGAAATTCCCTTTCTCTCGCCGACCCTAAACAGTTCTAAACAGTGACCCCACACCCCTATTTGAAATAGTTATACCTTGTTACCATAGTCACCGCCACGGGTTCAGATGAGTGGCTAAGGGAGTTCTTACTTTAGACAAACTATACAAGGCCATATTAAAAAGGGACTACAGGGGCTGTACAGGGCCGCCTCGAAAGAAGGAGTTATTAGTTCAGGGGACCACGGCTCTCGTTTCCTGACGTGACACTTCACGGATTTCTTTAGATTTTAAGTAGTTTGAATGTTGTTTCAAAGTTGCTTCATTCATGAAATTCCAAGCTCGGCTAGAAAGGGAATCTTCATTTCAATGAAAACATGGTTGTTAAATTTTCTTAGCAACAATTTAAAATAAATATTCGTTAAGTTATTTTTTCGTAAAGAAGTGCAGAAAAATTCTGGAAATAAACTTTTTCATCTATCTTCATATTTGTAATGCTAAATAAGGGTCGTAAGCAGAGAAAGAAAAATGAAATATTAATGCATTTAAATATTTCAACCATAACAAATCAGATTTTTTAACGAAACAAATAGTTATATTTCTTTTTAAATATAGAGCATCAGTTACCTCAAAACTTGAACTTGAAATGAATAGCAAAAATGTTTTTTCTTCCAATTTTTCTTCTGCCTAAGTTACTTGACATTGGAGGGTTTTAATAATTTTCTAACTACAGAATTAGAGTAGTTACCTCAAAACTTCATCAGTTACCTCAAAACTTAAACTTGAAGCGAATAGCAAAGTTTTTTCTTTTTTTTAAATTATTCTTCTGCCTAAATTACTCAACATTGGAAGTTTTTTATAATTTTCTAACTACAGAATTAGAGTAGTTACCTCAAAACTTCATCAGTTACCACAAAACTTAAACTTCAAACGAATAGCAAAGTTTTTTCTTTTTTTTCTTCCAATTTTTCTTCTGCCTAAATTACTTAACATTGGAGGTTTTTAATAATTTTTTAACTACAGAATTAGAGTACATAAAATGTATTTAGTATCAAATGTACTATAGTTTATTTAAGAAATGCTAACTGTTGAAACATCATAAATTTTTAAACTTTTTTTTGTTGATTAATTGAAGATGGTCTACATTCTTTCTACACTCTACCTTTATTAAATCTGAAAAAATGAAATTGTGATTTAGCTGAAATGTTACTTATCAATAATTTATTTCAAATTGTGTTTTTAATACGTATAAGTTGAACAACCTACTACACTAGTATGATTCAATTAAATCTTTATCCAATATATTGTTATTTACTAAGATGAAGTTTTGAACCAATATAGTTGGAATATTTACAGAAGAGAAAATTGCAATCGAAAAAAAATATTTTAGTTCTTAGCAATTTAATGAGAATTAATTGTTATAACTGATTGATATTGTAAAAATATTTTTTCTTGTGTATTTAACGAAACAAGACTATTGCTCATCAATTGTGTTTAGATGAAGTGTTGCTTATGAATAATTTATTGCAAACTATATTTATAGTTAGTTAGTAAGTTGTTACGCGTTAAGTTTAACCAATTAAACGAAATATATTTGTTTTTCATTATCACTCGTAAAATGAAATACATTTTAAATAAGTTTCAGCTTAAACTGCTTAGCAGTTTTATTGAAATTTGTGAAACTCTAAAACTAGAATGCTTTATTCTCATCAATTAAGATAATGCCAATTAACCAAGCCACCATTGTTTTAATATGCTAGATTTCATTTTTGCAAATCGATATTAGAAATTAATAAAGAATATATGAATGGAAATTATTTAAAAGAGGAAAATATAATCTATATCTCCTAGGTCATGAACTAAAGTGACTTAAGACGATTTCGTAATCGTAAAATCGATTCGATGATCGCAAAATCGATTCGATAATCGCAAAATCGCTTTACAATATGCCGGAAAAAAAATAAGTGTTGCTTTTAGGCACGGAATTAACAAAAATACGGTAATAAAGTGCACTTTCTTAACTAAATGTGCATTTTTCTTTCGATGGATTTCGGGTCTTCCAAAACAAATTATTCTTCAAAATATGAGAGAACAATACCAGGAAAATGTGCCTTAAAGAGTTTAGGCAAGAAGTCATTTATTGTGATTTTATAAAAATATAGAAAACCAATTATGTAATTCAAAATTTTTTGCAAATTAATGAAACAAATCAAATTTTTCATCCATTATTTATGATATTAGTTTTACTCAAAAAGTAGTAAACCAATCTTTTTTTCATATTCAGGATTTTCTTTTAAAATATTTGGTTGAATTTATTACTAATGTTTATATTAGAACTTGAAATTATAAATTCCTAAGTTGAATAAAAAAAGACCATGAATTATTTTTAAAACCTTTTCTTTATAAAAAAAAAGAGTTTTATTTAGAACTTTCTAAGAATTAAAAATAATATTTCCTTTTAAGTCCGCAATATAAATATATATGGTTGGAATAATCTGTTAATTTAAAGATACAACGCGCAAAATTATAAAAAAAGAGATTGCTCTAATAACTTTTGATCAAATATCCGGATTATCATATAATATTACTCAATCTCACAGTTTGAGGGCCTTACCTTAATATATACTTATTAATTAGTACAGACGTTATTTTATTTTACACGCTCAGACATAAAAAATATTTTATCTGAATAAATAAATTTTTTTTTCTTTATTTTCACAACATGAGGAGTCTTCGCAATCTGAATTACATATGGCTCCATAAAAAGATGCAACATTTGAAAGTATGATTTGAGTGCGTTGCCTTATTTTCGGAGCTAGTTAAGTAAATTAAATATATTTGCATACGATTCATTTAATGTTTTTCATTATTTAATTTACCAATGGTCAAAAAAGTTTGAGTTGTAAATATTTAAAGCTGTATGATTTATGCATACTTAAATAATAAAATCCAAATTTTAAAAGAAATCTGGGGATTAGTTTTAGATAAATAAAAATTCAAGAATACGACTTCTTCGAGATTTCGAAATGTATACAAATATAATGAAAAGTGGGCACATGAGATAGTGTAAGAAGTACCAAGGACTATACCATCCTTCAGGATTATAAAAGAAAATAAGAGCAAATCACAGACTGCGTTAACTTCTTAACCATCTCCCATGAGAGTATTTAGAGTGGATGTAAAGTCGAGCTAAGTTGAATGCATCCAGAACTAAGGGAAGAAGTATGATGGCAGATGGGGATTGCATCGTTTCTTTATTTACACAAACGTCAAAATGACAAGTAATTCTTTCGATTATCATCAATTAATTCATGATCAACAGATTCCTCAGAGATAATTATTTTGCTTGCCCTGGGTATTGCTTGCCTGAATCTTGGTAAACACGCTGCTGTATGCAGTTCACGAAAATCTTTATGTAACTTGTTTATTTCCGTTTGCCACATTAAGTGCTTGCTCTAAACAGCAACCATTTGTCCATTAAATGTCCATTTTATGCTTAACATCTGTTACTACTGCACATTCTCTACTGGAAGTTTAGCATCTAAGCACGAGTTTACTTACACTTTGGAAAGCTCTCACGTGAACTGGTTAACCAATAATATGAAATATATTTCCAGACTTCAGTAACAAGGCCATTTTTTTTACAAATATAAATTATTTCAATCCTATTATTTCTTTATAATTTCACAAATATAATTATTTACCAAAATCACTTTTAAGGAATCTCCCGTTTATTGTTTATTATTTTATATTACCATTTAAAATTTTTGCATTTTTTGTTGATTATTACATATTGAAATTGGGCAAAATATTACATTAATGTCTTTTTAGATCTGCAATGTTTTTGTCTTTCTATAAACAATAAAAACAAACGAATTATTCTTTCAAAGAAGCGTTATTCCTTAATTTTTTGCATTGCACGTAGGTGTAATAATGATGCTCAAAAGCTTTTGAACTCACGGTGTTGAGGCACTTTTGATACTCAGATAGTTTGTTTTATCTATTTATTCAACATTTTAAAAGCTTTCAGTTTATCTCTTTCTAATAAGCAAGGATACTTCAAAGGGACCGCCGTTTTTGACGTCACACCAGCTCGACCAACCAAGTGAAACCATTAGAATCCCAAAGTCATTGGTCTGTAAATTTGA
Source organism: Parasteatoda tepidariorum (assembly GCF_982258835.1). Taxonomy (NCBI): domain Eukaryota; kingdom Metazoa; phylum Arthropoda; class Arachnida; order Araneae; family Theridiidae; genus Parasteatoda; species Parasteatoda tepidariorum. The sequence goes on from NC_141764.1 coordinate 41,119,026, forward strand.
CCGGTCTTCTGTTCTAGTATTGCTCATCAATGGGGAACTAATTCTTGTTAAAAAGAATCAAAGACTCTTGGTCAATGCATATTTCAAGTATTTCCTCTCAGCAACGGAATATTATTATCATTTTTAAGATATTTATTTCAGTGACGAAAATTGTTGGAGGAAGTAATAATTTATGGTGTCTTAAAATAGCTTTTTTCCCAACTTTCAGTCTTGAATAAATTTCCTTAACAACCGGGTCAATCTCCTTAAAATCCTAGGGGGTCTTTCCTTAGGCATGAATACTTATTTGCCTACTTAATGCCTTAAGTGAAATAAGAATTATTATTATATTTTTTTTTCGAGCAGTTAAAACATTCTATTCGTATTAGCGATATTCTTATGTTTTAAAGTTGTAGGAAATAATAGAATTAAGTTTTGAACCCTTGTTTTTTCTAAAATCTTTTCCAAGCTAGTTTGATTATTAAAATATTTTTTGTCAATGAAAACTGTGTATAGGCATATAACCCTGATTTTCGTAATCGAAGATAGTGATGTTTGCTCTAATCCTTTTAGGGGTTAGATTACGTTAATGTAGCAGTGGAGCTTTAACTAATTATAAAAATAGAAACGTCTGCAGCTTAAATGCAAAACGACACTAATGTTAGCTCTATGAAAAACTATTTCTTTGGATTATATTACATGAGAAAATGAATTGTTTGATGATTAAAATCCCTGGTAAAAATGGTGATTTAAATTCCATAAATTGTATGGGTTTCTGATTGCATCAGCTGCAAATCGGTGCTTTTATAGCTAGAAAATATGCATATATATAGCAGAGCATTCTTTCAGATATATGTACATAAGGAGATACATAGGTAATTTATTAATATTAGACAATTAATAATGAGTTTTAATCCAAAAATTAATGGTTTTATTTTTGTTTCAATTTACGAAGAAAACCGATGAAACCTACCAATATATAAAGGGATTTACTTATGTGTGAATAAGTAAACCTTAAACTTTTACTTTTCTTCCAATATTTTCAGCCGAACGCGAAACCCCCAGTGTTTAGTTCTCGAGCTTGCTTGGTACTCATTTATCGACCCACTGAAGGGTTGAAAGGCTGAGTCAACCTTGCCCGGCCCGAGGATCGAAGCCAGGACCTATGGCGCAGGAGCTCAAAGCTCTACCATTCAGCCACCGGGGGTCTTTAATTAATATTTCACTAATTTTTTTTAATATTTTGATTATTATGCTTATTTAATAGCATTTAATAGATGCCATTAATTATTTTAATGTTTAAAAAATAATTGTTTTATTACTTACACCTGTGAAGGAAATTTGTAATATGACAGATAATTTTATTTTGCTCAGAAAATGAGCAAAAAAAAAAACACACAAACGGCATTTAAAATAATCCATCTCAAAATTAATCAAATTAGACAAAAACAACAGAGAGTTAGCCGGCAGGCCAGGGGTGGCCATGCTTCGATAGGCCTAAGGTGGCGTAAAGATGAACGATAAAAATCAGCAAGGCGGTGGAAGAGGAGGATGATAGCATAGAGGAAGGGGGTTTCCCTGTTTCGTTGAATTCAAGGGGAGATTTTCTATTTCCTCAAATGTTACAGCTGTAAGAACATACTGACCGATCGTCTGACTGACTTTTTGACAGATTATTTTGTCGTCTCAAATGAGTGGGGGATGGGGGAAGGGATTTTGACTAGATTTAGAAACACTGCTTGAATGGTTCTATGAACCAGGTTATTACGCACTGGAGATTACTTCATCGCGTGATAAAGTTGGTTTAGTATTCATGATTTCTTTATTTTTAAGAAATTTAGAAATTAACAACTTACTTCATTAGTAGAATGACAGATTTTGGAAAATAATGGTTGTATTAAAAGATGCACCACTGTAAAATAAGAAAAATGTAAAGAATGTGTAATGAAAAGTTTACTTCTGTTCATTTAGCTTAGAATTTATAAATAAAATATGAGGAAAGAATTCTCGTCACTTTTTCTTAAACATGAAACGTTTGCTTTATAAAACTTACCATCTTATTAAGAGTTTCTTTTATTTCATTTTATCACCCATATCACAAAGTGAATACAAGGAAACCCGCTTCCTCTGCATTCTTTTAGTTTTGAACTCACACAAATAGTCCACATGAAAAGTCTAAAAATTGCAAACTGCTCTTATAATCAATGATTTTATGCAAAAAAATGTCCTGCCAAATGTCATTTTTTGACGATATGCACAGGTTTAAAAGCACAGGTTATATACAACAGGTAGTTGCATAAATCCTGCGGCAAATTTCTAGGGGAGTTAGAGTATATAATCAGGATTAAAATTGCATACGAACCCTTTCCTGAAAATGTCGTTATATTTTATAAGAATATATTAGCTTTGCTTAAGTAGCTGCTCCCTGGATCAAAAATATGATCACTATTCCTTAACAAAATAATTGAAGATGATTTTACAGCAGTTTTACTTTTCATATACGATATTTGTTTTAATAATAAACGCCAAAGAAATCAAATTACTGTAGCCATACTTCTCTAAGAGAAACTAAGGTATGAATTAAACTGGGGAATATATATATATATATATATATATATATATATATATATATATATATATATATATATATATATATATATATATATATATATATATATATATATATATATATATATATATATATATATATATATATATATATATATATATATATATATATATATATATATATATATATATATATATATATATATATATTGCATTTAAACAAATACTTGATCTTGCCTAATTTGGGTGTGGGGGCTTTAGTTTTGCTTCTAAAGCTACATATTTTCTTTTAAAAATGATAGTTTTTGCTTAATTTTTTTCGAAATGCACAAATTTAAGAACATTATATGTAAAAGGTGGTTGGGAAAAAAGGATACAAACTTCTTGTGGAGTTAGGATTCATCATTAGGATAAAAATTGCATAGGAATTCGGAATGATCGGAAATTTCGTCCTATGCAGCGAGAAGGTCTTCCCTACTATGACCTGCTCATAAGTACACGAAGATACAGTTCATAGTAAGGCGTATGACAACCTTCTAGGAAATGGGTTCCTATGCAAGTTTAATCCTGTGCTCTAACTTCCTTAGAAGTTTGCGCAACATTTGCGCAACCCCCTGTTGCGCATAACCCAGGAGAAAAAAAGGAAAATTTGTTATTCTGAGTTGCGTATACGGCATCAGTTAATTTCTTTTCCTAAAATATTCCATTCTGTATATCATAAATTTCAGGTTCTGGTATAATAAATCTGGTATTTCATTCTATAGTAATTTTTTATACTGAATTGAAACGTTTTAATCAACGTTCAAAACAGAACTTTCGAGTTTCGAGTCGAGATCAAGTTTGATCAAATTTATATTCGAAGAATATTTTCATTGACAGATTGATTGACTTGATTAGCAATTATTTTATGAAGTAGGAAGAAGTAAGAAAAATCACAATACACATAGAAGAATAAGATTTGCAATTTTTAAACCTATCATTTACCTTGTTTGTCTTGAAAATCATATATATTGCTTTACCTCAATAGAAGATTACTAATTCAGTTTAGTTTGTGCATTTACAAAAAAAGAAAAAAAAAACTTTTTTTTAGTCACTGGAGCTTAAAAAACGCACGATTTTATCTAAAATGACATTTTGAATTTTAGGTGTTTATATGTGATTTTTCTTAGTTGTAACGTAGTTGATATCAAATATATCTTTTTCAAACTCTCTAAAAAAGAAAAGACAAAAAAATCTGTACGATAATCTCTTCAATAAAATAATTAAAGGTTCTAAACCAAGTACTCCAGTTCAAAATCAGCTGACCACGAAAAATTACTTAAAAAATATTGTTACAAAATAATAAAAAAAGTCTTTTTTTAACTTATTTAAGAAGCGTTTGGTTTGAAATATTACTAATAAAAAGATTTATATCCTAATTAAGAAAATCTATTTCGCACCGTTCTATTTCGCCAACTGTATTAACCTCAAAACTAAGATCAAGCCTATCGACCAACTGAAAAACAGAAGAGGCAGTCAGCCATACGGATATAACCAACTTCCAAAACAGCCGCATTGGTGCATGACTATTTGAGTTAAATCCCGGATAATCATTTCTGCACGCATTTTTATGCACTATGCGCACGGTTTACATTACTATGTTTTAACCTGAGCTATGTTGATTTATCCAGAAGAAGCTCCTTGAGCTGAAAATAGTTCAGAAATAAAAATAATAAGCTGGTACCCCCTGACGACGTCAGCTTCGGTTGTCAATTTTATACTTTCTTCTTTAAAATTTTCCATCGGGATTAAAAACTGTCTATTTTTCTAACTGCAATGTGTATTTTTTAAAAAATAAACTCTTGCATTTTTATATTGAGTAGACCAAATAAACCTAGTGCAAGAAAGTTGATGCAAGCCAGTTGATTCCAAAAATTGCAAATGGGGCGAAAAATGTGTCAAATAAATGGGAATGCGAACTTGTGGGCCACTTGGAGTGTGTTGATGTTGTTTATACTTACTTGACTATTCATAACACAAAAAATAAATGTAATCAATTCATATATTGCATAATTTTTTCACCACAGCACATTTTGCTCAGCAGGATTCCTTCATGTCTATGCTACTATGATCACTTGAGTCAATATGATGCAATACGAAGGCATTTATGAAGAAATTTATGTCTGTGACGTTATTTCGGATTCACTTTTATCATTGAAATTTTTTCACAGAATAGAATAGAGATCTATGTATAGAAAGTTTATGATTATAGTCGCCATTGAATAGAAATAATATTTATGATATAGAATCAAGTAAAAAATTGTAACTGGCGAAAATTAAAATTAGTTCATGTTTCCGACAAAGTTAGAAAGCCGGCATTGAATACAATGCCGAAAAAAGACTAGTAAAGACCAAAATGATTAAGCAGTTTCCTCAATACAGTATCAAATGATATACCGACAAAGTACGAAATATGATTATTTCATACTTTGTTACTCTGATGTTTTTTTTTAAGATAAAGGGTTCATTGTCCGTATAAGTTTGACAATATAAGTTTGTTTTGGCAAGTTTCGCCACCCTTTACAAGTATGACCATTACAAAACTTAAGATCAAAAGTGATAAGGCTTGCCAAAATATTTTTAACCGTACCATGGGGGATCGGAAAGCAAAGAGCAAACTACGAAAGAAAGACAGAGAAAGAGAACTAGGAGTTACTTGAAACAGGAGTTCTTTGCCATCTGGGCAGGATTCAAAACTACACTTATAAACCTAGATAGCAACATATACGATATTTATTCCGCTGTTTCACGCTGATTACAAACTAGAATATGAAATTGTGATCATTGGTTTTGTTGCATTCTATATTTTGAATGAACTTTTATGATAGCAGAGCAACACAAATGGTAAAACTTTCTTTTTATAAAAAAAATAATAACTGTTACGAGCATATCTAGTTATCTGAAGTAACTATTTTTAAGGAACAAAAAAGTAATTGCTCTTAATAACTACATAACTGGATAAATTTTATAAATAAGTATGTTGTTTAAAATTATGGTGATGAATTTAGTGTTTAATAACAGTTTTCATGAGACATACATAATAATTTTCATACACAGTTATGTATTTATAATTATCATAATACATTTATGTTATATACAAAGCGATAAATGAATTTATTTATTTATTTTTATTAAAACTCATCAGCAGAAGAAACAGCAATTTTTACAACTGATACATTTAAAAACATATTCAAAGTTTAAGTTATATTGCAACAGTTTTATTTTAAAAAAAAACTAAATTTTCTTTTGCAGTTTTTAAATTTTTTTCCTTAAAGTAATTGGGTACTTACACTTCAAGAAGAAGAAGAAGATCACTAATACCCACTACACATGTGAACTATGACATCAGCGAAAGCTGATCGTTTATAAGCAAAATGGCGTGTTAAATTTGAACGAAGTTTCTTCACATAAGTTAGAATGTTAATTAACGTGAAGTTAATTAAACACTGCTCCGTATTGCACATCGAATTTGTTGAAATGAAACTCTTTCTCGTCTGCATTTTCTACTTATATTTATTGTTTGTTTATGTATTATTATTATTATTATTGTAACTGTAATATATTTTTGCTTTGTGATCCCTGGCAACTTCGCTATATAATTAGTTTATTTATGTTCTACATGGCTTTTTGCCTGTCTAAGTGTTAAGTAAGAAATATGTAGAGAAGGAATTGAAATCTTTTTGAAAGAATATCGAATGAGTCACTTAAGAGAATTGATGCTTGATGGGTTTAGCCTACTCGAAATAGAATGGAAAGTACAGTAGCCAACGTAAACAAATACTACGCTTCAACAACCAATCATGATCGAGATACCCATGCTACGCCACTTATCCCATTAACGAAATTAAAGAGTAGAATAATATAAATGTCATTTAAACTTGTAAATGATATTTTGAGTTCTTCTAAATATACTTTTAAGTTAGTTTTTGAAACTAAAACAAACATTTATGCCTTTTACTGTCATGGGCTTTTGTGAAACAATCAATCTTATGTGATGGATAGGTGCGTTAAAACAACATTTATAGGCATTTTATATGGCGTGGAACAATTAAAGAATAAATAATATTAATAAATCAAGTTAAAGCACATATCAATTCCTACGTTTTTACTACAAAATATTTTTACTGTAGAAGAAAAAGAAAGCAATGGGTAGATATTGTGTTAGAACAATACCCATAAGCATTTTCTGTAACGAGGAGCAATTAACGAAGAAACCAATTTAAATAAATTGTATATGTACATAATTTTGAGTATTTATAAAAAATATATAAAAGGTAAGCAAAATTTAAAATTTAATTTAAAGAATTCCGTACCTGATTTTTGTCACAACATTCAAAACAACAATAAATTTTAACACTTGCTGAATCAGAAATATCGTTTGGTCTCATCAAACGATAAAAACTAAAGATTTTTTTTAGTGGTATTTAGTTTCTAAAAAAATAAAATAAATTTTTTTATGAAATCGCCAACACTCTCTTGTAAATTTCTAAAATATTAAAAACTAAATAATTTCAAAGAAATACGCATATTTTATAAAAAGCTTCCACATTTAGAAATATCTTTACATATGTTCAATGATCAACTAGTTGAAAACGGTTTTTTTCTTTTTCTTTTTTTTAATTGCAATGAAATTGCCACAATGATTCCACCACCATTCTACGATGAAAAGCACTGAGAAATATATAAAGAGCTTCCACTTTAATATTAGAGAATATAAAAAGATGACTAGTTATTTTTTATAGATGAGAGATCAAAAATGGCAACACTTCGTCTGTAATATTTTTAGCGCCACGTTGCGGCAAAAAACTTAACTGCGTGTTAGATTGATAGATTGACAAATTTATTGTTTTTATTTATTATTTGCAATTTAATTAATGAATTTTTTTGTAATCGCTTTTTATCTGTTTTATTTTAGTTCTATGAAATGCGTAAATATTAGTTCTTTAAGGATCAACACAGAAGTTAACTAAATTACATTTATTATAATTTCTCATTATTTTTACTGTTCTTATGTTAATTTTTATGTTGCATAAAATGCATATTTGTAGCATCAAAGCTACTGGAAGAATAAATACAGAAAATTGTTAACTTAGAATTTTCATTTTCTCCGTTTAAAGTAGAATTTATCCTAAAAAAAAACAAGACAGTAAGAGTAAATAAATATTTGACAGAAACAGATTTTAGGAGTAATAGAACTAAAATCTAAGATAAAAAATATGGAATTGATTGGAAAATTTTATACTTCTACATGAATGCACAATGTGAAAAAAATAATTTCGGAACACTAATATACGTAATCAAATCACACCACGTACACAACAAAACCTTAAATCAAATCCTAATTTACACATATCAAATTCTAATTTAATAATTTTTATGGAAATGAAACATAAAATTCACCTTTAAAACAATAAATCACTAGGAATTATTTCTCATTTATTCATGCTACAAATATAATCGTATAGATGTAAATAAAGATGTGACAAAGACACTTCATAATTGCTGACAGAGTTTAGTGCAGAGAAAATGCATAGCAAGCATAAGGAAAAAGTAATCTTTGAACTTACAATAATTTTTATTAAGCAAGAAAAATTATAACTAAACTTAAACATCATAAAAGAAAACAATCCTCGAGAGTATTCTACTCTCCGTAATATGAGGTAACTAATTTCACTCCATACAGTCATGAAAATCTCCAAATTTAATCTTGATTTGTCATATATATACAAGCATATTTATCATCCAATAAAAAAAAAAAAAAATTTGCATAATGAGGGTAGAAAGCGTAATACACTTAAAATTAATAATATGCAAATTTTGTCTTTAAATTATAGTTAAAGGTTCGAACTCCCTCTTTCAGTGGTTTTTCGAACTTGTGATTTCTGACCCGCCGTCCTTCTTTCTCGAACCTTGTTCATTGAAATTAGTAGTCTGACAATAATATACTGTAGAAAGTCAACTATTTGCATCTACTAAATCATGTAACCGTTTCCGTTATGTGTTGTTAATGGGCGCAGGTGGCAGTACGGTCAGGAGAAACTTCAAGAAAAACGTCGTGATGGATCGATCTAAGTATCATAGTTCATCGTAAAAAAGTTTAATCACAGGAAAATATATAAAGTGTTCCCACTCTAATGTAAAGCATATAAAAAGGCGAAGCGCTTCTTTTTTTAATCGGATGGAAAATGGCAGCACTCGCCTAAACGGTTTTACCGATATGCTATAGCAAAAAACTTAACTATTAGTTAAGTCGATGAGTTTATCGGTTTCTTTTATTATTTTTAATTGAATTTATGAATTTTTATGTTATCATTCGGAATAAATTCATGAATTTTTATCCTATCAAATATAATCGTTCATGAAGTTGATATTATTTTAAATGAGTGACGAAATTTTTTTTAAATAATGTCTTAAAAAGAAAAAAAGTTTCAGCGGTTGATTAATATTTTAGTTGATAATATTTTAATTTTACTTTATTATTTTATAAAGAAAAAGTAAATTTTAAAATGTTGTAGGAAAATGTTAGGAACAAAAAATCTTAACAGATTATTTTGCGTCTACTTTACAAAATATAAAAATTATTGTACAGTATTATGGAAAATGATTTACAACTGTTAATGATTTCGTATTATTCTGTTATTGCAACAAATCCTTACTTACGATTACTGCTGTAACCAAAAATGCAAGTATTCATGATCAATGATTGCAAGCAACCATTTTCTAAGTTTAATCATGATTACGTGCACTCAGAAGTACTTATTTTCTTGAACAAGTAATCAAGTTTAGATTGATTATCGTCATTAGATTGTAAGAAACTAGACCATCATGCTATAATAGGCCATTATTATAAATCAGGCAAAAGTGCAGTTCTTCTTTATAAATTTACGTTTTTTTTTTTAATGAAATTTGCTTTTACTCTTGGAAAAACTGTACGAGTTGTAATTTCTGGATTAACGTTCCCAATTTATAATTGTTAAGAATTCAAATTTGTTAAAGAAGAAAGTTTACACTAAAGTATGAACATTTCTTTGTACATGATATTACATTGTAATTAGTTGTCAGTTTTCATTATTTATCATTTCTTTACTGGACTCAATGATTCATTGAGATAGCATTTAAGTTTAAGCAAGAGAAAATTCGATCATTAGACTAAAGGTTAATGAGGTTCTCCAACTTATGACTTTTGTGTAACACTGTGTACCACTAATAAAAAAATGAATGTATTTTTTACCATAAAAAAATTGCACAAAAGTTAAAAGTCACAACTGGCTGTTGACACCACTAGTCCCACAGTGGACTGATCGTTAAGACACGGTTTCCAGCAGATCACCGAAGTCAAGCATCACTTGCTGCGGTCAGTGTGCGGATGGGTGACCACTTGGATCAGTCTGCGTAGGGACCGAGGGTGTGCGGTATTGGTCCTCGTTAAACTGTGCTACCGTAAAGTGCTCGACTTCGCGCGCAGGTCGTCGGGCTACCGAAGCGGGGGTGCCATCCCCTCCGCAGAGGCATAAAATTGTGATGGCCTGTCTTCGGATCATCCTCAGGGATGTTTCCCAGACCGTCGCCAATAGCCCATTGTGCAGCTCTAGTGTGACGTAAATTAACACCAACAACAACTAATTATTAACTGTTAACTGTGCAAAAAATAGCCAATGGAAAAATACGTAATCGTAAATTTGTATGGCTAGCTTTGTTTTCAAATAAAAATTTTTGAAATTTTCGTTAGTTGCAAGATGTTTCGCATAAGAAAGCGTACCACCGCTAAACTGTTCCCGTACCCCTGGGGGTACGCGTACCACACTTTGGGAAACACTGAGGTAGACTGATACTTGATTCTTTCGTTTTTCATCACAAATGATTCCACAATGGGAAATGGATAATGTTAGCATAATTTACTAATTAATGGTTTTAATAGGCAGCAATGATCTCACAAATGATAATTAAATATCTTATTGTACAAATTCTAGTTATCTGAAAGTTATTGTAAAAGTGATTATTGTAACCATTATATAAATTCATGATTACTAATCAAACATGTAAAGGATAATATAATGTAAAGATAATATGCATGTAAAAGATAAGAAGATAATAGACTAATAATGATAACCAAATATCTCGTTGTACACATTCTTGTTATCTGAATGTTAGTGTAAAAGTGATAATTTAATCCATTATATAAATTGATAATTACTAATTAAATGCATAATATATGATAACTAAATATGTGATTGCGCATAATTATCTGAATGTTATTGTAAAAATGATTATTGTAAGCATTATATAAATAGATAGTTGCAAATTAAATATCTAAATATGCAAAATGTACACATGGTAAATGCTGAAAAATACGAACTGGGAAAACAGTGTTAAGAAAAAACTACATAAAATCATAGATACCGCAATATATTCTAACTTTTATCATTCAAGATATCTCACGCAATATTTAAAAAAAGATAATGCATATTGTTTCGAGCCATTCTGTTTTTGCAACATTACGAGGAAAAAAAAAAATTTAACCAGTCGCGATCTTGAACATGAGTTCTCTCATGTCATAGACAATTTCTTATCCCGCAACGGCATCATCATTATTGAATATCATATGCAAATGTATTCAAGTATCAAAATAAATCATTGTGGTATTATTCGTCATTCGTGTAAAGCGGAAATGTATACCAGATCAAAATCAGGAGAATTGAAAGCAGTAAAATCAATTAATCAATCGCTGAACAATATCGTAAAAAAGGGAAAACATTTGAAGGAGACAATAAAAAGGAAAGCAGGAAGCCAGCATATATCTTCCCGCATATATCTTGTAAGAAGATCGTTATTATAGAGAGTTTCTCGTTAGTTTGCCACAACGGTTTTATTGTTTAACCCACGCCCGCATGCGGCGTATGATTTCCATATATCCAAGCCAATTTATCACAAATAAGTGTAAGTTCTCTAAATAAGTAATATATAAGTTGCAGTGCTTTTTAGATGCCGTGCTGTTTGACAATTGGGATGCATAAATTTTTTTTGCAGTGTAAAAAGAATAAGATTGACCTTCAAAACGTTTTTCATTTTTACTGATGGTAAAAGTAACGGTCACTGCCCCATGATGAGTCTTGTTATCAGTGTGAAGTGAATTAATAAATGTAAGGGGTATTTTCACTTCCGTGTTTACGGCTTAAGTTATCAAATTAAATTAATACACTATTCTGTACATAGAGGTGTTAATAAATATTATATAATCCTAACTGACTTAATTATGGGATTTTGTTTATTATGTTTTTATCAACTCGTTTTTGTGTGTGGAGCCATGCACTGGAAAAAATTCCGAATCAAATTACAGTATTAAGTACGGGCACTTTGGGTGCATCATTCCTGAAATCCATTTTACCGTAAAATCCATTTTTACTGCAAAATCCATTTTTACCGTAAAATATTATACAACCCATTTTTACAGGGATATTTATTTAATTATAATGTTAAGGTAATTAATAGTCAAATTTTTTGTTCTGTGACATGTTCCGGTAAAAATGAACTTTACGGTAAAAAGTACCGGCACCCCGAATAACGATGCTTTTTAGCGTAACTTGATCCAGAATTTTTTATTGCGTGGTATCTTGGAATCCATAATCTTGAAATTTTTTCGACTAGCTAGAATTCCGAAATTTTAAGTGATGCCCCGTGAATAATGACAATAACTTCGTGTGTTTTTTAACCAATATAATCAGAATTTATAATTAAATCGAATTTGTCATCAACCGAAATTCCCTTCATTTGATTTCTTTCTGATTGATCGAATTTATCGTTATTAACTGTAACAGACTGAAATCAAAAACTTCATTGTGCAACACTTTCTTTATAAACTTCTGTTATCTCCGAAAATCTACACTTCAAGGTTTTTAAAAGTGCAGTTGCCTAAGTTTTTCATTTTTGATTCATTAGGAATAATTTTGTCCACTTTTAGTCCCTCTGGGAAACGAAGTTTTAAAAATTTAATTCTATTATTTTCAGTTTTGTTACATGTGATATCAGAAGGATTTTCAAAATCTATCGTGTTTCTAAAAGAGTTCGGTTTTATTTAATTTGATGACAAAACGGCGATTTTTAGGATATTTAATACTTTCTTAATCGTAAAAAACAAACGAATTTACATTTATTGAAATAATATATTTATGAATTTAGTGTTATGAATTTTTATCTGGCAACATAATACTACTCTATAATCTATTTCATTCAATATATACAGTAGTACTTACCCTCTTTCAACTGATTTCTCGTACAATTATCGTAAACCTTAATGATTAGATTACGTAATAAAATTTCATCGAAGATTAGTATTAGGTCTGTGGGTGAAAAAAATTTAAATAAAAGATTTTGTTCCTTAAAGAAACGAAAATCTTCGTCAAAGGAACAGAAATTGTTCAACTAAATGCCAAGATGAAAGAAGAGGCAGAGAGGTTCTGCCAGAAATTTTTTTCAAGAATTTTAAATATCGATTTTATCACTTCTGTTTCTTTGTTAATTTTAACCTTCCTTTTTATGTTTTCATTCGATTCTTCGAGAAATTTCTGAAAATAATTGCTATTAGATTTTGTAAGAAAATGTAAGTCACGATCAAAAACTAAAACTTCAAATTGGGAAAAAAAGTATGGTGCAAAAGGAAAATAAAAACAGATTATAGTAAATTTTACAGTGTTTTTGGCTCTATAGAAACACCAAATAGCTCGCTAATTTTTATCAAAGCTCTTAGATAATGATTTTTGTAAAATTATCAATAAAATATGGATTTATAATATTGTGATAAAATTTGGCAAATGTGGTGAAATTTGGTAGTTTTTACATGATACTTTAGTATGGCATAAAAGCCGCTTATTTGGGTAAATTTGCTTTTCATTTTTGTATACTTACTGAATGTGTAGTAATAAGAATATAATCGAATTTTGAAAACGGAAAAATTACAAAGTGAAATTCCAGGAAGCGGAAAAATTTCGAAGTTAAAGGTTTGAATATCGTATACTTTAGTTCTACTAATCAGAATTATGCTTTTTTTTTTTTTTTTTTTTTTTTTTTTTTTTTTTTTTTTTTTAGACCAGAGAATTCATTATCATACAATACTGTAATTTTGTCAGAATCTTTTTCTACGTGTGTAAAGAAACAAAATATCTTCATTGAGGAGTATCAATTCTAAAGTAAAATGAAAATAAGAGAAATAGAGCAACATATATGCTCGAAATTTTGCAACCAAAAAATAGTATTTATTTTTGGTTGCAAAATTTCAACCAAAAATAAATACTATTTTTTTTCTCCAGATTTTGAAACACTCTTTTACTTCAAATAGACTGCACTCTATTACCTACTTAAAACTTAAAGTACATTTTTTTTTCGCATTTTCACTTCATTTGGTTTTCTGATCAATTCTCGAAAGCTGTAGTACATAGATTTCAAACAAAAGTTTTACACTTTGGCTGTCGAAATGAATTAAATTTTTAAGCTACGCCATAAATATGGCATTATAAGTATGATTTACGAGCTAGTCTTTGGTTAGAAATCTGTTTGATGTTTAGATTATAAGGCTGCATGTGCAGCTAGTGATCGCTTTAGTTCTAGTTTTTCAATGGCAGACAACACGGTAGTGAATGTCTGAAAATCAACTAAGGTGAAGGTTAGAAGTCTAAAGGTAACTGGTTAGAAGTCTGTTTGATGTTTAGAGTATAAAGCTGCGTGTGCAGCTAGTGATCGCTTTAGTTCTAGTTTTTCAATGGCAGACAACACGGTAGTGAATGTCTGAAAATCAACTAAGGTGAAGGTTAGAAGTCTAAAGGTAACTGGTTAGAAGTCTGTTTGATGTTTAGAGTATAAAGCTGCATGTGCAGCTAGTGATCGCTTTAGTTCTAGTTTTTCAATGGCAGACAACACGGTAGGGAATGTCTGAAAATCAACTAAGGTGAAGGTTAGAAGTCTAAAGGTAACTGGTTAGAAGTCTGTTTGATGTTTAGAGTATAAAGCTTGTTGTGCAGCTAGTGATCGCTTTAGTTCTAGTTTTTCAATGGCAAACAACACGGTAGTGAATGTCTGAAAATCAACTAAGGTGAAGGTTAGAAGTCTAAATTTAACTGGTTAGAAGTCTGTTTGATGTTTAGAGTATAAGGCTGCATGTGCAGCTAGTGATCGCTTTAGTTCTAGTTTTTCAATGGCAGGCAACACAGTAGTGAATGTCTGAAAATCAACTAATGTGAAGGTTAGAAGTCTAAAGGTAACTGGTTAGAAGTCTGATGTTTAGAGTATAAGGCTGCATGTGCAGCTAGTGATCGCTTTAGTTCTAGTTTTTCAATGGCAGACAACACAGTAGTGAATGTCTGAAAATCAACTAATGTGAAGGTTAGAAGTCTAAAGGTAACTGGTTAGAAGTCTGTTTGATGTTTAGAGTATAAGGCTGCATGTGCAGCTAGTGATCGCTTTAGTTCTAGTTTTTCAATGGCAGACAACACAGTAGTGAGTGTCGAAAAAGCAACTAACGTAAGCCTTGAGTTAAAATAATTTAAACTTTTTATTCATTCATGGAAAAGTTTACGATAGTTGTAATGGAAATTAAGCTTTTGCAAATTGTGTAACCTTTACTGTTTTGATTTTTTATCCGAATATGTAGTGTACTGCTTTCGTCAAAATCATTCATTTAAGTTTACTCGTTACTTTTTAAAAATTAACATTTCGATGTGTGTTTGCAATTGGATCTTGAACAGGCATCAGGTCGAAATTTCGAAAGAACTTTTGTGTGAAGTAAATATACAATGGGCATAATTCTGAGATTATAAATTTTTTCATAAGCCTAATCTGGTTATGAGGAATATAGAGTAGACAAAAACATACTTAGAACTTATTATCACAGGAATCCAATCTTAGAACTTATTATCACAGGATTGCAATCTTAGAACTTATTATCACAGGATTGCAATCTTAGAACTTATTATCACAGGATTGAATTTTGAAGGGTCAGAATTTTGCTGTGCAAATTCTTGAGCGGACAAAATCTCATTTGTTTCGTATGCTCAAGATTTTGCCTAAATGAGATTTTGTCTTGTACAGTGCATAAAAAAACAAAAAAAAAAACGGACTATTCTGTTCAACTTTTGATCTTTTGATTAAATTTTCACGTTCTATGATTTAATCTTGACTCGAGGGTGGAACTTCAAGTATGCTAAATAAGTGCAGACCATATTTTGAGTTACGAAATCAGACACAAAAACGTACATTCTCTGAATAAGCACAATTTTATCCCGTCGGATTTGGATTTCTGACCCCCGAAATATAGGGGGATAGGCATTATCTGAGAAATATGGTCCCTATAGTTTGATCAGAAGAGCGGTCCAAAGTTTGGAACCCTTTAAAGTTAATTTTATTTTTTGCATATTTCGCTATATCTCGTGAACTCTTTAAGCAAATTTAATTATTCTTACAAACAATCGTTTATCCAAAGATAATTCCATGCAAAAAATAACTTTTAGTAAATGCTTATTTTTTATTATTTTATTTAATAATGGTCGAAGCATTTTTAAATTGTAAGGTATATAATTTTTTGTATCATTTAAAAAAAGATAATTTTGCAGGGCAAAACGCAATGTTTGAGCAAAATCGGTTGAATAATTCCTCAGAAATTGAATTTGAAAGAAGTCAGATAGTTAAAATTCGATTCTTCAGGACCTATTCGACCGATTTCGCTCTAATTTTGTATTTTGCCATGTAAAATTACATACTTCAAAATAATGTAAAAATTTCATACCTTACAATTTTGAATTGTAAATTCAAAATTTTTTCTACTATTTTTTAATGAAATAATAAAATTAATAAATATTTACAAAATATTTTTTTGTGTTGAATTATTTTTGGATAAACGAATTTTCTAACTGTAGGCAAAAATGTTTCAGTCCGCTAAGCGGAATGTTCTCGAGGCATGGTGAAATACGCAAAAAGTAAAATTAACATTAAGGGGTCCAAACTTTGGATTGCTCTCCTCACCAAACTATGAGGACCATATTTCCCAGATTGCGACTACCCCCTATAGTTTAGAGGTCAAAAATGATCCGTTGAAAAAGATATGTCCATTCAGAGAAAGTACGTTTTTATGTCTGATTTCGTAACTTATTATATCGTCTGCACTAACTAATTAGCATATTTGAGATCGCCCCCCTAGAGCGTGAGGATCCGATCATTAGAACAAAATTTATTCAGGGTTGTCCGTTTTTTTTTTTTTTGAAGCACTCTACAGTCCGTATCTCACGCTAAAAAAATTTAACATGGAAATAATGTCTTTGTATATTTGTCGGAAGTAAGATTGTAATCTTTCGTAAAAGCGTAATTTCCGAATCTTCGAAATTGTGTGCGTGTGGAATTATGCACACAGGAAATTTTTCCTTCTTCTCGAAATTACTCTCATGCATTTTAAGCATAATATGGCCGGGCAAAATATAGTGCGTGATATCTGTGCTAGAATTTCGCCAGGGACAGAATCTCGAGACGCATAATATTAAGGAGACAGAAACTGGTTTGGCATTGTTTGTGCAATAAATACTTCTTTCGGATTAAATATCACATGAAAATAATCACTATATAAATTTCAAAGGAATATAGTGGGATTTCCATCTCCCCAAAATTAAGTACATACAACTTTTATCTTCATGAGATTGCGCTTATAGGGATAGGCGTAGCGTCATGTGGACGCGTGCCTCTCTCCCCCAATATTTTGACAAATTGCGATATTTCCCGCTGTTGATTGCATAATTAAAAAAGAATTTTTTTTATAGCTGAACAAGTCGATACGAATTCCGCATCCGGCTTGCCCCGATTGCAGCGCTGACGTAAATTATCCTCAGTGGTAAACGGATCATGGGTTAGAGTCCCCTTGCCCTGAGGCTAACCGTAGAAAATTTCAGTGGTTTTCTTCTCCGTGTATAGCAGACGCGGGCTAGTTCCCCCAAAAAGTCCTCCACGAAGGCAAATTTCTTCCAATATTTGGTCCAAGAGTCCTCTAGCCTTCTGTTTTGGGTTCAAAATTACAAGGCAACGGAGTTGAACATTAGCAGTCGTAAACCCAAAAATTGGGTTGGTTGTTCACCGATAGTTATAAAACAAAATAAAAAAATAGGTAAAAAAAATTAAGAATATTACATCCACTATCCCATTTAGTTTGGTTTATTCTAATGTGTTCATCAAAGACAAAAAGTAATTTTAAAAAGAGAAAGACAATTTTAATGATTGACTTGAAATAATCAAGAAATTATTTGGGTACTTTCGCTCCTCTTGAGCGTTGGTAAAAGCAGCTTCGGTAATGCAATGAAAAATAGCTAATTTGCAAACTTTATGTTGTTTTTGAAGTTTTTTTTATTATATATATATATATATATATATATATATATATATATATATATATATATATATATAATTAAATTTTCGAGATTATTGTCATGCTTTACGTCTTGAAAGGCCTTTTTCCATCTGGAGTTGCAAAAATACTATTCAACCCATGTTGCTCCGTAGGCAAATTCGTTTCGATTCTAAGATGAAATTTGAGAAAATATTATTTCTTCGAGTTAGATTTATAGACATGATTACAGTAATCATTTTCATGCATGTTAGTAACCAAGCAGTTCAAAGATTGATGGCCAGAGATTAGAATAGCCGCTGGAGAATTTATGCTAATTATTTGCAAGTGTTAAATCTCAACCGTTCAAAATCCAGAACGCAGCGATAATGGGCATTTGAAACAAATCACCCTTTCGGCACAGTTATAGATTGGAATAAATACCTTGTCAGGCTAATTCCTAATAAAACTTGTTAAGCCCACGCAGGTGTCTTCTTAAAGGTAGTTGGCCTTGGGTATTCGAGACCTTGAAAGCGAAATTTGCTCTCACGTTTGCTCTCAGAAGGTAAGAAAAAAAAACTTAAATAAATAAATAAGAAAAGTGCATCTAAATAAAACAAAAGGAAAAGCTCGAATTAAGAAAGTAGGCGTCAAGGTCAAGTCTCAACATCAAAATTTTAGACTTTTTTTCAGGTTCAGTACCAATCACTACCTTTCGATTAATTCTGCGGAAAGTTCGAAACATCTGGAAGAAGATTATAATACTTATGACTTTAACGTTTGAAGGTGTTGAATAGTAATTTTCAGTTTTTATCAATAGTTTAATGCGTTACTTATAACGGTTAAAATATTCAACGCCGTTCTAATGAAATTGTTATGACTAGATAAATCCTTATTTTGATCGTCAACTATTTAACCCTACACTTAATACGTATTACATTATTTTTAGACTTTTTTAAAATCTCTAAGAATAATAAAATAATTTAGATAAGTGGTGCTAAGTGTTTTTGTTTTAAGTTCAGAATGAATCACTACCTTCCGATTAATTCTGTGGAAAGTTCTTCATATCTGGAAGAAGATTATCATTCTTATGACATAACGTATGATGATGTTGAAATAATTTTCAGTTTCACTTTTCATCAATAGTTTAAAGTGTTAGTTAAATCGCCTCAGAGAAACGATCAAAATATTCAACGCCGTTCTGATTAAATTGTTATGACTAGATAAATCCTTATTTTGATCGTCAAATATTTAACCCTACACTTAATATGTATTACATTATTTTTAGACTTTTTAAAATCTCTAAGGATAATAAAATAATTTAGACATTTAGATAAGTGGCGTTAAGTGTTTTTGTTTTAAGCTCAGAATCAATCACTACCTTCCGATTAATTCTTTGGAAAGTTCTTCATATCTGGAAGAAGATTATCATTCTTATGACATAACGTATGATGATGTTGAAATAATTTTCAGTTTAAAGAGTTAGTTAAATCGCCTCAGAGAAACGATCAAAATATTCAACGGCATTCTAATGAAATTGTTATGACTACATGAAACCCTATTTTGATCATGAAATAATACGTACTTAATATGTGCTTAGTACGTATTAAGTACGTGTTAATACCGACACTTAATACGTATTACAATAGTTTTAGACTTTTTTTAAAAGAAGTCTAAAGATGATAAAATAATTCAGACTTTCAGATATGTGATACTAAATGCTTTTACTTATGTTTTTAATTTAAATTAATGTAATTAATCATTTTGTGTCATTTTGCTACTTTATAAGTGTCGTGTAAAGTTAACTTTCTGGAAATGTAAGGAATTTTGAGATTTAGCATCGCGTCAAAACTAGATAGATCTTAAGCTAGTGTTTGAAAATGTACGACAACCTAAATTCCTTATACGAAGAGAAGAAGCGGAGAGTAGGTATAGTTGTAGTTTTACTTGTTAATAATTGCATAACTTGTTCGAATTTTCATATTTTCAAATAACACTGTAATTTTCAATAGCTTTCTATCATGATTTTAAACAGCAAAGTGAATAATCTATGAACTGCCGAACAAGCAGTGTAGTAGTCAAGGAGCAGACATCATATCCGAAAGGTCCTTAGTTCGAATCCCGGACAAGGCATGGATGTTCTTTCTTTCTCTGTACTATCTGTGTTTGCCGTGGGAGCAGCGTTGGCTCACCTAATATGGTGCGCCTGAAAGAGTGACCAACGAATCAACCTTACTGATACCTGAATCACGAGTATCAATCACGTGAGCATTGGAAAAAAAAAAGAAAAAAATTCCATGAACTTTAATCCAGTTATGTAAAATTAAACGATTTTTCCCTTAATTATTTTTTATAGTTAATTTCCTCAAAAATGTTATATTTATAATTTTCTTCGTACTTTTTTTTTTAATTTTCTTCCTATCTTTCTTCGTAATTATCTTCTTCCTTGGTGAGGATTCTCAGATATGAAACATTTATTGGCATTTTTTTTTCGAGATAAAATATAAAATGCTCGATTTAATCTTTTAATATCCAGGTGTACTGCGGTTTGCGTTATTTTTCGAAAAAGTCCATTTGAAGAAAAAAAAATTAAATGTGACCTTAAAAAAGAATGAAAAAAAACTTTTTAAAATAAATTTACTGTTGATATATTCTTTCCACGTAATGGATATAGGGCTATGCTCACTCATGTCTGTATTCTTCCAATTTTGATTAAACACTAGGAAAAATCATCAATAAAACATAAGCACAAATGTACTTTTTTAGTCATCGAAGACTTCATAAGTACAATTAGTTCGCATTAGCTCTCATACAGGCTGGAAAGCAAAATAATAATCCTCTCACAGCTAAACTGACGGCAATGAGTATGTTTTTATATGATTCATGATTCCTCTACCATTAGAGATATACCAGGATAGTATCAGTAGTGTCAGCATGATAGTAACTCGCCTATCATCGCAAAAGATACCAACAAGTAATAAAGATTGTGATGTAATAACACAAAATAGAGTGTAGTCTAAGAGAAAAGGAAATAGAGTTATGCCACTTTTAAATTAAAATTCAGTAGTTGATGTTAAAAGCGATGTTAGAAGACACCGTTGAAAGAACAGTAGCGTTTGTAGGAAGACATCTGAATGCATAAAAATCTCAAATGAAAGGGGAAAAGACAAAAAAGAAGTCATTCTTGTAGGAAGAGAGCACCTGTAATTCATCATCAAAGTAATATGTGAGTAAAAAATGAAGAATGTATGATTGTAAGCGTTGTGGATAGTAGCGCTACTTAACAATTCAAATAAAATATTTTGGAATAAAGTCATTATTTTTCTTTTAAGGGAATTATTTTTCAAGAAATATTAAAAAAAATATTAGTTGTTGGGATATTTTTACAAAATATTTTTAAGTAGACAAGCAGCAGTGCGGATGGGGGACTTCCCCTTATCACAACGCCACAGTAGGCCACTGATAACATTGATTTTTGTGTCATTAAAGTTAAATTTCGAGCTTAAATTGACTCCTTTTGCAACCAGTACCATTCCTGAAAGTAGTGACTTTGACTATGATGACCAGATCACGGGTGGTGCCCGTAACTTAAGAAACTCTGAGGGGGGGGGGGGCAGAATTTAAATTATGAGTAAAAATATTTTTATTAACGCGCTTTTAAGCAAACTTGAGAAACTTTCAGGGGTTTATTTCTACTGAAAAATTAATGGTTCCCGCTATCACGGAATAATTGAGTTATTCTTTTCTTTTTATTTATTTATATTATATTTATTAATTTTAAATTTTGTTTTTTTAGCGACATGCTTAGTTTACAAGATATCGTTTGATTTTGTTTCATTAAGCAAGTAAAAATGTTCGTGTTCATCCCAAGCCGAAGCAGTTTTCGTTGATTGTGTTATTATTTACATTTGTAGCAAAACGGCGTCTGAGAAGCTCTACATTAAAGTTCACATTTTTTAAAAACATTGAAATATTTTTTCAAAAAAATGCTTCTTTTCTGTTTCATGAGCATGTTTGCTTTTCTCCCTTTCCCAAATTAAAAAGATTACAATCGTTTCGCGAAGGAAAGCAAACAAGCATATTTTTGTTCCACTTCCTTCGAAAACTCAAATATAAGAATTAGTTTGTCAGAAAGAATATTTCAATTTAATGTTTTAAGGAAAGAGAATGAATAAATCATTTCTTTATCAGACAAAATTCTACACTCTTGAAAAAAAATTCTGATGTTTAACATTATTTATTCGCACATGTAATATACCTAATAAACAATTATTACAATTATATATGGCATGGTACTCAGTCATTTCAGTTGTGTTGCTAATTTAAAATTTAACAGAGAAGTCCATTTATTGTAGTGCTGCCATCTGTTCGTGACATATGATACTAATATCCAATGCATTTTTCAGAATCTTATTATTAAGAGCTGAAATTTATTTTAAGTATTTCCCATAATACGTACAATATTTAGTTTCATAAAAACTAAAAAAAAACTAATTAACTTTTCCTACTAAATAATGTATTCATAATTAATCAATCAGTTTTTTATTTTGCTTTAAATTTTAATACATATAAGAGTAAAGAATTTATATTAAATTATAAACCCTTTATCGTAACTATATAACATGACACGATAAAATTTTTCAAAAAATGCTCATATAAGAAGATAATTCTGGAAAACTGAAAAAAAAAACATGTTTAGTCCAAAGCATGCTTAGCTCAGAACATATATATATATAATATATTACGCGAACATAAGGGAGGAAAATGAAGGATTCGAACATAAAATAACGCGAACTAAAGGGAGGTTACTGGTTGTAACAAAGGTTACTGGTTGTCTTTTCCTTGGAACCCTTAGGGTTCTACGAAACACCATTCTGGAACATTTGCCCTGAGTTATCATGTTAAAATTACTAAATTTTACCTCATATACTAAATTTACTATAAAACCATATTTTATAGTAAATTTTACCAAAATCATTATCAAAGCGTTTCTGAAAAAATTACAGAGCTTTGTGTTCCTACACTCTGTAAAAAATTCCGGATCTGTAAATTACTGTAATTAAATAAATATTATTAAATTAAATAAATATTACTAAATTAAATAAAATTTATTAAATTAAATAAATATTACTAAATTAAATAAAATTTATTAAATTAAATTTAAAAAAATGCGGTAGAATGATGCACCTAAAGTGCCGTTACTTTAACCTAAATTTATTATTATTTAAATTATGAAGGTGTGTTAAAAATTCACAAAAGTACAATGGAGAAAAAAAAAATTAGCATTCGAGGATTAATTCGAGAATTATTAATTGCTAAACTTGCAGTAAAAAATACCATGTGTTCCGCTCTGCAGACCTCAGAAATGCAATTACTGAGTTGAAATTAGACATGATTCAGAGAAATTCAATTCATTCTAAATTTTCCGAAAGTTATTGAAAGAGCTTTGCTTTAAATAATGATTATTTATCCATTGTGGTCGAAAGTTTTCTCTCAAACGATTTTTATTTTTTAAGCTCCCGCTTGACTTGATGTCAAGGGTAACAAATAAAAATAATAATTAAGCTTAGAGAGTGAAAGATTAAACGTTTCCAGACGTATATTAACATTTACATTTGTATGGAAATTTTGAACAATATAAAAGGTTCAAGACAGTTAAATACTGTTTATATATAGAATCTGCATGGCTATAAGATATAAGTTTATTGTTTTACATAGTTAACAAGTAAAATTCATTTTAAATTATTACTTCGTATTGTATAATGCATTCCATATTCCTAAGTTTAAGTATTTTTTCTTTTCAAGTGCAGTTGCTTATTTTTAAAATCTTGTCATCCTTTCATTTCGTTACGATAAATATTTTAACAAAATATGCGAACACAAATTTATAATAATTAATATTTTATCAACAAATAGTTTTTTAAAAATTTTAAGGAAAAAAGCAATGATGAATAGAAAGTACCCACGGTTTTCGGGATGAAGCTTTGTAGTTTAATAAAAATATTAATTAAAGAAGATGAATTAAAATTAAATTAAGGAAGGTGTTTCAGTAGATATGATGTAAAATGAGTAATGAATAGAACCTAAAATTTCATTCATTTTTTTCTGACAAAAAATTACTACGAAAAAAGAAATTAACACTGATGATAAAACAATGTAACATCAAGACGAGGTATAATGCTTTATTATAAAGAAACTTAAAATAATATATGCATATAATAATGATAAATGATAATAAATATATTCTTAATAATGGTGTTCAACAATGATAGTAAAATAAATTATACAAATAACAAAGATATACATAGTCAGATTATCAATCTAAATTGAATAAATCTTTAATTATTTTAAACATAGGTTTATAATCGCGAAGTTTAATTGGAATAAACTCTACTTTTTATGTATCGTGGTGTTTTTATCATTATTACTCCTTTAATAAATTTATATATTCTTAAGCTAAAACTTCACATTATTTATTACATTTTAGTTAGTATTCAAATAGTATTTATTTAAAGTCAGATAAGTATGAGCACATTTTGTTGAGCTTTATTGCTCAAAACCTTATTTTTTTTATTTAATCAATATAAATACATCAATCGAATTATATTTTTATATTTAAAAAGCAATGCAACAATATCTTAAAAAACATAATTTTAAATGCAATAATTACTCCAAATTTTTTTAAAAAAAATCTATCTATTTTAATATGGGATAAGACTTAGTTTAAATTGCCTTCTGTTTTCAGCTGAACAATACAACATTAGGTAGATAAAATTTTAATTATATTACATTAATTATTAGATAAAGTGATGCCGTTGATCATATTACATAAATTAATTAATAGATAAAATATATCATATTACATAAATTAATTAATAGATAAAATATTAATACTCTTTTAAATTTAACTTTATAGCGTAATCTTTTGGTGTTATATGTAGTTTATTAATAATTATGATCATTATTTTATCATTTTAGCAGATTTTATTACAGAATACATTTTATTTTGCTTTAAAACTCATTGTCTACTAGTTAACGATGAATAAGGTATTTTTAATTAGCTACAATAGTAAAATACGAAAATAACTAATATTACAATTTACAAATTTTCATGTAATGTATAGTTCAATGAGCGATTTAGGGTTTTAAAATATCTAATTAGCTTAATTAAAAAATATATGACAATAAATATAATTAATTAAAGCAATTAAACAATGTGCTTTTTGTATAATAAGTATTATAAATTTCATTCATACAGGATGTATAATTGTATAATAAATTTCATTTCTCAGTACAAATATTTTTTTTAATATTAAGTACTATATTTACTTCTGAGAAAATATTATCTTGTAAGTTTTTCTTCCTCTACTTTTATATAAAAAGCAACTTCTCTAATGATCCACGCAATCAGTAACTACATATTTGCTCAAAACATGTACATAATTATTGAGCTAATTTTATAAAAATTTAGTTCAATAATTAATGTGAACATATTAGGCGCTACAAACTTCTTTAACTGCTGAAAAGCATACCTACATTTACAATATAAAACTTGTTAATATATATTAAGAGCTTTATGGCACTGTTTCTCTTACTCTTTTATTTCCTGTAATACTGATATTTCAAAATACCTTATATAACACTGATATTTTTTCCTCAATAATCAAATTAAGTCTTAGGTTTTTGTTCGTAATAAAGCAACGAGTTTATAAAATTTTGATTCTATCTAACAAGTTTGGCAAATATTTTTTTTTAAAATTCCATACTTTCGTCTATAACGTGTAAATATATGTAAATAAATTTTCGTTTGATCTTAATTGTTTTTATTGTATGTAATGCAATGTTGAACAATAGTTAAAGCTATCTAAAATTTATGTACAATATCAATTAAAATTAATATTATGTAAATATATTTCAATAATTCAAAATTTTAAAATTCGTTCCAATCTCATCAAAACTTTATTAAATATTTCATTTTTTATGACACTATAAGATTTTTGTTAGCTTTTATATTTATAAGGTTAGCCTACATTAAATGAAACTATACATAATTGAATATTTAATTTGATTAAAAAATTTATGTTTTTAAATTTTAATCAAACTTTTGCATTAGGAATTTTTTTAAAATTATGTAATGTAATTTTGAAAAGTAATTAATGGTTATAGTTAAGTAAAAAAATTATGTACCGATATTTTTATTGCTTGATAACTATAATTTATTTGATAATTAATTTTTTCAGAAATAATAATAATAAGAATCAACAAAATTTCTGGTAAATAACTGTCATAATATAAATAACCACAACAGTTTTGCAAAATGCGAATGTTTAACACCGATAGAAAACTTGGTTCATGACTGAGGCTGATTTGAACCAAATTATAATGCAAATTTGCTGCCACCTTAATGAGATGCTAAAATGAACCATATATATGAGTCTTATTACCGGGCACGTGAGTAAATGAATGATTGGCTTGCACTGTATTAAAGTTCAACTTCTAAATTCACTTGTTAACTGATTAAAATGGCAGCAAATTTGCACGATAATAGGGTTAACATGATTCCTTCCTTCAGTAAGTGTATTTCATGAATCTTCAAGTTATCAGAAAAAACTACAAATGTTGCTTATTATTATTATTTTTTAACTTGAACATATTTCAGCCAAAATTAAAATTTTTAGTGTCGATCACCCAATACAATAAATCGATTGTTTCAAAAACTGAGTCAGAATAACAACTAATTTTCGCCACAACCAATAATTTCCGAAGCGAAAATGAAATGAATGCATTTCTAAATCACAATCATCACTTTTACAACATCGAATATGCGTGGGATAAAACAGACGCGATAATGGGTGATGGAATCGTAAAGCGTTTAAGTGGAATAAAAGGAATATCACGATTAATCAGAAGCTGCTTGAAGCCTGGATGGCAAGAACTGGCTGAGGAAATCAATGGGTAAAGGGAAAATGATGGTGGAATTCTTCTCGGCAGAAATAGTGTTTAAGGTCTGCAAATACCGAAGCTGAAGAGCAGCTGGCGATTGGGCAATTACATCAGCAGCTTCCTTCAAAGCACGAGATGCTTTCTGTTCTCCTTCTGCGGCAATAACCTGCAAAGCAATATTTTTCAGTCGTTGTACAATACAAAATCAACATATCGCAATAAAAATATATAGTTATAGCTCTAGCAAGATCAATAAACAATTGACTTGAAGTTTAAGATACAAATGCACCGCTAGAAGTATTGGTACTTGTTAAACCGTAATATGGTGCAAATTTCATTTAATCTTAATAAAATTTTAAATTGAGTTTTAATCTTTCAAATTTAATTACAATATCGTGAATTTGTGTTAATTTTTAGCAGGATATCTGTTACGGCACAATTCAACCATGTCTCATTTCTTAATGGGTCGAGCCTGAAAATCACGAATTTACTAATTTTTACAGAAGGAAGCAAAATTTGTTGAATACGTTCATAAGTACGTAATGTTGAAGATTTGTCAGTTGTTATATAATACTAAATCAACGTGTTGCAATACAAAAATATAATTATGGTTCTAAGAAGATCAATCGCCAACTGACCAGAGGTTCATGATACAACTAAGCTGTTAGAAATTTTGAAACTTGTTGAACCATGCTATCGTGTAAGTTTTAGTTAATCTTAATAAGTTAATCTTTTTCCCTTTCAAGTTTAACTACATAATATCGTGAATTCAAGTTCTTATTCAGCAGGAAATCTGTTACGTCCAGAACCGTTCCCTCTGCCTTATATTCACTTGGTTTCACAAAGCAGGCTTGCTGTTATTTGGCAAGTCGCATTAGAATCAACAACAATAAAATAACTTCATTATACCTTAGCTCTAGCTTCTCGAGCAGCTTCAGCTTCTGCTGCCATGGCTCTCTGCAACTGAACTGGTAGGCGAACGTCTTTTCTGTAATTGTCAACAAAAATGATATGTTAAATATCTGTTTTAAAGTTCATTTTTAACTTGATCAGTTATAATAAAAATACTTAAATCTCTCTCTTAATTACGCAAATTAATTAGTACTATAATAGATTTAATCAATGCATTATTTTATTATAAACCCCAATGATAATTTAGGTACATATAAAATCAAATAAAATTTAATAAAGATAATTTATAAAAGAAAGTAATATAAAGAAAGTATATAAAATAAAATAAATATAAAAAAGATAATTTATAAGCTCTTTTTCATATCACCATGGTAGTGCTTCTTCTTGAAGCAAAAAAAGAGAAATAAAATAACTTTAATTCTTGTTTTAATTTGAATTTCTCATAGTGCATGTGCTCATTTATTACTTCAATAATTATTAAAGATTGAATTTAACTTATTGAATATAGTAAAATATCTTTTTATGCTTTAATCTAATATGAATTAATAGTTTAAGTTCAATAACAAAAAATTAAGAAATAAATGCTGTTTTTATTCATAGCTCATTTTTAAGAAAACTATTTTCCTTAAAATACTTGAATTTTTTTTTGTACCCTGTGTTATTTTATTTAATGAAGAATTAAAATAGGAGTAATTACTCACATTTCGACTCGTTCCACTTTAATACCCCAACGATCAGTCGCTTCATCCAAACAGTTCTGGAAAAATTGAATTTTGTTCATATTTTAAAAAAAACTTTTTTTTAAGAAACAGAAAATTTAAATTTATTATAAATATAATAATAATAATGGTAATAATATAGGAATGTGTCAAATAAATATCAAATGAGATGAGTGTTTTATATTGAGAAAGGTATTCGGATAGATTTTTGGTTTTGGAATTATAAATCTTTAAAAATATAAATTTTTAAGATGAATTTAAAAAAAAGAAAACCTTATTTTTTCGAAATGATAAAAATTTCTTTAGCAGATTTTTTTTTAATAATCAAGTTTTTTTTAAAAAAAATCCTTCATATTTTTATCAAATCTTCATGATTTAATCAAACTCAAAAGATGATTTTTACTAGAAATTTAGAAATAGTTAGCTTAAAATTTTATTATTTTCGCTTAAATATTTCAGTTTAGACATTATAATTACTTAGTTCAGTTATTACATTATAATTACTTTAGTATAAACCAAACCTTATCGCATATTTTCTTCTAATTTTAAGATCTGTTTTTACATAAAACTTTAAGTCGATTAGTAAGTGACATTCTTATTTTATTTTATCCTATTTAGTGCAGAAGTAACGTTTATGAAAATTAAAGTTTCCTATCGCAAATGAATCTTGTGAATCATGAAAATTTTATATTGCTAAAATCCTGATGTTCAGAATCACTTTTGTTCAGAGGGGCACTTATATGGAATTGAATAAGGTGTTCAAATAATAAAACTTGTTATTGTTATTTTAAGCGCATTTCATTAGTTAAATAAATTAAGCAATTAAAATAATTGATTTAGTATTGTTATAATATCTAATTTATAATATATCCATTATTTTACGTGTTTTAAATTTTAAGAAGTTTTTTAGAATAAAAAGAAACTTACATAGAATTTGTCTCCACGAATAGACTTCAGGTTATTTACAAAAGAAAATTTACTATATGCAGGGTAAAATAACATCTTATGCTATTACTTGACTAAAAATTTCAGTCGCTTCAAAAATACATAAATAGAAATAACAATCGACATGTTTCAAGAGCTCAAACACAGGCGCTCATTCTTAAGACTTGCCAAACATGAATAAGAAGAAACAAAAGTGCTTTGAAATATAAAACGTTAAGCTGCCTATGAAAAATTAAAAAATAAAGATGATAAACAAAACTTGAAAAACCATCAGCCAAGAGAGAAAAAAAAGTTTAAAAACAGAACAAGAAAAACCGCAGTGACCGAGAGAGGCAAATCAGGATAAAATGTATTTCCTCGGGCTATGGAGAGGTGGTTAGTAACTAATGTTGTTAGCAAGGGAATACGTATTCATATAAATAAATCAAGATTCCCGAGCAGCAAGATGAGATGATATGACTAGGGTGGAAATAGTGTTGGCATTCACGAAATTGAATTTATGTCCAAAATATGCCTATTTCTGCATATTCTGCTTCTTCTATTTCAGAAAAACAGGATTGCTCCTGAAAATTTGGTTATATTTATGTATCGAAAGCAAATGTGGACCCTTTATTACATTCCTCTATATGCATAAATCAAAACAGATATAAGAAAATGCATTATGCATGTACTGACAAAATGCAAAGTTCACTAAAATTTAACTGTAAAAATGAGTTCCATTTGAAAATTTTATGAAATTATTTATAGTATCCCGTTTAAAGATAGCACGTAAAAAATGAAACTCGATTAAATCGTTTGAAAAAGATCGTAAAACCTCTGGAATTTGTGAAACAGAAAATGAAATATGTGATTTAATCTTTTGAAAATAGAAATGCTGAATTAAACATTGTTTAACCAATTACGGTAATATTTATGATCGAATTGTTTTTTTTTTACATGGCCGAATGTAATTAAAAAAGATTAAAAAGCAATTATAAGAGAATTGAACTAATAGCTAAGAAATATTTGACATGCAGGTTTGTTAGATAAAATAAGTTTAAGAAACTCATTATTACGCCTTGTTTGAGTTTATTTGATCATTTAAAAGTAGGCGGATCAACGATTGAAAATATTTAGTTAACTGAATTTAAACTTTCAAAATTGCGTTTTTTTACGAGGCATAAAAGATTGCCATTTCTGAAAGTGTATTTATTTTATTTAAGAAGGAAATATTTTCATCAGTAATTTTATTTCAGCACTACACTGTAAAGAATTCAGGATCAAATTATGGTACAAAGTAGCAGCACATTGGGTGTAACATCCATAAAATTCATTTTACGGTATTAGAATAAAATATTAAACCGTAATTTTCACAGTAATATTTAATTAATTAGAGTGAAATAGTGATTTTACAGACAATATTATTGCAAAAATTACGGTATATCAGATTCTTTGTTTTGTAACACATGAATCCAAATATTTTCCTTCCAATCCTGCGAATGAAAGAGATTATGAATAAATAAAGCTTAAATTGCACATTGAGTTGATTATAAATCATAATTCATAAACACTTTAGATTTCCAATTAATTATTATATAGATGAATCCCTTTCGAATGATCAGAATTAGTTCAGATGTTTGCATTGTCTCATTAACTTAGGATTATAGAACACAAACATGCTTTCGTATTGTTGTCGATAATTGGAAGGGGATTTCACAGTTTAACAATTTCAATATTTGTAGCCAGATAAATATTATAAATATTTAGAGTGATGGTTTCTATTATGTTAGACAAATGTGCATAAGGTTGATTTACTTTTAACCCATAGGTTACAAACTATTTTCTTTATGATGTAAGCTCTCAAAAACTTTCAAACACCTTATATTCATTGTAAACGTAAAAAATTGCGTTAAAAATAATTAAAAAAAAAGCAGCAGCGTAAAAATAAAAATATGGGAATAAATATGTAAGATTTAATAAAAGTTGGGGTAAAGTGTTCATGATACTAAATTTTGAAATAAAAAGCTTCGTTATTGAATTTATTATAATGTAAAAAATTGATGTACGCAACTTTCTTCGTTTCTAACGAAAACGTTTCCTGGTACATACTCCGAGCAAAAATTTTGTCAAAGTGATGAAATAACTATCATCACTTCTTCGAAGTAACGAATTTCGTCATAACTAAAGGAATATTTCGTTATTCTATTTCTTTTAAAAGGAATAAAACACCAACTCGTAGTGCCTAAAGTATCTAACTTTTATAATAATCACTTGATCGGGGGCATCTTATAGGTGAATCAATGTCACCCGAACAACGCGAGAAGGACAGATAGAACAGAAATGTAAATTACACCCATGCCCGAAATGGGATTCTATCCTGGGATCTTCCTGGTACGAGGTCAACTCCTTGATCACCATATAAGACAGTTGGTTTTTTTTTCACTTTTTTTTGAGTGTCTTGTCTTCATTCTAGTTTCATCATTCTAGTTAACAATATCTTACAGGGAAATTATTTTCAAAATTAACGAAATATAGCTCAACGATTGCCGAATCGTCAAAAATAACAGCTTTATTTCTGAAAGTATATTAACTTTTATTCCAGTTGTTAATAGTTAGTATACAAAAATGTACAAGAAGCAAATATTTAGTTAGAGAAAC
Source organism: Parasteatoda tepidariorum (assembly GCF_982258835.1). Lineage (NCBI taxonomy): Eukaryota > Metazoa > Arthropoda > Arachnida > Araneae > Theridiidae > Parasteatoda > Parasteatoda tepidariorum. Next base: position 41,151,117 of record NC_141764.1, read on the forward strand.
AGTTTTATTTTTCATTCAGGTTGCTGTTATATACTGTAACACTTCTATAAAATTTCTCTTTTTTATAGTGTTTAATCACACTAAAAATATGAATAGTTTCATGCACTTATAAAAAAAGTTTTCCGTATTTGCAGAGAATTTACAATTATTATAAATAATATTTACTAATAATTTTAGTTAGGATGAATGATTAAGAATTAATAGGAATACATTTATGACGAGAATTACCTGCATGATATAATTCTTTTCAATGAACCCAAAATTGGTTTCCTTTTTTTAATTTTAATATTGCTCTTTTTTTAAAAATCAATAATTTTTTATAACATCTACCTAAATGCCTCGATAGGACAAGTAAAACTTTTGATTTAGGTAAGATATCAAAATAGCTTTTACTACTTTTTTGCGTTATCATTTTGTACTATGTAACGATACATGAATCATGCCTGTTTCATATATCATTAAGTACACTGTTAGAATGCTGTCTCTAAAATTATGGTAAAATAACAATCAACAGTCTGTCTATCCAACTAACGGTAAAGTTTACGTTAAAGAAAATTTTTTACCTTTACGGTTTTAAAACCGTTTACAACTTGTATAGTTAAAAAACCATGAATACAAAAATTATATGGTTTTTAACCATTTACAACTAGTATGGTTTCAAAATTGTTAAAAAGACAGGACGTGGTAGTTGGTTTGGCATCTTTATGGTGCTGCCATCTATGCTTGAATGAGAGTATCGTATTTAAATATCTTAAGGTCACAAATTAGGGAGTGCAGGATACTGATAACTCTTCACGTGTTTAAGGAATTGGAGGAAATTTCGTGGTATCAATGCATGGACTCGAATATGAGATTGACAGATTAGCCCTCTCAGCTCTAATGTGTAGCCAGCTGCAAGGAACTAAGTGACTTCATTAGATGGGGTTAGTTAGTGCGATAAAATTCTGGTTGTTTAACCGTATTAGGTGAAAATAGTAAATAACCGGAATTTCTCAAAATTTACAGTTTGAATACCATATTATATATGGCTATTTGACTGTTTTGTTTGAATATGGTAAAATAACAATTAAATAAATTGTTATTTAACCATTTTTTCCAAGGAATTTCTACCAGTGTAACGTTTTCTTTTATATGTTAAATAATAAGATGCTTAACAAATGTTTGTCTTACCTGCATAGTGTTTGAGATGGTTTCCCTGTCAGCAAGTATTTCATGAAGATGATGCGTTCCTAGCATATTTCGCAGTGTTGTTTGGGCCAGCAGTCTTGTGCTGTGATGCGCGTTTTCGACGTTTGCTACCGATACAGTGGCATTATGTACACGATAGTACACTACAGCATCTACGGATACAGTTACCGAATCTTTTGTCAGGACCTAAATGAAAGATAGTAATACTATTTGTATTCGTTAAATGAAAGTCACACTTATACTTAATATAAATTTGTATTCTTTCTTTAAGAAAAACTGTCGCATGAAGTTTAATGTTACAAACTTACTTTTTATTGATAATTTATAAAAATGATTTGAATTATGAAATAATTAATAACAATAAGCATTCTTACTCGTAAACATTATCATAAACAAATTTTATAATAAAATATTTTATAATATATAACTGAACTCATTTAATTTTCAGAATGTATAGCACATCAATTGAAGGTCACGAATATGCGTTTAAAGCCCTTTCACACTATAATTAGGAATATAACTTTTAATACGAAGTTTCATTAGCCCAAAAATGTTTTTTTTCTTTCCAATTTGTAGGGGGAATCGGGATAAGACCGGGTAGCTAAGATTTGAATGCCTGTTGGAATTAAACTGTTCGATCTAGAAACTGTCAGATTTATACATTTAGTTGTATACAAATATATCCTTCTTGAAAAGTCATTGATGTGCTATTTTTTTATAAATGATTTATTTTTCTAAAAAAATTAAATCTAAGTCATGTTCTGCTAGTGGAGTAAGACTGGGTTTAGACGTTAACTCTACGGGAAATTTAAAAATAATAGAATCAATGAAAAAGTTAGTGGTATTTTTATTATAAAGGCAATTTAGGAATATTATGCTAGTTTACATGTGAGTTAGTAAAATACAGCTATTTTTCAGTCAATATTGAAGTTTTATATAATCATAGAATAACATAAAAATATTAGATTGTTCGAAGAGTAATTTCATCTTTTCCCAACAGAGTACTACTTTATTGTATTTTTTCACAACTAACTTCAAAGTTAAGTCGTATAATGATTATAAATTTTGAAAGCTGATATAAGAAGGCTTACACTGTGAAACAATTCAGTTGCTTCATCGCAGCAGTTTCTTGTTGGTGTCCTTTCAAATAAGGAAATTTGAAAAGCAGCTTATTTTAGTTTTTTACTATTGAAAGTATAAAAATGCTGTTCAAGCAAGAAAAAAATTATCTATGTGTATGACAATACGCCTGTGCGAAAACTGGTTTGCGGATTATCAATCGGACGAGATTTTAATCAATATGCACGGCGATTCAATGAGCCAAATTAGGCTGGCTAAGGGATAATAGAGGCATGAATTGATACAAATTAACGAATAACAATTCCCGAGATCCTTGAGAAATTAAATTTGTCGAATTCGCCCGTTTCGATTCGAAACGCCTAGGCTTATTCTTAAAGTACCACACATCGGTTCCTCGTGTGCTTAGGGAGAGGGATTTGCATCGCTGAATTAGACGTCTGTGACTTGCTTTTCAAACGTCAAAAAAATTATCCATTTTCAAAGAGCATCTTTACTGGGGGGCGAGAAATGAATAGTCTACAATATTAGTTCAGTTCTCTACAAAAACGTTTAAGCAATAATACCTTTATTTTATCTGAGGTGAAAAATTTCCTGGATTATTTTTTTGCCAGTAAAGAACAAAAATTTTATGTGTTAGGAGTCATGTTGTATGCGAGAACTTATTTAACTAGAAGGGATAATATATAATTCAATAAGATAGTTATTCAAGAGAATCGTCTTTAATTTTCATAAGGAAAAAACGAAATTACTTTCCGAACAACCCAGTAAATTACCTCTTGGGGTGGAACATCAAATGTGAGGGTTCTAAGATCAACCTTTGTGTAGTTTTCAATGCAGGGTAAAATGAAGAAAATTCCTAAAAGAAATTTAATTGTGAGATATTGTATTGTACCTATCATTGTAATAAAAAAAGTTTTATGTATAGCATACTTTTGACACACGTAGTAAATTGCTTAGACTGAATTCAAGTTTGAAAACTTATAAATTTAAAACGTTTTTCTACAGAATAAGCCATATTCAGCACTGTATCTGAGTTTTTAAAGATTTTTGTTCCTATGTTACAAATATGTTTTTAATTTTATTTAAAATATTACCTCTATTAATATGAATTTCCTTCGCTTATATATTTTCCTTAGAGTATTAACTTTTTTTGTTCGTTTCATCTGTTTGAATATAAGTAGTTTTAATATTATTTTCTTTAAAATAAAAAAAGAAAGAAAGAAAAACTTACCAGGTCCTTTTGATCCTCCATGTAACAGTCGCCCAAGTCGGAAAATAACAGCTCTTTCATATTCTTGTACAACCTATATAATAACATACTATGTAACAACATATAGTAAACAAAAACTAAGAAAGATTTATTTCTATATAGCGAAAAGCCTAAAAATAAACAGTTGATATCGTTTTTTCGTGCCAGAGTGATATTTCATAAAAGTGGCCATCTTTGAAAGAACATTTTACCATACAAATCATACGCTTGGTGAACAATTATGAACATTAGTTTTTTCCCCTCAGAAAAGGGAATTAGCTGTATAAATAACAGGTGAACTCTTCTAATTTTGCTGATCTTCGTTACATTTATGGGTACTGGACTTTTTTTCTTTATCAAAGTTAGGAGGTGGGCACATAAATTAACGGTCAATTTTCAAAATTTTACGGAAATTTCTTAAAATATTCATAAAGTAGCCTAATCTTTGAAGGAAATAAGATCATTTTTAGTTGAGGAACATGTACCACTTCTGCGCAGTTCCGTGATTCTGTTTTCGCCTTTGCTTCATAACTACTTCAGTAGTATTATTTCATGAAGTAACACCAAGCAATAATAAAGTTTTGGACAAATTTAGACACCCGAAATGCAATTATGATAAATACCATATACAGAAGAAGATGTCTGCTTCTAAGTCTTTTTGCTGCTTCTCAGAGTACATTTACAGTTGAAGAGTTTACAGAGTACAAATACATATTTAAGATCTCAAAAGTAACTAAAAGAATTAGTTTATTAATGGATTGCTTTACAGGAACTGTATCGTTAATTTTATAAATATGTACATGTAGGGTACAGCTCAGTGAATTGGATACTTGTCGCCTGTTTTGATCTTGTATAATGTAAAAAAACGAACAAATCAAATATTAAGGCTGTAAATATCAAGAAAATTTTGTTGAAAATTGCAAAAAAGAAACTGCTATTAATATTTTGGTAAGGAAAAAACAATATTTCAACTTATAAATTACCCTTTTTATTATGCAACACATATGGATTTCAAAATTCGATATTCTCCATAATGTTGCAACACATTTTGATTCAATATTAATGCCTTAGCAAATCGAATTGAAAAAAATGGATTTTTAATTTTATAAATTAACTTCAATTTTAGTTGTTCAATGCATTTCTTTTTATGTTTGAAGCATAAAATCGAAGCTGACGAATCGAATTACTTCAATTTCTAGACCGTTAATTGCGTTTGCTTGAACATTTTTCAAAACTAGTCAAAGGCGGAGCTCAAAAGAGTGAGCTACTGTTATGAAAAATGTATACTTCGAATCGAAGATAGATGTTGCGTGAAAAATTGTGCATCGATCATTGCAAAAACAGCACGCGATTTCTTTTATTCCCTTCAATATTTATGAAGTTTTGAAAATGTTTCAACAACAATAACTTAAAGACTTTGTTTTCGAATATCATTTTTGCTTTAGTGAATGTATATCTTTTTTTTCTTCAATTTTTCATTTCCATTTTACAAATGACATGGCTTAGCGTGTTTTGAGCAAGGATTAAAAAAAAAGTTTCTTCTGGAGAAATATTAGCGAACTTAAATAATAAAAATAACTTGATTATTATTATTATCTTTTATTTATTATCTGAAATTATAATATTCATTTATATGTCAGAGTAAAGTGTTGATGTCCAATACTTAGATTTTTGCATTAGTCTGAGATGAAATATGGGTCTAGCATTAGAGATTTACTAGATTTTCCAAAACCAAGAAGACTTATAATGGCATATATTTATATATAATGGAAAAAATTACAAGTCCTGGCTTTATAATAGGTATTTTAAGGATTAAATAGCATTTAATTAGCCATATTAAGCTCTTTAGCAAGATAAAATTAAATAAAAAAATTGTATTTTACTCATAGTTCTATTAATATTGTACACTATTTTAACAACAATTTTGCTCGGCGTAATTAATTTTACTAATTTATCAATTACAAAAAAAAAGATTAATCAAATGCGAGTAAAATGCAGGTTTCATGTTATATAAAAAATAAGAATTGGTTGATTTTATTTAAATTAATTAATTTATTTATTTTTAGTTTTCATTAAGTATTAAAATTATTAAAAAAATGTTTGAACATTTCGGAAATTCACCATTTTGCTCCTTTGAAGGGTCGATTTTGAGACAAAAAAATATCAAAACTTATAAAATTATGTTTTACGAATAAAATGGATAAATAATTTCTTATTTTTATAACTTAAATTAAAAAAAGAAATTTGGTGCATTTTTAAAAGGATATAACATGAATACTTTCGTGCATTATTAGATAAGCAATGACCATGTAAAATTTACATACGGGAGCCTTTCTGCCGTTAGTGGTAATATCAAAAACTGACAGTTCCCCGAGGCCCCATAATGGATAAAGAAATAAGAAAAAGCAATTCCAAAAATTGAAGTATAAGTGCAAGGAAAAATTAATGATAAACAAACACAATTTTAAAGTACACAGAGTGAGACTTAATAATGATGCTCCCACTTATAAGAAAAATAAATAAAGATAAAGTTACAGTTGGAATAACCAAATAAAATATAAATTGCCAAATCATTAAGAAAACTATATATCAAGATATATAATCAATGTATAAGATCATTAAGAAGTAATTGGTTAGTTTTTTCGATTTTAAATTTATTTAATGACACAGTGTCGATAAATGTTTCACTAATAGATTTATTTATTATTGCAAATTATCTTACCTTAATGGTGAAAAAGATGGACAGAGGAAAAGTAGCAACAGCAATTATCATCGACAAAATAGTCAGAATCCATCCGCAAATTCCTATTCCAGTATCAGACGAATCAGCTATAAAAAGAAAATTCAATCATCTAATGATAGCAACCGAATTAAAGTTGAAAATAAAAATCCAATTGTTATTAGCTTTATTATAAAAAAATATTTTTAATTTCAAAAAATTCTCGCTCATGTGATATCTCAGTTCATTCTTGGACTTCTCGTTATTTTTTTAACTGGTTTCAAACTCACTCTCAGAAATAAAACTCTCTCTTTTGGCGATAAAGCAATCCTTGAGTTGTATTTGTTACTTTTGAGAATCATTTCCTCACGAAATTGCATGTTTTGGTGACGAAACGCAAACTCTTTATACCACCCGTTAGATATATTATGAAACACTACGAGTGCCTCGTGGTATTTTTTTAAATTTTGTTTTTGGAAAAAAAATAGAATGATGAAATACTTCTTTATTTTTGATGGAATTCGTTTCCTCTAAGAAGTGAAGATAGTTATTTCATCACTTTGATGAAATTTTTGCTTGGAGCACATATAAGTACTAATTGGGTTTCGTCAAAAACGAAGAGTTTCTTGATCTAGACTTTTTATAGTGATCGCTTGTACCATATGGCGTGGTAGTAGAGGGCATAGTGCTCCTGCTTGCTAACCAGGGTCTCCGTGTTTGATTCCTGTTAATGAAGGCTTACTTTTTTTCGTAAAATCTTTAGAATTTATATCGCATTCCCTAAATCAATGTGTAGTAGATGGGCAGCATAAATCATAATATTTTTGCTAAAATTCTCATCTTTAATGAAGTAAAGAAAGTAATTTTCTCAATTTGCTGATTAATTCAGTTAGCACATTCCACAGGAAATAGTTTTGTTACAAATTTAAAAAAAATACTTCATAAATATTGAATATCCATATTTTTTTTACGCACACTCTAAAATATCTCATATCAAACTACGGTAAAAAGTACCAGTACCAAAAGTACCAATATTTTTTACACTAAAATGTATTTTTACTGTAAATTTATATTTATTGTAAAGTTTTCCGGAAGAAGCTGTAAAGTTTACAGTAAAGTTTTGCAGATTTTACGGATGATGCACTCAAAGTCTGGTACTTTTTACCCGAAATAGATTTTATAGTGTAGGACAGCACTATTATATTAAGAAAACACAATTTTTTAAATTCAAGCTACACAAAATAAGAAAACTTGAATAATTCTGTAACAAAATATCATTTCTATTGATATAAACATTTCGTATTCAATCAAAAGTAATAATTTTGTATAGATTTTAACAATAAATAATTAATAAGTGAGACTTTAATATGCTAATAATCAATTGAGGTCTTTTTTATTATAACATCTCGCTCAAATTGAAATCGCAACATGCTTTGCATAGTTTGAAATAATTTCATTACGTTTTTGATATGAAATATTAATTCCATGAAATAATAATTTTCATAAATTGATTAATTAGTTATGAAACTATATTTAACATTTATATGACATGAGCAGTCTTTTATCTCCAATAAAAGAATCAAATTAGGTTTGATATAGATTTTAGGTTTGTTTCAAAATTTTAATAAATTATGTTCTCCTTTTAGAATTTAGTATTACTAGTAGTTATCTTCAGCAATGTAGTTATCTTTATTAACTTTTTTATTTAATAACCATGTAGTTATTTTTATTAACTTTATGCTACATTGTTCATGTAATTTTCATCCTAAAATTATAGTAAAATAATCGGCAGCAGTCTGTCCATCTGATTAATCATAAGGTTTCCGGTAAAGAAATTTTTTTACCTTTACGGTTTTGAAACCACTTACAACTAGTATGGTTATAAAACCATGAATACAAAACTATAAGGTTTATTAAACCTTTACAGCTAACATGGTTTTAAAACCGTAAAAAAATTAACTACACATAGGAGCGAGGCTTTTCGCGAGGCAATGGTCTTTGGAGAGCGTAGGACACTGGAAACTCTTCGTGTGTTGAAGAGAATTAAAGAGATATTGTGGTGTCAACGCTGGGACTCGAACCTCAGTTGCATTGGTTATGAGTCTGATAGATATCTGATAGATAATAATCTGATATATCTTATAGATATATATATGATAGATAATAATCTGATATATCTTATAGATATATATGATAGATATATATATATGATAGATAATAATCTGATATATCTAATAAATATATCTGATAGATAATAATCTGATATATCTGATAGATATATCTGATAGATAATAATATGATATATCTTATAGATATATCTGATAGATAATAATATGATATATCTGATAGATAATAATATGATATATCTGATAGATATATCTGATAGATAATAATCTGATATATCTGATAGATAATAATATGTACGCAGTTGCAAGGAAGTAAGTAGCTTCATTGGGTGGTCTTAGTTAGTGCGAAAAAATTCCAGTTGTTTAACCATATTAGGCGAACAGTTAATAAACGGTTTTGTCACTGTTAACAGTTTGATTACTAACTTAGTTATAGTTATTGGGTTGTTTTATTTCAATATGGTAAAATAATGATTAAATAAATTGTCCATTGTTAAACCATTTTTTTTGAAAAATTTGTAACAGTGTATGCAAAGTTTAAAAAAAAAACTCTATTTACGGCTTTGGCATGCAAAAGTGATTAATTACTACAATGAAATATGCAAAAAAATTTACATTTTTATTTATTTTTTTAACATAACCAGTCTCTTTATCTCGAATAAAAAAATTAAACTACATGCATATATTTAAAGCTTTGTTAAAATAATTGTCTTAAATTTCGTTTTCCTCGTAAAAATTATAATATTTCTTTAAAATTATCCTCCGCATTTTATTTATTAAAGTTACATTCTTGATGATTGTAAATGGAATAATATTCTAATTTTTCAGCAAGGTTATGTTTAGAATAAAATTTTTTTACAGGATTAATTAATCATACAACCTCGTAAAAATTATAATATTCTAATTTTTCAGAAAGGTTATGCTTAGAATAAATTTTTTTTTTACAGGATTAATTAATTAATCATACAACTATACCCAAGTGTGAAAATACTCACCCTTTGCATACATTTACGACAGACATCGGTTTCAATTATCCCTTAAAATAAGAGGACACTATACATGTGAACATAAAAAATAATAATGATGGTTGGTATCTGAGAAAAATAAGACCCATAAGATGGGTAAACATTCTTGCAACTTGATATATTGACAAATTATTAATTAATTAATCATACAACTGTACCCAAGTGTGAAAATACTTACCCTTTGCATACATTTACGACCGACATCGGTTTCAATTATCCCTTAAAATAAGAGGACACTATACATGTGAACATAAAAAATAATAATGATGGTTGGTATCTGAGAAAAATAAGACCCATAAGATGGGTAAACATTCTTGCAACTTGATATATTGACAAAGGCGGATCACGTGACTCTTCCATTGTCATAGTAACACGGTTATAGACACGCCTTGAATTTCAGCTTACACAAGAAAAAACTTTTTTTTAACAATTACTATAGCATGCGGAGGGCATTTTTACTATTTATTTTGTATACTTAATCAGTTAATCGAATTTTTCTTTTTTTTCTCAAACCTATTGAATACTTCTGTTTATTGATTTTTTGATTTAGCTGGCAATACTTGTCAATTATGAGAAGACATAATTGTTTTCTTTTCTTAACTACCTAAACGTTTTCCAATAACGATATACCCCAAGACTCTCACGATTGAATTATTGATCATTTTAATATATTAACTTATGTATTAAATTATAAAATAAACCTAACTATTTAAATTAGATCAACTAAAATGGGTTATTTATATTTTTGATAACTATGACAGTTTTTAGAATTTAAAAGATAATCGCCTTTTTACGCTTTGTGGTTATTGATGACTTTTAAATTTTCGAAATTTAGAAATTACAATAAATTTATAAATTTAGTTTCTCTACATTTAATTGTTTTGCAGGAAATTTTTGCAAGAGTGTTAGCAATTTTTTTTTGAAGATTAGAAAACGAGTGGGTCTTAATTTTACAATTTTCACAGATTATTCGGGTGTGAATTCGGATTTTAATTCTCTTTCTGAAATTTTGCTTAGTATCTAACATGAATACAAATGAAAAGAAAAGAACATCAAGAGATTTTATATCAAATGACAGTTTTATACCAACATCTATCTTAATAGCTAATTAAAATGATTAATTAGAAAAATATGCATTTGGCTAAATAAATATATCAGAACTTGTTTGGTTTTATGGAGATTAACACAAAAAGTTTCATAACTTAGAGGCTGCACTCCATTCACCAACCCCTTTGATTTCTTCTAATTCAAGATTATTTATCTTATTTTTTTAAATGGCAATAACCCTTAAAAGAACAAAGAACATTTCTTTTGAATAAAATCTGTAATCATCATACACTGTAAAAAACTAATACTCGAATTTCACGAAACATTCTCCTTTTTTGACGAAACTGTTTCCTGGTATATGCTCTGAGCTAAAATTTCGTCAAAGTGCCGAAATAGGTATCTTTACTTCTCAGAGGAAACGATTTTATCGATAGTAAAGGAATATTTTGTCATTCTATTTTTCCAAAGAAAAGAAAGAAAAAACTCGTAATGCCTAACTTTTCCAGTAATCACTTTATCGCGGGCAACATATATCTTAAGCAATGTCACCTTAATAACACAAGAAAAACAGAGATAACCGGGAGATAAAGTATACCCATGTTCGATGCGGGATTCGAACCCAGAATATTCCTGGTACGCGACCAACTGCTTGACCACCATACGTTCCAGCCGGCTCGCTTCGTCACTTTATTTCCGATCGCTTAGTCTTACTCCTAGTTACGTCAACCCAGTTAACAATATCTCACACAATACACTACTATGAGGTTTCGAGTTGAGAAATATCTTCGTCATACATTTGAGAGTTCATATTTCGTCACAAATCACCTGATTTTGCAACGAAATAACTCTTGAAATTAACGAAATGTAGCTGATGGATTGCTGAATCGTCAAAAGTGAGAGTTTTATTTCTGAAAGAGTAAATTTATGAAAGAATATTTTGTAAATTTATTAATCGTAACGAGACGAACGATCAACTAGATTTTAAAATTAATCAATCGTACTTTAATCTTTACATCTTTAATCAATCGTACTTTAATCTTTACATCTTTAATCAATCGTACTTGAATCTTTGCATCTTTAATCAATCGTACTTTAATCTTTACATTTTTAATTAATCGTACTTTAATCTTTACATTTTTAATCAATCGTACTTTAATATTTACATCTTTGAACAATCGTACTTTAATCTTTACATCTTTGAACAATATTTAAAATTTGGAAAATGGAATGTGAGTCAAAATAAGCTGAAATAAATGATAAGCAATTCTACTTGTTAACGACATTTAACGATAACCTTATATCATAGTAACAGTTCAATTGGTAACTGTTTTTACTTTTCTTGAATTTAAGTTTTTTTTACATTTTTCAAAGTTTCAATATAAATGTTAAGACTTGTATCTGGCAGCATCTAATCTTTCTTTTTTTTTCTCGTTTCAACATGCATTTTAGCTTAAGCGATGGCTTTGCTTACAATTTCTTTTTTCATAATAGGCAAAAATTGTAGAGCAATTTAGCATATAGCATGTTTATTAAATGTTTTCGAATATATAATAAGCAATGATTACATTAATTAAATTTATTATGTTAACAAAAATAGTATTTGGTATAATTAAACATTTAAATAACTACTTATTATCTTACAAATTAATTTAAGTATTTAAAAAAATTATTCTTATCCTGAATATAAAACAAATTATAGTAGAAATAAAATTAGGAAACTCAATAAATTATTTTCGCTTTTTTAAAAATCGTGTCTTTTTTAAATAATAAAACTAAAAAAATTGATATTAAATCTTTTGACGTTACCTGATTAAAGCATAACTTTATTTTAAAAATGCTTTTAAAATAACAATGAAGAAGCGATTTTTCTTTATTCTTTAATATTGTTAGGTGTCAGAATATTTTTTTAAACTTTTTTTGTGAGCTTTTAAATACGATTTACGGATACAGAAGCTCAGAATAAATATTTTTTTAAAACTAATTTTAAAAGCAAAGCCTTAGGAAGTAATGTAAAGAAAAAATTTAAAAAGTAAAAGATGTAAAAACATTCTTAGACACATTTAAGGAGAAAATTAATTAATTTTAAAGGGACTTTAGAAGAATGCACTTTTTAAGTTTAAATGGATTTAAATTTGCCTAGTTTCTAAATAACTTGCAGTTTAATTTCTCATTTATAATATAACATCAATATTTCAAACTTTTTAAAATATTTATATCTGAATAGTTTATTTACCTAGTGTAAATTCCTACACTGAGACAAAAAGTATAACTAAAACTACCAGCATATGTTAAAATTTAAAATGCTTCTTTCTCTATGAGAACATCAAAATGCTGAATAATTTTTACCTATGAGCTTTGGTAATGATTTTGCTAACTTAAACAATGAAATAAGATTTTATAAATGATAAAATTTGGTAAATGTAGTCAAATTTGGTAATGTTACCATACCTAAAATCATGGTATAAAAACCATTTATTCGGTTAAATTTATTTTTCAGTTTTGTATTTTTTACTAAATATGTGATAACAAAAAACTTTTAATTTTGAAAACCAGAATATTTTCGTTAAACTCTGATCTTATAAACGGTTGAATTACCAATTGAATGGTTTAAATACCGTATAGTTAGGTTTTAATAAAAAAAATTTTTTTTTGAATCAGAAATGTTACAACCATAAAGTACGATAATTTCATCAGAATTTTTTTTTCTCTGAGTTGAATGCAAAAAATTAAACATATATTTTTCTAAGAAAGGAATACGAAAATTTAACTATCACTTTGGTTTGCATACTTTTTATTTTGTGGCCTACCCTATGATCGGGTTATGTGTGGTTGTGTGGCGTGTATAATATTGCTCGTCTCCGTGACTCTGGTTCTTAATTACGAAGGTATCCAATGGGAAACGTCAAATGAGCTACAATTCCGGCATCTTCCATGGCAAAAAAGGTAAAATTTACGTGACAACCATTGGAAAAAGAATACTCTTCATTTCATGATTTTTTTAAAAAAAATTCTTCTACAATAAAATTGAGAGGATTATTGATTTATCAATAAAATTTTTGAAGATTCTTTAAAAATGATATTGAAAAGAAAGTATTTCGCAAACATATTTTGCAGTGATTGAATGCTTGAAGTTAAAATTATTTTAGTATGTTGTTATAAAATTAAAGCGTTTTCCATTTATTACTAGTTGCATTCGTGTGTACAATTACTTTAATCAACTAATGATCAAAATATATTCAAGAGTATATTAACATTTCTTACTACGCCTTTATAAACACTCTTTATAAATGGAATAAATATTTTTTCTATTCGGCAAAATGTATTGCATTTTTATGAAACAAAAATCTAGAAACGCTAATTTAAATAAGACTAGACTGAAAGTTTAAATCGCGCTGTCACATACTATTGTTTTTATCAGTAAAAAAGGTTAGGGAAATGAATATAAAAACCAAATCTGATATAATGTACTAAATGAGGTAAAGCGATACAACTGTATTAATAATTACTTTTAATTTGTGTCCTGTTGGATAAAAGTAGCCATCTGGTTTTTGAGAAATCGCCAGAGAAATATGATTGTTGACATAAACTTACCATTTTTAATCAATTAAATATAGATTTTTGTTCAAAAAAATTCGTTTTTGTGTTATAATTGTTATTATTTTTTTCATTTACTGCTAATGAGTGTTTAATGCATAAAACTTTCGTTTAAGGAATAAGTTTTCTTACATAAAATATTTTTTGGACTTATAAATCATTAAAATATGATGCACTGATTAAAACTATGCACTAAATTTTCGTTTTTGAAAAACGATTAAAAAAATTTTTTTTTTTGAAAGACCAATGCTTGAGACGTTAGTAGTAGTTTTACAAGCAAAAGCTAGGGAATATTGAAGTAAGTTGACTTTTCAAAATGAATGAGAACTGCAGTACAAGAAAAAACTATAAAAGTAATTAAGTTAACCCTTGTTAGCCAAAAAGAATTTATTTGAGCGAAATTTGAGGAAACTAACGTGGAAATTTTCCACTAAGGTATTTGTGATCCGAAAATCTAGAAAAGCTGATTTAAATAAGACTGGACTGAAAGCAGAGTTACCATTAATTCAATTTTTAAGAAATAAAGATTTTTTTGAATTCAGACAAAAAACGAACGAATTTTGTATATAAAGTCTTGAAATGGTGCATAAAAGAGGAAGAATTTATTTGCATTTTTACAATGTAAAAAATTCTAGATAAAATTATGGTGTAAACCAGCAAGTAGCAATTTGGGTGCCTCAACCGTAAAACGCATTTTACCGTTAAATCCATTTTCCCCCTAAAATATTATACAGTGATATTTATTTAATTAGGGTAATTTTGACATTTCATGGTAGTTATTAATGTTAAAATTACGGTTTATTAGATTTTTGTTCTGTAACATGATCCGGTAGAAATGGATATTACTATTAAAAACTTTGATCCATAATTTGATCCGTAATTTTTGAAAAATGTTTGCCTACAATTACGTGAGTTCAGTAAATAGGCAAATTGTATTTTTTTTCGATTTTGGCTAATTACGATTCTGCTTAATTTTATTCATTCATTTTGTAGTAAATTTTGCATAATACTGAAATTTAGTATACCAGTTTAAGATCAATAACTATAAATAATCAATTGTAAAATTGCGTTTTAAAAATTGAATTATAATATAATTCTGTCAGTGTATCCGTAATTAAGAAAATCTAAATTTAACCTACAGGATGTATAAGTTATAATTTAAAAACATGTGTCTTAAATAAAATCATGTTTCCAAGTCATTACGTTAGGAAATGCTAGTTAAGTTTTATTTTAACTAATTAATTATGTATTTTAGCTTCACTTGTATAGAATTATTTTCAAACAAAACAGCGTTTCTCAATAAATTTATACAATTAACGTAATTGTAATAGTCCCTAGTAATTTATA
Source organism: Parasteatoda tepidariorum (assembly GCF_982258835.1). Classification (NCBI taxonomy): domain Eukaryota; kingdom Metazoa; phylum Arthropoda; class Arachnida; order Araneae; family Theridiidae; genus Parasteatoda; species Parasteatoda tepidariorum. The sequence continues at coordinate 41,166,492 of NC_141764.1, forward strand.
TTTGTATGTATTTGTTACTATGGAAGTGGATCTAGTTTTATGTAAATATGACATAGCTATTAGAATTTCCTTGAATTCGCTTTTTTTTTATAAATTATTCAGCACGAACTGTAAATAATGATGATATTAATAAGTTACTATAATAATATAGCGGGAAAAAGAAGAAATAAAAATTTTAGTAATGGCACATGCACTTTTTTTTAATGTTCTAAAATTTATTCAAGTATTTCTGAGATAAATATGTTTCATGCCTGCCTCTTTTTGATATTTTATCTAGTTTAATTTTCTATAAATATCGATAAATTTTAAGTCATTCATATTTTATGCTTTCCGTCTTTCAACAAAATGGTAATAATGGCATAAAAAGCGTATAATTTATCCACTTGAGTTGAAAAATAAAAAGTACAACTTCGTCAAATACACGAATAAAACTAAACAATGTAAGAAAAAAACAAGCAATACAACATAAAAACAACTACTCTAAACCCAGAGAAAAAAATTCTTGTGAAATTACGATAAAGCATTGACATTTCTGGCAAAAGAAACTCATCATTTCGGAATTACAAGCCAAATTATACGGTTTTTAAACCATTCATTTAGTAATTTTTTGCTCTTATAGTAACGGCTTACTGGAAATTCTGGTTTTGCAAAATTATAGTTCTTATCACCACACATTTGGTTCAAAATACAAAACCAAAAAACAAATTAACCGAATAATAAAAAAGTTTTTATGCCATGCTCTATGGCATCATGACAAAATTACCAAATTTTACCACATTTACTAATTTTTATCATATCTTATAAAACCATATTTTATTATTAATGTTACCAAAATCATTACCAAGATGCTTCGGTAAAAATTGCCAAACTTTTCGGGTTTCTTCTAGACCTAGAAACACGATAAATTTTACTATATTCTGGTAGTAATGGACAAACTTCTTCTTAGTGTATGATAAAACTTCTTTAGTGTCAAAGCAGAGAATGAAACAGTGGATTATTGATAAGCAAAGTATAAGGAAATTAAAATTGCAATCAAACAAAGTAAAGAGATGGGTGTGTAAGGGGTGTAAGGAAAACCCAGATATTGAAAGTTGTACAAATTAAATGGATGCCATTGAGTTACTTTGTTTTAATTTTGAAATCTAAATTTTTTAATTTCTTAATTTATTAACATATGAGGTTCTTCTCCTCTTAACCCACCACACCTGTTTCTTATCTCTCATTTGTTTGATTTTGTTTAAGTTTTACCCCACCCTATTGGTCAGCCTTTTCTACCTTGTTATAACTTGTTTGCTCTTTTTATCTGCATCTCTGTATTACCCTCTTTTTTATATGTATTCCGACACTGAAGAATGTGTTTCTATTATAAAAACTATAATTTGTCTGAATATTTAAGATTATCTGTGCTTTTTCAACGCTATTTAGCTTTATTCACAACTCGTAATTTTGGCAAATGTAAAAGTCAAGGTTTTAAGTTTAAAGAAATTTTTTATGCTATTAAGATCACTATTAAAAAACTAATAAATTATCTCGAGGTACGTTTTAATTTAATATAAATTTAATAAAAAGAATTAAAGTTAAAGAAATATTAAAAAAATAATATACATATATTTTTTTCTTTTTGAAATTTATATTTTGCTGCCCATTTGTTTTAAAATCACGATTAATAATAACACCAAATGCGTCATTAAATTTCTATTTTTGTGGAATGGATTATTCATTTGACAGAGACTCAACTGTTTAAAGTTTTGTACTCTGTTACTCTTGGACAAAAATAAATAAAAGAAACTAAAGCAGATGTATACACTGTTAGAAATTTCTCGGAAAAAATGGTTAAATAAAAATTTCAATAATTGCTATTTTACCATATTCAAACAAAAGCAGTCAAATAATATTAAAAAAATGTGTTCAACTGTTTGTGTATCACAGCAGACAGTTAATTGTTAGGAAGAAAAGTTTATTGATTGTTCTTTCCTAATGTGGTTAAACAATCAGAAATTTATTCGCGCCAACTAGATTCACCTTACAAAACCACTTAGTTCCTTACAGATGAGTACATATTATAGCCGAAAGGGCTAATCGGTCAATCTCATGGTCAACAGAACGGGGTTTCCAGTCCCTACATTGATATCACCTGCATTGAAAAGTTTACCGTAATCAGCACAAAGATTCTTAGTCTCCATATTCTTTGATCAGCACTCCGAATTTAGTAAACCAGGACTTTTAGAATATAATACTCCCATTCACGCATAGATGGCAGCACTATAAATCTGCTAAATCCCCAGTGAATCCGATCTCCAGTAAATTTTCTTTTCAATGGTTTTGAAACCATGCTAGTTGTAACATGTTACAAAACCGTTTATATTCATTGTTTCTTAAACATATTATTTGTAAATGGTTTCAATACCATAGAGGCAAAAAAATGTTCCTTACCGTAAACTTTACGGTTAATTGGATTGGGAGATTGCTACCAGTTATTTTACTGTAATTTTGGAATGAAAATTCTAACGATGTATAACTAATATTATTAACTTAATAAATTGTCCTCTCTAAATCAGTTCGTCTATAGATTTTGCCAAAAAGTGTGATGTTAAAAAAAACAAACACTGATTTCACTGTTTCTAACAACTTCAAAAATATTATTTGCCACATAGTTTTAGAAACCAGAGGTATATATCAAGTAATTATGATTACAACTGACAACGGCAAGTTTAGTTCCTTTAACATATATTTAACGCAACTTTTTTTTCAAACTTAATTTGCAATGTAAGCTTGTAAATAAAGTGACAAGCTTGTATCATTCCTCTAAGCACCATTTAGCCGTTCCTCAACCTGACGTTTTTTATTAAAGAATAAAAATTTACCCTCGCCTATTTGAAAACGATTCAGAAAATCTTTAATCTTTTTTATTTATTTTTAAAAAATGTGTTTCAATTAAATTCAGTTAATTTTTTGGGTTGAAAATTGACGCACTGAAATAGTTTGGGAATTTCACAAAATTTGAAATCTTACATTAGCAATTTTTCATTGAAAATACAATTTTTAATATATATTAAAATCAAGTAACAACAGTTTTAAAACAGTTTAGTCAAAAATTAGGGTTTCTGTCAATTAATAATACATAATCATGATCATTATTTCTGAATATATATGAACAATGCAAACTTTTTGACTAACCCTCAAGTTACATGCCAACTACATTTTAAAATTGCGCTGTAATTCTCTTTAATTATATAAATGATTTCACTATTAACATTTAAAATAAATTTCTGCCATAGAATGTTCGTAATCCTGAATGCTAGGCATTAAGTATTGGTGGTTCATTTTTATATAGCAGCTAATAGTTTATGCCAATGCTGAAATTTCTGATAATGAAACTTCTGATGACTTTTCAATAATGATAAGATAACCAGAAAGAGTCGCGGTGGCTCTTTATAGGGATAGAATGTCCGCTTCCCAATGATTTGACCTAGGTTTGAATTTTAGAGGTGGATGATTGATACAAATGCTACTTCTGGCTCGCATCGACCACAGTGCTGACGTAAAATATCTTCAATGGAAGACAGATCACGGCTTAGAATCCCCTTGTCATCGGGCTAACCGGGAAAAGTTTTCGTGGTTAAATTAAAAAGTCCTCCACGAAGGTTAGTTTGTCAAATGCTCGGTTCAAGAGTCCCCTTATCTTCTGGGTTGGGTTCAAAATTATAGGGCATTGATTTGTAAGCTTTTCGAAGACACCAAATACAATTTTACAATACAATTTACATAAAAATAGTGTGCTTTTTTATTAAAAACAAGTTTTTTTTCAAAAAAACAGTGCATTGTGAAGTTGAAGAGTAAAAATTAATTAAAATAAAGTATATGGTATACAAAACAGTGTTTTTATCTACAAACAGACACTGCTGTTAAATAACTGAAGAAAAATGTGCTAAAAATATTCAAATGTTTGAATCAAAAGAACTAAATATTCCAAAACTAAATATTGTGTGACATGTGTTTATAAGTAATATTAAAGTGGATAATGTGATGAATAATTGATATACATACTTGGAACGAACGAAACTCTTTCTGCTGAATTCCTTGTGACCATTTCAACTGGAATACGGATTCGATCATACTCTATTGGATAATAAAACATACTTTAGAATTCTATAAGCCTAATTAATAATTTTCTAGTAATCAATAAAGAGAATACTAAATTTTGAGATAGAAAAAAAAAAGAATGGAGAGAGGTGTACGAAACTTCATAAGTTTGTTAATTTAAAAAAAATTCACTTACAAAATAATTTTTAAGACATTAGGTTCGTTTATAATTTAGGAATGAGAGGGATAATAATTGGTTAAAAAAGAAATAATAATAATACGACACTGTGCATACTGAAGTAAATTTAATTCAACAATATAAAACTATATATTGAGGAAAATGCAATTTTTTTAGTCTCACCTTTTGTAACTAGCTAAATTTCATTTTTATTCTTTTAAAAATGAACTACGCTGGTAAACAATCATCATATTTAAACCAACTTGCAATAGCAGACTTGACATAGCAGGTTTCTGACTTACTACAGTTTATTTTGAATAATTTAAAATTTACAACCAGAGCAAATCTTATAAAATAAAAAAGGATAAAAAATAACTGAGGAAATTCGTCCTAAATGTTACAAATAATAAACGTACTTAAGCGTCTAGTAATCAAATAAACGAAACACTGGCTGTGTAGTTTCGGAACAAAAATTTGACACATTTCAAAACTGGTATATTGAACTATAGTAGACAATGAACTATAGTAGAATATGTGGGTATAATGAACTATAGTAGACAAATGAATCACAAGGAAAAGAAAAAAATTCTGGTAAAATTACTTTATTTTATGGTAATGACATTTCTGGACAAAATTAAAACCCTGGTTAATAAAATCGAAATTAACTCTGGTTAATAAAACCGAGAAATACGTTATTTAAACCATTCATTTGGTAATTTTTCCAATCGTATGTAAACGGTTTACGGAAAATTCTCGTTATGATTATCATACATTTAGTAAAAAGTACAAAACAGAAAAGGAAATTTTTCTGAATAAATGGTTCTCATGCCATGCTCTAAGGTATCATGATAAAATTAGCAAACTTTTCTACATTTACCAAATTTTATTACATATTATAAAACTGTATTTTATTATATTATAAAACTGTATTTTATTATATTATAAAACTGTATTTTATTATATTATAAAACTGTATTTTATCAAAATCATTACAATTTTAAATAAATTTTTTCCGAAACAAATATCGAAGATTTACTTAAATCGTTAAAAATTGTGTAAAATTCTGTAACTATAAGTGTCTGTTAGTCCACGAAGTCCAAATTTCTGGTAAAATTACTGTACCAAATTTTATCACTTATTATAAAATCGTATTTTATTGTTGAACTCACTAAAATCCTATAGAACCAGGAATACAATGAATTTTACTAATTTCTTGTAGTTTTTCACTATATTTTGTTTCTCCGTATAAAGCTTTCATAGTGCCTTAACAGGTTAAGGAACAGGTTGTAAGATGATCGTAACATCTTGCAAAATCTTAAAATAATACGAAAACCGTGTAAAGTGCTCCCTTTTTCTTTGACAGTGTTTTTCGTGGTTCTTTTATCAAGAAAAAAAAGCTACATTTTACTCAGTGCTTTACATTGGAAGCATAGCAGAGCTATTTTGTGCAAAAAAAATCCTCTGGGATTAGAATAGACAAATAAAAGTTATTAAAATTATTTTTTAAAAAATCGCCAAAATTGACGAAAGTTTTTCACCTTAATAAATATTATCTTTTTAATGAATAATTTTCAATTTTTTCAAATTTTTAAGAGCCCAGATAACGCAACATTGGGGTAACTTTTTCAATATGTTAAATCACAAGCGCTATTCATTTGGGCAAAACTCTGGATTTTATTCATATTGTTGTTTTACGCCCTTTTCAGAACTGACATAGTCGGCGCTGTATAAAGTTTGATTGAACTTGACCTAGCAATCATACCCGTTAAATTTCCTAAATTGTTGGATATGCTAAACTCCCCCCTAAATAAAGCCCTTGCTGTTTAGGTCTTTGTCCTTGAGATATAGTGAATAAGTCAGTTCGGCCCTTTGCCTAAGAACGACGAGCAACCTTTTAGCCAAGGAAATCAGGTGGAGCTTAAACCAAACTAGTAGAGTATTTTATCGTTTCAGAAGAGTTCCAAAAAAATTATCAGATAAAGTTAATATTTAAATTAGTTCATATATTTATTGTCCCAATTAATATATTTAATTATACTAATTTTTAATTAGCAAATGTAGAAGGTACTACACAAAAAATGAAAAAATCTAGATGAAAAATTTATGAATTAAAAAATATTTAATATAACCAGCCAACCCCATTACCTGTTACCTGAACTACAAAAAAGTTAAGAATTATTTTTTTTTTTAAAGAAAATGACAAACAAGTGAGTGGGTTGTTAAAAGCTGTTGGATTGTAAAATCGAAACCGGTTATGAGATCTCTCATCTAAAGTTTTAATCATCGTGGTTTAAGAAACTATCAGAAATTTCTAATAACTATTATTGCAGAAATTAAAATCCATACTTACGAGAAAAAATTATATGACATAATAATTGAATAATTTGTGCAGACATTATTCGTAAAATTAAAAAATATTCATGAAATTTATTATGCGGAATAACCAGGAATTTTGAAGTAGTATTTTTGAAAGTTGGCCAATATACAATAAGTTATCTTAAAATTTCATAAATTTTTAGGGAGAATTTAGACAAAAAATAATGAAATATATATATAAAATACCTATCTCTATAATATAAGAAAATTTTTAATAAAATTAAATTATAATTATGTGATTTAAGGTTCTGTTATAACATATAAGTCCCATTAAAAGTACAATAAAAAATATATGTTGGCCTTATAGCTTTTATTTTTTGTATATCACCACCTCTTATTTTAAATAAAAATTTATCATACATTAGAATATGCAATACTAAAAACATAAAAATAATATAATCATATAGTATCTCATAAGATTAAAAATATATTTAAAAAAATGGTTTGTTGCATTTCCACGACATTATGCAAAATGAAAAAATATTTTATTTCTGCAATATTGTGCAAAATGATTTAAAAATTGAAGCGTTCAAAAATTTCAGTTCAGTTCAATTCCGAAATTTCAAATTGAATAACATTTCTGAAACAAATGTGAGCATCTTCATAAGCAATACATTGAATTTAAATTCTAAAAATCACCTGGTATCATCACTTAATTAAAAAATAGTTGAGCCAAGAGTAATGCTACAGGATTGCAAGAAATCCTCCTTCAAAACATATTCATGCTTTTTTTATTTGTTGCGAGTAGTGACATAAAGGGTTAAATATGGTCAAAAAGTTTTAAACAGGAAACATGCTATTACTTAATTTTAATTTTAAAAGAATTAAAATATTTTAGAGAAAAAACACGGACTTTAATGAAAGGAACTTTTGTAACCGGTTCAATTTCAGAAATAAATAAATTAGTGAGAATTAATTGAAGGAAAATAATTATTATGAAAGTAGTAGTCATTATTACCTTCGGATTTTACCTGTATACGTGTAAATATTTTTAGAGCTAATCGCTTCTGCATAAGTGAAATAGTAATGTTTACAAGGTATTGTTCTCTTAAATAATTAATAATGAAATTAATTTTAATGTCTAAATAAAAGGCAAATTGGATTTGTATTTAAGTCTATTACATTGTCGTTTAAAAATCATGGATTAAAAAACCAGATCATTTATCAGATATATTGTTCGATGTTATATTAATAAAATTAAAAATGCGAGAATTCAAAGTATCACTTATTGAAGTTAAAATTTAAGTTGAAATTTATATATCCAGAGGATTAAAGAATGTGCAAAATATGCATCGGGTTTAATAAATATTGTTAATTTTTCTTTGGTTATGAAAATATAAATAACTTGTTACTTTAAATTTTACGTTTTCTGAATTTTATTTTGAATTCAGATGTTTTTTTAAATAAAGCAACAGAAAAGTATCTGTTTAAATACCTTGAATAACAAAAATCTAATTTAAGTAACGGTAAATTTCACTATAAAGCATTTACATAAATGCTTTATTTACCTTATCAAGCACTCAAATTTCCTGCTCTTTTCTTAACTTCTTCTTGCCTATTTTTGTACCTTTGTTTCTTAGAAAATAACAAGTGTTTTGGTTGTTTCGTGAAGTTATCATATATTCATTTTGAACATAATTCAAAAAAACACTCATTATTTATAGACATACTGACTAAAGTTTAACAAAATAATCTTTGTTAACTTTCTTTTTGAGAGGAAAAGAAAGCTTATTAAGTTTTTAAGTTAACGTTTTAAATTCTAAAATTATGTGCCTCAAATTTTTTTCTGTTTTAAAGTTAAATATGTATTTAGCATGATTTTTTTATTTAGTTGGACGCCCGGTGGCTGAGTGGTAGGGCTTCGAGGATCTGTGCCACAGGTCCTAGGTTCGATCCTCGGGCCGGGCAAGGTTGACTCAGCCTTTCCTCCCTTCAGTGGGTCGATAAATGGGTACCAAGTATGCTTGGGAACTAAACACTGGGGGGTTACGCGTTCGGCTGACCACTTAACCGGAACATCTGCTCCTGCATCCCAGAGCCAAAGGTCAAGAAAATTGAGATGGGCACATTAGGCCTTGGCCCTCTATTGGCTGTCACGCAACTGAGTTTAGTTTAGTTTTGTTTAGTTGTTGCTACTAAATAGCTTAGTACATATTTACTTGCATACATATTTTAATGCTTCATCATTATACTTTATAACTCAAAGAAATAGAAGAAAATTTCTTATGTTGATGTTAGGTGTTACATTTAGAAATTATAATTTTTAAAATTTTCGATATAAAAACATCGAATAATTTTCTAAATCACTCAAACTCATCGCCAATTTTCAAAACAAAACTTGCAACTCCAGATAACTTTTTTTAAAAAAATATCGTCTTTAGCAGTTTAAATTTTTATAAAAAAAATATCGTCTTTAGCAGCTCAAAATTAATACTGGTAAACTTTTTTGACAAATTTATAAAAATTGTTCGTCCTAACTCCCTTCTCCATTATTTTTCTAACATCAAAACTATCAATAACAAAATGGTCTCCAGTAACTAAATTCAGCAAGAAATTTATAAAAAATTATTCGCACCAACTTCCTTTTCCCTTACTTATCAGCATCAGAACTATCAATTTGAAAACTATCAATAACAAAATCATCGTCAGTAATTAAATTCACCAAGAAATTCATAAAAATTATTCGTTTTACTTCCCTTCTTCCTTTCCTATCAATATCAAAATTATCAATAGCAAAATGATTGGCCAGTAACTAAATTCAACATGAAATTTAATCATCAAATGAAATTATTTTTCATTTAATTTTTTATAAGAAAGAAATGCTAGTTTATAACGTTGATGCGATTTTTACAAGTTAGTTTTAAAAATTGTTAGTTGAAAAAATCAAGATGGATTTAATAATATCCTAAAATACACAAATGAGTTTCCAAAACAGCACAAACAACAAACAACAACAACATAATTTATTATCTTCTCGAACATCATTCATTTTTAGTTTTTAAACTATGAATAATTTTTAGCACTTATCAATATGTAGTTTTTATCAAAATTATCATTAACAAAATATTAATCTTTAATTAAACTTATCTTCAAAATTAATCAATAACTATTTTTTTAAAATTCAATATCATATGTTGAAGACAGATCTGCTTCTTAAAAACTAAAATTATTTTTTTATTTATTGACTATAAGTATTTATGTTTTAGATAAATTGAAGACTGAACAACCGGTTTTTGCAATAAACGTTGTTTATCAGTATTATTTTTACAGAACTATTGATAATGTCATTAGTAAGTTATGTTTCATATTTACACTAGATCGTTGTTAGAAATGGAAATAATGAGAATCAATACTCACACATGGGTCAGCTAATCGTGTTTATTCAAACGAATATGATGAGCCATCGCTTAGAATTTGATGGACGCGCATGCGTCATTGTTTCCATAACAACTGATGATCAATAGAAAACTTAGAAGATATGACGTAGAAAGTTTTACTGTTGCTACAAATTTTAATAATATAAGAACTTGCGTTCATTTCTCTATTTTTAAAAACAAAACTTTCGCTTAGCAAACACTTTAATGTGAAAGATACGATTAGTCTGCAATTTAAATTTAGAAAAAAAATAATAAATGTATACTACAACCTTCTAAATGTATTATAATCATTATCTCAGGAAAAGGTTCAATATTATGGGCCTGTGAATTTTACAAAAACATAAAAAGTATTTATTGAGTTTTTAGTTAAAAAAATTATTTAAATTCGATTAATTTTATAATAATTTAGGAAATTCGTACTTTTCCAAATTTTAATAATGGTGCAAATTACCGCTGATAATATATTTAACTAACGTTACCATGACAACGAAAGTTTAAATTTAAATTTGAAATTAAATATTTAGGGTTATTTAATTATTTGTAACTTTTCAAAATAAGAAGTCGATAAAGTGTTTTAATTCTTTGACTTAGATCGATCTATCAATGCTTTTTTGCTTTTGTTTTGTAAATAAAAAAACACGTTTATGAGATAATGGATAACAAGAGAAATTTATGTTGTTTGGCTATTTTAGAACTCTAAACATTAAATTTTCTGGAATCTTTTTTTTTACTGTTTGTATTAGATAGTTTAAAGAAATTGTGCGGTGTAAATTTGGTTTCATTGACCACTTGCAATTTTTTCTTGAAGTATACTAAATTTTAAACCACAACTCTTGTTTATTTTGTGGGATAATTAGATCCCTTGAACCATTACGTTTGACCATTTTGTACAAAGAAAATAAATAAGTAAAATTTTAATTGTTTTCACCCATCGAGCTTATTTTTGATCTAGTCATTATTAAAAATGTACTCGTATTAAATTGGACATTTGAATTAAATATGTCGTTTTATATAGTTCCAAGAAAATAATTTTCATCTAATAAATAAAGTAAAAGACTTTGAAATACTTCTAAAGCTTTAATAAAGCTCTATATGTCACACCAATTATCGTAATCCAAATAAACGATTATTACTACAGTACGTAAAGCTTATGAAATAAACAGGTTGCTTAAAATTTAAGGCAGAGTCTGATTAATTTTGAGTTTGACATGGCCTCTTGTCTCACTTTCCAGTTTCATAGTAGGAGTTTCACAAACTCATGGATATAAAACTCATTACCTTTGAATTGTATAAATGGATTTTCTCACGTAGAATATTCTTTTAAATATTAAAGAAATTAATGGAATTTATTTGTAATAGCAGATTGTCTTTTATTAGTGGAAGACTAATGTTTAGTATTAATGTAAAAATGATGTTAGATGTAAACTAATCCCCAAATCATTTTAGAGACATATTTTAATGTTTATAAATGTTTCTAGTTTGGAATTTATGTTGGCATTTTTGGGAAAACAAAATGGCTTCCCAATATTAAATTTTTGGTGTGAATTTTTAAATATAATTACTTTTTTCAATTAATAAATGAATTTGCAGACATAATAGTTAATTACCTTCGTTTGGGATTACGTCAATTGGAGCTTAATTGTGGATGATACCACAATTGCTGCAATGAGAAAGATTTATTTTCGTCCTTTGCCTAAATTAATTAATATTGATGAGAAAGTAACTGAAGAAAAAAACGATGAAAAAGAGTATACTGATGAAAGGGGAAAACATATTACAGATAGTCTACCTATAATTACAGAATAGGGTTTTCGAAGAATTGTAATTAGTAAACAGAATGAAATACGGATGCTTATAATTAAGACGGTGAAAGCATTTTGAAGCACTGCGGGGTATTACTTTTATTATCATTTAAATTTTATGAAGCAAAGGTTTACCATTCTAAGTTTTGGGAAGCTAGCGTACTATTAAAAAAACTTTCTTTTATTTATGTATAAAAATTTCTTTTTAACCTTAATGAAATTTTAACCTTCTTTTTTGTTAGGGTGCTAGTAATCAAAGGAAATATTCTCTTATACGAAGTATTGATTAAGTAGTTAAAACGTGACACAATATTAAAAAAAAATTAAATAAAAGCTTAGAAAGTAAGTGATTGTGTCCCTAACTTGTAGAGAAGTATTTGCAAAATTAAATAACAATAAATATAAGGTAAGCTTAGAAAAGATTAACATACTTTAAAAGTATATAGAACCATCAGAGTTTCTCTTTTTTATGCATATTTGGTAATTTTTAAATATTTACTAGCATGGTATTTCGTTTTTTTTAGCTCGAAAATTATTCAAATCGTGCTCTGTAAAAAATTTTAGTGCTAAGTTAGATCACTTATCACAAAAACTGTTGCAGTCATTAACCGTAAAAAAATGTACCCGTAATGCTGTCATGACCCTAAAAATGATCTGCCTGTAAATATTTATTTGTTAAATATGTATCACCACTAAACACAAATTAATATTACCCTCGCAAAAGCTATTTTCAGACCAGGCTTAGATCAAATTCGAGACTTTTATAGCCGTAATCTAATAACATAACCACCATGAAGAAGGATGTTCACGCCCATATTGATATTTATAAAACGCCAAATTTTATAAAATGGCTTCCACAATAGGAAGTTGTTTGAAACCAGCCAAACAATAAAAGGAACTTATTTCTATTAAACATAATATTAAGTCCAGCTCTGGTTATTAAATAAATTTAGTTTCAATATGAATTGAATTAAAAATTAATTTCATCAGCTTATATTTTATTCTAACACATTTCTATTAATAACATAATTTTTTTTAATAACATCTCAGGGCAGCTGCTCATAGTGAAGGTATTTTACCGGATTCTTCTGAAAGGGAATTGGTTTCCAAATAATTTTTAATGCATTCAAGCATCGTTCAAATGGAAAAAATTGAACATCTTGATTCGTTTTAAAAGATGACGCCATATAGATTCTAGGGAGTTTTCGGAACTTTCTTAACTTTTTCGGGACGGACGAGTCATAAATGTATTCGTAAGGAATCAGTATCAGGATGGTAAAAAACAAAAAGCGGTAGCTTAAGTTTGGGCATAGCTAATTTGATAGATTTATTTTTACTTTCACTTTAATTCAAACACATCCAATCCATGTGTGATAAAAGTGTAACTATACAATTTTTAATTCGAACTAAATAGTGGTGAATTAACACTAGAAAAACGGAAAATTAGTATATACCTATATTGCCCAAGAACAGTCAAAATGACTGGATTATGAATGCGTCAATAAATTTGCTTAAAATTAATTTTTAGCTTTTGTTGTTATTATTTACAGTTATATAACAAGTTATTAGTAAATACTAACAATAAAAAATTACATGTTGTACAAAAAGTCACAAAATTCTAAGAAATTGTGTCATTATGTACATCATTTTTTTTCTAATTGAAATTAAAAGCAGTCAAAATGACTTCCTTAGGCAATCTAGAGTTTAGTAAAGCAAACTACCATTACCCCGTCCGCAAATAAACTGCTAAAGAACTACTTTGGTTACCAGTTTAGTTGGCACGTACTTGTGACAGTCGGCGCGAAAGGGTTAACGAATATATCTCCAAGGATTATAACCTATTAACTTCAAAAAATAATCTGTTAATTGGAATATTGTCTTTTTATGGCTCTTGTGAAAAAACAACTTCTACGTTTTAAAATTAAATAGCGAAATCTATGTTAAAGCGCATGAGACATTCTATGTTACAAATATATATTTTTCCTTATATATATTATATAATATCAAAGTATCAAAAAATATGTATCAGAAATAAAAATAGCTTCAGTCCGGTAGTTAGGGAACGAAAACAAGTTCAATTCGGAAAAAATTGCAGGTAAATTGTTTTTAAAAACTGCTTTGGTAATGTTTCAACATGAGTTAAGTTTGCTTTTGCCAATTACAACTGGGAAGAAAAGAGACTTCGTCTAGCTCAAAAAACGTGACCTGAAAAAAAGTCATTTTTGAGGTATTTTACATCTCTCAAACAACTTTGTGTATTAATCAGTGTAAATACAAGTGTTGTAGATCGGCAAATTTCGCTTAAAATGAGTAACAATATATGTTTTGTTTCAAATATGCCTAAATGATCTAGTGTAAAAGATGAAATAAGTTCATTTAAATAATAAATTTCATAATTGTAATTAATATATATATATATACATAAATAAATTTCATTTTTTGTTAAAACTAATGATAAAATTAAATAATAAACAACTAGGTAACACTAGTGATATAGAATAAAGGACTACCTAAATATTATAAATGTCTTGTGCTACCACGCAGATAATACACAACACTTAGAAGATAATACACAACACGGATGAAATAAATTTTCAAAATTCCGGTGCTCTTTTTTCTATCAGCTTATTAAAAACTTTTAAATAATTAATTTAAAGAAGAACTTGCGACATCATTAAAATTAAGCTTAATTATAATACTAGAAATCAGACTTGTGATGGCTCAGAGGAAAGCACGTTCACCCTCCACCGAGGTGAACTGGGTGCGAATCCCAGCGATGGCTGTTCAATATGAATTTCGCATCCGGCTTGCACCCACGACAGTGCTGACATAAAATATCCTCAGAGGTAGACGGATCAAGGATTGGAGTCCACTTGCCATCAGGATAACCATAGGAGGTTTTGGTGGTTTTCCACTCCATGCAAAGCAAATGCGTGATAGTTACATTAAAAAATCCTTACGAAGGAAACTTTCTTCCAACACCTGATCCAGGAGTTTCCTTGTCTTCTGGAATGGGTTCGAAATTACTAGACTACGGAGTTGAACATTAGTAGTTGTAAACATGAAAGTTGGGTGAGCTGTTCAACGATAGTTATAAAATAAAAAAGAATAAAAAATAAAAATACTAGAGATCACGTGAGCTTACAAAAAAAAAGTTAGTTTACAAAAAAAAGTAAAAAATCAATATTTAATACTCAAGTGTCAAAATGAAACATTAAATTTGTCATTTGTTAGTTTAGATATATATCTTTAAAATTAATTATTATATTTTGTCAACTCTGAAAGACAATAAAACGGGAAATAAATCTATAAATCGGAAAAGAATTCTTTCATTCAATTATTGTTATTAGTAAAGATGAGTTCAATAATTTCATCATAACAATAAAAAATAATAACGCAAGTATTCATCAATATATCGTTAAATTGCGTAAATCTGTAAAGAAAAACAGCGTAAGAAAAAGAAAATAGCTGGAGACAAAGTAACTGTTCTCGAAAAAAGTAAATTATTTTAATAAATAAATTGTTTCGTTAGTATATTTCATTTGCAAATATTATCAGAAATTATTTTCATGTAAAAGAATTTTTTATTCGAATAAAAAAAGGTTTAAAATTAGAGTTAGTAAGCTTGTCTTTAGCAAGCTAATTAAATAAGTACTATAGTCTCCTTTATTTTTTGTAATTACTATGTTATAATAAATATATACCTTCTATTTATTAACATTGGCACGTTTTTATACTTGCCTTAATTTGTGCTTTTATATTGTACAAATTTTATTTTTATTAAATAAATTTGTCTTGAAAACATTAGTTTCTATAAAATGCTTTTTTTTTAATCACTAGTATAATACTCCTTTTTTATGAGTGGTTGAGGTGTATTTTAAGAATCAAAATTAAGATTTATGCTAGTGAATAATAAAAAAAGTCACAAATACTCCAAAGTCATAAATATTTGAGACAAAAAAATCTCTTAAGGAATTAGAAGCTTTAATTTAGTAATAAATGTAATTAGTGAGACAAGAAAATGATGATTAAAATTTTTTTAATAAACTTTTTATCTGAATAACAAACAAATTCTTCCATTTATTGGGGCCAGGAACGCAAGATTTCGGAATAGCAATTGTGTAGTGCCGCTTTTTCATTTCTGCGCTTCCTCGCTCGAGCAGTAGGTTGATGCCTTTTCTGCTCAAGCTTTAAAACTGTCGGAAATGCATCGTATTCCCAACACAGATGTTTTTTTACGTACAGTAGCATTACCCGGTATACACTTGCACGGTATTCTTACACTAAAGTTTCTTAAAGCTTGAAATGCTTTTGTCCGGTATTTCCTACACTAGCATTTTCTCTAATCTGAATCATATGAAACTCATAATCACTTAAGTACAAAAGAAATTATCTCATTAACTGAAGAAAAAAAATTTAATATAATAATATAAATAAATGTTTAGTTTAATAAACTCGAAGCGACGTTATGCCTTTAAATGCATTTTGGTATTAGAAAATTAATATTTATTTTCGATATCCAGATTCTGAAATCATAAATAAAATCTTTTTGTTGTGTCTGCTCTAGGAAAAATGCAATCATCTGTCCCCTACCTTTCTCTACCAGCAAAAAGTATATGGAACAGCCCACTCTTTAAGGGAAACTGCTTGAAATTGAAGGACTAGTGCTGAACGCTTGATGTTTCGTAATTTTACGCACAGAATGCACAACGTGAAAGGGGAAGAGCATCTTATTTGTTTTGGTTTGATGTCTATGTTTACCTCATAAGTAAAGCGATCTCCGAAGCAATAAAAGAGGTTTAATTGGTTCTATTACGCAGCAAGCTTTGCTTTGTGTATTTTATTTTATTTTATAACCGTCGTTGAACAGATGACCCAATTTTTTGAGTTAACGACTATTAATGTTCAATTTCGTAGCCTTGTGAATTTGAACCCCATCCAGAAGACAAATGAACTCCTGGATCAAGTATTGGGAGATGGAACAAACCCTCAATTGCTTTACATGGAGAGGTAAACCATGAAAACCTCCTACGGTTAGCCTGATGGCAAAAGAACTCTAATCCATGATCTGTCTACCGCAGAGGATACTTTACGTCAGCACTGCGGTCGATGAAAGCCGGATGCAGAATTCGTAGAGATCAGCTATCGCTGGGATTCAAATCCGGTTCATCTCATTGGACGGCGAAAGCTCTATACTCTAAGCCAGGGGTGTCAAACTCGCGGCCCATGGGCCGCATGCGGCCCGAGATGAACATTTTTGCGGCCCAGTCAATATATCCGATGCAAAGTAAAAATAAAATAGAAATGTAAATTAGAAAGCAAACCAGCATATAAAATTATAATATATTTTATTTATAAACTATACGGATCACTTTAAATTGTACACGCGAAAATGTAAGATTCTAATTGGCTTGCGGCACCTGCCATTCCAGGAATACTGACTGCATCGTATCAAAAATACGCAGAAAAAATTTCAAATCTTAGAACTGAATTTGAAGCAAGGTTTAAAGATTTTAATTCCTTGGAAGACAAATTTTGTTTGTTTTCCTCGATTTTCTCAATAAATATAGACTCAGTACACAGTAATATGCAAATGGAAGTGATTGAGATTCAGTGCGACTCAAATTTGAACGCAAAATTCATTGAAGTGGGTGTGCCTGAATTTAACAAATATTTACCGGCAAGGTTTGAAAATACTCGATAATTGGCATAAGAAATTATTTCCAAGTTTGGAAGTACTTGTCAGTGCGAGCAATTATTTTCTGTTATGAATGGAAATAAATCTCCTGTCCGAAACCCTATTAATAACGCTCACGTTGGGTCAATTTTGAAAGTAGTCTCGGCCAATAAAATTTCTCCCGAAATAGGAAAGATGGTAGCAGAGAAGAGATGTCAAGTATCAAACAATAATTTAACTTTATGTATGTTTATTACAATGTACTATTCGAAATAAAAATATCTGTTTCTATGAACATTGATTTTTCCTTTTTTTTTTGCGGCCCACCTAAAGTTAAGCATTGTTTATTTGGCTCAAGTTAGCTTTTGAGTTTGACACCCCTGCCCTAAGCCATTACGGCTCTGCTTTGTGTATTTATTGTGAAGGGATGTTTATGGTTGGAATAGCCAGGTTGATAGGGTGATTGACCCCTGTCCAAGGAGTCCTGAATTTGATCCCAGCCGGCCGAAGACTCCCCGTGTAGTAAATGATGACTGCTGTATGTAAAATTTGTCGGGTTTCAAAATCCTCCAAGTTCCCATAACAAATCAGTACCTCTGAGGGTACTGAATTGGAGATTGATCGTTCTCTGGTTAGGGTCAAAATTGCGATCTGTGAATGATTGGGTGTATGAATGGGTCCACCCTGTAAAACAGGCTGTGACTTGTGGGTGTGGCTGAAGTCGTATTCTTGGCAATAGATGGCGTCACTGATAAATAAAAAACGCATCCTCTGCTTTAAATTTCCACAATTTTACCAGGCAGGGTTGTTGGTATTGGCAAGTGGCATATTAGAAACAGCAACAACAACAAGGGACTTATATGAGGAAGAATTGCTTACATTCTGAGAGCTAAGAAGTGGCTTTTATGAGGAAAATATTTATATTTTGACTTTAACCCCGGTTAACAGTTCCCTTGTTTGACTTGTTGTCCATTTCGGACAGAATGAAATTCAACATTTTTTGATATTAATGAGGTAAGAAGAACTAGTGCAAATTGTTGCTCAACTATGAAAGATTTATTAGTCTAGACTTTTTTTAAGCACTCAAGCGTGTAGTTTCGATTGTTTAATTTATTACTTCCATTTTTGTAGTTTCAGTTGATTTCTTATAATCACTTGTTAACATTAAAACTAAACGTTATACATGCTATAAGAGCATTGAATTGTCTTTAGTTTAGTATAGTTAAACTTTTGCTTGCGCACATATCTCGAGTGACTCATCTTCCCTAACATGAATTACGTCTTTAGGGTGAAAAGGGGGAGTAGCCCAAAGTTATATTAGTTATATATGAAGCTGCAAATTTTTTAAAATTAAATTATTATTTGACAAAAGTAAATGTCTAATTAGTTTAAATTGGGTTTATAATAAATGTACTGCTACTCTTAATAGACTTCCTTATCTTCTAACTCCTTCAATATTGCGAGCTCAGTGTTTAAATATTAAAATATTGTAGTATTTTGATTAAATATATAGCAAACTTTTTTCCATATATTCCAGCTAGTTTTACACATTTTTATAATTACTTGTCTTTACCAGCCTGTTCTGATCCATGCTCAGAGCAATTAACAAAGTTCTATAGTTTTTTTCCTAAAATATTATATGTTTGAAATTAAACATACCAAACTTTCGCTCACTGAAATGTAGTATTTTAATTAAAAATAATAAAAAAAGTTATTAATTTTGACTAATAATATGTGTAATTATTGATTATGGCAAACTCTTTTGTCACTTTCGAAACACACTTTATAATTAGTATCCAGATTACATTTTTGTTGAAAACAATACTGATCCAAAAATTGAAGAGTTTCGTACAAAATATTTTTGAAGTTTATAAATGTATTCAAAGAAGCATTAAATATCACAGATTTTTAACTACTTGAAACTAACAATATTTTAACTACTTTTAAATACAGGTTACAACCAGTGCTATATTTTTATAATCTAGTTCAGTTAGTAAATATCAAGCTAAAATAATTAAACAAAATGCTGATATCGACAAAATAAACAATGCCCAAAAATTTATGCTAATACTCGTTCATTAGAAGAAAAAAAAATTCTTTTTCAAATAGGGATTGAAATTTTTTTTAATCACAGAAGTATCTTCATATATAGCATTGTATTAGATGATTAATCTTGAAATGTTTTTAATTAAATGTAAATATGATAAGATTACAAGAATTCATCTCATTCCTGAACATTGCATCACTTGGGATGAAGTAATAAAACCCAATAAAACAGAATAATTTTTTTATTGTTATTATGCTTGATGAACAGAAATAATAATAAAACAGCATGACATTATGATTAATTTCTCTACGAATGACAGTTTTATTGCTCTTTAAAAAAGGAAATTGCTAACTTAACAATATCAGTAATAATATGCTCCAGAAATCTTTAATTGTAAAAAATACGGTGAATAATTTTAGCAATGCATTACAATACAAGACAATTTTTTTCTTTCTAACTTTTTTACGAAAAGGAGAAATAATTTCTAATAATTGCTTTCGCTAACACTTTTCTAATAATAACTTAATAACGTTTATTTTAATTCTCTAATAATCTGCGAAGTCAAATTATTTTATTTCCATTTTCTTTTAGAAAGACAAAATTAGTTTTTATGATAAATAAAACGCATAACATTGCTGCTGTGATTTTATTTATAGTTACGTGATTATTATTATATTTTTTGTTTAAATTGCGAGCTATTTCTCATAAGCTGATTTAGAGAAGTTTTATTTACTTTTATTTTTAGACACTTGTACAGAGGAAACCTTTATTTAAATATCAAGATGTAATAGTCAGAAAATATCGATATTTCTGATATATCCGGAAATGTATTAATTTAATTAATAATTATACTATTTTAACACTGAACAGAAATATTCGTCCATATTAAATTTAATTGTATTCACTGTAATTATTTTAATTGAAACGACTCGCAATATTTTGTATTCGAAATTTGTGATCGATATTTTATTTCAGTGATGGTGATATAAACTTATTCGATATTTTTCGTTGTCGATAATAATCACGCTATCCATTTGGTATTAATTGTAGTCAATAATAAATGCAATATTATCATATTCGATATTTATCATTGTATGTAAAAATCGAGATAGTGTTCTACTGGATATCGATCGTTTTGAATCTGTTTTTAATATTATCCTATTCAGTATTTTTCGCTGTCCATTATGATTGCGCAAATATCATATTTTGCATACGATAAACTTGTGACTTGGTTAGATAAGATGTAACATAAGAATAGCTTTTTCTAAAAAGAGAAATCGTTATAATGGTGTTTCTAAAATATTATTATTTTACATTGAATCTATAAAACCATCAACTTTAATAGACATGCTATACGTTCATTCATATATTCTACTTCAAAAATATTTAATGACTGCGAATTCTGTAGCTCTTGCACTTTTTTTTATTAATTTTTCTTTTCATGGGAAGTTTTTCCTTAAATAATACTAAATATTTAAAATATCATTGTTTAATCTTCTTACTTATATATTTATTTTTATTCCTTCAGTCGCTGCAATAGATAAATATATATATATATATATATATATATATATATATATATATATATATATATATATATATATATATAAATGGACTATAAAGCGTGTAGCGAAATCAGATCAACTTACATGGATCAATCTGCTCTATAGTCAATTTTTCAAGTTGATCTGATTTCGCTACTCGCTTTATAGTCCATTTTAATACTGTTTTTTCCTTTTATTTTATTTCATTTTCTGTTTTTACATGTTATTTTTAATTATTTTTACTTTTTGTGTTCTATTTTATTTGTTGTAATTTTTATAAAAAAGTTTCTTGAGTGCTCCTCACACTATTGTATTAATATATTTTGCTTTGGCTTTATTGATACAACATCAGAAAGCACTCTGTTTTGCGGATATAATCGTGTGGGCTGATGAAAAGATTATATCTTTTTTTTTCCCGATCTTTTAAATAAAATTTCATCCTTTTTTTTTCCTTAAAAAAAAACTGTTTGCTATTTTTTTACTTATTATTTCCCCCCCCCTTTTTTTTTCTTCTTCATATGTCTATAATTTTTCTTTGTTTCATCCTACATTTTGCCGGCTAATATATATATATATATATATATATATATATATATATATATATATATATATATATATATATATATATATATATATATATATATATATATATATATATATATATATATAGATAGATAGATAGATAGATAGATAGATAAATAGATAGATAGATAGATAGATAGATAAACATTACATTTTTCATTCCAAAAATAGAATTTTATATAGAAAGAATCGTCAATTTTTCAAGACAGCAAAAAGCTTCAGGATTATATAGAATATTTTTGGATCGAAGGAAAAGTTAAATTGAATTCAGAAATCCGACGCTAAAATGCTCTAAAAATGTTCGTACACTGAGAAAAAAGCATGATAAAATCTACCAGAACACGGCGAAATATATCGCATTTCTGCTCTATTGGAACACCGAAGAACTGGGAAATTTTTACCAAAGCTTTTTAGTAATGATTTTGTTAAAATTAACAATAAAGTTCATAATAGTTTCATAATATGTGATAAAATTTAGCAAGTGTGGTAAATTCCGTAATTTTATCATGTTATCTTAAAACGAGGCATAAAAAACCTTTTATTTAGTTAAGAGTACTTTTCAAATGTGTATTTTTTACTCAATGTATGGTATTAAGAACTATAATTTTAAAAAACTTGAATTTTCGGTAAACTGTTACCATAGGATAGGGAAAATTACCAGTCGAATGGTTTAAAAGCCGTATATTTTTGTTTTATTAACCGAAAGCATCATTACCATACAGTAGAAACGTCATTTCCATATAGTATTTTAATTTTACCAGAATTCTTTTTTAAAATATTG
Source organism: Parasteatoda tepidariorum (assembly GCF_982258835.1). Lineage (NCBI taxonomy): Eukaryota > Metazoa > Arthropoda > Arachnida > Araneae > Theridiidae > Parasteatoda > Parasteatoda tepidariorum. The sequence goes on from NC_141764.1 coordinate 41,188,939, forward strand.
AATAAAATAAAGTTTCAAAAAATTTAAGATACTTTGTTTAACACACAAATAAATAAGGTAGTTACACATTTGGTTAAAAATAAAAACGTATAGCAAACGTAGAAGAAAATGTAAAAATATGTTTTGATCATAATAAAAATAATGATGCTTTTGAAGCAGGAAGAATTTACTTTTTGTGATATAACAGCACAGTAGCATACAATTTAAGCTAATATAGAAGTAAATCTCTCGTTTCGAAAGAAATAGAAATCTTTTTATTCAACAGTTTTTAATCCAAAGCTTCTTACATTACTAAAGTTTTATGGCTTTAAAATTCTTTCCTTTGAATTTCGTTTTTAAATAAAGGACAGTTCTTTAAATAAGAGACAGACGTTTTTAAATAAAAACAATGAAACAGAAAAATAACGAGTTTAGAAATATTTCAACTTTAGAAAACAATACAAATCTCGAATATTTCATCTAAAAGGATTTATAACTTCTTTTATAGTTCACTTTTGTTTCTCATAAAAATTGGATTTTGGAGAGTAAAATAAAAGGTAAAAGTAAATCTAATCGAAGATTTAAAAAGGCAAAGTTTCCTCTTTAGGTATCTAGTTAAACATTAAATTTCTTTATATAACTTTAGATTTATAAAATAAATCTATGTCTTTTTTGAAGTAAATAAAAGTGTATATGTTTTCCCGATTCTCAAGAAGATTTGTAGCTGATGCAAAAATCCTTTAATTTTTAATAAAGTGTTTAGGTTTTTGATAAATATTATTAATTACGCTATTCGTTAAAAATTTAGAATTACTTAACAGTATTACGGAACAGAATACTTAACAGAATTAACGAAACAGCACATAAGTCTTATTGATTTTTCGGATGCATTTCAATTTCTTAGAGCCTTAACGTAGTATCCATGTGATATTATTATCGTCGCGTTTAGGTGTTACTTAGATTGGCATCTTTATCAAAATGTCCAAGAGAGTTGTCTTATTAAAAAATATCATGATCTAGGCAATGACTGTTTCTGTGCATTTAAATTTACCTTGTGGAAATTCCTGAATTCCTTGATTGTCTAACTGAAAATTACAGTCACTATCAAAATACCGGAGTTTGTCTGGACTTTAACAGTATGTTTTATGGTTTAAAGCAGTTTGATGGTTTAATTCATCAAGCAACTGATGGTTTAATTCATCCAAATCATAAATGAATTAAACCATCAGTTCAAATCATAGTTTTTGCCGTACAGTTTTGCTTACCATGCAATAAATTTACCTCTTCTCAAACCATTTTACGATTATTTTCCGTACTTGTATTTATTTTTAGCAGTTATTTTAAGGTTTTGATTGTCGTATAAACAAAATTGTAATTCTGTTTTATTATCTTATTTATTGGAATAGTTGAGTGCTTAGTGGAAAATGCCAAGCAAGCATAATTGAAAACTCATCTTTGAACTTACAAAAACTTTTATTAAGCAAGAAATAAAATAAATTAAATTGCACATCACATACATTTCTGGGAAACATAACCTACGAGAGAGAAAGAGAGAGATGTGGTGATAGGTTCGAATCCCAATGAGGACAAATCGATAAAAAATTCTGCTCCCGGCTCGCACCGACCGAAATGTTGACAGAAAGTACACCGAAGAGCCATTACATTATGACCACCCTCCATCTATAACAATGGGCTCGCCCAGGTTTTCATGGTTTCTCGCCCAGGAACAATGTTTTCATGGGGCACATTAGGACCCATAATACTCATAGAACAATCCCTGATGTCTGTAAGCTACTTGAACATAGTTGCAGACCAGGTTCACCCATTCATGGCAACAGTTTTTCCTGCGGGGGATGGTGTTTACCAACAGGATAATGCACCATGTCATAAGGGTCGAATCGTCATGGATTGGTTCGAGGAACATTCCAGTGACTTTCAAGTCATGTCTCGGCCCCCAAATTCACCTGACCTTAATCCAATAGAGCACATGTGGTCCTACTTGGAAAACCAAATTCGTGCTACCACGCTACCCCCTCGCAATGTGAGGGAATTGCAGGACCAGTTGGTGAGCGCTTGGTACCAGATACCTCAGACTACCTATAAGCACCTTGTGGAATCAATGTCACGGTGGGTGCTAGCAGTTTTGAGGGCTAAAGGTGGTCCTATATGTTATTAGCAGGGTGGTCATAATCTAATGGCTCTTCGGTGTATGTATTTAGTGCAAGTACTGATTTACTTAGTAATTTTTCCAGAGAAAGCTTGTTTTGGTGTAGTATATAACTAATCTGACCACGGATTTTCTGAGTAGTTTTTATAGAGGAAACTTATGCTTGTATTTAAAGAAGAACTGTAGTGACTTTGGATTTACTTTTTCAGTTTCATGGTTTTGCATAACCAACCCAGCTGCCAGTTGCCCAGCTGTCAGCCAAAAAATTGTAACGCAATTTTTTATTCAGCGTATGGAAGAATTTCACATTCGGAAAAATATGGTTTATCACTATATTGCCTTGAGCTTTCAAATTCATTTAATGTGCTAATTACTAAAACTTTTACTAAAATATATATACTATTTTAGATAGTAGTTAAACATTTGAGCAGAATGTTTCTTTATAATTATCTTTTTCACATTTAATAAACTGAATTTATTTTCTTGCGATTTACTAAAACTGGTGCAAAAAATCGTAATTGGTAGGTTGTAACTTGTCAAAAAGTCACTTTTTTTAATCCATCTAAATCTTATAACTTCCAACTTTTTAATATTTCCAACTTTTTTTTTAGGAATTCGATACAAAGATACCTAGATCTGTGAGATTAAATCAAACAAAATTTCATAGAAGAAACTAGAACCTACAATATCAAGTTAAACATAATCAAAAACAGTATTATATCGGAGAAAATTTAAGATGAGAGAAAAAGAGGAACTAAACTTAGTGGTCGAAAAATGTGCCTTATCAGCTTTTGTGTAAATACATTTGATAGGCAAGTGTTATTTTAGAGTAAAATATTTTATTTTTAACGATATATTTTTCAAAAAACTGTATTTGAAATTAAATAGTGATATAATCTTGTATTTTTTTAAATAATCTTTATAATTTAAATTTGTACATTTAATTTAATATTTACATTCTTAATATTTCTAAATTATTTTAGTATTTATAAATAGCAAAGTGGTACTGTCCAATTGCATCAGAAAGGACCTGGGTTCGAATCCCGGGCAAGGCATGGATGTTTCTTTCTCTCTCTGTGTGTTCTATGTCCTTTCTCCTTTGTGTGTGAATGTGACCCGCCCTATAAACGGGTTGTGGTTGCGTGAATGGCGGGGCGGAAGTAGAATTTCTGGCCATAGATGGCGCCACTGAAAAACAGGAACAGTCGCACCCCCACTGCCTAAACAGGCAAACGACAAAAAAAAAATAGCAAAGTTATCAGTAAGCAAAAAATATGTTTGAGAATATTTTCTGCATTTAAAAAAATTCTGGTTGAAAATTTCCGACTTTTAGGTTGCCGGTACCGACAATCCATTTTTGTCGGAACATGTTCCGGAACAAAAAATCTGATATACCACGTACCATGATTTTTAAAGTAACAATTACCGTAAAATCACCTAATCACTCATTTATTACATATTACTCAAATTACAGTATATTTTAAGGTAAAAGAGGATTTTTAAGTATGATGAATTTAATAGAAAAAATGACGGCATTTCATATCATAATTTGAACTGGAATTTTTTTACTGTGTGTTTTTAGGAGGCCTTTCAAGTAGGTTTTTTAAATTAAAAAAAAGAACAATCTTAATTTTTCAGTTAGAGTTTGATGAGTTCAAAGATTTTTAAAGAGGAAAAGGGATTCAGACAATGATTCAGCGATTCGGATTTACTTTTAAATTTTTTATTTTTTACTAATTACACCGAAGAGCCATTACATTATGACCACCCTCCATCTATAGCAATGGGCTCGCCCAGGTTTTATAGTTTCTCGCCCAGGAACAATGTTTTCATGGGGCACTTTAGGACCCATAATCCTCATAGAACAATCCCTGACGTAGCTACTTGAACATAGTTGCAGACCAGGTTCACCCATTCATGGCAACAGTTTTTCCTGCGGGGGATTGTGTTTACCAACAGGATAATGCACCATGCCATAACGGTCGAATCGTCATGGATTGGTTCGAGGAACATTCCAGTGACTTTCAAGTCATGTCTTGGCCCCCAAATTCACCTGACCTTAATCCAATAGAGCATTTGTAGTCCTACTTGGAAAACCAAATTCGTGCTGTCTCGCTACCCCTTCGCAATGTGAGGGAATTGCAGGACCAGTTGGTGAGCGCTTGGTACCAGATACCTCAGATTACCTATCAGCACCTTGTGGAATCAATGCCACGGCGGGTGCTAACAGTTTTGAGGGCTAAAGGTGGTGCTACATGTTATTAGCAGGGTGGTCATAATGTCTTCGGTGTATATAGTAATAAGAACTATAATTTTGAAAACCAAAATTTCTGGTAAACTGTTATAAGAACGGTAAAATTACGAAATGAATAATTTAAATACCGTATATTTTGGTTTTATTTAACTGAATTTTGTTTTTTTGTTTCATTACCATATAATGCTGCAATTTTATCAGAATTTTTTCGTGGTGTGAGTATAGATGCTCTGGATTTGCCCCGATACCATCATAAATCTATGTTCTTTTTGAATAACATTTTTTAGAGGTGAATGTTTAGTGGCTGGGTGGCGCAGTTGGTTTGTCGTCGGCCTTCTGAGCCCATGTCGGATGTAAAAGATCCCTGGAGTGCCATATTGGCTCTTGGCATTTCCGGCAAAATTAAATTCTTAATGCACTTTAGCATCCAAATAGAGTCTCGGTGCTGCCATCTAGTGTGGCAGAAACTAGACGTCCAAATTAACATGACCAACGGTATCTCATCCATCGTGGTGGTTCTGAAAGAGAGGATACCACCTCTGAGAACGCACTGGGTCTGCTCATCGGCAAGACCGATTGTGCAGCTCATTGGAAATTAAAAAAAAAAAATGTTTTAGATTTTCTCATGGCTTTTTTAATGATTTAATTAAATTTCTGATTTACTTTTGAAAAAAAAGTGTTTTTAAATAAGTTTTTATTTCGTTGGATATTCCTCATATATATTGTTTTTTTTTCTTCTTAAATTTAAGATACAACTTTATTGGAGTATCATATCACTATCACATTAATCACCTTCTGTTTTACCAGGAAAACCTCGACTTATTACATTTAAACATTTAATACAAACTTAGTACACGTATAAAATAATTTCCGCAAATGAAGCTTAATCTTTTTTTTATTATCAGAATGTTACTTTTTTTAGTAAATTAAACAGCACTAAATATTTTATTAAAATCTTTGATAAATATTGGTTCAAGACGTTTAATTCCTCAATAAATGCATGTTTCTGAGGTCGTTGTACTGATATATTAAGGTACAACAAAAGATTTATCGAATGAATAAAAGAAGAATCTATCGATCTGTTATTCTCCAAATTCTCCTCGAAACTTCCTTTTAGTGATGGTCCATCATCGGAACTGTCAATTATCTTAGGAATAATTTATAGCAGAGAAAAGCTTGTTGATTTCGTATATTGATTAACCAAGGAAATGGTTTATTTTTTGCCATTGCGATCTGCCATCAATCGATACACGTTGAGGGATACAGTAAAAAAAAGTTAAATGTACTTTAATATTTTATAATGCTGTTTAAATCGATCTTAATCATTTACTTAAATCCTACATCTAATGAAGACAAGGGTTGTTTTTCCATGGAATATTGTCATTTCTCATGAATAAATTATGTGAATTCTAGGCTTGGAAACGGAAAACTACATTCGCCAAAAAGTACAGAATTCAATAATAGGATTTCAGTATTGAGAGGATTTGAAAAGGGGGATATTCGAAAAGAATGATTTCCCCCAATGTTATTCCGTTGCCAATTTTTTATATTTATATGAAAAATATTTAATGGATAGACAGGATTAAGTATATCCCTGAGTTTAAAATTCGTAAGTTACGCTGCAGCAGCCGCCGTTTTGTGTCTTCAACTTTAAATTGAATTCTTTGTTACGTGAAAACTTTTACACTTAGAAAAGATAAATTATGGTAGGTAAAAAGATTTACAAGGAGAACGATGGAATAAAAAAATTGGTATTCGGTAATCAGTTAGAGAATTATTAACTTTTAAATTTGTAGTAAAAAATATTATGTGGGCCACTCTACCGTCCAAAAAATGCATTTGTTTACATTAAATTTTATATTAAAAGAACTTTAAAAGTAGACATTTGTATTAAAAAATATTCTTTGCTTAATAATTACGCATGATTAATAAAATTTTATTTGCTTTTCATGATAAATATGGACATTTTCTGACGAAACAGCGTTTAAGAGGTAGGAATGCAAGCAATCATAGGAATTAGTCAGCGAATCCTCCTATTTGTACTAAACTATAAAAAAATATTGTTAAAAATATTATTATTCCTCCCATTTATTGAAAAAAATTGAAAAATAAATAAATAATAAATTAAGAAAACTATTACATTTGTTACATTTTAAATTGATAAACAATGGAAGAAACTAGGATATACTCTGTATGCTATGTTCTTGCTGCTTATGATCAAGAGCAAGCTTTTAAATTAAAAAAAAGGAAGAAAATTACAATGTTAAGCTACATGAAGAACAGGCAGCATTCTAAAACTTTTAGTCATAATAAAAAAACGGTTTATAATTTTACAATTGCAAGCTATCATCAATTAAAATGTTCGATCACAAAAAAAAAAAAATATTTATACGTATTTTAACACCATTTAACTTCCTAATTGTATTTAAAAAAAATCATAAAGTCGAGCGACAGCTAGGTTGTTGATTGAAGGGGGCTACCAAGGTTACTGTTTTACAATTTTGAAATCAAACACATCCTTGCAGCAATGTGATAATGATTGTGCATCGGCCACATTTATCTCCCTGATAAACTGATAATACCCATAGCTCTTAAACCAGGTCGTTTTTTATGCAGCCATTGAGCATGAAACCATAGTGTTATACAGTAACAGATCAGTGCCTTTACCACTGCGCCATCTCGTGTCCATAATTCAGATGGCATAAATTTAAAACAAAAATAAATACATCCAGTATCTGACATTCTAATGATACATACACCGAAGAGCCATTACATTATGACCACCCTCCATCTATAACAATGGGCTCGCCCAGGTTTTCATGGTTTCTCGCCCAGGAACAATGTTTTCATGGGGCACATTAGGACCCATAATCCTCATAGAACAATCACTGACATCTGTAAGCTACTTGAACATAGTTGCAGACCAGGTTCACCCATTCATGGCAACAGTTTTTCCTGCGGGGGATGGTGTTTACCAACAGTATAATGCACCATGTCATAAGAGTCGAATCGTCGAGGAACATTCCGGTGGCTTTCAAGTCATGTCTTGGCCCCCAAATTCACCTGACTTTAATCCAATAGAGCATTTGTGGTCTTACTTGGAAAACCAAATTCGTGCTGCCATACTACCCCCCCCCCCCGCAATGTGAGGGAATTGCAGGACCAGTTGGAGAGCGCTTGGTACCAGATACCTCAGACTACCTATCAGCACCTTGTGGAATCAATGCCACTGCGGGTGCTAGCAGTTTTGTGGGCTAAAAGTGATCCTACATGTTATTAGCAGGGTGGTCATAATGTAGTGGCTCTTCGGTGTATAACAAAACAAATTTCTGTAGCTCTGGATCAAATGACAGTAAAAAGTACACGCACTCAGGTTTCTTTTTACCGTAAAATCAATTTTTATGGAAACATGTAAAAGAACAAAAAATTTGCTTATAACTGTAATAATTATACTATGGAAATAATTACAGTAAAATCACTAAATTGCTTTAAATAATTAAATATTACTGTTAAATATAATGGTATAATATTTTTTCCGATAACAATTTCTTTTATAGTGCAATGGATTTTACGAATGATGCACACGAAATTCAATTACTTTATATCGTAATTTGATCCGGAATTTTTTTAGAGTGTGCTGGTTATGCAATGAATTGAATGAGGGGCTTAGTGTCACAAAGAGCGGAGAACATGTTGAGTCAAACTATTCGAATTGATATCGATCAGTAAGTGAAATAATTTGTAATGAAAAAAGGACTACGCTTATTACTAGCGTACCATCAATTTATATGTACTATCCCAAAAAATATTTAAGCATGTTTTAACGCTATTAAAAATCTTAATACGATGGGAGTATAAAAACTTAGGATAAGTAATTGTCAAAAATCAGATGAAATTCGCTAGTATTACCCTAGGCAAATTAAGCGAACAAGCCAAGTAATAAAATAAATAAATAAAAACAAGAGAAAAGATTTACAGAGGTGCCTTGTGCTATGTATGTTATAGAAATAGCCTTTGGTTGCTAATGTGTTTGAAAATTACTTAATGCTGAAAAAAAGGAGGAAAACTTGCTTGCACAGGATTGAGAGGTTACTATCACATAATAAAATGTATAAGTATTAGTTTCCATTTGTCAAGTTTAATAGTATTAATATCATTCGCATTTTTGGTTTATTGGTTTTATTATATGATTTCTTATAATTGCTCTTAAATTTACTCATCCTTCAAACTTTTAGAAATATTTAGCTCTGAGATAGACAAGACAACATCATCAACTCTTAAACTCTATTGATTAATTCTAATCCTTTCTGCTTTTAAATTTTGAAAATGTTTTTCCGATTATTTATACAATTACTCATGGAGAAAGAAATTTTGGTAAATTTACCATTAAAAAAAATAATAAAAACCAAAATATACGGTATTAAAACCACTTACTTGGGGCAATTTTTCCATTTATATGGTAACGGTTTACCAGAAATTGTGATTTTCAAAATTATAGTTCTTATTACCACACATTTAGTAAAAAATACAAAGCTGAAAAGCAAATTTAACCGAATAAATGGTTTTTATGCCGTAATCCATATGATGATACCTCCGTAGCATGATAAAATTACCAAGTTTGTCCACATTTACCGAATTTTATTACAAATTATAAGACCATATTCTACTGTTAATTTTGCCAAAATCATTTACCAAACGTCTCTCATTTACTTCAGTAAAAATACCGCTTCACTAAAATACCAGTAAAAATACCGAGTTTTGTAATATTCCCAAGAGCCCGGAAAATGGTAAAATTTACAATATTCATGTAGTTTTGACCATGTTTTTTTCCCTCAGTGTTACAAACTTCGCTGTAAAACTTGTAATTGTTCCTTCTTTTAATATTTTTAATTCATTAATTTTCTTACAACCGTTTATCTCTACTCATTAATCTCAATAACTCCGATCATAAATAGATTCCAATTTTTAATTACTGTTTGTTTTATGATTTCAATGAAATGTAAGCAATAACTATCATTTGGGTTTTATAGCAATCATTAAGTTATTTCTTTGTAACTACAATATAACTATTTTAATCGGAAACAATAGTGTAATTAAGCACCGCAAATCATCGTTTTATAAGAATTTGTTTAATATTCGAGAAAATATTTCAAATATCTCCAATTGGAATTATATCTTTTAACCAGAAAACAGTGAGATAGCAAAAGTATTTTAAAATAACATAATTAAAGAATTATTAAATAGTTAATTAATTTCAGTTTCATTTAAAACGTGTTTGCGAATAAGATAAGCTATACTTTGTTTTGAAATGAAGTTTTCAAAAAGAATGAGCAAAAATATTTTATTTTCATTAGCTCATCGTTCTTTCATTTTCATTATTAAATTTTTAACAAAGTGTTTTCATTATGAAAGCACAAGTATTTAATGGCAAAACTTATTTTTATCCTCGAATAACAAAGAAATGCAAATGTTAAGCCGAAATAATTCTGTCACCACTTACATTAATTATTTACTTTCAAAACAATTTAGTTAATTTTATTCCTTTGGAGTTAAGAATATTACGCAAATAATTTATACATTTGCGTGTGTTTATTTCGTCAGAGGCATTTTACGGATACATTTTAAATGATTTTTTTATTGTAATAAACTTTTAATGGAGCTTTTGTTGACGTACTAGGTTAAGGTAATATTATTTCAAAATAATCATCAATACCTAAAACAACCTTAGAATGTTATAATTCATCAAAACAATTACGTTGCTATGCTTTTATTCAGCAGCTTATTTTCCTAAGTTTCATTAAAATAATATTTTCGTTATTTTGCTGTTTATTAGTTCGCTTCAAGTATAGATTAAATGCACTAAATTTTAACTTTCATTCTCCATATCGTCGCTACATGTTTTTATAATAAAGCTTAAGTATATATATATATATATATATATATATATATATATATATATATATATATATATATATATATATATATATATATATATATATATATATATATATATATATATATATATATATATATATATATATATATATATATATATATATATATATATATATATATATATATATATATATATATATATATATATATATATATATATATATATATACATTTAAGTTTTGTGGAAGTTGAGGGTGAATGAAGACTAAACTCATTTTCCCTTGACAAATAAATTTACGATTGATTTAAATATTGTAACCTGCCCGAATTTTTGTTGTTTTAAAGTTTATTTGCTTGTTGAAGATAATGCATATTTGTATCTCTGATATGCACAGTTGATTCTTTTTAAACGTATTTGGTGTGGTCAATTCAATATAATCAGTAAGTTTCAATAATTCGCATGAGTTTCAGTGGCTCAGTGGTTTTTTTCAAATGATCAGAAAACCAATCATCGATTAAACCAAATATAACAAAACAATTATTTAATAACAGAGGAAGAATAAAACTTTTTCCGTTCATATAGTAATAGTTTATTGCAAATTCAGGTTTTCAAAATTATAGCTCTTGCAGCCCCACAGTGTGTAAAAATAACAAAATTGAAAAATAAATTTTCGAATAAGTGGTTTTTATGCCATGCTTTAAAGTATCATGATAAATTTACAAAATTTTATTACACACTATCAAACCATGTAGTATAATTAATTTTATCAAAATCATTAACAAATTGCTTCGGTAATGATTACCGAGCTTTTTAGCTTTCCCATAGAGTCAGAAATACGGTTGGTTTTACCATATTCTGGTAGTTTTGGCTATACTTTTTTTTTTATCTCAGTGTGGTAAAAGTTATATTAAATATGATTTGTTGTTCGGCGTTCTCTTGTAGTAAAACTTGTTTAATGTCATGTAAGGATTCCAAGTTTGCAATGATGGATTTGCTTACTACGTTAATGATGTGGAACTACTTTCAACTTTAAGTAAAGGAGAAATATTGGGTGAAAGCCAATCCATGACAGAAGAGCATAAGTGTTAAGTGCAATGCTTCATACCTCTCAAGCTCACCCGTGAAACATTTATCTTAAGAGCATTTGAGCTAAATGTTGTGCTAACAGCAGATTGAAAATAAATAATACATTTTCAAAATTAATATATTCTCGAAACAAAATGTGTCTAATTATATATAGAATATACGTTTTATATATCTTCCATAGTTGCAACTTTATAATTTGTCTGCGAAAAAAGTTTTTCTGTTTTTTTTAAAATGTATGAGTACTAATTTTCACAAATTTATATAATTTTAATTCACGAATGTGGATTTGATTAAATGAAAATTTTAGCATCACAATTATAAGTTTTAAAAATAAATATAAACTTTAAATATTATTTGGAATTTTTTCTACATAGCAGCAAAACACATAAAAACGTCTAATTTTGCTTTGCGGAAGCAGGGCTGCTTCTCATAAAAATGTTCTTAAGAACAATACTTATTGTTTGTAAGCATCGAATTGCGCTCTGACTCAAGTACATAACAAATTAGAACAAAAATATCGATTTATAGTCCTTAATCTTAATCAATGTGCCACATAAATTACAAAAGTTTTTCAGAAGTCTTTCTAATTTTTGGATTTTAGAAAAAAAATGCAAAATGTAAAATCATCTATCCCTTTTCGAAGAAGATATTGTCCTTTTCTGAACCTTAGTTGTATTGGCATATTTTTTATCACATTTATTACTCATTTTGAGAGATGTATAAAGTATACATATAATGTTAAATAAGTATAAGGGAAGACGTAAGTATAATATGAGATTAAATAGTTTACTTCCATCTTTTCACCATTGAGAAACCCAAACTTTTGATAGCTTTGCTGACTAAACTATACGAATAATATTATTCAGATTGCAGTTGTGGTATTCAACTTTATAAAAAAAAAAATTGTATACTTATTCGAACGAAGAATGTTTTTGTCGGACAACGTAACTTACATCATCGCCTGCATTAATCAATTAGCATATTTAAAGTGGGACAAAAATTAATAAAAACATATCATTAAAATTGCTTATTAGATAGTGAAAATCTTTTCGTCAAACGAAAGGTTATTTACATTTTTCTTCAGTTTATAAATTTTATGCAGTTTGAATTCAAGGAAAATTAATAATTATTGAAAATTAAGTTGAAGAATTTATTATTCTAAATATACATTAATTTGTTTAATTTAATCAACAAATAGTTTAAAAAGTAATTAAGGAATCATCGCCATTTATAGAATCATTCCATTTTTCACTTCAAAATACTATTTGTGAGTAAAAATAACTTATCAATGCATTTTTTGAGTGGGAAGTTATTTTAAAATATTAAATTCAAAGTTTAAAAATTAAAAATTTGGTATAATTGCTAATAATAGATCCTTGGTCACTTTAAAATGTCAATTTTGAATAAAATAAGACAAATGGAGGCATTTTTTTTGGTTTAAAGATATTCTAAAATAATTAATTGTAAGTTTAAATGTAATTGAAATTTTAAATGTAAAATGTAGTTTTAAAACCTAACTCTAACATATTTACTTGGAAAATATAAATAAGGATTTCTCCTTTAGGAGACATCACCCATTTACATCATAAGAAACATTATCATTAACTGCAATCTATATATTTTTGTGATAATATTTTAAAACTCTATAAGAGTTTTAGAGTAAAATATTTCCATTATCTATAATGTCCTTATTCATTTATTAATAAAATAATTAATTTATTAAACCATCTAATGTGACATTAATAGTAACCATTTTACTTCACAAATTTAGAAGAAAATGTTGTTTATCATATATATATATATATATATCAGAGATAAAAGATCTATTTAAAGCTTATATCTAAATTAGCAAACTAGTTCCGTTTTGTCTATATATTGAAATTTCAGGTATATAAAGCAACATATATGACTATGGTATGTCTACGTATATGTCTACGCAACTATACTGGTCACTATACTTACGGTTTTAATATTAGCTTTATTTAACATTGTTAGCTTTACATAAAAGTGTTACATGACCACTTAAATCTTAACTGTTTTTCCAAAAGCATACATCACATTTAATTTAAATTTAAAAATACGCTCCAAAAATAGTATTTGTTTTTCAGTTATCTAAATAAATTTAAATTTGAATGCATAATGCTGTGGTAGCACATTATCTAAACATGCTCAATTTAAAGTTTTAATTGAAATCCTATAAATATAACTCTATTAATAATCTTGTCTGTATTCTCTTAATTTACTGTTAATCATTGTAGTGGTCGTTTAAGTATTTCAAATCAAATTGTTACCATACATTTTTTCACTGCTTATGTCGGGAATATTATAAGAAAATTAAAATCTGATTAATGAAAAAAAAAACGTTAAAAAAAAAACTTCACCGATTTGAGTAATGTAAAAAAATATAGAAGCAATGAGTCCGTATTTTCCTCTTAATTACCTCATAATACAAGTCAAAGAATCAAAAATAGATTAAATCTACTCTTATTCTCATTTTATATTAATCAAATAGTGATTTGATTAAAACTTTTGAAATTTACTTTCAGAATAGATTGGACTTGATAAGTTAAATTTTTGTATTCCAAATATTTTGTCCTTTTACGTGTAACATATATAGACAAGTATTCAAATATGAATATGTATAAAATAAAATTTTAACTATGATAAAGTTATAGTTTAGGCTAGTGGACAATGTTTCAAAATATTTAATAAAATTTTAATGAAATATGTACTAATATTATAACAAAATGAACTAAATAAACGGTTGAACTGTGTTGTGAAAGAACATATTAAGTCGTTTTTAAACATTTAACGTGTTATTGCCGTTTATAAATAAAAACCTTTTCTTAATTTTTTAAAAAAAATTTCAAAAAAATCTAAAATCGAAGTATTTTTAATGAAAAAAAAACATGTTTTTGTAAACAAATTTCTTATTTTTTTCCCTCAAAATTACGAAATTAATAATAACATTTTCTACTACTTATACTAGTTCGACACTTTATAAAGTTCCTTTTTACTGCATGAATTAATAGCAATACATAATAAATGAATTTTCTCGAATTACATTTCACGTAAAAAGAAAACTAAAATAAATTTTTCTATAACAAAAATATACTCTTAATACTTTTTATGTCACATTACGAATGAAAAAGGAAAATTTTAAAATTGTTTACCTCCAAATGGTTTCATTTGATCAATTGGCCCCTTCTCTGAAGACATTATCTCTTCTTCTTCAGGTTCTGGAGAAACCTGAGTGGGCATACAGTTTCAAAACAGAAATTTTACACCAAAACGCTTGAATTTATACAGAATCCCCCGAATAGCTAAAGCTCAACTTAAGAAGCCCTCACAGTTCATATGACGTTGTCCATATGTCAATACCAATTTTCATTGATGTATTTTCCTTAAATTGTCATTTTTAATGCCTTCTTGGTAGTTAGAATATAATTCAAAGAGTATTTGGGATGATTGGCGAGAAAAATTGGGATTGTTTGGGGAGAAAATAAAATATCACTGGCCATCGATTAGAAAGCCAGCTTGAAGTGCGGATTCGGGAATGGGATTCTTTCTGCAAGCACGCCGCCATTCACGGGGCTCAGCTCGGGTTGCTAGGAAACGCACCAAAGCGCCAAAATTCGCCGTGACGGAGTGGTTTCTGGCGTGGAGTTAAAATGATGCGAATACAAAAAAGATAGAGAAACTATAAGAAAGCTAACCGTGTCCTCGATCAATGCCACTTGTTGAAATAATTGTTATATAAAACCTATATAGTAGGAAAAAGAACTCATCTTTATGTTACTATTGAATGGACACACGTTAGGAATCATATCAATTAGATATTGGACACACTTGAGTCTAATTTTAGGAAAACAAAGTGATTGAACAGAATAATGATGTTGCAGATGCAAAAGAAATTAATTGCATTAATACTTTTTGTATTCTTTAGAAACCATATACATTAGTTATTTGAATAATTTTTGTTTCATTATATGAAAATAAAGTGATTGAATGATACTTCGGCAAAAGTCCGAAGACGAAAGATAGAAAAAGGATGAAATGAAAGAAGAGAAAAGCGAAGAAAATTAAGAAAATTAATAAGTTTTATTTGCTGTGCATCAGCAGCAAGTATATAGAACTCATAAATGAGTTTAAAATATAGAGAAAACATGGAAAAAATTACCGAATAATGAAATGATAAGAAGAAAAATTATTAAAATAAAATAACATTTAAAAGAAATTAAAAAAATATAAATAAAATTCAGGGGGAAAAGATATAATCTCTTCCTCAGCTAACACGATTATATCCTCAAAAAAAGTGCTTCCTGCGGATATAATTGTTTATTGATACAAAATTAGAAAGTACTCCTTTAGAATAATTTTCCATTTTAATATTGATACAATATTACAAAGCACTCCTTTTTGGGGATATAATCGTGTGAGCTGATGAAGAAATTATATCTTTTTTCCCCGGAATTTATTTACATTTTTTAATTTTTTATTTTAATGTCATTTTATTTTAATAATTTTTCTTCTTATTCATTATTCCTTCTCATTCTCTAATTTTCTTTATCTTTTCATTATCTTGTAATTTCTCTCTCTCTTGTAATTCTTTTAAGTAGATAAAGTAATAATTAAAGAAATGTAATAAAATATATAGATAAAGTAATAGATAAAGTATATGGATAAAATAATAAATAAAGTATATAGATAAAGTATATAGATAAAGTAATTGATAAAGTATATAAAGTAATAATTTTAAGTTATATGTGAAGTATTTGCCTAGATTGATTTTGTTAGATTGCCTTAAGTAATAATTAAAGTAATGTTGAATAGTTACTCGTTAAGTATTTATTTAAAATAATATTGTATCGTTAGAGAAATAAAACATAGTTTCGAAGTAATTCTTTCGATTGATTTTTGATCTTTTGCTGAAATGGTTGCAGAAATTTCAAACATACAGGATGCTATGGTGCGATTTCGATCAATAGCTTATCTATATATTATAAGAGATAGCTCGAGATGTGAGTGTGAAAGCAATGCAGCATCTAATGTCGAAGCATTGGAATGAGATTAGTTTTCGATCTGATGAAACATCTCATGACATCGATGTGATGATAATGATGGAAATAATTTTAACATTTCCGTTGTCTACTATACTGAAATATTTCGAACTCATACTTAGGATTTTTAGTGTGCTCTGTTAGAAATTTCCCGAAAATTATAGTTAAATGACAATTTATTTAATTCTTATTTTACCATATTAAACGAAACAGTCAAATAATCCTAAATAAGATGGTAAACAAGCTGTTAACTGCCAGAAAAACCATTTATTAACTTCTTTCACCTAACACGGTTAAGCAACCAGAATTTTATCTCACCAACTAAGCTCACCTAATGAAGCAACTTAGTTCCTTGAAACTATGTACATATTATAGCCGAGTAGGCTAATCTGTCAGTCTCATAAACGATAGAACTGGGGTTCGGGTCCCAGTGTTGACGTCACAATATTTCCTCCATCCCCCTCAACACATGATGAGTTTCCAGTGTCCTGCTCTCTCCATTACCTAGCGAAAACCTTAGCTCCTATATCCAGTTAATTTTTTTACGGTTTTAAAACCATGCTAGTTGTAAATGGCTTCAAACTGTATATGTTCTTTTTCGTAACCTTTACGGATGGACAGATTGTTGCCGGTTTTTTTAAGATAATTTTAGAATAAAAATTATAACAGGATGATTTAATGACTGGCAAACAAATTTTAAATAATTACTTAAGTTCAATGCATGAGGAATTTTAATAATATAACAGACGTCTCTTTAACATAGTTAAAATTAAAATCAGAGCATTTCTGCGAATCCAAAGCCGATGGCAACAGCTAGATGGTGAGAAAATCTCGTTAATATATTATTTAAAACTAATTAAGGTGTTAGAATTGGAGGAGGGGTTGAAGAAATATTTCAATACAGTTGGGAAGAGCATTCTGCATGGTTACCTTTAAGGTTTATTGTACAAGATAATTTTAAAAGGTGACCAAGTTGGTACCCAAAGGTGGCTATTTGATAGATTTGATTAAATATAAGAATTTAAAGTGATTGAATAAAGTAATAATAGCGTCGCTAAATTTAGATGACTTTCAATACATAATTCAAACTTTTTATCCGTAGAAAATTTTTTGAGGATTTTACTTTTTTTATTTTTTTTTATTTATAAAAATTGAAACATGCAGAAATTTTGTTGTTAAATTTTAAAAGCTTTTGCAGAAATGACGAAAAAAATCAATAATAGCAAAATAAAAGTACGGATTAATAATAAATAAAAAAAATTTTTTTAAAAATATCTGTTTTGGAATTAATTTGATATAATTGAAACTGAAAGTACTAGTGCAATAGAAAAATGTTGCGGCATATTTTCAAGTGCTCAAAGATGCTCCACGTCGAGACAAAACTAAATAACTAAATAAACGAGAGCAACTAAAATGTGTTAAAAAAAACGGGTAAAAATAAGTTTAGAAGCAATGCTAAAACGCATGAAATTAAAAAAAAAAAAAGATTACGCTAGCCAGCAGAGAAATAATTAAGGTCGATTTTATTTATTCTACATTGATTTGGGTAGAAATACAGTAGTATAATTTAAATAGAATAGTAGAATATATTCATTTTCTACACTCTCTGCCACAACATTATTTTAAATGGGGTTTTTTCTCTTCCATTTCTATCTCTTTTGGCATCATTTCGAAATTTTCGTAGCGGTGTCCCGTGATTGTATCCCCAACTGCAGACCCACACTCCAAAAAAAAAATCAAAAATCCATCTCCCTCTGTTTTTGATATTTTTGAGTAGGAGTACATGACCTGTTTCAATTTAATGAACCCTTTGAGCTTATCGTTTTCTTAAGGGAGCCTCTTGATCAAAGACAGAGAAAAAAAAAAGCGATATGAAAGCTACATTATTCTAGTATTTCCTGATTCATTATTGGGTCTTTATTTTAACACAATGCAAACGTCTTAATAAGATAATGAATAATAATATAGCTAATATTTTTTTTTATAAAATATGTCCTACGAATAATAGACAAAAACAATAATATTTAAAATTATATCATATTGACTTGAAAAATTCATGACTTGTCTACAATTGTTTTTTATTGCAAATTTTTTTTCCATCTGGAATAATTGTTTATTTTTACAAAAATCAGCAACCTTTAAGAACTCAATCTTTTTTAAAAAATTAAAAATTTATCGCTTTAATTAACACTTTAATTAAGCAATTAATGCAAACGTCTTAGTAAGATAATGAATAATAATATAGCTAATATTTTTTTATAAAATATATCCTATATGAATAATATACAAAAACAATAATATTAAAAATTGTATCAAATTATTAAAAGAAATATTATCATGACTTGTCTGCGATTGTTTTTTATTGCAAAGTATTTTCCTTCTGGAATAATTGTTTATTTTTACAAAAATAAGCAACCTTTAGGAACTCAACCTTTTTTAAAAAATTAAAAATTTAACACTTTAATTCGGCAAATTTATCCCTTACAGAATGCGGAACTCTTGACAGAGCTCTAGGATACCATTGGGTTCCACGGAATACAATAAGTTTCTAATCTCAGTTCCAGAGTGTTCCCTCTTTTCTAAAATATCAAATCATTTAACATTTGCTCTAAAAACATTTAAAAGTACATGTAATAGTCTAAATTTTGCTAACAGAAGAAAAAAACCCATCTTAATTCATCTTAAATACATCTTAATTAATGTATTATGGTATTTTTGAATGCTAAGGGTCATAGAAGTTTCAGTTGCGTATTTGTTTATTCATCATTAAACAGTAAGTTTTAAGAACCATTTTAAAACTAAACTTTATCTTTCTTTAGCGTTGTCTTATATAGTATAGTACAACAAATTCATTTCTTAGATTCTAAGTATTTGATATGACTTAATTTTTCAAGTTTCATAATTTCAAAATAAATCCTAAACTTTCGTGCGAAAAATTTCTATTTGAAGATACTTAGCCAAATTATTGAGTTTTTGCCACCTTTTCCTCTCGTTTTTCCCGTTGTCATAGCAACTCGTCTCTAGAAAACCTCGTTCCTGATTTTTATCGGTACTAAAAATAATTCTTTCCCTGAATCTCCTCTTCAATGAAATCGAATTAAATACCATGAGAATCGACAATTTCTGTTTTTCACAGCCTGTGTAATTGATGCATGGTTGCCACAATTTCCGCTTATGTGATCATATTTCATGAATATCTCTTTAGTAGAATAAATTGTAAAATATATGATGCTACGTACAAAACTGATCCTGGAATAGTTTTACTTTGAAAGTAATTATTTGAGAAAAATAAAAATCGGACATAAAATTTCGGTGATATCTATTAAATAGGTTGGTATTGTTTTTCCTTTGTTCTGAACTTATTTTGAGGTTCGAAGCGAAAGTAATTTATTTTAAAGTAATTAGTTTCGTGATTTATTACAAAAAAATGATTTAGTTTGCTGTATTTTATAATATTTCATACGGTAAAAGTGCATTTTTTGACAACTATAACATTCATTTTAAACAATTGATTCAACTATCATTTAAATCTTGAAAATTAATATTTAATTTTCGGAATGAATAACATCTACAGAATGAGATAAGCGATAATAAGTAGCTTAAAAATAATTAAAAATTCACATAAATAACCATATAGCAGAAAAATATAATTAATATTCTTTTACTGAAACAAATCGCAACCTTATTTAGTTTTAGTTCCTTTTATGAAAGCGATAAGCAACCTAATATAGAATTTATATTTAGTTAATAGATTTTTTCTTTGTTTTTTTTCTTTGAAAATAACTAGGGGTCTACCATTCTCAGCTTGCTATTGTTCACCAACCGCCTAAACAACTTTCTTAGAGCCTCATAGACTAAGGCACCTATACTATCAGAGCTGACCTATAAAGCAATATTGGAGCAAACAAGTTCGCAAGTTAATGTTATGTTAGTATTAGTTATATTATGTGCTTATGTTAGCGCTTAGCTCCAAAAATAAATGATAAGTCGGCCTGTCTAATTCAGGGGCTCCATCATAGACCGCTTCACTTGCTGACCAGATGATAAGACACAGTAGTTTAGTATTCTTGTTTCAATACTATGCTTATGCGTACACTGAATCTCTGAATTTTCGACTATACTCAAACAGCAAAGTTATACACCATAAGTTTTAAAAGCAGTAATGCGAACAATAATTACAGTGTATATTCGTATTTATCTTTTACATAAAAACAAATGGAGGAAGAAATTCTGGTATAATGACAGTATTGTATGGCAATGACATTTTTAATTAAAAAAAAACATAATTGGGGTTAAAAAACGGTATTTAAAATATTCATTTGCTAATTTTGCCTTTCATATGGTAACGATTAACTGGAAGTTCTGGTTTTCAAAAATATAGTTCTTATTACCATTCATTTAATGATAAAAAAGCTGAAAAAAATAAATTTAACCAAATAAATAGTTTTATAAATAGTTTTATTATTACGATAAAATCATCAGATTTTACAAAGTATACCAGATTTTATCACTCATTATATAACCATATTGTTAAATTTACCGAAATCATTACCAAATCACTTTAGTAAAATATGCAGAGGTAAATAATATCATGTTAATATTTGCTACTTTCAAATGATGCATACTGGGTATTAAAGACTTAAATTTAGTTTCACATCTTTAATACTTATTCACATTTATGGACAAACAAATATAATGGTTTGTGTTAAACAAATGCCTTTATATTTTTTCATAAAAAAATTAAAAATTTTACATTGGTATTTGGCACTTGCTGTTGTTGTTCTCATGCTTATTTTTTAAATTTTTCGCTGATTTGATAATTATCTGGTATTAGAAAAGGCAGTTGTTTTAAGAAATGAGGAACAGTATATTTAAAGTCCCAACTGTAAGAAGACATTTTTATAATATTTCACAGTTTTTTTAGTTTTTCCGATTTCTTTTTAAGAATTTTACGATTTCTTTTTAAATAAGTATATAATCATATTCAGGAGTAATTTTCTAATTGTTTCTGTAACATTTAATATTATTTTACAAAATTAAAAAGTTGTGCCTTAGACTTAACTGATTTAAATATTTTCCAAGTAATTTCTGTGAGTTAACTACTTCTGAAAAGATTGCTAAAGACATGAACACATTAATATTAGATGTTTTACAACAGTGAAAAAATTTTATGCTGATACTTAGCATCAGTCAGTCGAATTTGGCAAATTTTGTGTTAATATCTGCGTCATATTACTCGGTTTCTTAGTTTAACTTAGCTTCATAGTTTCATTCTAAACTTAGCAAATTGTGTATTAATATCTGCGTCATATTACATGGTTTCTTAGTTTAACTTAGTTTCATAGTTTCATTCTGAACTTAGTTTTATAGTTTAGAATCAAAGTTCTTTTTAAAGAAATAAATGAATATACACTTATATTCATATTCTACGAATATACACTTATATTCATTATATGATTAATATGCTACTTGTTTCACAGGTTTTTCTTCTTCAAAATGTATTGCTCATTAAGATTTACTGTTTACTTTAGTTGTGCTTAAAATTTGTCCCGCTAAAACAGTTTATATAACACATATCTTGTTTCAATAAAAGATGTTAATTGAAACAATATGTGTGTTATAAACTGCTGTTTGTAGAAAATGCAACACCATGAAGGAATCATCAGAATCAAATGAAATTCGCAGCAAATGTCAATTATAGGATATTATGCAAATTAATAAAGTTTCAGAGCCATCGCGCGTGCGTGGCGCGCGCAGCGCCCTCTGAATTGATGCTGAAAGCGTATAAATAAAGTGCTGTAGCGGGACGTTGAAAATAGTCTATGATTATTTGTTAGTGGCAAACGTTTAGTGAGACCTGAGTATGCCTCCACGACGGAAGAATAAGAAATTCAAGCAACTTACGGAGTTTGAACGAGGGAGGATAATCGGCCTTCGAGAAGGAGGATTTTCCTATCGCGCAATAGCAGCTCGTATGCAGCGGAACAGTTCCACAGTGATGCGAGTTTGGAAGCAGTGGACCGACGAGCACCGAACAACTCGAAAAACAGGCACTGGACGACAGAAGGTGACGTCAGAGCGCGATGATCGACACCTGCTCCGCATGGCGGTGAATGATCGCACAGCTTCCTCCAGGCAGCTGGCAGCACATTGGTCTACTGCTACAGGTGTACAATTGTCGGCTTCGTCAATTCGTCGTCGTCTGCTGCGCCGTGGATTGCGTGCAAGGGTGCCATTATACAGGATTCCCCTCACGGCGGATCATCGACGGCTGCGTCGGCAGTGGGCTCTTGAGCACAGAGACTGGCGAGCTGATTGGCACCAAGTTGTCTTTTCAGATGAATCACGCTTCAATTTGTGGACCCATGATGGCCGTGTTCGTGTTAGACGTTATGCCGGTCAACGCTGCCTTCCTGAGTGTATTATTGAACGACATAGTGGTCGAACACCCGGAGTTATGGTCTGAGGTGCGATTTCGTATCATGGACGATCCAATTTGATACGAATTGAGGGTAATCTCAATAGCAACAGATACGTCCGTGAAGTGCTACAGCCCGAAGTCGTTCCTTTCCTTCAAGGCATCCCTGGAGCTATCTTTCAGCAGGATAATGCACGCCCACATGTTGCGCGGACTGTTAGAGACTTCTGTTCAGCACAACGCATGCAACTTCTTCCTTGGCCTGCTTATTCACCGGATATGTCGCCTATTGAGCACGTGTGGGATATGGTTGGTCGGCGTCTCACTCGTGATCCGCGTCCTGCAGTTTCCAAAGACGAACTTTGGTTGCGCATACAAGCGATATGGAATTCTCTTCCTCAAGCAGATATTCAACATCTGTTTGACTCCATGCCACGTCGTATAGCAGCACTTATTGCAGCGCGTGGTGGCAGCACCAAATACTGATTTCGGACGCTTAATTTGTTTCTTTTGTTTTGAAAATTTCATCATTTATTTGTATCAGTACAAGTCGTTTCTGCATTAAATTTCATTTGATTCTGATGATTCTTTCATGGTGTTGCATTTTCTACAAACAGCAGTTTATAATGCTAGCAATTTCAAAGCACCATAAAGATAAAGAATATCATATCACTACTTTTTTTATTAGTGCCATTTTATTTTGTAGCGTATAATTGACATAAATCGTGATAACACAAGTGTTTCTTTTTCCTATATAATTTTTTATCAATTACAATTTTTAATTAAATTGAGACACTGCCACTTTTTAAGACAAAGGAGATATTGCTGTTGTTTTCGGAAAAGAAACATATTCATCCCTTTTTGCAAGGTAATGTTAGAGACTCATATACATAAATTATATTTGAGAAAAGTAAAAATAGAATGTACCGTTTCAGTGATTTTAATAAAACATGTAAATTTTTTTCCGAATATTTTTAGGGTAAAAGGTGAATGTAGCTATTTTTAAAATAACTTAATCAGTGATTTCTGTCAAAAGAACTATTATTCAGAGTTCACTATATACATCCGTATTTTGTTAGAGCTCTAGCCGGTAGCTTATACGATTTTACATTTATATAAAATTGTAACATGTATTTGAAATAATTGGTTAAACAATTTAAACTCGTTTTTTTTAACCATTTATATGTGATTATAACCAGCATTTAAAACAATTGATTGAAAACTAGAGAGATTTTGCAATGCTACTTTACAATTTGATAGGAAATTTTCGCACGGGTGTTGTGATGCTAAAATAGCGTAGTTACGGGAATCAATAACGCTCTGAAAAATTTTCTCTATTATGATTCAACATGTTCTGAAATTTCTAATACTGAAAATGTCATATTTTTGCAACTAACTACATCTACATAATAACATAAAAGATAATAATGAATAACTATTATCGGAAATGAGGAAAAATTCAGATAAATAAAACACAAAATGCAGTCTACAGGAAAATGAAAAATATATTAAGATCTAATAATCAAATATTTAAAGACTAAGAGTTGTAATATTTCTTACGTTATTAAACAAGTTTTATAAATATGCATTAATAGTACGGATTCAAAATGTTAGTTTCAGAGGCATGACTAAACATGAAAAGCCAAAGAGGAAAATTCGAAAAATATTGAAATAGTAACTGATATTTCAATCCTTCTAGAACTATTAGGTTCAAATTGACAAAATTTTAATTTTTTTTTCAAACACCAACTACTTATTCTTCAAGTTGGTACTACAACCCATACCATCTTAAAAAGTTTTGATTTAACAACTTAATAAATAAAATTAACTGTGCAGACCTTAGTTAAATGAAAGCGTATGTCAGATGACTTATTGGGCGAAGATCCGTACTTTAGAAAAACAAGTTATCCAAATTGTTTCATGTAATCCTTCATTACTAATATTTTGTTGTTTTGATAATGTTTAGTTAAAATGTTAAAGTAATCTTTGATAAAAAAAAAGACCAAGCAATAAAATTTTAATCAAAAGATCGAAGAATTACCAAACTATGAAAAAAATTGTCCATGTTACAAATCGTATCATCCATTAATCCTTAAATGTTATTTTTCATCTCTGATAATATACGATTTATGAGATCGTGTCATTAAAATGCTAGGCCGTGAAAAATGAGTTATTTTTATCACAATATAAAATGATTCTATCACTAGGATTTCCACCAGAAGAATATTTTGCTAATATATCACCGATTATTGGGACACGCGTGACTATATTCATTAAAAGTGATTGAATCAAAAGTAGTTTTTTTTTTACGAGTTTAATCAGTCAAAATGACACATTTTATCTTTTTAACGTGTTAAGTACTCTCTTAATTCATGCTTTAGAAATTTAATTTAATTCGTCACAGAAAATAGGGCTGTAACGTACATTAATATACAGTTTAATGAAATGTTAATGCCTGATACTCTAAAAATATAAAATACTAAAAGTTTCTAAATAAAGCCATTTATTGGGGGAATATATACTAGACATCTATTGATTTAAACAATACACACGTTGGTTGCTTGACATGGGAGAACATTAGATATTAGTGAGAACATTAGATAGTGTGTGATTACAATAATAATGATTATAGTTACAAAGTAAAAATCATTCAAAGTAGTTTTATATGTACATCCTTGATTTAAACAATGTTTTCTATAAAAGGAAAAGATATTTCACACAACTTTACAAATTATATGCAATTTTGTAATAAAACACTTTTGTGCTAAGCATAAACTAAAGAATAAAATTGCTTGTATTTATTCGAATTAAATTATTAGTTTAGTCTGGCCTAAATTGCATTACAAAATATGGATTCTTAGAAAAAATTTAGTTGTTTGATCTTTTATGTATATGTTGCACTTAGGCTTTAAAATTCTTCATTATAATTTTTAAAATATAATAAGCTGAAATACAAAGATAAAAAAAAATGGTAATTGGTCTTGTGTGTTGCCGTTTTGTTTTAAAATTCTGCATTATGAATTTTAAAATAAAAGCATACATGCCGTTAAAAGATAGTGGTATGAAAAAAAATATCTATATGCTTCGTCTTGTCTGGATGTGTTTGTTTCATTTACGTTTAAAAATTCTAAGGTATAAATCTTAAAACAACTTATGTTAGACGTTAAAAAATAGAGCTAAAAAAAACGAAGTGCTTGGTCCTGCTTAATATCTTGCAATTACGTTTCATAATTCTGAAATATAAATCTGATAACACTATAGATTAGCTGCAGGGTTGGCAAGATTTTGCCGCAGGTGGAAAAAACCATGGTAAATACCGGTAAAAACCGTCCTGGCAAAAACAGGTTTTTGCCAAGCAAATTGGCAAAAAGTGGCAAAAACCTATATTTTCCAAGATGAGAGGACAAAAACACATTTTTGATACATAATTATTCATAAAATTGAAATATATACTATAAATATAAATAATTACAAAAAAATTAACAAAATTATTATTCTATAATTAAATCATAATCTAATAATATATCATTTTAGTAGTTTAAAGCATTATTGATTGGAAAATTTGCGATTATTCTCTTTTTTCCAGTGAAATGAACTTATTTTAAATTAATATAACTAATTTAAAGCATAAAATATCTATCAAGATGTGCAGTTAATTATTGTACAAATAATAATTTTTTATAATAAATAATAATAATATTATGCAAATAATAATATTTATTTAAGGATTCTAAAATAAAAAGAGGTTAAAAACTTTCAATCTTTTAAAAATTATTGCCTTTATATTAATTATTGATATGATAAAACTAATTTTTTCATGTAATGTATCAAAATTATTATTCCTTATAATTGATTTGAATTTGTTTCAAGTATTTTGTAATAATATTTAATTAGCAATTTAGATAATTTGGTTTTTGCCGGATTTTAACAGTTTTTGCCGGTTTTTACCAGGTTTTTGCCACTGTCCTGGCAAAAACCCCTTTTTGCCGGCAAAAACTCCAACCCTGATTAGCTGTCTAGGCACTTAGTCATATATAGATATGAAGCATTTAAAAATGCAGCATTATCATTTAAAAATCTTTAGAATATAAATATGTAAGCAATATAGCAAATAACTGAATAACATAAACTCAATAGTGCAGTGATTGCTCATTATAATTTTAGCTATGCTAGATTGAAATTTTTTTGTTGAAAATAATAAGATAATAAACTTTTTTTTCAAAAATTATGCAAGACAAATATACGCTTCTGTTTTTATTTTGAGATATGTAAACATTCTATAAAAATTATTTCCTCGTTTAGTTAAACAATATGTTTATAATATAGCTTCTAATCTGATCATTTTATTTGCAATTTGTAGAGTTTACAAATTGTTCAAAATTAATTTTAATTTCCTTCTTAGATTTTAGTAAATATTTAATTATTGATACAATACTTTTAAAATCGATGCTTGTTTAAAAAACTCCTCACAAATTTGTATCATTTCTTAATAAATATACAGGCTGTTCTATAATGTTTGTCATTGATATATATCTTTAAAATTCTTGTCAAAAATAAAGTCAAAAGTGTATATTCATTATTATTCTCAAATTGAGCGAGATAATTAAGATTAAGACCAATTTTAAGCATAAAAAAAAAACGAAAACGTTGTCGAATCACAAGTGAGAGAAGTGAAGTAAAGATATCAAAACAAGTTTTTTGACTGATGAAACTTGAATATTTTTCTAATAATTGCGTCTTTTGTATGTGCGCTGTTTCCTAGGGCAATCACACAAGATTTGATGTTTTTAATTCCACCATCTAAAGTAATGTTTTTTTAAAATTTGGAAACATTTTCTTTCTTTCTCACTTAATTTAAGATTCCCTATGAAAATTATTATAACTGCTTTTTTTTCAGTGGTAGACGAATCATAGGTTAGGGTCTCCTTGCCGTCAGACAAACAGTGGAAGGTTTTCGTGGTTTTCCACTCCGTGTAACGCAAATGTTGGTTAGTTCCAACAAAAAGTCTTACCAAATTTATTGCAATACTTGATCAAGGAGTTCCCTTGTCTTCTAGATTTTGTCTAAAATTACAAGGCTGCGGAGTTGAACATTAATTGTCGTAAACCCAAAATTGGATCGACTGTTCAACGACGGTTATAAAATATAAAATATAAGACTACAAAACCTCTTCTATATTAACGTCGAAGGACACAAAATCCCATTTTTTTTTTCTTGCTTAAACTTTTATACTGGTGCAGTCTAAGTCCTTTAGAATGGCGCAGTCTCTTAAGAATTTTAGCATTTAATTCGAATAAAAATATGAATTTTTATTTTTATGCAAATTTCTTGTAAAATTTGTTATACTTTTTTTCACCAATTTAACTTTTGTTTCAAATTTGAAACTTTTCTTATTGCACAATTTTATCTACTTTTTTCTCTCAATTTCTTCATGTTTCATAAAAAAATGTGAAAATAAAAGGATTTTATGGTCGTACGTAATCATTGCACATATTTTTCCTCACATATTGGCAGTAAGCAAATTACAAAACCTCGCCTCCTTTAGGGGCTTACGTAATTTAATGCACCTTAGTTAAAAAAAGTTCCATCATGCTAATCGTGGGAAGTTTTCGTGACTTTCCTCTCCACGTAACGAAATGCTGGTTAGTATCCTCAATAAGTTCACCACGGAGGCAAATTTCTCCCCATACTTGATCCAGGAGCTTCTCTGTCTTCTATATTAAGTTCAAAATTACAAGGCCACAGAGTTGAACATTAGCAGTAGTAAACCTAAAAAATTGAGTCTGCTGTTCAATATAAATTTAAGAAGAGTAATGAACTTAAAGATACAGTATTTTTGTTTTTAATTACATGCTTATAATAATAACTTAAAAAGAAGTATCATAAAAGAATTAAACTTTGTTATAATTTCTTTCTTTTCTTTGCAAAAAGACATTAATTCTTTATTGAACAGAAATTTTATAAGACAAATTAATATAAGTTATATACCCTCCACAAAAATGATTGCATCCATTCTACCGTTAAATGCTTTAATGAAATTTTTTTATCGAGTATTTCTAATTTTAGAATATCGAGGAAAAGTTTGCTTTGAAAATATTTAGTAAATCTGGCGTTCCTCCAAACCCTGTCAACGACAAAGATATCTGATGTTGCATATTTTTTAATAAACAGCTAAAAATGGAACTTGATGTTCCCTGTGGCATCAGGTAAAAAAGAAAAACACGGGGCCTCTCAGTTGAATGAACTCGCCTCATTTAAAGTTATGTCTTTTTGTAAAATTTTTAACCATAATCGTTGATTTAAAATAAAAACAAGTTAAAAATTCTGTGAATTTTTATTTATTTATTTTTACTTGCTTTAGAAGTAGCTGTAATCTATCATAACTTTAAGTTCTGAAATTTTTGTTTTCAGAGATTCTAATCTTTTTGTCTCTTAACATCATAAATATCAAACGACTCTGATTTTTTCTTACTCGAAAGAAAATTCTCTGTTTTTCTTACATTGCTTTATAAATACATTATACATTGATTAGAACATCCATTTTAAACAAAACTTTTTTAGAATGAGTTAGAAGTGAAATGATTTTTTTAAAAAAAACAGGAATATTTAATTTCTTAAATGCAAATGTAATTTTTTTTTTAAATTTGGGAATGCTAAACACTTTTGATATGGGGGGGGGGGCAGAAAAAAGAAAACAAAAGCCTGTAAAGGGTACAAACGTCTTATTTTATTTTATAACCGACGTTAAACAGCCGACCATTTTTGAGTCACCACTGTCAATGTTCAACTCCGTAGCCTTGAAGTTTTGAATCGAAACCAAAAAACAAAAACTCCTGGATCAACTAGCATTTGCGTTACATGGAGGGAAAACCGCGAAATCCTCCTATGATTAGCACCACAAAAACAAAAGTAAAGGGATTCCAAGCTATGATCCGGATACCACTGAAAATATTTTGCGTCAGCTCAGTAATCACTGCAAATCAAGAGCAGAATTCATATCAATGATTCATCGCTGGGAATAGAACTTCGGTCATTGGGAGGCAAGTGCACTAGACCTTACTAATAACTTCACCATTTATTCCAGTATAATTCTTTCGCATTATTTTTTTACATACTTTATTATACAATTAGCCTCCAGCAGCCAAATACTCCACCTTCACAATCTCACCGTTTCTCGGTTTTAAATTCACCTTGCTTCTCTGGGTAGCACTGCTAACTTCCATTACTCATTTATTCGAAATCAAACGTTTCTTTAGTTCTGTGTTGGTATATTAGCTCATTTTTTACCAACAAGAGCAAAATTGTACTTTTTGCAGACAAAACCCTTATAACTTCAGAACTATTTTTTCTGCTAACTCGTGTTTAGCTTCATTTGCTTCAAAGTGAAAAATTACTCAAGAAACAATACCAGACTTTTCTAGGTAGCTTAAATGTATCAGTGAAAAGAGTGTAAATAAGTGAAATGTCAAAAATAGTACTTTTAATAGTAGAAAGTAAAATAAGTACAAATATTTTAAATTTAAATTACAATTAATTAATACAAAAATAGCTAAACCTTTCAAATTATGTTCATCAAATTGACTTTTTTTTTTATCTCATTCGATTAAGAGTAAAAAAATACACTGGAAACAATACTTCATTTGTTTAGACAGCAATATCAGATGCATAACTAGGTATAAGCATAAATTTGAACAGACCGTATGTTTTATCTTTAAAACTTCTGAACTATTAGAGCAGGGGGGGAAATGAGCTCTACACCCCACTTTTAGGATTGAATTTGTCTTACTATAGAGCTCTTCACCCCACGTCGAATCGATGTTCCTCGACTATAGCATGAGCGCTACACTCCACTTCCTCAGTAAGGATGAGAGTTCAATCTCAGTGATAATCTCTTAATTGGGATGCCGTAGCATGGTTTGGACTAAGCAAATACATCTAAAAAAAAATTTATGTTTTTTTCTTCACATTTACGGGTATTTTTGAAACATTTGACGCTTACTTTGTTATCTGAAGCAAGTTTCGAATGAATTTTTCGCTGGAAAAGTTACAAAAAATTCGCAAAGTGTCCTCCTTTATTTCTTATTGTATACTCTAAACGTTGCATTCTTTGGACTAAAATTTGCTTCTTAAAAATTTTGAGTTCATACTTTTTGACATATATGGATATTTTTAAAGGAATTGACGCTCATTTTTTAAACTTTATCCAGTTTCAAATGAGTTCCTCATTGCAAAAAATATTAAAAAATTTGAAAATTGTCCTCCTTTCCGTCAAATATACAAATGCACTTAGCACATCATTCTTTTGAGTAAACAAATCCTTCTTAAAACTTCTCATTACTTATTTCTTGACACTTATGGGTATTTTTGAAAAAAATTAACGCTCACTTTGTAATCTGGAATAAGTTTTCCCTATTGCAAAAAGTAATAAAAAATACGATATGTATCCTTCTTTATGTTAACCATATTAATGCTCTTAGCGTAGCATGGTTTGGTCTAAACATATGTTTCTTACGTTGAGTATTTATTTTTTCCATCTATGGACATTTTTGAAAAATGTGACGCTTACTTTGTAAGCTGAAAAAAATTTCAAATCATATAGAATTTTCAATTTATCTTTCATTATGTTAGCTATGCACACACGCTCTTAACGTGTGTAAACAAATCAATCTGAAAAATTTTGAGTACTTATTTCATGAAACATATTGGTATTTTTTTTTAAAAAAATGACTCTCACTTTACTTACTCTTAACTTAACTTAACATGGTTTGAACTGAAGTGCTTCTTAAAAATTTTGGGTATTTATTTCTGCCCATCTATGTGTAATTTTGAAACATTTGATGCTTACTTTGTAATTTGTAAAACAAAATTCAAATGAATACCTGAAAATTATAAAAAATTCTCAAAGTGCCCACCAATATGTTAACTATAATTATTCTCATATCGTAGTATTATTTGGAGTAAAGAAATACTTCTTAAAAATTTTGAGTACTTATTTCTTGACAAAAGTGGATATTTTTGAACGAACTGATGCTCAGTTTGTAATCTAAAAAGAGTTTCAAATGATTTCCCCATTGCAAAAAGTTTTTAAAACTCTCAAAACAAACTCTATTTTGTAGTATATATCTGCTCATTAGATAGCATGGTTTGGAAAAAAAACAAATGTTTTATTCAAAATTTTAAGTATTTATTTCATTCAAACTATGTGTATTTTTTGAACGAATTGATACTTTGTTTTTATCTCAAAAGAGTTTCTAATGAATTTCTCATTACAAAAAAATTATGAAAAGTTCGCAGCAAAGTGTTCTCGATTATGTTATCGATAAATATGCTCATACAGTGAGTAAACAAATATTTCTTAAAATTTTTGAGTTCTTATTTCTTGTAACATATTGGTATTTTTGAAAAAAGTGAAGCTCACTTTGAAATCTGAATCAAGTTTCAAATGAATTACTTATTGGAAAAAAAATATAGAAAATTATAAAAATTAAAATAAAAAGTTACGCTAAATGTCCTCCATTTTTTTAAACTATATATATGTACTTTACGTAGCATGTTTTGGACTCAACAAATGATTCCTAAAATTTTTGGATATTTATTTCTTCAAATCTATGGATATTTTTTACATTATACGCTTTCTTGACCATGCAACCATGCCGCAATCTAAACAATGCCAAATTAAGAGCATATATATGGTAAACAATGGAGTACACTTCATGAATTTTTTATAATTTTTTGCAATGATTAATTCATTAACTGTTTCAGATTTCAAAGCGAGCGTATTTTTTAAAAAATATCCATTTTTGTCAAGAAATAAGTACTCAAAATTTTTAAGAAGCATTTGTTTACTCTAAATAATACTACGCTATGAGAACAATTACAGTTAAGATATTGGAGAACACTTTGAGAATTTTTTATAATTTTCAGAAATGAGGAATTCCTTTGAAACTTGTTTTACAGATTATCAAGTTACAATAAGAAATTCATTTAAACTTGTTTCAGATAAAAAGTAAGTGTCAATTTTTTTAAAAGATACCCATAGTTGTGATAAAATAACTATTTAAAATTTTTAAGAAGCATTTGTTTAGTCCAAACCATGCTATGTAATGAGCAGATATAGTTAACAAAATAGAGTTTATTTTGCGAATTTTTAAAACTTTTTGCAATGGAAAAAACATTTGAAACTCCTTTTTAATTACAAAGTGAGAGTTAATTCTTCCAAAAATATCCATCTTTGTCAAGAAATAAGTATTCAAGATTTTTAAGAAGGATTTGTTCACTCCAAACAATGCTACGTTAAGAGCATATTTATAGTTAACATATCGGAGGATACTATTCGAATTTTTTATAATTTTTAAAAATGAGGAATTCATTTAAAACTTATTTCAGATTGCAAAGTAAGTTTCAAATCTTCAAAAATACACATAGTTGTGAAGAAATAAATACCCATCATTGTTAAGAAGCATTTACAAGAAGCACCAAAGAATTTTTTAAGAAGCACCAAACAATACTATGTTAAGAGCATATCTTAACATAAGGGAGAGCACTTGAATTTTTTGTAATTTTTGCAATGAGAAATTCATTTGAAACTTATTTCAAATTAGAAAGTGAAGTCCAGAAACAGAATCCTTTACATTTACCTGCAATGACAAGGGAAATATCTAACAATTATCTACAGAGCGAGCATAATTGTGTTTAAATGTTGCACTTTATAGCAGGGCTCGAAAAAACTCAGAAATTTTACCCGTCCCCGAGGACGGTTTGTCCTTTAATGTACCCGTCCTCCTTTGAAATTAACCCGTAGTTTCTATATAAATAAAAATAAAATTTTCTCTTATTTATTACTAACATTTATATAAATTGCACAATTAATAAGCAGTTACTAGGATTACATTATACAGTAATAAAAGAAATACTAGGTTACTAATAGTAAAACCTAGTATTTCTTTTATGAAATAATTTATTTCCTTTATGAAATAATTTAAATGACAAAGGTCAAGTTATCTGGAATGTCAATTTATCCAAGGGTACTGTGGTTTTTAAATGGATCAAATATGACGTTTGTCACTTCCACAATCAAGTCAATGATTTACAGAGGTTTCTGCGCAAAAATCTGAAAGGGGTTTAGGTTTATGTTCATAATTGCGTTTAACGCTTCTTGCTTAAGACCAGTACGTAACGTGTTTTTTTGTTAGTCCGTTGCTGAAAAGCCCCTTTCAACCGCTGCAGTACTCCCACATTGAGAAAACATCAATTTCACCATGTGCAGTATCTTGCTGTATTTCTAGATTAGAGGGTCATTTTAGAAGAGAGGCGTTGGACTCTGTAAGATAACAAAAATTGAATATGTATCACGAATGTTAACGGGAAAATGGCCGTCCGCGCGGACGTCGGATTCGAGAAATTTGTTGTCCGCGGGGAATTTTTGACCGCCGAGGACGGGCGGACGGGCGGTTTTTCGAGCCCTGCTTTATAGGTTTGTTAGTTCTGAAAGGCAATATTGTCTAACTCTACAAATTATGATGTAATAACTGCACTATTATTGGACGTTGTACTTTTGAAATGTCTTAATTTAGAAAAGAAAATTTCTGTAACAGGAAAGTAAAAATGATAAATATTGCTTAATACATTTGTTTGTAGCCTAATGACATGGATGCGTTAAGGTTATTCACCGATTACAAGGCTCTATATTTATATTGCTCATTTTCTCCGGATTGGGAACAAGAGATTATTTCTAAATTCTGATATTGAAAAAAACTTTGCCTTCTGTGTCTGTTGCAAGAAACAGGTTAGGTAAAGTAGAAACAGGCATTACCCTTTTTTTTCAACCTCAGGAAGAAGAAAAATGGAAGAGCCACTCACACAGAGAAAATGCTTAAATTAAATGACTGCTATAAACTGAAACTTGTAAAACTGAATAGAAAACTTTACTAATTCAACATGTCGTAACATAGTTTCTTCGATCAATTAGAGCGTTCCTTGTTTTTGTAGGGTGAATATGCTTTTTTGCGTAAATAGAGCGAGCTACGTAAACCCAAAATGTAATATTTGCTGCTCGCTCTTGCAACAAATATTAAATTTTGGTTTTACATCGTTTGGATAACTCTAACTTTTTTTCTTTAAACTTATTGAGTTTTCTTAATTTTCTATCGCATGATGTTAATTCTAAAGAAAATACACTAAACATTAATTGAAATAAGAATGTATTTAGCTTGAAAATAAGATTAGCAACTTTCGTTTAAGGATTTGCCTCGCGGTAGATAGATCGTAAAGACATGGTTCTCAATAGAAGACAAAAATAAAGCATCATTGGCTGCGGTCGGTAGCCGGATAGGTAACCAATTCGACGGCATTTGTTAAATTGTTCTCCCTTAAAATGCTCAACTTCATACACAGGTCGACGTGCTACCAAAGCGGGTGAACTATTCTCACTGTAAACTGTCACTGTCACTTCGGATCATCACAAAAATGTTTCCCAGATCACCGCTTATAACCCATTGTGCAGCTCCAGTGCTACATAAATAAAATACCTACCCATCAAGACAAGATTACTTAGCTCCACGCATGATTTCTATAAATTCATATGCGAATAGGAACCTTATTATTGGTGAAATTATTCTACCACGAAACATTAGCCAACCAGTTTTTGTGCGAGAGCCATTCGCACTGTATCCCATGGAATTGCGCATGCGAGTTTAGAAATACGAACGAGAGCCTGATTGGCGAGTTTTTTGTGGCTAAATATATAGTATCACAATTCAGGTTTTCATTCGAATATGCGAATTTTTCACTTACAGTATTAACAGTCTGTCACACTCAGTGAGAACGGCCCAAAACTCCATCTTATAATGCAGCCACGCCTTTTTTTGATACCATGTAGCACTTGCATTTTCCTACAAAGATGAACCTTTTCCGAGATAGTAACTTCACACTTTTCTTATAACTTTAATTCAAAAACAAAACAATTGCCTTTTGCAAGTGGTTTATTCGACGCAGATGCATTCTGAAATATGATTAAATGACCATGCAGTTTTTTTATGTAGCAGTAGAAATGAACCTTCAGTATTGTTTATGACGTAATAAACTTGTCATACATATTTTTTTTATTGTACAGCCTTGACTTTGGCAACGCCTATTATATAAAATCGAAAGTCAAACGAAAATAGCGTTGTTTAGATTTCGAAGTAATGCTCGATTCTTCATTTTAGTTTTCTGATTTATTATTTAATCCGTAGTTATGGCAGGCTTTGTGACTTGTGGGCCGAATGAAGCATTAGTAGTATCAGGTAGTTTTTTGTAACTATTTTCTTCCTAAAAATCTTTCCACTGCGTTAATCAACTATAGTAATCACTAAAAATTTGTTTTGTAAACATATGCTTGTGTTTTTTTTTTCTTCTCTAAATTTGTTATTAAACCTAAATTTTATTAAATCTGATGTTCTTGCACTTTCCATGAAATTGTTGACTACTCTCAGTGAAATAGTACGAATCAATAATTGCGTGATAAAAGATAAGAGTAATGGCATTTTGACATTTGTTGACTCTCATTGCACTAAAGATATGCTCAACATTGAAATTGAGTTACTCATTTCGTCTTGTTTTCTCTGGCTCGATAATTTGAGCCTCAAATTTTATAGCTAAATTTCTCTAATCATGTTTCTCGAAACTTAAAAATTTTCTTTTTCCTATTATAATTTTGTTAACGTTATTACCGGGTTAACAATGATCATGATTCTTTTTTTATTTTTTAAAATTCGTTTTAATGTCTAAATTCAAATTTAAGTTAAATTTTTTTTTTTACATTTACTTATTAAAACTGGAATAAAATGTATTAAATATGTTAAAAACAATGTTGCAACTAAAATAATATTGTTAAATAATTAGAAACAATATTGTAACTATATGATGTTTCTAATTTAAAATGGAGAGTTACAGGATAAAAATGATCAGCAGACATTTTTTAGAACACTCATTTTTTATTATTGTTTTTTGATCTGTTGCCATTCGCAACTCTCATAAAAGTAATATGAATAGTCATGTGACATATGATGTTCCTACAATACTCCCTCACCAGTAACTAAGTTACGATGCTTGGCAAGTATGTCAAATTTGTCATATAATGATAATATAACAGCATACATACAGTTCAAAAATTATACTACATAATGACTCATCATAATACGAAAACATATATACAAGATATTAATATAACATATATACAAATTATACCATTCTAGTTTCAATGCAATAAAAAATATATATATAAAATAAATGTATATGTATCTAATTAATACAGTTTTGTTCTAAAAAGCGAACAGGCTTTTTTATTTTTCTGCCAAATCTAGACATTTTAACATTTTGCTCGGAATTGGCTGCATTTTCTTGTAATTTATTTGATGTTAAACATTCGTTAGGTTTTGCAGCTTTTAGGTTTTCATCGTAATCTGGATTCTCATTTTCAGAATTCAGTAGATAAGCTGGTTTAAGCCTGTCTATTGAAATGCTTACGTTTTTTCCTTTATAACTAATTACAAAATACTTTTCTGACTTATCCATCACTTTATAGGGTCCTTGATAAGGAGACTCTAATGGCTTCCTGACTCTATCAATCCGCATAAAAACATGTGAACATGAACTTAAATCTTTGTGCACAAATACTTTGTTCCTTTTGAAATATTTTGACTCTAAAGGTTTTAATGTTTCCATTTGATTTTGAAGATTGCTAATAAAGTTTTCCGTGGATGTTGTCACTTTTGAGTTATCAAAAAATTCACCAGGAAGTTTAATGCATTTACCATAAACCATCTGAGATATTGAATAGTTGGTGTCATCGCGTAGAGCAGCTCTGAGACCAAGTAAGACAGTAGGAAGAGTTTCAGACCATTTAATAGAGTTGTGTGCCTTTATTGCAGTTTTCAATGTACGATGTTGACGCTCAATTTTGCCATTGCACTGAGGATGATATGCAGTTGTTCTGTTGATTTTTACTCCACATAAGTTGGTAAGAGATTTAAACGTTTCAGAATCAAACTGTGATCCTCTATCGGTAATTACTCTGTATGGCACTCCAAATCTAACTATCCAATTTTCATAGAAACATCTGGCGACTGTTTCAGCTTTGATATCAGGTATAGGAACTACTTCTATCCAGCTTGTAAAACGGTCAATACAAGTCAAACAGTATCTGTTTCCATTGGATGGGGGTAACGGTCCAATTAGGTCAATATGTATCTCGTTAAATCTTTCATCGGGTTGTCGATATTCTCCAAACTGGGATTTAGTATGTTTTGAAATTTTGTTTTTTTGGCAATCAATACAGGATTGTGCCCAAATTCGAACATCTTTTCGAATTCCAGGCCAAATAAATCTTGACGCTATCTGTTTGATAGTTGATCTGATTCCTGGATGAGATAAACCATGTATCAGTTTGAAAACAATCATTCTTGAATTTTTAGGTATATATGGTCTAATTTTATTAGTAGAGATATCACACCATAGAAATTTACCAGACTGTAGTGGTTGTTGTTTAAATTTTAAGGTTGTGTCTGATTGCATTAGTTGTTTTAATTCTTCATCACTACTTTGATCATCAGCAATTTTCTCATAATCTACACTAGTTACTTCTTGAATTCGGGATAACGCGTCTGCGACGATATTATTTTTGCCAATAATGTGTTGAAGGTTAGTCGAAAACTGGGATATGTACTGGAGATGTCTATTTTGTCTTAGAGATGCTTTTTCATTTTTTTGTTTGAAGGCAAAAACCAGTGGCTTATGGTCGGTAAATATAGTAAATTCTCTACCTTCTAATAGATGTTTGAAATGCTTTACAGAAAGATATATCCCTAATAATTCTCTGTCGTAGGTACTATATGATTTCTGTGCATCATTTAATTTTTTTGAATAGAAAGCTATCGGTTTCCAAGCACCATTTTCGTATTGTTCCAATACAGATCCGATTGCGAAATCTGAAGCATCTGAGCAAAGGCATAGAGGTAATTCAAACTTCGGATATGTTAGCAAGGTTACATTGGATAAGTCTTGTTTGCATTTTTCAAACATGTTAATAGCTTGTTCAGTCCACATTATTTTTCTTTTGTCATTTTTATGAGCTCCTTTCAAATATTCGTGGAGAATTGCTTGTGTTTTAGCAGCGTCTTTGATGTATCGTCTATAATAGTTTATTAGACCAAGAAAGGTTCTCAGTTCACGTATGGTTTCTGGCAACTTGTAATTATGGATTGCTTCTACTTTTTGGGAAAGGGGCTTGGATCCTTCCGAACTGATTTCATATCCCAAAAACTCCAATTTCTCCACAGCAATGACTGACTTGGAGATATTGATTCTGAGGCCATATTTATCTAATTTATCAAAAAGTTGTTTTAAATGAGATTGATGCTCTTCTTTGTTTCGAGATGCCACTAATATATCGTCTAGATAAGGAAAAACGAAATCAAGTCCACACAGAACTTCATTTATGAAGCGTTGAAACGTTGAAGGTGCATTTCTGAGGCCGAAACTCATAACGTTGAATTCAAAGAGTCCGAAAGGGGTAATTATTGCGGTTTTTTGTTTGTCCTCTTCATTTATAGGAAGTTGATAATAAGCTTCAAATAAATCGAATTTAGAAAATACTTTGGTGTCTTTTAAAATATGATGGAAATCTTCGATTCTTGGTATTGGATATCGGTCTGGTAGT
This sequence comes from Parasteatoda tepidariorum, assembly GCF_982258835.1. NCBI lineage: Eukaryota > Metazoa > Arthropoda > Arachnida > Araneae > Theridiidae > Parasteatoda > Parasteatoda tepidariorum. Next base: position 41,228,496 of record NC_141764.1, read on the forward strand.
ATTGTTTGGTCGTTTAGTCTTCTATAATCTCCACATGGTCTGTAAGACCCATCCTTCTTTTTAACCATATGTAAGGGACTTGCCCAGGGCGATTTTGAAGGTCTAATAATCCCGTTGTCTAGCATGAATTGAAATTCTTCTTTGGCTATTTTCAATTTTTTTGGATCTAATTGTCGTGCCTTAGAAAACACAGGTTTTCCCGTTGTGGCGATAAAATGTCGAATTTCATGTTTAGCATCACTAATTAATAAGTTTGGCTTAGTTAAATTTGGATATGAAGAGAATAATTCAGAAAACTTAGAATTTTTATCCATAGTGAAAATTGTTTCCGTCATGCATATTGGAGAAATTTCTCCTTTAACTATTAAATTGGTTACTCCATCAATTAATCTTTTTTCTTTAATGTCAATTAATAAATTAAACTTATTAAGGAAATCGGCCCCTATTATTCCTTTATTAATTTTGGCGATAATAAATGGGAAATTAAATGAGCGGCGAAGTCCTAAATCAACAGTTAATATTTTGATTCCATAGGTTGTAATCTCGGATCCATTTGCTGCATATAGTTTAAAATCTTCTACTGTTTTATTTCGATGAGTTTCAGGTATTAGACTAACATCAGCTCCTGAATCAACTAAAAATCGTAATCCTGAATTTTTATCCTTTACAAATAATCTGAACTTGCGGCTTTCATTAACATCAGCAACAGTTGTAGCCGCTAATCCTGTTGCATCATGGAGTTTTCCGATTTTTCTCGCCAAGCACATGGTGAATAACATTTCTCAGGTCGGCAACGATTACCAAATTTAAAATGATAGTAACAATATTTACCTTTCCTATTGAATGCTTTTATTGAATGACTGCGACTTCGAGATGTATTTCGGTAATTATTTCTAAATTTAGATCTACTACGGTCATTTATTTGCAGTGAATCAATTTTCTGTTCTAATGCTGCTATTCGTGCAATTAAAGCATCATTGTTGGTAACATTTGGTGAAACAGCACATATTTCTTCCCCAGTTTTCATTTCGTGAATTTTATCCGCCATCGTAGACAGTTTATCTAAACTTTCTTCACTGACAAGCAGAATATTTCGTATAAAATTCGGCATTTTATCAAGCCATAAAGATTTTAACACTTTTTCTGAAAAATCGTCTGCTCCTAAATTTTTCATTTTTTGCAAAAGTTGGCTTGGCTTGTAATCTCCAAGTTCTAATCCTGTAACTAAGCGCTGAATTCTCTTGTTTTCGCTTTCCTTAAACGTATTTAAAAGTCTTTCTTTCGCCAAGGTATATTTGTTAGGCTTAGTGTCTTTAATAATGTCCCAAATATTTTCTACATACTTCGGTTCCAGTTGGGATATCAAATAATTAAATTTGGTTTCTTCAGTTGTGATCTTATTTATTTGAAACTGTGCTTCTACTTGGTAAAACCAAATGTCAGGTTTCTCTCTCCAAAAAGGTGGAATTTTAATGCTTACTTTATTAACTTCGGCGTCCATGGCGATCGTTGCTTCGATCTTTTCACTATTTTTTGTAGCCATGTCAAAAATCCGGGTCACCAGTTGTACGCAACAGAGTTACAGGATAAAAATGATCAGCAGACATTTTTTAGAACACTCATTTTTTATTATTATTTTTTGATCTGTTGCCATTCGCAACTCTCATAAAAGTAATATGAATAGTCATGTGACATATGATGTTCCTACAGATATAACAAGCTAATTGCAGAAATTTTAAAATCATAGTTGCCTTTAATCAAGCGTAACATTCCCCGGAATTCGTGAACTAAAAAATCAAATTTACTATCAAATGAAGAATAAATTATTAAGATAAGAAGTATAAACATTAAAAAAAATAAATTATTTATCCGAAATTGCTTTTGGCAGAATATTCCTTCTTCATCAAACTACATATTTAATAAGTATATTGTTTATTATTATTTTTTATAAAGTTGATTAATCTTTTAAACAAAAACGCTAAATGGGTGTAATTGTGATTAATCAGCAAATTATTTTATATGCTGCTAATAAACATAAATAATTCAGAAGTTTCTTTTCACTTTAATGCCCATTGAGTCTCTGATTTGTCTATTTTAAATATCAATTAATTTTTATGCATAATACCCCATCTCATTTTTTTCTCTAGAGGAAAACTTCAACATCAGTGAATTAAAAATGATTCAATATCAATAACTTAAAAAAAAAAAAAAATCACAACCGTGAAGAAACGTGAAGAAAATATGAAATTTCTAAATTACACTCAGGTCTACCTTTTAACTGAGATCCTAAACTGTCTTAAAATAATAGAAATCTGAAAGAAAAAAAAAGTAACTGAATTTTTTTTTCTACTGCTCTGATTGTTTACAGCTTTTTTCGAAGTATCAGGAAGTGGCTATTTTGTTATTAAAATTCTATTTATAAGATATGTTCAGAGTTTGCAGTGAAATGTATTTACTTAAGAATTCGCGTAAACAGATTAAAAAAGAAAAGAAAATTTCACAAGTTAAGCTAAATAAAAAATAAAATAATTTTAGATTTCTCGTGATAACCAGACATAGGCATTTAGAAACAAAAAGGACAAATTGAAAAGATTTAATTTATAGAATATTTCTCAAGGGGGTATATAATTCTCAATTTGGGTATGATTCATCGAAAATACCTCATGGAATATACCATCCTCAATGTAATAGTAAATAATTTATCAATAGACTTTTTAGTAGAATTTCGTTGAATTGGGTATACTGAATCATTAGTAGTTATTGGTAGAATTAAATTCGATAATAAGTTTATCTCTCTTTTTAAATTCCTCAATTTTGATATATTTTGTTTTTTTTGTTGAATTGCTAATTTGGAGCTGCTTTTTTTTTCATGTTTATATATTTTAATAATTCTGATATATTTTGCATATTAACTAAATTATTTGCTTAGAATTGCATTTTTTAATAATTCAAAGATTTTTTTCTGCTAATTATAATTTTCACAATGGTTCTCTGGCTCATTTGCTAGAAAACAAATATTTTATTTTTAAATTTATTTTTGAGATGGCTCAATTGAAAATGGAATTCATCCATGAAAAAAGAAATAAAATGAAATTTTGAAAAAAAAATTTAAATAATAAATTGAGTAGCTAAAAAGTTTTGTCTTCATGATATTTTTCTTCTAATAAGAAAAAGGAAATTGAGACTTGAAAAAAATTCATTTTATGTAAATGATATATTTTTTTTTACTCAAATGGATTTATATGCTTTAAAAATATTGTTTTGGTCGGTTTTCCTCTTTTTGTTTAAATAATTTATATTTTATAGGATGTTGTCATACAAATCCTTTGATGGTGCCAGGTGGGAGAGTTTTTGTATGGCCTGTTATTCAACGAGTACAAAGGTAAATTGTTTCTTTATTTTAATTTGTTAGAATGATTCGGATTAAGTATGTTTTTCTAACTGTCAATTATTGCATTGTGTCATAACTTTTAAGTAAACTAATTTTTTTTATCAGAGAAACAAGAAATGCCTTATATAAAACATACATGAGGCAAGAGCAAATAAAAAAACAACAACATGGGAACTGTTCAACAAAACAATAGGTTGATCCTACCACCATTTGCGAGATTCAGTAATTTTAAGTTTAAAATCAAAGCTTTGCTTTAACTGTGCACTTTTTTAATAAAACTGTGCTCGTTAATGTTTTCCTTAGTGAAAGAAATTTAGAAATCACTTTTAAAATGTGCGAATTCTAGATTTTGATTTTGTTTCAACAAAATAAGTCACTGAAGAACAATTTAAAATTTTTTTTTAATGAAAAACATGAAATTTCTGGAGGATTATGTTTTTGATGTCAAAAACTAGTTTTTGGCATGACATGTCATAAATTGTCATAAACATGGGGCGAGTTTATTTTTTTACATTGGAAACATTTTATTAGATACTAAATCATGAACAATACTTACATTATATACTACTAAAGGTACTAATTATGGTTTATAATATCTATGACATGTAGAAAATGTAGCCAAAATTAATGAAACTATTAATTGGTTTCTGTGATGGTACTCTTAATGCTTTAAGACCCATATTATAACTATTCGGTTTATATTATAAGTAATGACTCTGAGTTGTTAATTATTATCAATCTAAATATCGATTTTGATTCTTTTATGTTACAATTTAGACAGATTGCTTGGATTAAGTAAAATTAAAGTGTTCGCTAATAATTGTCTGACCTGAATGTTTAATTTTTTTTTATTGATTCTCAATATTTGTAGTTATTAATTATATTCAGGGGAGCAGAATATGTCTGACTGCATGAACAAGACTTTAGAGGAGATTCAAGTAGCCTTGGGGAGATTTTTCTTTAAAAAAAATTCCCACAAAGTTTTTGTTAAAAAAATGTGTCCGTTTTGCAAAACTTTTTCTTGTTTAAAAAAAATGTGTTAATTTTTGTATTTATTAGTTTGAATTCCTTAAGTATATAAGTGGGACCTTAAATTTAATTTGAATTGAATTATTACTATACTATTTTCATATATTTTGATTTCTATTATTTTTTTAACACATATGCTTGTTTATTTGAGAATTGTGGAGAATTAAATTATTTTTTTTTATATTTAAACTTTACTTTCCAAAAATATTTTCAAAAAGTTATTGTACCAAAAAAAAAAACTAAAATTTTTGAGGAAATTTTGATTGAAAAAAAAAAAAAAAAAACTTTGTTCATAGGGAATATTAGGCTCTGAGAATTTTTATTACTCATGCTTATATGTTCATGAATATTAGTGAACTAATGTTAATTATATTGATGTTAATTATATTGTAATTAGTTCATTGATTAGTGAACTAACAATTTTTTCAATCAATCAATTCAAGGATTTAATTAAATAATTTTTAATATTTAGTACAGTTATTCGAATAAATTTCCTAGTCGCGTGTTATTTTATTATGTTATAATTGCTTTAGAATGTCTACATTCTTGTCAATGCAGCTCAGCATAAATTGAAAGAATAGTTTCGAATTTTGATCTTATTCATACAAAACTGAAAAATCAACTTTGAGTTTAGAGGACTTGAAAGTTTTTTTTTAAAAATTTTAATTGCATGCTTCAGGGAAAGGAGAATTTAAAATGATAGCAAAATAAAATTGATTTTACATTTAATGAATAAAATGATTGTTGAGAGTTTTTTTATTAAACTGATTGTTTTTGTATTTTTATTTTCAATTATTTATTGCATGCTTCAGGGAAAGGAGAATTTAAAATGATAGCAAAATAAAATTGATTTTACATTTAATGAATAAGATGATTGTTGAGAGTTTTTTTTATTAAACTGCAGTGTATTCATTGCAGAAAAAAAATGGGAGAGAATTTCTCACCCTTTCTCAAAAACAGGGTGAGATTTCAAAAAGTTAAGTGAGATTTCTAAAAATTAAAAAAACACGAATAGACTTGGAAAAAAAATTATTTCTTTAATTATAATAAATTTTTCACATCTTCTATTTGAGTATTTTTGCTGCATCATAATATGGAAAATGTTCTATATCTACTTTTTCATCGGCTATTATACTTATTTGGCTGACAAATATCCGTATTTGTTTCGTTTTGACCGCTTCTACCGACATTTGTTTCATTTTCAATTGTCCGTTACGGAGTAGAAGATGTCGCCTTAACAAGGTATTTGTCCATCTTACATTCATGCACAGAAAATGCAAACGTCTTACATGAAGAAACCTTACCTACGGTGAACACGTGGTTGCAGAGAAATGTGTTCTGAAAGGGATTCCGTGGTTCGGGGGGGGGGGTGGTGTTCTGCTGAACAAAACTTATAAATAGGGAAGCTAGATAACAAGGACCGATGTTCAAAATAATGAAAGATCAAGGAAGAAAAGTGAAACGGATTTTATTCAAAATTGCAAAAGACGAAATTTTTTCCAAAATTCGTGCATTTTGAAATTGATTAATAGAGTGCGCGAACTTCTCGCGTTAATCATTTTTTATTGCTAGAAAGGAAAAAAATATGCGAGATTCTCGCGTTCTCGCGCTGTAGTGAAAACACTGAACTGATTGTTTTTGTATTTTTATTTTCAATTATTTATTGCATGCTTCAGGGAAAGGAGAATTTAAAATGGTAGTAAAATAAAATTGATTTTACATTTAATGAATAAGATGATTGTTGCGAGTTTTTTTTATTAAACTGATTGTTTTTGTATTTTTATTTTCAATTATTTCAAATTATCGGATTGGGGGGTTAAATTGTAATTTTACTAATTTTTTATTTATAATTTAATTTTTTCTGCGTCAAAATTTGAGGGTTTTGGCAGTAATTGTCGAAACAAAAAGATATTTTAATGCCAAAATAATTCACGAGATCAATTGATTCTCCTCACTTGCAATTTTATATGTTTATATGTAAATAATTATTTATAATAGCTAATAAAAATCCTTACACCAAAATTTCAGTTTTTGATGCCTGTCGAAAACTATGCCAATAAAGGTTTTTTTGACTGATAAAACCATGGTTAAAACCGGATAATACCGTCAATTGTCAAAAACTTGCCTGTCCTGAATTTCTGAGGGTAGAGAAAAGCTGCTGGCTTTTTAAATGTTTAATGCTTAACATATAAAAAACAAAATTGTGTTAGAATGTTAGTGTTTATCTGCCAGAATCATTTAAAGCTATACTTTGAGTAGATTGTTTGAAAAGAAATTTAAAATGAAGAAAATGATTTTTCATAAATTTACTCAATTAATTTATACTCAGACTACCTCTTTATACTGTTATTTCTTTGTCTTTAATGTTTGGTACCATTTAAATGTAGAATTCTAATCATTTTGAAAATTGTGAATTCAAGTAAATTTTGTTTGTAAAACATTTACTAATTTTTTGTATCAACTTATTTTATTTACTTGGTACTCAATTTTTGTAATATATATTTATTTGGTTTTTATAATATATATTAATTAAACTTTTATCTTATAGAATTACATTAAATACCATGACATTAACCATTGAAAGTCCAAAAGTATATACTCAACAAGGAGTACCAATTTCAGTTACTGGAATTGCTCAAGTATGCACCACTTGAATTATTGATTTTAATTTGCTTATCAATGATATTGATACTTTTAAAATTAGATGTTAATCTTTATCTGTCTCAATATTTTTAATAGGTTAAAATACAGGGGCAAAATGTTGAGATGCTAAGAGCTGCTTGCGAACAATTTCTTGGAAAGAAAGATTCTGATGTAATGCATATAGCTAGAGAAACTTTGGAAGGACACCAAAGAGCCATAATGGGAACTATGTCTGTAGAGGTATGTGTATAATTAAAATTTCTTCCTCATTTTTTTATTTATTTATCCTTAATATTTTTTGTGATAATTTAAATCTGATGAAATTATATCCTATTCATAATTATTTCATGAGGGTGTAAAAAGAAAGATAAGTAGTTTTTTTTAAACATTAAAATTGTATATATATTTTTATTCAAATCATTAATTAAATTTTCAGTATTGTATGGTCTTTCAATGTTATCAAATCTTTATTTTTTAAATGTGTATTTGTATCAAATTATTTGGCTACACAATTCAAGCAAAATTATGTAGCCAAAGCAATTCAGAATTGCAAACTTTCCTCTAATTTCATGCTTTTTCTGTTCCAATTCAATTCAAGATTTAAAAAAAAAATTGACTTTGAATTATAAGACATTAGATATGACCGAAAAATATGTAATTAACTTTTAAACATTAATAACTTTTAAAATTTGTCATTTTTGTGTAGGAAAAATTGCAGCTTTTGTACAAATGTTTTTTGACCATAAATATTATTTCGAGATGAAGGCAAATAAAATGCTTTCCTCCAAAAAAACTTTAAAGTTTTTTTCTTCTTAATTATCAGTTTATGGTAATGTTATTTAAAAATTTTCAAACTATTATTATTATTCAGAAAAATTCTACGTTTGATTTTAATGTTCAAAATCTCCTTGAAAATATAATAAATTAGTGTAATTAGCAATAAAAATTAGAAAAAAGCAATCAAACGTAATTTATAACTTCAAACTTAAGGAAAAAAAGGGGGGGGGGAAATTGTTTTTTCTTAAGCACAATGTTTTTGCAATTGTAAGTAATATTAATCAATAGAGTAGTAAATGAAGACTAAGCTTTAGTACTGAAAAGCTAAACTTTGAAAGCTGTCATGTAGAAGAGAGAAGGAAAAAAAAAATTAATGAAAGAATAAAAATGGATGTAGTTAAATTTAAAGCTTAAAATGTGTCTGTTTAGAAATCAAAAATTCTTGTATATATAATTGCTACTAATTGTATATGATTTTGCCTTATTATTGTAATTGCATAAAACTTTGTGAATTATTGTGCTATGTGTATTTTTTTAAAATTATTTTTGCACCACAAGAATAAGAATTTGATTTCATACAACATAAAATAAACCATTATTTTTTTTCCAAAATAGCAGCTCTACTGTATGCAACAAAAAGTTTCTATTAGCATTAAAAGTTAAAACTAAGTAATAAAGCATATTTTATGACATTAAGTTCAAAAAAGGGACAATGAGGAAGAAAAACAATGAAAAATATTACTATATTGTTATTAATTATGCTGGAAATTGAAAACAATAAGTGGAGGGATTTGATCTGTATTATCACTGTCCATTAGATCCATCACAGTGATGACGTGCTATTTAGATACTGTTCATGATTGTCTCACTAAATAACTGTTTTTTGTGAATCCAGAATTTTGAGATTTACAGAGATTATTTACTGAATTGTTCATTATTGAAAAAGAAAGAAAACTTATGCAGTGGATATTAATGAACTAGAGAGTTCATGCAGCTGGCATCTAGCGTTTAAATCTCTTTTATGTTTAATGTTATGTTATTTTGTTTTCCAAATTTGATGTATTTATTGTTATGAGGTTAATTACTGTTTTGTGCTGAGGTTAATCACTGTTTTTATTTTGATGCTCTAATCTCGTACATCTTTGCACAAAGGGCGATGCCGTTATAATCAAGTGCAAATGCGTTACTGGTGTATAATTAAATTTACTTCATTTTTTATTTTAATTTGGGTGTGTAGATAGTCTACTTATATACATGAAAAATAGGGTATTCATTTTAGGCCATTCTATGCCAATGCATATTTTGATAAATTGATTTTACTTTAAGTTTATTTTTTTGCGTTAGAAAAAGTTATTTTTTTGGAAACTATATTTTTGCTGTTGTATGTTAAATTAATCTACAGTATGTGAGGACATAGTGCTGTTAGCTGGCAAGCTGCTTGGAAAAATAAGTAATGCTATGCAATGTGTCTTAAAATATTATTTCTCTTTTTATTAAGTATCTTATATATATAATTCAGAACTGACTATGTTTCAGATTTTTGAATTTTATGTTGTTTATTATTTTTTTTATTTTAGCCCCATAAAGATCTATTTAGTCTGCCTTAGTTGCGCTAAATATATTATAAATGTATAAGTTTTTATTAAAAATTTTAATATTTTATTTTTTACACTACTCTTTTTTGCTTTGAATTTAGTTTAAGACACCTTCTGATATATATACTTGACCTGTAAGTTTGATTGAGTTTGTAACTGTTGTTTATCTTTCCAATGTGTCTGACGCAAGCTCATCTACCATAAAACTATATTTCCTCCACTTTAAGTTGTGACTTATTTTTCTGTTTATAATTGTTTTTATGTATACACATGTTTCAACAAATTTTTATAACTTATGTTCATATTTTCATCTTTAAGGAAATCTACAAAGACAGGAAGAAGTTCTCGAAACAAGTGTTTGAGGTTGCTTCATCTGATTTAGTCAATATGGGGATAACTGTTGTTTCTTATACAATAAAGGATATAAGTGATGATGAGGTAACTTTTCTTTGATAACCTATAATGAATTTTATTCATTAATTAATTTAAATCTTACATTTGTTTTATAGATTACAGATGTTAAATAAAAAGGAATTGGATTATAATTGTAGTATATGTGTATCAATTATCAAAAATTTAAGTGGTCTTATCAAGTAATAGTGTTTTCTGGTTTAGACGTCCACCCTTGGTTATGAACTTCAAAATGGTGTTATTTTTTGTGCTTTTGTAATATAAGTCAACCTCTAAATTTGCATTTGGTTCAAAAAACAAATTTTTAACGAGATATATAATTCTGTTATTCTAAGATGAGAACAAAATAATTTTTAAAAATTTAAATAATTGATCTAATTTTTTTCCCACTTTTAGTATAAAATTTAATTTGCAAATAAAATAAGATGAACTTTTCAGAATGCATGATGATTTCTGCTCTTTCACTTACAAATAAAGATGTTCTGTTATAATTTTAAAAAATTCTTGAAAATTGGTATAATCTTGAACCAAATATCAAAACAAATATCAACAAAACAAAGTCAATTCTCAAAAAGTCTCAATCTGTGCCAATTTTTTCAAAAATTCATGAAATATGCCAAATTTTCATCTATAATATACAAATCCATTCTTTCAATCTATGGATTATATGGAACTCTTATGATGCTATGTAAAATGTTTATTTTTTTGTTATATAAAATTTTTACTTGTGCAACATTACTTTTATTATGTTTATAATTTACCCTAAAGATGCGGTTAATTTTTTATGAGTGAGACTTCAAAAAAGAATAAAATGAAAAATAGACTAAATGCGTAACAGCTGTATAATTAGCTGATCTTGAAGCTTTCCTTGCAATTTGGGAGTTTTAAAACTCAGATTATCTATTAGAAAGATAGGGTATTCTTTTTATGCCTTTATCTGGCTAATAAATTTTTTGATAAATTGGTTTTGTATTTAGTTTCTTTTAGTAATTTTCGATATATATTTTTTAAATTTTAGATTTATTGCATATCTGCCCAGCTTTTTTAGTTCAGTTGACTCTTCATGTTTAACATATATTCTTTAATTCTCTAAAAAATAACCTAATCTTTTTATAATATAAGTTTTTTTATTTAGTTTGACAATTTATTAAGTAGATTTTATTTTTACAATTATGTATGTTATTAAGAAAGCACTATGTTCAAATTATGTGCATGATAGGGCAATTCCACCATTAACTAATGTTGTATTTGTAAACTTACTCTTGGTATCATTTATACTCACTTTTAAAACTTTTATAAATTATTTAAAAAAAACTAAGAACAGTCTGTTGCTGTAGAAGTATTTTTTTCAACTTACGGAAGTTACTAAAAATTAGAGGGAATGTAAATGACACAAAGACTTATTTTCATAAATTATTAGAACTGCTCAGATTTTTTAAACTGAGTTGTAATGCTTCTAAAGTTGCTAATATGATTTTCGTAAATGGTAAAATTGTCCAATAGCATTAAATAATTTTCTACAGGATTTATATTTGTCTTCTTTAATTTTTGGTTTTGTTGATTAAAATTCATTATTTGATTTTATATTAAATTTAAACTTCAGTTTAAATGCTTTTGTTTAAATTTGAAGATGCTATAATAATTTTTTAAATAACTTATTTTATGAGTGGGAAAGCTAAAATGTCTCAATTTAATAATTAGTTAGAAAACTGGTAATTGTCAGGGAAAACGAGATTCGAAAAAGGGTATTTGATACCCTATCAAATTGCTGTGTTTCACTTTTTCGTTTTCAACCATAATTTTTGCTTGTGCAATAGAGGATTTAAAAAAATCAGATTTTTTTTCAAAACTGATCATCATTAAGTGCATCCTCAAGATTTTTTTTATTCTTAAGTGTTTCTGGAATGCTGTCAATTGAATGTCCGAGTTAAGGAACTTGAAACTTCTGCCTTGTTATTAACGTGTTATTTTTTTTTAATTGGCTTTTGTTTTACAACTTTTTTATCTTTGATTTATTATAACAAATTGTTTTATAATTTCGGATCATACATTAATTATTATGAACAAAATGCTTTTTATCGTCTGCTATGCTTAAACAATATTTTTTAATTGAATGAACTCTGATTGCCCAGTAGTGTGGTATCATTTGCAAGTTTTGGCTGATGTGGAATCACATCTGTCTTTAAAGATCGTCAGCTTTTATAAATAAAAACAGAAGATAGTTAATACGTAATTATACAATTATTTATTGCTAAAAGCAGACTATTATTTTATGAAGCAGATTGCAGCTTTCTCTCTTTTCAAGTGATACATGTCTGATTTTACTACGTTTTAAGTTTTTAATCAATTCTAATATGTTGGGTTTTAAATGTTTATTGCACTTTTGTTTTAAAAAAATGTTCTTATGATGGTTCAACTTAATTTATATACGGATTTTTAAAAAAATGTTTTTTTTTCATAAACTTGATAATAGTTTTTTTAAAAATGTTACCTAGTAAATTCTCTTAGTCTTATTTACCCATTCTGTCACGTTTATAGTTTTGACAATCTGTATTATTTATAATCAGAGTTGACATTATTTAAATCATCCAATTTTTTTTAAATGAAAGTAATATATGATACTTTCTTGGAGTTGTATTTTCATTTATAATTTTAATTTATATTTTTATTAATTATAAATTAAAAAAAGCCCGGAGTTTTTGTGTAAATGTACTTATATGAAAAGACAGGGTAAATGTTATTTGAAAAGACAGGGTAATTTTTTTTCCCTTTCAAGTATGAATCGTGAATTATTTTTTGGAGTTAGAGTTGATTAATAAAATGAGGAAAAAAATGATAATTTTAATGTGTGTTTGATTCTTAATTAAAATCTTTAGCAAAAAGTGCCTTTTACCTGAAATTAAATTAATTGATCACAATATTTTAGAATTCTGATCTCTAAAAAAAAAAAAATGTTTATAATTCAGAATTTATTTCGTCATTTAGGGTTATTTAAAAGCTCTTGGAATGGCTAGAACTGCTGAGGTGAAGAGAGATGCCAGAATGGGTGAAGCTGAAGCTCGCCGAGATTCACAAATAAAGGTCGATAATGTTACATAATATATTCATAACATTTCATACTTTTAATCGTTACTAATATGCAAGTGGCATCACTTTTAAAGTTAATACAGTTATATGTATTATTTTTATATTGAATGTACTTCCTTAATATTTAAGTACTTTATTGATTTGTGTTTTGATCTGTATACTTTTTCATTTTTTGCTCCCAAAGAGTTTTAGCCAATTTAATTTACTCAATTATAGGTGCCAAATTTCTCAATTTTTCAGTTATCCTAATTTTTTCTTGCGACTCCTCCTAATTTCTGTTTATTTCTCTCTTTTTCTGTCTGAAAAATACCTTTTTAATAAAGTTCTTTTTATTTACCAATTTTAAATTAAAATTAAGCTTAACAAACATTGTATTTTTTTCTCATTTTATTAAAAAATAAGCAATAACAAAATCTTTTCATTTATTTTGTTTCAAATAACATTAACATAAAAATTATTTAATTTTTGTTTTGAAATATTAGCAGCTGTACCACATATAAAATTTTAATTTCTGCTCATTTAGGTTAATTACTAAGTTATACATATGAATTTACATCTTTTATAATTTTTGTTTTCTAAAGCAGTTGAGTCTTAATTAATTGTTTCTCTATGAGTGATTCTTCATTTCATAGTAAAATAACATAAGGTATTTTCACTTGTGTGTAAAACTGTGGAATAATATTAATTTAAAGTGCACATAATTTTAATCACTCATTAATATTGCTAACCATTGTACAATTATAATTTAAATTATAGAACAGATTCCTGATTAATTTATTCATTTAGTTTAAAAGTATGAAAATTATTGCTCTTTATGTGTTTTTTTTTCCCTAAGATAAGAATAAATTTTCAATATTTGTAGTGTCCCTAATTTAATATCTTTTTAAAATACTATTTATCAAAATATTTTTTTATCAGTAATTAACAGTATTATGTTGGTTACCTTATGTTTTAGTCCACATACCTTTTTAAATGTTTCTTGTATTTTTTTAAAAATTAACATTTTTTAAAAAAAATATACCCTAATTATGAAATTTGCATTTGAAAAATGTTTTTTTAAATTTTTATTAATGAAATTAGTCATTCTTTTTTGTTGAGCTTTATTGTTGTATGAGTATGTTCTCTATAAAATTGAAATATTTAATTTTAAACCCTTTGAATTTTTTTTTTTTTGAATGAAATTTTTTAATGAATGAAACTAATGATTTTTTTTTAACTCTGGTTCATTTTATTATATATCCTACAAGAAATCTTTTAGAATGTTATTTTTAGCCAAGTTAGTGTGTATTCTTTAAAAAAAATTATTTTATTGTTTAATATTTTTATCAATGAATCAAATGAAAGCATGTAAGATATTTTTTAGGAAAAGTCAACAGGTAAAATTCAAGGTTCGTTATACTTCAGCTAATATAGTACAGGGTTCCCACGGTCCTTGAGAGTCCTTGAAAGTCCTTGAATTTTTTTGTTGCTAAATTTAGGTCCTTGAAAGTGCTTGAAAAACGTCTTAGGTCCTTGAATTTGTCCAATACTGCCGGCGGCCCTTTTTATAAAATACCCGCGGATCTTTCTGTTTTGTTCTCGAGCTCTCTCACGTGGTTTTCAACGCCACCGTTTCTAACCGGGCCTAGCGTCTTGGTGTCTGCCAAGCGCGCGGAGCACAGCAGACAATCAATGCGTTCGGTGCGAGACTCCACTTCATCTTCTGTCGCATATGCTTAGATCTTCTTTTTTCTTATCGAAACTGGAATACTCTCGAATTTCGTAACAATATGTACCTTGTAGTTTTCAATAAATTTGCCGTTTTACCATCCGCACTTGTCCTTACGCTTGCGTCATTTCAAAACTTTATTGTAAAGCGTATTCGCAAAGGCACGGCTTCGTATTTGTGTTATGTAGTTTAGACTAGTTATGCCTGGGAAGTGCTATTTTAATCCCCAATGGATGGATAATCAAGCTTATAAAGAATGGATTTTATCGATGCCCAAAAAGAAGTTCAGAGCCAAGTGCCGATTATGCATGAAGGAGATCGATATCGCGAAAATGGAAGAATCTGCTCTGAAATCACACATCAAAGAAAGGTAAAACAAAAAAGCAGTCTCATGCCCTGAGTTCTCTTTTTCCAAAGACATGAACATCTAATTCATCTGGTGTAAATACTCCTTCAGCATCGTGTGCCCCATGTGAAACAGAAACTTTAGTGGCCGAGGTAACATTGTCTTCTTATCTGGTCAAAAGGAATGTGCTTGATGCTGAAATTCTCTGGAGTCTAAAGTGCATCACTAGTAATTATTCATGTAACTCCTGTGAAGGGATTAGTAAATTGTTCTCCAAAATGTTTGCTGATAGCTGTATAGCGAGACAATTTTTTTGTAGTGCCACAAAGTGAGCCTATTTGGACTCCTTTGGATTGGCACTATACTTCAAAGGGATTCTTATAAATGAGCTGAAGAATGTTGATTACTACACTGTACTCTTTGATGAGACGTTAAATCAGTCTCTACAATCTAAGCAGATGGACATTATGGTAAGGAATTGATAATAAAGTTTGCACTAAGTATCTTACCTCCCAATTTATGGGTCATGGAACTGCAGAAAATATTTTGTCCTCTTTTTACAAATGCATGGATGATGGTTAAAAGCTCTCTAAAATACTTCAATTTTCCATGGATGGACCCTATGTCAATTGAAAATTCTATTAGAAGCTTCAGTGTGAATTAAAAGAGAAATATTCCCACCAGGTCATATTCATTGGCAGTTGTGGATTACACATAACGAATAATGCTTTTAAACATGGTGAAAATGGGATATGTTCCTTCTGAATTTTTTATTTTCAGAAAGAATTGTTGCTGCATAACATTTAGAGAAGGTTGTGTAAATTATGGATGAATAATTTCAGACACGATGTTTAATAGAGGAGAGGAGGGGGTTATGGAATAGTCATGGAATATGGAATACCTAAGATTTAGCTCTGTCTTTCATGCAGCCTTCACATGGAAATATGCAGGATTAAAGGATTTCACCATTAACACCTCATTACCATTAGTTATAGATTGTGCTGAAAATGATTTTGTGAATTAATATGTAAAACCAGCAGGGTTGTTTTTAAAAAAATATAAATTTTAGTCCATAATACATATACTCTCTTCTCTCTATATAGGCAAAGCATTTAGGTATTATATTTGAAATTAATTATTGCCACA